>NW_006399755.1:8153097-8170638 GCF_000299155.1 Elephantulus edwardii
AGATTTCTTGGCACAACTTGGATTCTATGTACATGTACAACAGAATCCACTTTAGGGTATGGTATTTCCCTGGTCTGTCCCTCTGCCTGTTTCTCTCTCTGCAGACCAAGTAATCCCAGCGGGGAGACCCCTTAATAAAGCTTCTTTAGCTTCCTTTCTTTCTCTGGTCCCTTCCCTGGGTCCTTGACCTTACGTCCAGTGCGAAGACCTAACAGACATAAGCTTGAACTCACATGGACTTGTACCCAAATTGAGATTTTGAGCAAATCTCTCAATCTTTCTGATGACATTTTTTCATCTCTAAAACTTTTTTTTTCTGTTTCTCATTTTTTTCCTTTTTTAAATTATTATGCCAGTTTATTTACAAAATTTAAATATATTATTTCTCACACCAGTTCCTTCCCATTAAACCTCCACACTCATCAAATTGTGCAACCCCATGATTAATCCCCCCTCACCCATCTCCTTCCACACCCTTCCTTGGATCTTCATTCTCATCATCTCTAAAACTTTTGCAATTCTCCCTTCCTAAATTCTTATTATTATTTTACAACTGTCTAATTCAAAGTGGCCAATATCAGACCAACAATGCATTCCCGAATTTTCCAGAGATATACTTTGTTCCAATTATTAATAGATGTTTTCATCTGTTTCTCTTCATTTTCTGAATGCTTTCCAATCTGAGGGGCTCTACTTCAGTACTAAGTCTGACAATGTTTCACTGGGTTTTGAAAGGCCTGTTATTTAAGAAATGGATAGCCAATCCTACTTCTTTAGTTTGTCATAGTCTGAAAGTTCAGCTGAAACCTGTCCACTACGGGAGACCTTGCTCTTATTGGAAATATCTATCACTGGCATAGCTTTCAGCATCATAGCAACACACTAGTCACCCCAGTATAGCAAACTAACATACAAGCACTGGACCAATAAACAAACTATAAATAAGCAAGAATACACATACACAAACTATAAAACTAGCAGGATCACAGCAGCGCTTAAGTTAACCCAGTCCCTAGCACAGCAATGTGAAATACTAGTTCTGTACCAATTAGAGCAAACTATAAAACTAGTAGGCACAAAAAATATTTTGAAACAAACATAAATGCTATGGGAATTAGAAAACAAGCTGTCTGGCCTCAGACGGTGTTAAGGTTACCAGTTAGGGTGACCAGTCAGGTCAGAGTTTCTGCTTAGCTGAGTTTCTCATAGCTGAAATCTCAAGATATGAGCCAGGTCACTGGTAGCTTCTCTTCTAGTGTAGGGTGTGTTCCACTGAGGGGTGTGTCAAAGGGTAGGGAACCTAGCCTGCGGCAGAGTTTCTACTGGCCTCAGAGAAGCCTAGACTAGTCAACCTGGCTAGGGATGCCCAGAAATTTGAAAGACAGCTACTTGTCTAGCTCACCAGAAGAGATTCCTATTTGTTCTCCATTCCTAATGTACTTGATCCAACAGAATGTGGAAATTGTATTACCAAAAAAATCATTAACATCACATACAAGTAAAATCTTTTAATATGAAGATTATTTTTAAATGGCTTGAACAGTATATCAACAGGAAACTTAGAATTTCAAGCTGGATTCAGAAGAGATATCATTGCTGATGTTTGATGGGTCTTAACTGACAGTACACAACACTAGAAAAATGTTTACTTGTGTTTTAGTGACTATGAAAAAGCTTTTGACTGTGCTGATCATAACAAATTTTGGATACTATTGAGAAGAACAGAAATTCCAGGACATTCCTTTGTGGTCATGAAAAAATTATACAATTATAAACCAAGAAGTAGTTGTCCAACTAGAACAAGGGGACACTGCATGGCTTAGAATCAGAAAGGTGTACATTAGGGTTTTATCCTTTCTCCATACCTATTCAGTCTATATGCTGAGCAAATAATTCAAGAAGCTGGACTATATGAAAAAGAATGCGACATCAAGATTGAAGAAAAATTCATCAACAACTTGTGTTATGTAGCTAATAATACCTTACTTGCAAAACCTGAAGAAGACTTGAAGCACTTATTGCAGAAAAATCTAAGACAGCCTTCTATATGGGTTGTCTCAATATCAAGAAAACAAAAATCCTCACCATTGGACGAATAGGCAACATCATGATAGATGGAGAAAATACTGGATTTGTCAATAATTTAATTTTATTTGTATGCATAATCAACACCCATGGTAACAAGCAGTCAAGAAATCACAAGATGTGTTGCATCATGAAAATTTGCTCTCACTGACCTTTCTAAAGTTCAGAAGAGTAAGGATGTTAGTGTAAAGACTGAGGTGCACCTCATGCAAGCCATAGTCTTTCCCATTACCTCCTATGCAACTGAAAGTTGGACAAGAACAAAAAGACTTAAGTAGAATTGGTGCTTTGAATTGTAGTGTTGATGAAGAATATTGAATATACTATGGATTGCCAAAAGAAGAAACAAGCCTGTCTTGGAGGAAATATAACTAGGCAAGCATAATGAAACTGCACATCACATACTTTGGGCATGTTGTCAGGACGGACAAGTCCTTGGAAAAAGACACCATTCTGGTCAGAGAAAGAGTAGAAGGGGCTCAAAAATATCAGAGATGGTGAGGATGGAACAAGATAGAGCAACGGTCAAATATGTTGTTCATAGGATTGCTGTGAATCATAGGAGACTTGATGGCTCTTAAAAACAGTCAATTCTAAAAAAAAAGACAAAACAAAAAAAAACAGTCAATTCTTATAAATAGAAAAAGAGCTTATTAGAAAATGCTGATAACATCACAAAGGTTGATATCACTCCATGTGGTAGCTCACAGTGTCACTCCCAGATGGACCTCCTTCCGTATTGTTGTTATTGTGATATGCCTTTGAGTGGCCTGCGACTCTTTGTGACCCTATGTACAACAGCCCTAAACCCTGCCCTATCCTCTGCCAATCTTATTGTCTCTGACACACCTATCCCCATTACTCCAGTCATTGAATCAATTAATCTCATCGAGGGTCTTCCTCTTCTGCACTGTCCCTCCAACCCTCCCAAGCATGACGTCCCTCTCCAAGGACTGATCCCACCTTGTAATATGTCCAAAGTATGTCAGACGAAACTTCAGAATCCTTTCCTCCAAGGAGCAGCCTGGCCTCACCCACTCAAGGATGAACTTATTTGTTCTCCTAGCAGACCATGGTGTATTCAGTACTCTTCTCTAGCACCACAGCTCAAAGGAATCAATTTGCCTTTTATCATCCCTAGTCATTGTCCAGTTTTCTGATGCATAGCAAGTAATTGCAAAGACCAGCGTGTATCAGTTACACCTTAGTCTTAGGCGCTGTTGAGTCAGTACCAAGTCATAACAACCAAATTTACTTCAGATTGAAACTCCCCAATCCTGTGCCATTGTCAGAACTTGTGTGGCACTTAAGCTCCTTGTTGTAATCCCTGGGTCAACCTATCTCCTTGAGGGCCTTCTTTTTCAGTAATCCTCTATTTTCCAAGTATGATTTTTTCCCCTAAGGACTGGCTACTCCTGGTAACATGTTCAAAATATGTAAGACTAAGTCTAGCCTTCCTTACTTTTAAGGAGCACTTTCTTTAGTTTCTTCTACCAAGACTAATTTGCTTGTTCTTTCAACAGTCTACTGTATATTTTTCTTCGCCAACACCATGATATAATGGCATGAGCTCTTCTTCATTATTCCTCAGTCATTGGTCAACTTTGGTACATGTGGAACAATAGAAAAGGCCATGATCTGAGTTAGGCGTGCCTTCAACTTAAACTGGCATCGTTCCCTTTAGCACATCAAAGAGGTCTTTGGCAGATTTTCCCAGTGTAATTCTTTTTTTTTAATTTCTTGATTTCTGCCTCCATGGGTATTGGTTATGAATAAAAGTGATGTAATATCATTGGCAATTTCAAAAACTTTCATCCATTTATCATGATGTTGATTCAGTTGTGAGGGTTTTTGTTTTATTTGGGTGAAGGTTCAATCCAACCTGAAGGCTACAGTCTTAGATCTTCTTTAGTAATTGCTTCAAGTTGTCTTCACGTTCAGCAAGCAAGGTTTTGTTATCTATGTATCATAGGTTGATGGTGAGTCTTCTTCCAATCCTGATTACAGATTTTTCTTCATGCAACCCTGCTTGCTGAAACTGAGGAGGACCTGAAGCGCCTGCTGCAGAGTGTCAAGGACTGCAGCCTACAATATGGATTGAGGCTCAATGTCAAGAAGACAAAGATTCTCACCCCTGGACCAATTGGCAGCATCAGGATGGATGGTGAAGAGATTGAGATTGTTCACAGCTTTAGTTTGCTTGGTTCCACAGTCAACACTCTTGGCACCAGTAGCCAGGATATAAAAAAAATGTATTGCCATGGGAAAGTCTGCTGTTAGGGACCTCTCCAAAGTACTGAAGAGCAATGGTGTCTCTCTGGAGACTAAAGTGTGTCTGATATAGGCCATGGTCTTTGCAGTCACTTGTTATGCATCAGAGAGTTGGACAATGACCAAGGAAGATAAAAGGAGAATTGATGCCTTTGAGCTGTGGTGCTGGAGAAGAGTGTTGAGAGTACCATGGACTGCTAGGAAAACAAACAGATTCATCCTGGAAAGGGTTAAGCCGGGTGACTCCTTGGAGGCAAGGATTCTGATGCTCCATCTAACATACTTTGGACATGTTGTAAGGAGAGACCAGTCCTTGGAGAAGGACATCATGCTTGGGAGGGTGGAGGGACAGCGCAGGAGGGGAAGGCCCTCTATGAGGTGGATTGATTCAGTGACTGCGGTAATTGGGATGGGAGTGTCAGAGACAGTGCAACTGGCACAGGACAGAGCAGAGTTTAGGGCTGTTGCACATAGGGTAGCTATGAGTTGCAAGCGACTCGACGACACATAACAACAACAACAACAACAATAACAACAACAATCCAGCTTAATTTGCTCAGCATACAAATTAAGTAGGTGTTATGAAAGAATACAATCCTGACATAGATCTTTCCTAATTTGAATTCATGTAGTATCTGCATGTCTGAGTAATTTGCTTAGCATATAAGTTGAATAGTTATGGTGAAAGGACACATCCCTGACGCACACCTTTTCTGATTTTAAACCATGCCGTTGTTCTCTTGTTCTGTTCAGACAACTGTTCTTGGCTTATGTGTAGATTTCTCATGAGCACAGTTAAGTGTTCTGGGATTCCCGTACTTCTCAATGTAATCATAATTTGTTAAGATCAACATAGTGAAATGCCTTCTTCTTATTGTTGTTGTAGTTATGTGCCATCGAGCCACCTGCAACCCATAGTGATCCTATGTACAGCAGCTCTGAACCCTGCCCTGTCCTGAGCCAGTTTCACTAATTTTGACACACCAACCCCCACTGCCCCAGTTACTGTATCAATCCATCTCATCTGGGATGTTTCTCTCCTGCACTGTCCCTCCACCTTTCCAAGCATGATGTCTTTCTCCAATGACTAGTCTCTCCTGGTCATATGACCAAAGTATGGAAGATGGAGCTTCAAAATCCTATCCTCCAAGAACATGCCTCCAGAAACTCTATGAACTTTGATAAATGTCGATAGTTATAGAAAGGCTTCAGGCCTTTTGTTCATAGAGTAACTATGAGTCATGCCCAAGTTGAAGGCAATCAACAACAACAACAAGGAGAAACTTCATTACTCTCTCCAAGTCAGACCTATTTGTTTTCTTGGCAGTTCACGGTATGTTCAAGACTCTTCTCTAGCAACACAACTCAAAGGCATCTATTCTTCTTCTGTCATACTTAGTCATTGTCCATAGTCAATAAAACACAAATACTCTTTCTGGTATTCACTTCAAAGTGCAAAAGAACAAACATATCAGTTTAAAGTCCAAGGTATGCCTGAGTCAAGTCACAATGTTTTAATTTTCTTTTTTCTTTTATTATTATTATTAATTTCAATGAAAATTTACAGAGACTTTGGATTTCCATTCATTCATTGTTACACTTTTCTCCCTGCCCACCCCTCCCCCTCATTTAATTTTCTTTTTATGTATCTAAAAGTTGGATAATGAATAAGGACAACTAGAAGAAAAATTGATGTTTATCTTTGAGTTGTGGGGCCTGCAATAAATATGGACTGTACAGTGAATTGCTAAAAGTATAAACAAGTCTGTCTTGGAGTAAGTGAAACCAGGGTGCTCCTTAGAGGCAAAAATGATGAAACTTCATCTTAAATACTTTGGGCATATTGTTCAGGAGGGTCCAGTCCTTGGAAAAAGACATCATTCTTGGAAAGGTAGCAGAAGGTCAGCAAAGGAGAGAAAGACCCTCAATGAGACAGATTAACACAGTGACTGTAACCATGATAGCAGTTGTGAGAATGGCGCAAGATAGGGCAAGGTTCAGAACTGTTCTTCACAGAGCTGCTATGGAGTGGTAATAGACTGGACACCTAACCACTATATCCCCATAGTCTGCTCAAACAATTGCTTCTTGGTCCATGCTCCTTACAGATTCCATGTGAGTACAATTGACTGTTACAGAATTCTCATTCTTCTCACTTATCCATAATTGATTATGATATAGTAGAATGTTTTTCATAGTCAATAAAGCACAAGTAAACATCTTTTTTATATTCTCTGCTTTCAGCCAAGATCTGGCTGGCATCATCAGTGATATCTCTAATCCCATGGCCTCTTCTGAATCCAACATGAATTTCTGGCAGTTCTGTTTCAATATGCTACTCCAATTATTTTAAAATAATTTTCAACAAAATTTATTTGTGTGTTGCAGAATATTTACACACAATATTAATGCTATTGCTTGATTATTTTCCCCATTCTGTTAGGTCCTCTCCCTCCTTTTTTTTCCCTCATAATGTATTTTATTTGAATTTATGTATTTGCTCTGTAGGCCAAAACTGGTTGAAGTTTATCACAGTTATGAAAGTGAAAAATTTCCCTCTTCCTTCCCGCTCCCCCCTCCCCCTCCCTCCTTTTTTAAGTACTTGTGTGTTGCATAATATTTACACACAATATTAATGCTATTGCTTGATGATTTTCACATTCTGCTAGGTCCTCTCCCTCCTTTCTTCTTCTTCTTTTTTTTTTTTCAGGCACAAGAATGAGTCTCTTCCAGGTATTTGAATAGGTGGCTAACTTGCAAGTTTCTTGGCATAGGTGAGTGAGAACATATAGAGCTGTATCTGTTTGTTGAGACACTTCCACTGATATTTTCTCAATTCTTTGGTTTTTGCCAATGCCTTCAGTGCAGCTTGGACTTCTTCCCTCAGTATCATGTTGGAAAAGGTGGAGTGTCAGAGGAAAGGAGAATGATCTTCAATAAGATGGTTTGGCACAGTGAAAGAAACAGTATGCTTGAGCATGTCAGAGCTTATGAGCATGGTGCAGGAAAGGGCAAAATTTAGATCTGTTCACAGGGTCAGTAGGAGTCAAAATCAGCTCCACGGCACCTAAAAACAAGCATAACAAATGGTTCAGCATTGGTCAATTCTTTTGGTACAGTGACTCTAAGAAGTCTTCCTATCTTTTGCTATGTCTTTAAAAAAATTATTATTAATTTCTGTAAAAATTGACAGAGACTTTGGATTTCCATTCATTCATTGTTGTACTTTTCTCCCCTCCCAACCCTCCCCTCTAGTACACTACTCTCTTGGAAAAATAAAAGATAAATTCTTTCATTGTTTTACAAACCCTCCCCCAGGTCCACTCCACCATGTAGCCTTCACTCTAGACTCCTGTCATGACAAAAATACCTAATCACATATCCCTTTTAAACAGTTTTCTCCCTCATCTGTTTCAATGCAGTATACATTATTGAACCCGTCTTTCTCAGTCTCTCCCCAAGCTTGAGGTCAGTCCTGTTTTACAACAGTGGCACCATGCAGTATTTGTCCTTTTGTGACTGAGATCCTTCACCCAGCATAATGTCCTCCAGGGTCACCCATTTTGAATAATATTGCATGAGTTCCTTGTTTTACAATGCAGCATAGTATTCCATTGTGTGAATATACCACATCTTCTCTATCCATTCATTTGTTGATGGGCACTTAGGTTGTTTCCAACTCCTTGCTATTGTGAACAAAGCCGCAATAATCATGGGTGTGCATATATCTGCTTGGATGTCAGTTATGATCTCTTTGGAGTATATTATCAGTAGTGGAATTGCTGGGTCAAATGGTATCTCTATTTGTAACTTTTTGAGAAAGCGCCATACCGCCTTCCACAGTGGTTGCACCATTTTTGCTATGTCTTGTATCATTCAATATTAGCTTACAGAAGCCTTCAGTATTGCAACTTGAAGCTTAATTTTTTCCCTTGAATTCTTTCAGCTTGAACAATTCCAAGCATGTTCTTTCTTTTTGGTTCTAGCCCTCCCTCGTACCCCATCTTCGTACATTTCATTACAATGTTTTTCTTTGTTTTTCAAGTTACCCTTTGAAATCTTTTGCTCTCTGTCTTCATACTTTCTTCCTTTCACTTCAGTTTTTCTACATTTAACAGCAAGTTTCAGAGTCTGTTCTGAAACATCCAGTTTTGGTCTTTTTAAATTTTATTTATTTAGCAAAATAAGGAGGGAAAGGTTTATTGAGCAATAAGAGGCATAGCTAGTGTAAAGGTGGTCCATATAGAACAGTTAAAGTGAAAAGAAAGGAGAAGAGGGGGAAAGCGATCCCGTACAACATACTGCCAGTAGCAAAGGAGAGTAAGAGCCATTCTGGTCTTTTTAATAATCTTTTGCTTTCTTAGCTTGTCATGTCCTTGATATCATCTCACAGCTTGTTTAGTCTTGTTGCTGTTGATTGCCTTCGAGTGGAGCATGACTCATAGAGACCCAATGAACAAAAGGCCTGAAGCCTTTCTATAACTATCATCCTTTATCAAGGTTCATAGTTTCCAGAGGTATGTTGTTCAGGAAGCGGATGCCACTCCTGCTTCCAAAGTTTAGTCTTATGTCATTATTATTTAATCTATCAAATCTATTTTTTTAGACAATCTTTAAATTCAAATGAGATATACTCGTAAGCTCTTGTGGGCTTGTTTCCATATTCTTCAGTTTCATTTAAATTTGCATACAAGCAAGGGATGTTCTGTTCCACACTTGGTCTTTTGTTCTGACCGATTATATGAAGCTTCTCTAGAACCTCTTTGCACAGCTTTCATTGATTTGATGCCTAGATATATAATCAAGTGAGGTCCATATGCTTAACCACTGTTAACATTTTTTAATAAGGTATTTACTGAGAATATATTGTTGGTTGTACACTATTTCTGGCCACATTTCTCTCATCAAGGTTATATTTTTCCAAACACCAATCTTTTTTCTTTGTTTAAACTTTTGCATTCTAATCCCCAATTGTCATTGATTGTGTGTCTCCCCAACACATGTATCTAATGACAGCAAGGAGTCATAGAAGAATGATATCATGCGAAAGGTATGTAATGATCCCACATGATCTGATAAACCAAATAGTTGTAAAAGGCTTAAGGGTGTAATGCAACACTCCTTAATTCCATCTCAGCGAGGGAATTTTCCCTAGAGTATACCTGTGAAACGAAAGTGAACTGAGAGGGGTGAACCTCAGTACCACTAAGAAAGAATTTCCAGGAACGGAGTGCATCCTTTTGCACCCAGGTCTCTATGGGAAGAAATTTCTTGACATAAGAGAAAATCAGGACACATATGGGGATCTCCAAGGCCTATAACTAATGAAGGAAACAAGACTTTCCTCCAGAACTAACAAGAGAGAGAGACACTTCCCTTGTAGCTAGCATTTTGAACTTGGACTTCTAGCCTCCTAAACCATCACTATTTGTTGTTGTCAAGGTGATTATAACTCATAGATAGATATGAATGAACATGACTCATAGATATGAACGAAACCTATTCACTATGAACAACAGATCTGAACTTTGCCTTATCCTGTGCCTTCCTCATCATTTCAGACATACTCAAGCCCATTGTAGTAATCATGGTGTCAATCCATCTTGTTGAGGATTTTCCTTTTTTTCCTCTGATCCTCTATCTTTGTCATGATGTCTATCTCCAAGGACTGGTTCTTTCTAAAATTAAGCCCAAATAAGTGAGATAAAGTTTCACTATCCTTGCTTCTAAGGAGCACTCTGGTTGCATTTAATTAAAGATAGATTTGTTTGTTCCTTTGGCAATCCATGGGATCTTCAATACTGTCAACACTACAATTCAAAGTCATCAGTTCTCTTATTCTTACTCATTGTCCAGCTTTCAGATGCATAGAAAGCAATTCTAAACCATAAGTGAATACATTCGTTTGATCAGAGAGTTGGACAATGACTAGGGAGGATAGAAGGAGAATTGACGCCTTTTGAGCTGTGGTGCTGGAGAAGAGTATTGAATGTACCATGGACTGCCAAGAAAACAGATTCATCAAAGAGAGGATTAAACCAGGCTGCTCCTTGGAGGCAAGGATTCTGGGGCTTCGTCTGACATACTTTGGAAATGTTGTAAGGAGAGACAGGTCTTTAGAGAGGGACATCATGCTGGGTAGAGTAGAGGGACAGCGCAGGAGGGGAAGACCCTCTATGAGGTGGATTGATTCAGTGACTGGGGCAATCAAGATGGGTGTGTCAGAGGCAATGAGATTGGCACAGGATAGAGCACGGTTTAGGGCTGTTGTACATAGGGTCGCTATGAGTCGCAAACTACTCGACGGCACATAACGACAACAACAACAACAACATTATTTACCTGTGGTATTTGTATTATAGCAGCTTTAGATAATGAAGACACCAGTTATCATAAATGCATCTTGATTGTATGTTTGATCAATATTAGACTGCAGAAGTAGGTAGAAACTATTGATTCCTTCATCTTTAGTTCTTGCATACATCTGAATAATAGCTGTATTAACAGAATTACCTATGCACATACAAATATTATCTGGTCATTGATGGCATTGTATTTCAGGATAGATTTTTTAAACCTTCTTTTTGATAACAAACACTACATCATTCCTTATCATTTCTGGAACAGTTGTTGTTCTGGTGGTGGTGGTATACCGTAGAGTCAGAACCAACCCATAGCTGACCCTCTGGCAGGTTTTCAGAGGCAGTTAATTGCACAGAAATTGCCCATCCTTCTTCGGAGCAGCTGGTGGACTCAAACCAATACCTTCAGGATTATAATGCAACTTTTTGTCACTAGGCCACCAGATCTTCCTTCTGGCATAGTAGATCATATGATTATTGGAGTCTAATCCCATGATCAGTTTTATTTCCACTAATCAATGCCTAAGATATTGATCTTTATGTCTTTCATTTTATTTTTTATAATTTCCAATTTTCCTAGAGTCTTAGTTCATACAGTTCATATCGCTATCATTACTGGATGTCTGGAGTGATTTCTTCTTGGTTTGAATAGTGTCATATCAACAATTGAAGGTGACTGGGTGAAACTTGACTCCACCATTGTCATTAAGGTAGACTCTGCTTTAAAGAGGCAGTTCTTCCCCATTTCTTGTATTTTGTGTGCCTTCCAATCTTTGGGTTTCATCTTTCAACATTATATCTGGCAATGTTCCTCTGTTATTTGCAGGGATCTCAAGAACCTATTATCTCAGAAGTAGAGATTTTTTTCATCGCTTCCTATCTATTCAGTCTTACTCTGGAAGTTGGACAGAAACCTATTCACCATGCCTGACACTGCTTGTATCCGAAATACCAGTGGCACAACATGCAAGCTACCACAGTAGGACAAACTGAGAGATGAGTAGTAGAAAAGTAAATTAGTATGGATAGCTAGCATTGTGGATATATTGATAGATGTAAACCGAGCTTCTGAAAAATGTTTTTGTTGTTAGATAATAAACTATTGTTGTTATGTGTCATCAAGTCACCTGAGACTCATAGAGACCCTATGTACAACAGCCTTAACCCCTGTCAGTCTTATTGTCTCTGACACATCTACCCCCATTATCCCAGTCACTGAATTGATCCATCTCATTGAAGGTTTTCTTCTCCTGTACTGTCCCTCCACCCTCCCATGCATGATGTTCCTCACCAAGGACTAGTCCTGCCTTGCAACATGACCAAAATATGTCAGACGAAGCTTCAGAATCCCTACCTCCAAGGAGCAATCTATAGGGTTTTTAATTCAAAACTAGGAATTTATGCTGAAATACAACAACACAAGGTTTCTAGACAGTCATTTTGGGGTTACCACCTCTGACAGTGTCAACCAGTATGATCTGTAACCCCAATATTTCCTAGTGACAAAATATGAAAAATGCCAAGCTCAGATACTGGAACATAATTTACTCAAGAGCCTCTTACCAATTCTTGAATATTTCTTGCTTCCTTGTAAACTTTTGCAATATACTGCATCTTTGCCCGGAATACCTTCTTTCTTCTCTCAGCTGGTTAACTCTGTTCATTCTATGTCACCTGCCTTAAAATGAACCACTCCCACTGAAGATTTCCTTGGCTTGTTTGGAGAGAATGAGTCACTCTCCTATTCTTCATTCCCCTGCTTACTGCCGTCGCCTCACTTGAGCACACTGTGCTGTAATTACTTATTTATGAATCTTTTCACTCACCAGGTCTTATGGTTCGCTCCCATGGCTGGAGCAAAATCTTATTTTCACAGCATCTAGTGCTGTGCCTGGCCCTCAATAAATGTTGTTGATAAATGAAGGAATAATAATAGCAAACACACAGTGTTTAGTTCCAGGCAGTGACCTAAGTGTTTTATTTATATATAATATAAACTCATTTAATCTTCATGACAATTCTAAAATGTATTACTACCATCTCTATTTTCCAATGAGGAAAATGATGCAGTTTTTGATCTAAGGTCACTCAGATATGAATAGTAAAAACTAAAACTCAAATCTAAGTAGTTGGTGTCTCAAACCAGCCTTTAAAATCTGTGATCAGTGAATATGAGAATAGTCACAAACATACTTTCTTTCCCCAAAGTTCCGTTTCTCAGGTTTTTGTAAGGATTCACTCACACATTCAATAAACATTTACACAGTGCCTCTTAGTGCACATCACTATGCTAAACATTTATCTTTAACGTCTTCCCCTGACTCTAATTTCCTACCCCATAACTAGACTGCTCTGCTTGGCTGCTCTGAGAATATCTTTCTGTCTTTTAAACGTATTGGGCTGACTCGTTCTCTCTCTCTCTCTCTTTCTTTTTCTTCTTCCCCCCACCCCCACCCCAGCTCTGCATCCATGCCTGCCACTTTGCTTAGTTAGCTCTTGTTTATGCATTACTTCTCATCTTAAATTACTTCATTCTGAAACTGTTCCATACTTTCCCTCCCTAAAGTAATTAGATGTTCCTGCTCGGTCTCTCCCAGGCCCTTTATATTTTTCTCCTCATAGCATTTGCCATGCTTACATTCTTGCCCATTTATGTGTCTATTTTCTGCAATAGATTATAAACTCTGTGGCAACAGGGATTGAATCTATCTAGATAGTCATTTGATCTACAGCACCTAGTATGATGTTTGCACCAAACTCAAACCCATTGCCATCAAGTTGAATCCTGACTCATAATCACCCTATAGAACTGGGTGTATCTTTCCCATATGGTTTCTGAGGCTACATATCTCTACATAACCAGATTGCTACATTTTTTCACTGCTAACTACATAAGTGACTTTGAATCACACTAGCTTTCTGGTTAATAATCAAACACTTAACCATCGTGGCACAAGGGTTTCTTGGCTGGCATATGGGATATGCTTGATAAATATTTCTTGAAAGATGATTAAAAAACCCCACTATTCTTAAGAAGTCTAGGAGTGGATGAGCAAACAAACAATATACTGCGTTGTGATAAATAGTATAATAGTGGCTCTACCAGGGTCTTGTAGGGTACTGGGGGGAGATATGTGCAACATATGATAAAATGGGAGAGAGGTAATTCCTTAGAGTCTTAAAGGTTGAGTAAAAAGGAAAAGAAGATAACATAAAGAGGGCAAAAGTAAGCTCTACACTAGAAATTATTTTGCAACTTACATGGCTAAATCCTTTTTCTGTGCAAAAATATCATTCAACTAAATTTAGTCCTACAATTGGCTGATATATCAAATAACTTTAAAAGCACTATGATGTTATTATTTTCCTTTAGAAGTGTCCCTCTGCACATTCCCGAGAAAAACCAGTTCTCATTTCTATCATCATATTTATCACACTACATTGTTATTGCTTCAAGTTTCTCAATCACACTTGATCGTGAGCTATTTTAGGGCTAATTCAATCCTATATATTCCTATTATCCAGGATAAAGCCAGGCCCAGAAAAGGGATCTGGAAATATTCCAACATGACCACAAATTCCTAATTAAGCTGACCACCAGTAGTCTCTCAGCTTTGCCTCATACCGTCCACTCTGCTCCAATCTACACAAGCAGTCTCTGACTAATAACAGAGCTCCATTCAGACAACTGTGTCTTAAGCTGGTTATGAAGTAAATCTGATAGTCCCCTCCGTCCCCCAGTTTTTAGTTTTTATTATTGTTGCCTTTTATTATCAGAACCTTGATAAATTAGATCTTTTTCTAATTTAAGGTTTAGTTGTTGTTGTTGTTAGGTGCTATTGAGTCACATACTCACAGTCAACAAAAGATCTGAATTCTTTCCTATCCTGTGTCATATTTATCATCTCTGACATACTTGAGTCCATTGTTGCAGTGACTGTGTGTCAATCCATCTTATTGAGGATCTTCCTCTTTCTTGCCAACACTCCCCCTTTCCAAGCATGATGTCTCTTTCCAAAGAATAGCCTTAACTAGCAATATGCCCAAAATATGTGAGATCAATTTTCTCCATTCTTCAAAGGAGCACACTGGCTGTTCTTTTTCTTTTCATAGTCTATGTGATATCAGGTACTTTTCTCTAATACCACAGTTCAAAGGCGCCAATTCTTCTGTCATCCTTATTCATTGCTTAGCTCTTAGATGCATAGGAAGTGATTAAAAAGACCATGGTCTGAATCAGGCACACCTTAGCCCTCAAACTGACATAGTGACTCCTCAATAATTTGGAGAGGTTCCTGACTGCAGATTTTACACACACACACACACACACACACACACACACACACACACACACACACAAACTGGTTTATTTATAAAATTCAAATACATTGTTTTTCACACCAGATCTTTCCCATTTCCTTCACACACACCCATAAAATTGTATGACGATTAACACCTGCTGCCCCCATCCTAACCCATCTGCTTCCACCCTCTCCCCAGCTGGATACTCATTCTATAATAATGGTTTTATGTATGATTTGTCCTAAGGGGACTGAATTAGTTCACTCAGCATGATGCTTTCCAGTCCCTCCCAAGTTAGATAGTGATTTACAAAATTATTGTACCTGCATGCTGCATAGTATTCCATTGTGTGAATGTACCATAATTTCTCAATCTATTTGATTGTAGTTGGACATCTGGGTTGGTTCCATGTTCTTGCAATGGTGAATAATGTTGCTATGAACGTTGGTGTACAAGTCTCCATTTGTGCCTCAGTTTTCATTTTCTCAGGGTATATTCCAAGCAGGCCTCCTAAAACCATATGTACTCTTGACACCAGTAGCCAGGAAATCAAAAGACGTATTGTGATGGGAAAGTCTGCTTTTAGGGACCTCTCCAGGGTACTGAAGAACAATGGTGTCACTCTGGAGACTAAGGTGCGTCTGATACAGGCTATGGTCTTTGCAATCACTGTTATGCATCAGAGAGTTGGACAATGACTAAGGAGGATAGAAGGAGAATTGATGCCTTTGAGCTGTGGTGCTGGAGAAGAGTATTGAATGTACACTGGACTTCCAAGAAAACAAACAGATTCATCCTGGAGAGGGTTAAGCTGGGTGGCTCCTTGGAGGCAAGGATTCTGAGGCTTCGTCTGACATATTTTGGACATGTTGTAAGGAGGGAGAGGTCCTTGGAGAGGGACATCATGCTTGGGAGGGTAGAGGGACAGCGCAGGAGAGGAAGGCCCTCTATGAGGTGGATTGATTCAGTGACTGGGGTAATCAGGATGGGTGTGTCAGAGGCGGTGAGATTGGCACAGGATAGAGCAGGGTTTGGACTGTTGTACATAGGGTCGCTATGAGTCGCAAGTGACTCGCTGGCACAACAACAACAACATATTCCAAGCAGTGGAGTAGCTGGGTCATATGAAATTTCTATACTCAGCTCTTTGAGGAAGTGTCAAATTGCCTTCCAGAGTGGTTGTACCAATTTAAAATCCCACCAACAGTGTGTGAAAATTTCCGTCTCTCCGCATCCTCTCCAAAATGTATTGTTTGCTGTCCTGTTAACACTGCTACTGCAGTGAGATGGTATCTCATCGTGGTTTTGATTTGTATCTCTTACTGCCAGTGATTTTGAGCATTTCTTCATGTGTCTGCTGGCCATTTGAATATCTTCCTCAGTGAAAATTCTTTTCATGTCCTTTGTCCATTTTGTAATTGGCTTATCAGTGTTCTTCTTGTGGAGGCCCAGGAGTATTCTGTAAACTCATTATGAGACTCTTGTCTGAGATGGAATTACCAAATGCTTATTCCCATTCAGTAGGTTTTCTTTTTACCCTGTTGCAAAAAGTTTTTATCTCCTGACTACTGGTACCAAGTATGCAGATTGTGGATCCAAGTAATATGAAGTCATTGACTTAAAAAAAAAGTTTTACTCTTTTCTCCATCTATCACAATGTTGCCTATCAATCCAGTGGTAAGAATTTTGTTTTCTTGATGTTGAAATATAATCCATACATTACATTTTGTTGGAGGTTAGAAGGAGAAGGACAACATAAGCAAACTATATATTGCAACATTGTTATGGCATCTTACTAACAGTAAACTACACAAAACAAAACAAAGCAAGCCAGTCATAATTGTGAGTGCTCCTAAGCGCAGTGTGTGATAACTTGAATATGTTAGGAAGCCGGGACAACCCATACTGAAAATTTTTCAATCCATGAACAAATTTGGTTCCCTAAAGCCTTTGAGTCTTCATACGTGGAATGTCACAACCACTCTCTCCTCTCACTAGTTTTCCCAGCTCTTCATCTAACTCCTAATCATCCTTTAGATTTCAGCTGAAACATTGCTTCTGAAGGACATTTTCCTGACTCCCAAGATAAATGTAAATCTTTCTATTATATGGTCCTTAATAAGAGATCTATATTTGTTCCCATTCCAAAGAAGGGTAACCCAACAGAGTGTGGAAACTACAGAACAATATAATTGATTTCACATGCAAGCAAGATTCTACTGAAGATTATCCAAAAACGACTGGAACAGCACTTCAGCAGTGAATTGCCAGAAGTCCAGGCTGGGTTTAGAAGGGGTCGTGGTACTATGGATATTGTAGCTAATGTTAGATGGATCTTAGCTGAAAGCAGGGAATATCAGAATAATGTCTATCTGTATTTCATTGATTATGCAAAGGCGTTTGACTGTGTGGATCATAACAAACTGTGGCTGACTCTAAGAATGGGAATCCCAGAACATTTAATCGTGCTAATGCGAAACCTCTACTTGGACCAAGAGGCAGTCGTCAGAACAGAGCAGGG
>NW_006399755.1:8171395-8173586 GCF_000299155.1 Elephantulus edwardii
TGAGGTGGATTGATTCAGTGACTGGGGTAATCGAGATGAGTGTGTCATAGGCAGTGCGATTGGCACAGGATAGAGCAGGGCTTAGGGCTATTGTACATAGGGTCACTATGAGTCGCAAACGACTCAACGGCACATAACAACAAAAATATAATACTTTAAGTTTTTCTTTTTTTTATAATTGTTTAAAACAATGTATGGGGACAAAGGGGTTAAGGGTTGGGAGCAGAAGAGAGAGGATGGGCAGAGATGAAATCCCACGGCTGCGCAATTTGGTGGGGTGGGGGGAAACAGGTGAAGGAAGTGAGAAAGATCCAGTGGGGACCAGAAGAGACAGGGTAATGGTGAGCACTGTCCAATGGTGATTTTTTTTAAAACAAAGAATTGTCTTATTCACTTGTGGGTTTCTCATTTGGGAATGAGGATCAGACTCTCTGGCTTCCTGCTGAACAGAGGCTTTGATGTGAAGAGGGCAAGAGAGCCCACTTTAAACACCTTACAGATGGTCCTGGGTTGAAGCTGCATGTCTTCTTGTTCAGTTAGAAGATATTTTCCTGACATTTTCTGCCCTCTGGACTGCAAAGTGTTTACCAATGTTTGTGCAGTAGGGATGGCTGGCTGAACCGTGAGTCTCCATCCTCCTTTGCTTCCTTAGCTGGCAGTTATATTTCCGTTTTGTCTCTGGAACTGGGTTCTGGGTTCAGGTCTGGAGCAAAACTCAGTGTTAAGTTTACCCATGTTCTTTTGAGAATCTTTGTCCTCTTGATGTTGAGCCTCAGTCCATATTGAAGATCAGCAGTCATGTGTTTGGCTGATTAGGTATATTTAAGTTGTAGGCTGTGCAGGGCTGTGGTGGCCTGTTTCAGTGCAGCTTGTGGGGCCTCAGCCTCTCACACAGTGTCTCTTGCCACTGCCATCTTGGATCTGAGAATTTATTTTGGAATAAGTTTATTCTGCAGCAGTGTGGAGGCTCCGTTGTACCAGCTGTGGAGCCTGGTGCCTGCTGTCCATCCTAGGTGACGGGATCCCTGGGATCCAGCCATGGAGGCCCCATTGAGCTGTGGCAGTGGCATGAGCTCAGCAGTGGGAGATTGGGAACTGTGGGACTCACCCATTCTTTTTTGGGAATCTTTGTCCCCTGGAGATTGAGCCTGGATCCATATTGAAGACTAGTAATCAGCTGTTTAATTGCTCAATTATTGATAAACTGTGGGCTGTGGAGGGCCATGGTGGCCCATTTCTATGAGGCTTGGGCTCCTCCAGCTCCTTATGCTGTTTCCTCCACTGCCTCCATCTTGGTTCTGCTATATTTTTCTTTTGTGCCATTTATCACACTTATATAAATACATAATCATTATCTCTCCATTAGATTATAAATTCTAAAACCCAATACTTGAAACAAAGCATGTGAGATAATAAGAATGCAATAAAAATAAAGTTAAGTTATTGAATAAATAAATAAAGTGCAATTATTTAAGTATGATATTTTAGTATTCAGGAGACCCTGGCATTTCAGTACATGGGAGCAAATTTACATCAAACTAGTAGATCACATTTAGTATTTAGAAGCATTTTCTATGCAGCATAAAGAATCAAAATTGCTTGCCAACTGAGTATAGAATTTAGGAATAATGTCTTATCTAAGAGAATTTACAAGGTCTCTATGCATACCAAGAAGCAGCTGTCCGAACAGAACAAGGGAATACTGCATGGCTTGAAATTTGCAAAGGTGTGCACCAGGCCTGTATCCTTTCTCCATACCTATTCAATCTGTAAGCTGAGCAAATAACTTGAGAAAGCAGGTTCTATGAAGAAGGACGTGATATCAGGTTTGGAGAAAGAGTCATCAACAGCCTTGTTTGTTATTATGTGCCGTCGAGATGCTTGCGACTCATAGCGACCCTATGTACAACAGCCCTAAACCCTGCTTTATCCTGTGCCAATCGCATTGCCTCTGACACACCCATCCCAATTACCCTAGTTACTGAATCAATCCACCTCATAGAGGGTCTTCCCCTCCTATGCTGTCCCTCCACCCTACCAACCATGATGTCCTTCTCCAAAGACTGGTCCCTCCTTATACCATGTCCAAAGCATGTCAGACGAAGCCCCAGAATCCTTGCCTCCAAGGAGCAGCCCAGTTTAAGCCTCTCCAGGGTGAATTTGTTTGTTTTCTTAGCAGTCCCTGGTACAC
>NW_006399755.1:8174506-8176220 GCF_000299155.1 Elephantulus edwardii
TTCAGTAGAATCTTGCTTGCATGTGAAATCAATGATATTGTTCTGTAGTTTCCACACACTGTTGAGTCACCCTACTTTGGAATGGGAACAAATACAGGTCTCTTCCAGTCAGTTGGTCAAGTGGTTGTTCTTCAGATTTCTTGGCACAACTTGGTGAGCACATTCAGGGCAGCATCCTACTTTATGCAAATGGTACAACCTTGCTTGCTAAAAATGGAAATTTTAAGTACTTACTGAAGAAGATTAAAGCAGCCTTCACTATGAATTGTAAAGCAAAACAAAACAAAAAAGAAAACAAAAATCCTCATCAAAGAACTGATAGATAATATCATGTTATTGTTGTTGTTGATTGCCATCAAGCCAAGCACGACTCATAGCAACTCTATGAACAAAAAACTGTAAGCCTTTCTGTAACTATTATAATTTATCGAAGAGAAAAGAATGAAAATATTTAACAATTTCATTTTACTGGAGACCAAAATTAACACCCCTGGTAACAGTAGTCAAGCAATCAAAAGGCTTCTTGCACTGGGAAAATCTGCTGTCAAGGACTTCTCCCACATGCTAAAGAACAAGGATGTCAGTTTAAAATCTAAGGTGAAAAAAAATCTAAGGTGCAACTAATCCAAGCCATGGTCTTCTCACTTGATTCCTAAGCATCTGAAAGTTGGACAGTGAATAAAAGAATACATGCCTTTGGATTGTGATGTTAGAGATTATTAATGATTATCCCATGGATTGTCAAAAGAACAAACAAATCTGTCTTGGAGGAAATGCAATCAGGGTGTTCCTTGTAGTCAAGGGTAGTAAAACTTTTCTCACATACTTCAGACATGTTTTCAAGAGATTGATCATTGGAAAAAGAGATCATGCTGGGAAAGGTGGAGGATCAGAGAAAGAGAAGAAGACCCTCAACAAAACTGATTAACACAGTAACTGTAACAATGGGTTTGAGTATATATCAGAGATTGCAAGGATGGCACAGTATAGGGAAAGGTTCATATCTGTGGTTTATAGGGTTGCTATGAGTAGTAAACTGACTCAATAGCACAACAAATGTATACACTAGTTCCTCTCTTCTGCTCTTGAGCTATTTCTGGCAATATCATGCTGTATATTAAAATCTCTTCTTGAATTCACTGCACTTACAACAGCTTTCAAGACACCTCTTAGAATCTGCAGTGCAATCCCAAAGGCACATGAGTCAAATAAAATCATCTCTTATTACAGCACTTTTTTTTTACAGCACTTTTTTTTTATTCTTCAATAGACTTGTTTTAAACAGTTAGCCTCAAGAGTCACCCACTTTCCTGGACAGCCTTGCTAACAGCGTCAGACTATTTAATACTCCTAACCTCAGATCATCTTATTCAGTACCTTTTCTCATTTTATTATCCTACCTTTCCAGTAAGCTCTGGTACAGTCAAGGGGCTTAGTGGTGTGTAGCTATTTTCATTCTCGAGGAATCAAAGAGAAGAACAGTTTTACTATTGAGGAACTCTAATCTATTGAGAAGACAAAGAGAAAAATAACCGTAACACACTGTAAATGCTTAAGTATCAAATAACTCAGATGTTCAAAGAGCATTTGCAAGTAAGATCAGAGATATCATTCTTTTTTAAATTTTTTAAAATTACTATTAAATTTTATTAGTTTTAATGAACATTTACAGGGATTTTGGGTTTTCATTCATTCATTGTTGCACTGTTTTCTC
>NW_006399755.1:8176872-8187045 GCF_000299155.1 Elephantulus edwardii
ATGCAAGAGATATCATTATTTTATTTTATTTTATTATTTTTGTGTGCGTGTACCGTCAAATCAGATCTGACTGGTACAGGAGGAGATTGTCCCTCCTTACCCGGCAGAGCATCTGGTGGATTCGAACCGTGCGCCTCTGGGATTGTAGTTGCAGCTCCTTGCCACTAGGCCACCAGAGCTCCCCGAGATATCTTTCTTGAATCATCTCACTACACAGCTATCACTCTCCAAGTCTTGCTGCTTCTATTTCCTTCTTAGCTCTTTTACATCATTTTTATCTCCACCACTAATGCTCTAGTTTAGTACTAAAATACTGCCTTCCAAACTATTGCAGCAACCTCTAGTTTATCTGTTTGCATCTATTCTCATTTCCATCCAAATTATTACTATTCAAATCTTATTTTATAATGTTTCAGTAAAAGTTTGCATAATAAATTATATTTTCATTTTATAATTTCTATGCAAACTCTCATTCCTCTATTGTACATAGGGTTTTCAAATGCATGTTATTTAAGAAATGGATGACAACCCTGCTTCTTAGTCTGTCTTAATCTAGGAGCTCTACAATGTCCACCATGGGTAACCCTAGTGGCATAGCTTTCAGTACCACAGTAACCCTAAGTTATCTCAGTACAGAACATTGACAGACAAGGGCTATTCCACTTAGAACAATGTTCTCCCAAAACACTATTAACACCAGCTGCTTGACTTAAACAAGAGGCTTTCAGCCCACATCTGTTAACTAAATCTAAATGTCCAATCAATTTACACTTGATTGTTAACAAAATAAAAAAAGGATCAAACCGTTTACACTAGACTTTCAATTAAACCAAAACAACCTACTCCAGAATCCAACTGCTTCCCACAGGAGGCAGGCTCCAAACTGGAGACTCATAGTCAGGGCCCACCCGACTTTTAAATACAAAGGTTTGCTCAAGTTCTGATTGATATAAAGAAAAGGCTTCCAGCCCACAGCTGATGGTTAACTAAATCCAAATGACCAATCAGCTTACACTTTATTG
Source organism: Elephantulus edwardii (assembly GCF_000299155.1). Taxonomy (NCBI): domain Eukaryota; kingdom Metazoa; phylum Chordata; class Mammalia; order Macroscelidea; family Macroscelididae; genus Elephantulus; species Elephantulus edwardii. Next base: position 8,177,895 of record NW_006399755.1, read on the forward strand.
TGAAAGAAATAAAAACCGACCAAACAGCTTACACTCAACTTTCAATTAAATAAAAACAACCCTTCGAGCTGTGGTTTTGGAGAAGAGCAATGAACATCCCGTTAACAGCCAAAAGAATAAACAAATATGTCTTGGAGAGGGTGCAGCCTGAGTGCTCTTTGGAGGCAAGAATAATGAGGCTTCACCTCACATACTTTGGGCATGTTGCAAGGAGAGGCTATTCCTTGGAGAAGAACATGATGCACCTAATAACAACAATATGCAGACTCTCCATTGACATCAGGTACAATTTCCACAATATGTCAACATTCTCTTTAATAGCTGCTCTATTTCTGTGGTTGTTGTTAGATGCTGTTAACTCATAGCAACCCTATGAACAACCAAGCTGAACACTGTATATCCTTTGCCATCTTCACTATCCCTGACACACTCAAGCCCATTACTGTAGTCATGATGTCAATTCACCTAGTTGAAGGTCTTCCTCTCTTTTGCTACCTCTCCACATTCCCAAGTATGATGTTCCTATCTAAGGAATAACTTCTCCTAGCAATATGCCCAATATATGTGAGATGAAGCTTCATCATCTTTGCCTCCAAGAGTACTTGGGCTGCACCATCTCCAATACATATCAGTTCTTTTTGCAATCTATGAGATCTTTCCGCACTCTTCTCCAACACCACAGTTTAATGGCATCAGTTCTTCATCTGTCATCCTTAGTCATTGTCCAGCTCTCAGATGCATAGCAGGTGACTGAAAAGACTATCACCTGAATCAGGCATACCTTAGTCCTCAAAATGATATCATAATCCTCAATAATTTGGAGAGGTCCCTAACTAAAGACTTTCCCAATGTAATATGTTTCCTGATCTGTTGACTGCTGGTACCAAGTGTATGGCTTGTAGATTCTACAAAACGTTTACTTTACCTTTCAGTCTCAAATAGATTTTTTTTTCCCATAGAGAACTGTGCTTACAACTGTAAGTAAGGTAAACCTGTGTTTTTCTTGTGCTGCTTTTAAAAGGATTCTGGTCTTATCTTTTATTTTGGAGAATTTGACTATGATATGTCTTGATTGTTTTCCTTTTTGGGTCTATTCTATTTGGTGTTTACTGAACTTCTTGAATGTGGATTTATCCATTCTTCATAATGCCTGGGAAGTTTTCTCCTAGTATCTTTCCCACAATTTTCTCAGTGATTTCCCTGTCCCTTTAATGTTCTGGAATTCCAATCATACATATACCATTTCTCTTGATGTTATCCCACATGATTCTAATGCGTTCTTCATTTTCTTTATGTCTCACCTCTGATTTTTCTTGTAACATGTTTCCACTGAGGCTTTTGTCTTCCAGCTCATGGACTCTGTGTTCCATCTCATTTGTTCTTTTTTGTCCCTCCAGCATGTTGGACACTTTTACCATTTTGGTTTGAATATTACAGGCTGTATTTTCATGCTTTTCTGTTATTTCCAGTACTATGTTGGTTGTACTCTCTCTTTCTTGTGATGGTTTTTTTAAGATGATGTACCTCTTTATTTATAGTTTTAAATCTTTCTTCTATATTTTACATTTTATTCTGTACTTGTTCAAGTTACTTCTCATTGATATATTTCGTCCAGTTCCTTGTTGTCTCTGGAGTATTTGCTTTCTTCATGGCTTCCACTGTTACTTCCATCATTTACACTTTCTTCTGTAGCTGGTAACATAACATCACATATTTCTTCTGGTTCTCATCAACATATTTCTTCTGGTTCTCAGTGTCGGGGGTATTCATTGGGTCAACAGCTCTGCTTTTTTAGGAGAAGGGTTGTTTTGGTTTTTTGTAATGTTTGCTACTGCCTACTGCTTTCTAGACATTATGTGAATCTTTTCTTGGTGGGTGTTAGGCTGTTATAATTGTGTAATGTCCCAGGTAGGGAGGATATTTTCTCAAGGATCTGTTTATTGGTGCTTCCAAAGCAGGGCAAGTGTTGTATGCTGGAAAACTGTGTCAGGTTCACTCTTGTTGCACTCTGTATTAAGAAATCTCAAGCCTTCTCTAACTATTGCAGTCAGGAAGGTTCAAAGGCAGAAGTACCTGGGTCAAAGAATTCAGGCATGTATTGTTCTCTGGGCAAGATAGAAGGAGAATTGATGCCTTTGAGCTGTGGTGCTGGCGAAAAGTATTGAATGTACCCTGGACTGCCAAGAAAACAAACAGATTCATCCTGGAGAGGGCTAAAACAGTCTGCTCCTTGGAGGCAAGGATTCTGGGGCTTCGTCTGACATACTTTGGACATGTTGTAAGGAGAGACAGGTCCTTGGAGAGGGATGTCATGCTTGGTAAGGTGGAGGGACAGTGCAGGAGGGGAAGACCCTCTATGAGGTGGATTGATTCAGTGACTGGGGTAATCGGGATGGGTGTGTCAGAGGCCATGCGATTGGCACAGGATAGAGCAGGGTTTAAGGCTGTTGTACAAAGGGTCGATGAGTCGCAAACGACTCGACAGCACATAGCAACAACAACAACAACATTGTTCTCTGGAAAACTCAGGCAGGTTCACTCCTATTCCTCTTTCACTTAAGAAATGCCAAGCCTTCTCCACATGTTACAGTCAGAAATATTCCATTTGCAAGTTTTTAAGATCCCAAACTACTTACTTAATTAAGTTGCGGACATGGACTATATTATGCTACATTAAATCTAGTGGTTTTCTTTTTTTAAATTTTGATTTGAGTGGAAGTTTAAAAAGTAGATTAATTTCCCACTAAATCATTTTGTGCATTTTTATTTTCTAACAGTAATTACAAAACCCACAATGTAGTCACACTCTTTCCATTCATCCCTGTCCATCTGCCTCTTCTATCCTGAAAGTCAGATAATGAACAAGGCAAACCAAGCCAGAATTGATGTCTTTTAATTGTGGTGTTGGTGAAGAGTATTGAATATATCACAATTTGCCAGAAGAATAAACAAATTTGTCTTGTAAGAAGTGCAACTAAATAAAAAGAAAAGGATTGTGAAACTTCATCTTACATACTTTGGGTATATTATTAAGAGGGGACAGTCCCTTGAAAAATCATACTCAGAAAAGTGCAGGATCAGAGGAGAAGAGAAAGGACCTAAAAGGGATAGATTGATGACACAGTTACTATAACAATTGATTTGAACATGGCAGAGATTGTGTGGATGGCACAGAACAGGGTACGATTTCCATTTGTTATTTATAAGGCCATCATAAGTTATGAGTCTACTGAGTAGCACTTAACAGCAGCGAACCCCATCCTGCCTTCTAGGTAAAAGATGTTCTTTCACCTGATATGGTTGGTTATTCTAAGAAGTGAGTGTCTTCCTGCTACTATTGTTACCATATAGGTCTCTCTATTATCATGCAGAAAACTGAGCCAAAGGAGTGAGTTTTTTCCAGGTTCAAAGGATGAGGAAGGGCCATCTCTTTGAGGGTTCCACCCATCTCTGCAATCCATTCTTCATGGAATGAGTCTGATTATTTTAAAACACAAATCTCTTTTGGTAAGCAGAACTGGCGCTACGGGATGAACCGAACGCCGGGTTAAGGCGCCCGATGCCGATGCTCATCAGACCCCAGAAAAGGTGTTGGTTGATATAGACAGCAGGACGGTGGTCATGGAAGTCGGAATCCGCTAAGGAGTGTGTAACAACTCACCTGCCGGAAAAAAAAAAAAACCAAAAAAACAAAACACAAATCTTACCATGTTCTTTCTCCTACTGAAAACTTTGTACACTTTCTCACAACTTTCATGACAAAGTACAAGCATTCAAGGTCCTACACAAGTTGCTTTAAATCCATGCCACAGGCAAAGGGATAGAGGCTTAAGTTTTGGTTATTGTTCAATGGTCAATCTGTAGAAGGGAACAGGATAAGACCTTATTATCATAAATGTTCATTTTGGCATTAAACTATAAGCTCCTATTTCAATTAAATATTTCAGATGCTTCAAATATTATGGAAAAGAATATGATGAATATGGTGTTCCCACAAATAAGCAATGCCAATAAAAGTGAAGCCCTTGCATATTCTCCTAACCCCAGGTACCTTCTCTTGCTCCCTCTTACTGTACCCAGAAGCTAAAAACCTCACTGTCATAGAATTGGAACTGACTGACAGCTGACCCTCCAGCAGATTTTTTTCTAGTCAAAATCAACAGTGTGTGAGTGTGGGTGTATATCAACTTCAGTAACAACAATGTTAATAGTTTCCCAAAACCCATTAACATTAGACCTGCCTCCAACAGATTTCTGAGACTGTAAATTGCAGAGAAGGAGATTGCTCAGTTTTCTTTATTTGAGTTGTAGGTGGATTCAAACTGCCAGAAAGGCATGGACTTTGGGCTAACAGAACAACTCCCTACAGAATATGCTCCAGAGAGAGCTCCCCTGTGCATCCATAGGTATCCTGAATTTGATGTTCTTCATTTCTATGTATCTTTCTAGATACATAGGAATACGACATATATGCCCTAAATTACATGTGGTGTTGTTGCACAGTTTATAACTTTTTAATCTAAACTGATTTTATACTAACAGAGGGGTTATAAAATTAGTACAGGGAATTAGCATGTGCCCTTTTCTCATACTAATGTCTTGAACAACCATGGCACAGTTATCAAAATAGGAAATGAATATTGATCCAGTACTATTAAGTCATGACATTTAGTTTGCATTTAACCAGTTTCCCATCACTGGCCTTTATCTTTTGTAAAATACAATCCAGTATCCCATAAGAATTATCTTTAGTTGTCATCTCAGTCATCTAATGTTACTATAGCAGAAAATACCACAAGTGATGTCTTTAACAAATAAAAATTCATTCTCTCACAGTTTAGGAGGATTGAAGTCCAAATTCTAGGTGCTAATGTCAATTCTGAAGAAGCCTTTTTCTTTCTTTGTTTCTTAATTCTAGAAGTTTCCCTGAGCAGGAGCCTGGATCCAAAGGAAGTACTCTTTTCCCAGCTCTTCTGACTAATGTTGACATCCCTTCCCCAACTGATTGGTTCTCTTTCCTTTGATTTCTTTGAAGATAAAATTGTTGCAGGCTACACCCCATGAAAACTGTCTTTACATTGAAACAAGGCTATGATGGTAAAAGTGCATGGATATCATTCTTAAACCTCTTACTGATCTATTCATCATATCATAGAGGATTATTGCATAACTTCCACATTACCTCATTACGTCCAAACACTAAGAATCATGGTCATTGCAAGAAAATACTTATTTGTGGGGGATACAATGAACTCCATGACTGTTGTCAAGTCTCCTTAGCTCTTCCAATCTGGGACAATTCTTCAGCTGTTCTTCTTTCATGGTCTTGAGTCTTTAAAAGAGTGTTTTGTAGAATGTTTCTCATTTTTGTTTTTCTCATGAATCATGCTTGGAAGGGTGGAGGGACAGCACAGGAGAGGAAGGCCCTCTATGAGGTGGGTTGATTCAGTGACTGGGATAATTGGGATGGGAGTATCAGAGACAGTGCGAGTGGCACAGGACAGAGTGGAGTTTAGGGCTGTTGTACATAGGGTCGCTATGAGTCTCAAGCGACTTGATGGCACATAACAACAACAACATATTGTAGTTGTAGATTTGTGGAAGAGATTATTACATAAGCTAAGTGCTCTTTTCAGTAAATCATAACAAGGAGTATATAAAAATAATGTATTTTATTGTTGCTTATACAAACCCTGATGATTTGGTTAAGGTGATGATTGTCAGGTTTTCTTGTGAACTTACTCTTTTTCTTTTTGTAAAAATAATATTTGGCAGGTGAAATCTAGGTCAATATTATACATCTTACTTTGGTAGTAGTAATAACTAGGGTTATAAGAATTTGTGAGCTACCAACTAAGATACAGCTATAGGCATCATCTAAAATGGACCATCAATCAGTGGTCCATATTGTGTGTTGTAGTGCTAGAGAGGAGTACTGAACATGCATGGGCTGCCAAGAGAACAAACAGGTATGTCCTGGAGAGGGTAAAACCAGGTTGCGCTTTGGAGGCAAGAATTGTGAAACTCTGTCTCATAAACTTTGGTCATGTTTCTAGGAGGTACCAGTCCATCGTGGTTGGAAGGGTAGAGGGTCAGCAAAGGAGAGGAGAATTCTAGATGAGATGGATTGACACAATGATTGTGGCAATAGGAGCAGGTATATCAGAGATGGTGAGATTGATGAAGGATAGGACAAGGTTCAGAGCTATTGTTCATAGGCTTACTATGAGTCATTATCAACTTGATAGCACATAATTACAATGGTAAGAAGCAAAGAAGAGAGGGGGAAAAAGTATAAAAGAATACAGGAAATCAACATTCTTGGCACAAGCATCCAGGAAATTAAAAGATGTATTGCATTGGGAAAGTCTGTTGTCAGAGACCTCTCCAAAGTGCTGAAGAGCAACGATGTCAGTCTGGAGACTAAGGTGCACTCGATACAGACCATGGTCTTTGCAATCACTTGCTATACATCAGAAAGCTGGACAATGACTAGAGATGTTAGAAAGATAATTGATGCCTTTGAGCTTTGGTGTTGGAGAAGAGTATTGACTATACCATGGACTGCTATAAGAACAAACAGATTTGTTCTGGAGAGGGTGAAATCAGGCTATTCCTTGGAGGCAAGGATTCTGAAGCTTCATCTGACATACATTGGGCATGTTTCAAGGAGGAACCAGTCCTTAGAGAGGGTTGTAATGCTTGGGAAGGTGGAAGGACAGTGCAGGAGAGGAAGACCCTTGATGAGATAGATTGATTCAGTGACTTGGGCAATAATGGAGGTATGTGTGTCAGATACAGTGAGACTGGCACAGGATAGAGCAGGGTTTAGGGCTGTTGTACATAGGGTTGAGTCACAGGCGATTCAATGGCACATAACAACAACAACAACAAAGGAAATCATTAGTCCAAAAGAAGGAAACCGTTAGTCTAAAACCATTCATAAGTCCTAATTTATTAGGACTAATTAGGATGTGAACCACAACCTCCTCTACCCTAAGATCAGAAGATTTAGATGGTACTCATCTACCATTGTCAATCATTCTGATTGGGATCACAATAAAATGTCCTGGACTAAGTGGGAGGAAAGGTAGAATGATATTTAAGAATCATTTAAAAAAAAAATCAGCCTAGTGGCAAGAAGCTGCACTGCAATCCCAGAGGCATGCATTTCTAGCCTACCAGATGCTCTGCTGGAGAAGGAGGGACAATCTCCTCCTGTACTAGTCAGATCCAATTTGATGGTACATGCACACACAAAAATAATAAAATTTTAAAAATTATTAAAAAGACTAGATTAATTGAATTTACAGACACTAGTGACTATGCCCTTAAAACTTGGAACTACCCCTAAGTATTATCTTTCCACCAAGCAATAGGTAGGCCTATAAGTGAATAATACCACCCATAAGACATTTACTTCTCAGAATAAACAATGATTCAAGAAAAAAAATATTGCCCCAAACCAAAATTCAGAATACAAGAAGGGCAAGAAAGAAGGACAAATAGAAACTAGTACTTAGGTGTGAAGTAAGAGGAGCGTTAATTACATGTCACAATGAATGTCACAGAACAAAATGTATATAAATTGCTAAATGGAAAATTAATTTGTTCTTTAACTTATATGCAGAATTATAGTAAAATATTCTTTTCTTCCCTCCAAATGACTTTTGCAAAAGAAAAGCAAGATAGAATATTTTACCTTGGAGTTACATGAGTTACATTGTTGATCACCTTCAAGTTGAGTATGACACATAGTGACCCTATGAACAAAAGGCCTGAAGTCTTTCTATAACTATGGACATTTATCAAAGTTCATAGGGTTTCCAGAGACATGTTGTTTAGGAAGTGGACGCCACTCCTGCTTCCATTATAAATGAAATTATTAATCTTCAGCTGTGTATCTTATTATAATTAGTATCTTATTATAATATTACGCTAAGTATTTTATTATAATTAGAAGAAAAATGTTTTTAAAAGTTAACAAGTATTGATATGAAAGTTCCACAAGAATAATAAATGCAAAATATTATTTAAAATAGTCAAGGGGGGGTGTAAGATGTGAAACTATGTAAATATAATATTTGATCTCTTCTTTCATCCCCTTCCTCTCCCTAATTTTAGTGTTTATTCATGCCGGTAGCAATTAATACTGTGGATGATAACATGGTTTTTCAAAATCTCTAATTCCTTCTTTATTTATGAATTAAAGTTCTTCTGCAAAGAGTTGTCCCTTCTCCAGTTATTTACTTACTCAATCATTTGAGCAAGTTCATGCATTCATTTTCATTTTTCAATTTCTACTTTTCCAATATTTAAGCTCCATACGTTCCATGTTAATTATCAAAAGATATTTGTAATTATTTTTCCTCATTTCTCCTGACTTCCAATCTAGGCTCTAATACTATAACTATCCACATTCCTTTACTGTTCAGAGGGTTTTCAGAAGCCTGTTATTTGTTCTTTCCCAAGAAAGGTGATCCAACAGAATGTGGAAACTAACAATATCATGCAAGAAAAATACTGCCGAAGATAAATAAAAAATACTAAAACAGAATATAAATAGGGAACTGTCAGAAGTTCAAGCACGATGAAAAGAAGCGGTGGCACCAGGAATATCATTGCTGATGTCAGATGGATCCTAGCGGAAAGCAAAGAATACCAGAAGAACATCTGTTTATACTTTATTGGCTATGCAAAGGTATTTGACTGTGGCTCTTAACAAGTTATGGGTAACATTGAGAAGAATGGTAATCCCAGAGCATTCAATTGTGCTCATGTGAAACCCAGGCCTAGACCAAAAGGCTATTGTGCGAACAGAGGAAGGGAACACTGCTGTTGTTGTTGTTTTGTACTGTAGAGTCTGAACTGACCCACACCTGACCCTCCAATGGATTTTCAGAGGCACTTAATTGCACAGGCGGAGATTGTGCATCCTTTTACCATGGAGCAGCTGGTAGATTCGAATCATATGCCTTTGGGACTGCAGCACAGATTCGTGCCACAAGGTCACCAAGGGAACACTACATGGTTTAAAATTAAGAAGGAAATGTGTCAGGGTTGTATTCCCTCTCCATACCTATTCAATCTGTATGCGGAGCAAATTATTTGAGACACTGGACTCTATGAAGAAGAGTGTGGCATCAAGCTA
>NW_006399755.1:8187415-8205275 GCF_000299155.1 Elephantulus edwardii
CTGACTTCACCTTCTCCAGGACAAACCTGTTTGTTCTCCTAGTAGTCCATGGTATTGCATCTCAAAAAACATAAAGAAAACAAAAATTCTTATCACTGGATCGATAGGCAACATCATGATGGATGGAGAAGACATTAAAACTGTAAAAAACTTCATCTTACTTGGATCCATAATCAACACCCTTGGTACCAGCAGTCAGGAAATCAGGAGTATTGCACTGGGAAAGTCTGATGTTAGGGAACTCTCCAAATTATGAGGAGCAATGACATCAACCTGAGGACAAAAGTGTATATGATTCGGGCCATGGTCTTATTGATCACTTGCTGTGCATCTGAGGGCTGGACAATGACTAAGGATGACAGAAGACGAGCTGATACCTTTGAGCTGTGGTGTTGGAGAAGAGTACTGAACATCCTATGGACTACAAAAAGAACAAATAAGTCTTAGAGAACGTGCAGCAAGAGTGCTCCTTGGAGGCAAAGAAAAGATTTATCTCACATATTTGTTTATTCTTTAAGCAATCCATGGGATATTCAGTACTCTTCTCCACCACCACAATTCAAAGGCATCGATTCTTCTTCAGTCTTCCTTATTCATTACCCAACTTTCAGAAGCATAGGAACCAATTGAGAACACCATTGTTTAGATTAGATGTACATTAGTTTTTAAACTGACTTGCATGAGAGCAGGTAGCCTCATGTTCCTACCATGGACTGGCTGGAGGATTTGAACTACTGATCTTTCAGTTAACAGCACAACGTGCAAGTCTCTGTGAGTTCAAACTTTACATTTCCCAACTTTGTGTACATGGTTTCATAGGATACATGTCTTTCTTCAACTTATTTTTTAAAATATTTCTTTTTTGAAACCTAATGATACTGATACATGAAGTACTACCTTGTTCATTTTAACAAATGTCTTAATTGTAGTCTTTTGTCTGATACATTCTCTATGTTTTTCAATGAGTCATATAATTTCCAATTGTAAAGAATATTGCTAGTTATGCATAGTTTTAAGTTGTAGTCGTTTCCTAAAGAAAAAGCAAAGTCCATCACCAACCTACACTTTAAGGACATTATAATCTTTGCATTCATGTGTTGACCCTCTCTTTTGGAGAACACAGTAGGGGAATCTTGTTGAATGACCTGTGACTCTATTCATTTATGCACAATTCTTTGCGAATGATACTAACCTGGCAAATAATTTTCTTTTCATTTTCTTTCTTTGTCTTAGTTTTATATTTCATTTCTAATTTGCTTTATAATAGTTGCCCTTTGTAATTTTCTACTTTAGGGATTATTTTATAATCTTTTAATATCCCCAGAGTTTTATTTGCCATTTGAAAGCTATTTTTCAAATGTACCTTGAATGTTTTAAATTTAGACTTTCTGCTGCAAAATAGTAAGTCCAGTACACAATAGAAATTTAGGTGCTATAACTTCAAAATATTTTTTAAAAATTATTAATAATAATTCTATAGCAATATGTTTTAAATTTTTTAAAATTTTATTATTTCTTTGTGTGTGTACCGTCAAATTGGATCTGACTGGTACAGAAGGAGATTGCCCCTCCTTCTCCAGCAGAGCATCTGATGGATTTGAACTGTATACCTCTGGGATTGCAGTGCAGCTTCTTGCCACTAGGCCACCAGCTATAGCAAGCAATATTTAAATTTTGCACTTGGTCTACATTTCCCCACCTCAGTCCAGTTAAAATCCATAACCATCAGAGCTGATGTTGTTATTATTGTCATGTACTTTGGAGTTGGAACTCATAGCTGACCCTCCAGCTGGTTTTTAAAGGCTGTAAATCTCACAGGAGGATATTGCCTATCTTCCTCCTGCATTAGAATTGATAAGAGAAACTTAAAAATTCTACTAGGTCTTTTTGTGGGTACCAGGAGTTGGTTTGTCACATGGCATCACAATTGTCTTCATTCTTGCTCTGGGAATGCCATGACAGCAGAGACAAGACTGATTGATTGCTGGGTTTGCAGCTAACAGCCTTTCACCGAGAAAATCTTCAGCCAAGGGTTGCTGGATACTTGGAGGAGAGAACAGGATCTCCTCAAACTCTAGCATCAGAAAGGTTTCATTACAGACATAGAATCTAGAATGTAATCTTTAAGATGGGTAGGACTTGAAGAGGAAGGATTTTATGAAAGAGGAAGACATTTGTCCACTTTCATTCTCTTCTTAATCACATTTGAAGTGTACAGCAGGCCTTCCATCCCTAAAAAATAGATGAATCAGTGGCAACAGCCTATACTAGCACAGCAACTTCCAGCTAATAGGTTCATTTTGCATTATTGCTGTTCGGTGCCATCAATTTGAATACAACTCATAGAGACCCTATGAGCAAGAGATCCAAACTCTGTCCTATCCTATGCCATTCTCACAAACTCAGACGTACTTGAGACCAATGCTGCAGTCATTGTGTCAATCTACCTAGTTGAAGGTCTTCCTCTCCTTCACCATCCCTCCACTTTTACAAGCATGATGTCCCTCTCTAAGGAACAGCCTCTCCTAGCAACATGCTCAGAATATGTGAGACAAAGCTTTATCATCTTTGCCTCCAAGGAGCACTTTATATGCACCTTCTCCAGGACATAACTGTTTGGCAGCTCATGGGATATTCAGTACCCTTCTCTAACACTATCATTCAAAGACATAAATTATTTTTTAAAATTCTCTGTCAATTTATTTGAAGAGAAACATGAAAACATACAAGAATATTTTTGAAGCTATTTATACCATGATAACACTTAAATTAAGCCATGAATACACAGTCCCTACATATGATATTAACCATATCAAAGATGTTGAAGTAGCCAAAGACGAACTCAATCATAATACAACAAAATTAATGACTAAAATTGGACACATAACCTAAAGAAAACCTGGAATAGGGCTAGTGTTCATTGTAAGAAAGCTATTTTTTAAATTAAGATTTTAATGAAAGTTTATAGAGAACTTGGATTTCCATTCATTCATTGTTGCACATTTTTCTCCCTGCCCACCCCTCCTCGTTTGCTTTTCTCTTTAAAATTTTTTTCTTTGTTATACAATTCCCGACCCCCACCCCAGTCCACTTTACTATGCAGCTCTTATTCTGGAATGTTTCCATGCAAATAATACCTAATCGTGTATTCCTTTTAAACAGTTCTCTCCCTCATCTCTTTCAAAGCAATGTACATTATTTATCTCCTCTTTTCTTAGTTTCTCCCAACTCTGATGTCAGTCCTGTTTTATAACTGTGGTGTTATGCAGTATTTGTCTTTTTGTGACTGATATATTTCACTCAGCATAATGTCTTCCAAGATCACATATTTTGTTTTATATTTCTTGAGTTCCTTTTTTTCAGTGCTGGATAGTATTCCATTGTGTGAATATATGACAGCTTCTCTATCCATTTGTTTGTTGATAGGCATTTGGGTTGTTTCCATCACTTTACTATTGTGAACAAAGCAGCAATAAACATGGGTGTGTATATATCTTCTTGGGTGGCAGTTCTGGTTTCTTTACGGTATATTCCCAGTAGAGGAATTGCTGCATCAAATGGTATTTCTACTTGCAGCTTTTTGAGAAAGTGCCATACAGCCTTCCATAGTGGTTGCACCATTTTACACTCCCACCAAGAGTGAAGAAGGGTTCCAGTTTCTCTATAATCTTGCCATTAGTGATATCATTTGATTATTTCCATACTCTGTTGAATCACCTTTTTTAGAATGGGAATATATATGTATCTTTGCCAGACAGTTGGCCAAGCGGTTGTCCTCTGGATTTCTTGGCACCACCTGGTGAACACTTCCAGGCCTGCATCTACATGTTGAAATATGTCAGTTGATATTCCATCAATTCCTGGGGCCTTGTTTTTTGCCAATTCCTTCAGAGTATCTTAAAGTTCCTCCTTCATCACCATTGCCTCTTAAGCATAGATTGGTTCATGAAATACTTCTGTGTCAATCACTTCTTTTTGGTACAGTCAGTCAATATTCTTTAAATCATACAGTTTGGGATTTGTCCCAATGACTCCACTTTGTTATTTTCTTGAACTATTTAAAACAATTTTAACATTCATTAATCCTGTCTCATTTACTTTGGGTGTATTTTCAGGAGGGATGAATCCTTGGAAAAAGCATTATGCTGAGAAAAGTAGAGGGTCAGAGAAAGAAAGGAAGACTTACAAGAAGATTAATTGACCCAGTGAGTGTAACAATAAATAATAAATAGTTTATATTATTTGTTAAATAGTTTATATTATTTGTTAAATTCAATAGTGCATTTTAAAATTTAAAATATCTTCATATAATTTGTTAACATTTTACCTATGTGCTCTTTATGCATTTAAATGCATATATAGAGACTTCCAGAATGATGCTCACCATATGTTACATTTTGGTTTTCAGTGTTATAATTAAAAAGGATCTGTTATATCTTTATTTTCTTAATCTTTTTAAAATCCTTTTTTATACTCTTTTAGTCTTATACTGATTTATTTACAAGGCTTGAATACATTGTTTTTCATACAAGATCCTTCCCATTTTCCTCACACACCCCCAGAATTGTGCAACTCTCACCTCTCATACCCCTCACCTCTGCCCATCCTCACCTCTTTTTTTCCACCCTCCCCCTTCTTGGATCTTCATACTCATTCCACAATAATGGTTTTATACAATATGTGTTCTTGTTAGTTCACTCAGCATAATGCTCTTCAGTCCCTCCCAAGTTAGGTAGTAATTTACAAAATCATTGATCCTGTGTGCTATGTAGTATTCTATGGTATGAATGTACCACAACTTCTCAATCCACTCATTTGTGGTAGGATATCTGGGCTGTTCCCATGTTTTTGTGATGGTGAATAACACTGCTATGAGCATTGGTGTAAAAGTCTCCATTTGAGCCTCAGTTCTCATTTTCTTGGGGTATATACCTAGCTGGGTCATATGTAATTTCTATGTTCAGCTTTTTGAGGAAGCACCAACTGCCTTCCAGAGTGGTCGTACAATTTTTACAATCCTATCAACAATGTATAAGAGTTCCTGTCTCCCCACATCCTCTCCAGCATTTATTACTTGATGCCCTGCTACAGGAGTGAGATGGTATCTCATTGTGGTTTTGATTTGCATCTCTCTTATTGTCAATGATTTAGAGCATTTCTTCATGTGTCTGGTGGCCACTCGAATATCTTCCTCTGTGAAAATTCTTTTCATGTTGCTTACCCATTTTGTAATTTGTATTATCAGTCTTTTTCTTGTAGAGGAGTAAAATATAAACTTTCATTATGAGACTCTTGTCTGAGATGGTATTGTCAGATGTTTGTTCTTGGTCAATAGGTTTTCTTCTAATCCTGTTGGGAAAAGTTTTGATGTGCATAAGGATTTAATCTTTATAAGGTCTCATTCATCAATTTCATCCTCTTCAGATTGTGCATTTCTGGCTGTATTTGGCAGTCTCTTTATATCATAGGCTAGGCTTTCTAAGCTTGGTTCCAGTTTGTCTCTTATGAACTTTATGGTTTGGGGCTTTACTCCCAGGTCTCTGATCCACCCTGAGTTGATATTTGTGTATGGTATGACTGTGGATCCTGTTTCAGCTTTCTGCAGGTCACAGCCCAGTTTTGCCAGCACCATTTGTTGAAGAGGCTGTCATTTCCCCATTTGATAGGTTTTTATTTCCTTGTTTTATTTACTACCACTGTGTAGTAGGTTTTGAGGTTAGTATAAAACTCCCACATCATTTATGTTTCTCAGACGTGTATTGCTTATTTGGGGTCTCTTGACTCTCCAAATAAGTTTTCCCTTTCAATCTCTTTGAAAAATGAATTTGGCATCTGTATTGAGTTTGCATTGAACATGTAGATTGATTTTGGTAGAATTATCATTTTCACAACAATGAGTCTTCCTGTCCATGACATTGAGATTGTTAACAGATTTAGTTTGCTTGACTCCATAATCAACACTCTTGGAACCAGCAGCCAGGAAATCAAAAGATGAATTGCATTGGGAAAGTCAACTGTCAGGGACCACTTCAGAGTACAGTATCGGTCTGGAGACTAACGTGTGCCTGATCCGGGCCATAGTCTTCACAATTGTTTTTATGGATCAGAGAGATGAACAGTGACTAGGGTTGATAGAAAGAGAATGGATGCCTTTGAGCTGTGGTGATGGAGAAGAAGATTGAATATACCATGGACTGCCAGGAGAACAAACAAGTTCACCCAAGAGAGGGTGAAAACAGGCTGTTACTTGGACGCAAGGATTCTGAGGCTTTGTCTGACATACTTTGGGCATGTTGCAAGGAGGGACGAGTCCTTGGAGAGTGACATCATGCTTGGGAGGGTGGAGGGACAGAGAAAGAGAGGAAGACCATCAATGAGATGGATTGATTCAGTGACTGGGGTATTGAGGGTAGGTGTGTCAGGGATGGTAAAGTTAGTACAGGATAGAGCAGGTTTCAAGGCTATTGTGCATAGAGACACTATGAGTTGCAAGTGACTCAAGGGTACATAACAATACCACCATCACTCATGAACAGGGTAGATTTTTCTATTTCTTTCTTTTTGTGTGTGTGTGTGTGTGTGTGTGTACTGTCGGATTGGATCTGACTGGTACAGAAGGAGACTGTCCCTCCTTCTCCAGCAGAGCATCTGGTGGATTTGAACCGTGCACCTCTGGGATTGCAGTGCCGCTTCTTGCCACTAGACCACCAGAGCTCCCTAGATTTTTTTTCCCATTTCTTTAGGTCTTTCATGGTGTCTTGCAGTTAGTAGTTATCTTTGTACAGATCTATTGTATCTCTAGTTAGGTTCACTTTCAGGAATCTCAGTTTGTAATTGGCTATTGTAAATGGTATTGCTTTCTTGGTTTCCTTCTCTGAATTCTCTTTGTTACTGTAGAGGAATCCTACTGATCTTTGGATATTGATCTTCTATCTTGCTACTCTACTAAAGTGGCCTACTAATAACTCTAACAGGTTTTTGTTGTTGTTGTTGAGTTTTTAGGATTTTCTGTATACACTATCGTATAATTTGCATATAGCGATAGTTTAACCTGCTCTTTCCCGAGCTGGATGCCTTTTATTTCCTTCTCTTGACATATTGCCCTAGCAAGCACTTCCAATACAATATTGAGTAGAAGTTGTGATAATGGGCATCCTTCTCTGGTCCCCGTTTGCAAGGAAATTTGGGTTTGCATATGTACTGTTCACTATGTTGAGGAAATTTCCTTCTATTCCAGTTTTGCTGAGTGCCTTAATCAGAAAGATGTTGGATTTTGTCAAATGCCTTTTCTGTATCAATTGCTAAAACCAGATAGTTCTTATTATTTAGTTTGTTAATATGGTGAGTTACATTGATTATTTTTCTTATGTTGAACCATCTTTGCATACTTGTTATGAATCCCACTTGGTCATGATGAATTATTTTTTGATGTGCTTTTGGATTCTATTGGCTGGGATTTTGTTAGGGATTTTCTAATCTATATTCATGAGAGATATTGATAGTTAGTTTTCTTTCTTGGTAATATCTTTGCCTGGTTTTGATATTAGGGTTATACTTACTTCATAGAATGACTCTGGGAGTGTTCCTTCTATTTCAATTTTTTTAAATAGTTTAAATGGAATTGATGATAGATTTTGTCTGATTGGTAGAATTCAGCTGTAAAGCTAGCAGGTCCAGGACTTTTCTTGTGGAAAAGTCTTTTTATGACCTTTTCAATTTCTTCTTTTGTAATGGGTCTGTCTTTTGTGATGGGTCTGTCTTTTGTGATGGGTCTGTTTATATATCTGTGTTCTATACCTGGTCTTGTCAATCTGAGTAAGGCATGAGTTTTAAGGAATTTTCCCATTTCCTCTTGGTTTTTTAATTTGTCATAGTTTTTCATAGTATTCTGATATTACTGATTTAGTTCCGTCTGGTTCTGTCGTGATGTCACCTCTATCATTTCTTAATTGAGCTATCTGTGTCTTCTCTTTTTTTCTTCTTTTGTTAAGTTTGCCAGTTGTTTGTCAATATGCCAATTTTATTGATTCTTTCAAAAAACTAACTCCTGGTCTTATTGATTGTTTAAATTGTTTTTCTGTTTTCTATCTCATTGATTTCAGCTCTTGTTCTGATAATTTTCTTTCTTGTAGATGCTGTAGAATTAGATTGTTGTTGTTTTTTTCTATTTGATGAGGGTGTTGTGTTAGATCATTTTTATTCTTTCTTATTTTTTTTATATGTATATCTAGTGCTATGAACTGCTTCCTGAGGAGACTGTCTTAGCTGTATCCCAGAGGTTTTGGTATTTTCTTTTTCATTTATTTTAAAGAAGTTTTTTATTTCATTTATAACCTAATCATGTTCTAGTAGAGAGTTATTTAGCTTCCACATGGATGGTTTTGTAACCTTTGCCCTCATGTGGTTAATTTCTAGTTTTATGACATTTTGATCTGAGAAGATACTTTGTATGATATCAATGTTTTTCAATTTGTTGAGGCTTACTTTGTATCCTAATACATGATCAATTCTGGAGAATGTACCATGTGCACTTTAGAAGAAAGTGAATTGAGTTTTAGTTGGGTACAGTACCCTGACTATATCCACATGGTTGAGCTGGATGATTGTATAGTTTAGATCTTCTGCATTTTTGTTGAGTTTCTTTGGGGTTGACCTATCCTTTGGTGGTGGTGGTGTGCTGAAATCTCCTACCACTATTGTGGTGCTGTCTCCTTCTTTCTTCAGTTCTGTTAACCATTGTCTTATGTATTTTTGCAGGTCTATCATTTGGTGCATAAATGTTGACCAAGGTTATATATTCTTGATCTATTGTGCCTTTAATCAGTATATAATGCCCTTCCTTATCATTTATGGTGGTTTTCATTCTGAAATCTATTTTATCAGAGATTAGTATTGCCACTCCTGTTTTTTTGAGGTTGCCATTTGCTTGGTTTATTTTTTTTCCCCAGCCTTTGATTTTTGAGTCTGTCTTTTTCTTCTTGTTTTAGATATGTCTCTTATAGGTGATGCATTGATAGGCTTTGTTTTTTTATCCATCCTGCTACTCTTTTAATCTTAGTTGGTGCATTTAGTCCTTTCACATTAAGTGTAATTCTTTTCAGGCCAGGTTTTACTTTTGCCATTTTGCCATGTTTCTTTTTCTGTTTTTGGTTACTGTTACCCATACACTTTCCTTTAGTGTCTCTGTGTGAAGGACTTCACTTAAAATTTCTTATAGTTTTGGTCTTGGTTTCACAAATTCCTTACATTCCCTCTTTTCTGAAAAGGATCTAATTTCTCCATATTTGATAGAGAATTTTGCTCAGTATAGGATCCTTGGCTGGCAATTGCTTTCTTTCCATTTTCTGTAAATGCCATCTTATTGTCTTCTAGCTCAAATGGTTTCTGCTGAGAAATCAGAACGTAATCTAATTGTTTCACCTTTGTAGGTGACTCTTTGTCTTGTTTTGTTTTGTTTTGTTTTTTTCTCGAGCTGCTTTTAGAATTCTATCCTTATCTTTTAATTTGGAGAATTTGACTAGATATGTCTTAATGTTTTCCTTTTGGGGTTTAGTCTATTTTGTGTTCACTTTGCTTCTTGAATGTGGATTTCCCAGTTCTTCTAAATACCTGGGAACTTTTCTTCTAGTACTTCTTCAACAATTCTCTCTCTCTCTTTTTTCCTTGTTGTGTACTGTCGATTCAGTTCTGACTGGCAGAGGAGGAGATTGCCCCTCTTTATCCAGTGGAGCATCTGGTGGATTTGAACTGCATGTCTTTGGGATTGCAGTGCAGCTTTTTGCCACTAGCCCACCAGAGCTCCCTTCTGTTATATCTTTCTATACTACCTGAATTTTTCGTGAGCACACATATTTTTAAGTCATAATAATATTATTATTACTTTAAAATGAGAGATAAAGAATGGAAAATTGGTTATGAGGAAATATTTGCTGACAGTATCCATAGTTTCAGTTATTGAAACCAAGTATTATTTATGCAATATCTTTACTACTTAGCACAACACTAAAGCTAAGTTTGATAATTCCTAATGTAAAAATGAGGCCTTAGAATGATTGTCTTTTGCCCAAATCCTATACCCTGAAGGGGCCCCAATTAAGATATACTCTCAGATCCCTCAGTTCTTTCCATTGAACCAGATCCATACCCATATAGTGTGAGAAGGCAATGAACATCACTATAATTAAATTTTTACTTCATGTTTCTGCAGCCCTTGGATTGTTCTCTGAATGCTTGATGACACACAGGGAGAACACTCAATAAGCATGAAAATAAGTTTGGCCCAGAAAGAAAACCCACCCTTCATAAATGAAATTGACCATCTGTTAGAAATTAAGAGCCCACCTGTAAAATTGTATGTCCATGTAGTTAGGGAACACTCAAAACTCCAATCCAGATGATCTGAGAGTAATCTCAAGCCACAGAACTGGAAAGTCAAGGCAATTTAGTAAGTAGAAATGACATAAATTGTTGTTAGTTGCTGTTGAGTCAATTCTGACCAAGTTAACCCCATGTGTGGAGAGTAGAATTGTACTGCACAGCTTTTCCAAGCTTATATATAACCTTTCAGAAATAGCTCATCTAGCCTGTCTTCCAAGGAATCTGGGTGGCTCCCCAAAACAAACCTTTTGTCTAGATGTTGTGTGCCTGTTTGTGCCACTCAAAGACTTCTACAACAATAGTAATATAACCTAATTGGAGAATGTTTGTGTGAACAGAAGGGTTAGGGCCTTGATCAACCACAGAACGTTGAGAAGGAAAAGTTACCTAAGTGTATTTTAGGCATTGTCCACAGTCAAGGAGTCTTAAATAAGCAATGGAAACATTCTTTGTCAAGGTTTTCATGTTTAGCCCTTTACTACATGTTAAAATCATATCATCAGCTTTTAAAATAACATGCACCAGCATGCAGGAAATTAAAAGACTTATTGAGATGAGAAAGTCTGCTGTTAGGGACCTGTCCAAAGTACTGAAGAGAAATGGTGTCACTCTGGAGACTAAGGTGTGTCTGATACAGGCCATGGTTTTACAATCACTTGCTATGCATCAGAGAGTTGGACAATGACTAGGGAGAATAGAAGAAGAATTCATGCCTTTGAGCTGTGATGTTGGAGAAGAGTATTGAATATACCACGGACTGCTAAGAAAATGAACAGTTTTGTCTTAGAGAGGATTAAATCAGGCCACTTCTTAGAGGCAAAGATTCTGAAGCTTCGTCTGACATACTTTGGACATGTTGCAAGGATGGAGCAGTCTTTGCAGAGGGACATCATGCTTGAGAGGGTGGAGGGACAGTGCAGGAGAGGAAGGCCTTCTATGAGGTGCATTGATTCAGTGACTGGGGTAATGGGAGTAGGTGTGTTGGAGACAGTGAGATTGGCACAGGAAAGAACAGGTTTTAGGAATGTTGTACATAAGGTAGCTATGAATTCCAGGCAACTTGATGACACATAACAACAACAACAACAATAAGTAGAATCTTACACAAACTAATTGAATAAAAACCTCAGAAGACAGGTCTCATGCATAACTATTGAAAAATCACCCTAGGTACGCATATATCTGTTTGAATGGCAGCTCTGTTGTTTTTAGGGTAAATTCCCAATTGTGCAATTACTACATCAAATGGTGTTTCTAATTCCAATTTTTTTAGAAATCGTCAGACCACCCTCCACAGTAGCTGTACCATTTTACATTCCCACCAGCAGTAAATAAGAGTTCCAGCCTCTTCAAAACCTTGCCAGCATTTGTTGTTTATTGCTGCATAGAACTGTGCTATTGTACATCCAAAAACTTCTCCAGTAGGGTAAAAAGGGAAGCCACTGACTGGGAAAAAGTATTCGGTAATAACATATCAGATAAGGGACTTATATCCAGAATTTATGAAATACTTGAGCACCACAACAAGATAAAGGTAAATAATACAATAGAAAAATGGGCACAGGATATGAACAGGCACTTCACCGAAAACGACATTCAGATGACTAACAAGCACATGAAGAAATGCTCAAAATCCCTAGCCCTAAGAGAGATGCAAATTAAAACAACTATGAGATATCATTTCACCCCAGTCAAAATAGCAAAATTTAACAGAACAGCAAGCAACAAATGCTGGCAAGGTTGTGGAGAAACTGGAACCCTGATTCACTGTTGGTGGGAGTGTAAAATGGTGCAACCCCTGTGGAAAGCAGTATGGCGCTTTCTCAAAAAGTTGCAAATAGAGATACCATTTGACCCAGCAATTCCACTACTGGGAATATACCCTGAAGAGACCATAGCTGACATCCAAGCAGATATATGCACACCCATGTTTATTGCAGCTTTGTTCACAATAGCAAGGAGTTGGAAACAACCTAAGTGCCCATCAACAAACGAATGGCTAGAGAAGCTGTGGTATATTCGCACAATGGAATACTATGCTGCATTAAAAAACAAGGAACTCATGCAATATTATTCAAAATGGTTGACTCTGGAGAACATTATGCTGAGTGAAATATCCCAGTCACAAAAGGACAAATATTACATGATGCCACTGTTGTAGAATGAGACTGTCCTTGGGGTTGGGGAGAGACTGAGTAAGATGGGTTCAATAATGTATACTGCACTGAAACAGAGGAGGGAGAAAACTGTCTAAAAGAGATATGTGACTAGGTATTTCTGTCATAACAGGAGACTAGAGCAAGGGCTACATGGTGGAGGGGACCTGGGGGAGGGTTTGTAAAACAATGAAAGAATCTTTTCTTTTACTTTTCCATAATTTTTGACTCATGTACTTATAAATTGTTAGTCAAATTTGTGTCCTCTAGTTTGCAACACCCCCATGATACATCTTCAAGGATATGAACATGTACGGCCAAGCACAATCAATAAGAGTGCATCTAAATTCCAAAATCAATCTCCATAATAGTCTATGTGCTTCCTACTGCCAAAGGGGCCCTTTAGAGTAGTGAGAGAAGATCTTCACCCTGAAACCCACAGCGTCCCTTTTCAGCAGGAAGTAGCTAAGAGAATACGCCATCCCCTTTTCCTTATGACTCAGGGTGAAGTCTCTCTCAGGGAGGAGTGATAGGGAATGGCAAAGGACACACTGACAAAGAAGATTAATCAGAACTGGCTTTGACAAGCACTGTGGCATTTGGACAAGAACAAACTGGGAGGAGGGTAGAGAGAATAGTGCAACAATGAATGAATGGAAACCCAAAATCTCTGTAAATGTTTATGAAAATTAATAAAATATAATTATAGAAAAAAGAGAACTGTGCTATTGTTGCTAGGGTGAGATGATATCTCAAAGTTGTTTGGATTTGCATCTTTCTGATAGCTAGATATTTTGAACATTTCTTCATGTGTTTGTGGTGAAGTGTCTGTTAATATCCTGTGCCAGTTTTGCAATTTGGTTGTTTATTGCTGCATTATTCACAATAGCAAAGAGATGGAAGTAACACAAGTGTCCATCAACAAAACAAATGGATAGAAAAACTATGGTATATTCACACAATGGAATACTATACAGCACTAAAAAACAATGAATTTGTAAAACATTACACAACATGAGTGACCCTGAAAGACATTATGCTGTCACCAAAGGACATAACAACATTGTTATAAAGCAGACGGACATGGAGCCATGGAGGAAACTAGGAAAAGAATGGATGAACAGATAATGACCATTACATTGGTACAGATGAGGGGAAGAACTGTTTAAAAGGAATATATCATTAGGTATTACATGTATGACAACAGTCCAGAATGAGAGGTGCATTGCAAAGTGGACTGGAAGAGGAAGTAAATTGTGCAACAATGAATGAATATTTTTTAAAATACACAAACAAAGTAAACTGGGAGGGAGGGAAAAGGAAAGGGGAGGGAAGAAATCGTGCAACAATGAATGAATATTTTAAAAAAACCCAAAAACACAAAATGAACTATAGAGGGGAAAGGAGGAGGAGGATGGAGGAAAATGTGCAATAATGAATGAAAATGCCACTTTCTGTAAACTTTCATTAAAATATCAATTTAAAAAACCAACTCCCTTGTAAGAACTACCCTCCCTCTGTAACTTGATTTGTGCCACTATTAGAGCTTCTGCTTGGAATATTATTGCTTTTTAATTTTTGACTCATGTACTTTTAACTTGTTAGTTAAATTTGTGTCTTCTAGGCTGCAACACTTCCATGATACATCTTCAAGGATATGAACATGTACGGCTAAGCACAATTGATAACAGTGCATCTAAATTCCAAAATCAATCTCCACAATAGTCTATGTGTTTCCTACTGCCAAAGGGGCCCTTTAGAGTAGTGAGAGAAGATCTTCACCCTGAAACCTACAGTGTCCCTTTTCAGCAGGAAGTAGCTAAGAGAATACACCATCCCCTTTTCCTTATGAATCAGGGTGAAGTCTCTCTCAGGGAGGAGTGATAGGGAATGGCAAAGGACACACTGACAAAGGAGATTAATCAGAACTGGCTTTGACAAGCACTGTGGCAACTGGACAATTAAAACAGACTTTCAAGGGGGGAGAAAAAAAGAAGAACGAACTGGGGAGGAGGGTAGAAAAAATAGTGCAACAATGAATGAATGGAAACCCAAAATCTCTGAAAATGTTCATTAAAATGAATACAATTTAATAATTTAAAAAAAAATACAAAGAAACCCCAACTCCCTAGGTGATTCTTATATGCATCCATGGTTGAGACGCACAGATGAAGGGCCTAGTCTCACAGGCTTCCAGGCTTACCAGGCCACCTCTTCTAGTACTAGGCTTCCTGTGTGAACTGCTGAGAAAGAATGCACTGATTTTCTGATGTGAATCCTAGTGTGCTTTCAAAATGAAATTGGTGCTGCAAATAATACATTTTTAATAGCAAATTAACAAATGACTTTCTAGTCACAATAGCGTTTAAAGTGTCAGTTTGAAAATGTGTCTCTGATCTTAGAGATGCATTCACAGGCTATGAAAGTCAGAGTTCTGAGTGTCTCAGGACTCTGGACCATGGTAACATCAACATGAGTCTCAGTGGCCAGTTGGCCCTCCCAGAAAATCTCAACCTCACAAATGTTAGGTGCACATAAAGTCCATGACAATTAATAGCGATCCTATTAATAATAGATCTGAACCTTGCCTTATCCTACACCATTTCCATGATTTCTATCATGTTCAAGTTCAATATGGCAGTCATTGTGACAATCCATCTCCTTGAGGGTCTTCCTCTCTTCTGAGAAACTTTCCCAAAATGATGTTTTCTCAAAGAACTGTTTCCTCCGGAAAATATGCCCACAGTAAATGAAATGAAATTTTACTATCCTTGTTTCTAAGAATTCTAGTTACATTTTCTTCAAGACAGATTTGTTTGTTCTTTTGGTAATGTATGGTGTATCTCATACTGCTTGCCCACATTACACTTCCAAGGCATTGATTATTTTTTGTTCCATCTTATCCATTATTCAAATTTCAGATATATAAGAAGTAACTGAAAAAACTACAGTTTGCATTATGCATACCTTAGTCTTTAAACTGACATATTTGATCTTTAGAACTTTGGAAATATCCTTGAAAGCAGATTTGCACAGTGCAACATGTCTTTTGATTTCTTTTTCTTTTTCTTCTCTTTTAAAACATTTTACATTGGTTTGCTTACAAAGTTCATGTACATTGTGTTTCACACTATTCTTCATTCACATTGAGTTTCATACAATCATTCCCAAGCATTATATTTTGTAAAATTAATCGCTATTGAACCATGCCCATCATTACTCTGTTTTTTTCAGGTCTTTGCTGGGTTTTTCACATTTCCTTTACCCCCTCCTTGAACCCACCAAATTGTGCAACCCTGTCATCTCTTGATTGCTGCTACTATTGGTGTTGACTGTGGATCCAAGCAAAACAAAATTATTAACAACTTCAATCTTTTCTTCATATATCATGATGTTGCCTATTGGTCCAATAGTGTGGATTATTTTCTTTTCTTAATGTTGAGATGTAATCCATATTAAAGGCTTTAATGTTTAATCCTTTGCATCAAATGCCTTAAGTCTTCTTCACTTTATGCAACCAAAGTAGTGTCATCAGTATTAGGCAGGTTGTTGATGAGTCTTCCTCTGATACTGATGCCACGGTTTTTATTCATACAGTCCAACTTCTTGAATGATTTGTTCAGCATACAGATTGACTTCATATGTAGAAAGGATAAAATCTTTATGGATATTGTTGTTGTTAGGTGCTGTAGCTCCTCCGTACAGCAGGTCTAAAGTTTGCCCTGTCCTGAGTCAGTCTTACTGATTCCGACACATCAACCCCCCATTGCCATCTGGGGTCTTCCTATCCTGTGATGTACCTCCACCCTTCCAAGTATGATGTCCATCTCCATGGATTGATCCCTCCTGGCCACATGCCCAAAATCCTAGCCTACAAGGAGAAACTTGATTTCACCCTCTCCAAGACAGACCTATTTGTTTTCTTGGCAGTCCATTGGCGTGTTTAAGACTCTTCTCTAGCACCACAACTCAAAGGCATTAATACTTCTTTTGTCATCCTTAGTCATTGTACAGCTTTCTGATGCATAGTAAGTAATTGTGAAGATCATTGCCTGGGTTAGGCACACCTTAGTCTCTGGATTGACATCGTTGTTTTTAAGCACTCTGGAGAAGTCCTTGACAGCAGATTTTCCCAATGCAGTTCATCTTTTGATTTCCTGACTGCTGCTGCCAAGAGTGCTGATGGTGGGGCAGACCAAGCTATAACTGTTAACAACCTCAGTCTCTTCTCCATCCATTATGATACTGCCAATTGGCCCACTGGTAAGACTCTGTCTTCTTGATGTTGAGTTTCAATCCATATAGAAGACGACAGTCCTTGACCTGCCGCAAGTACTTCAAGTTCTCCTCACTTTCAGCAGGCAAGGTGTGTCTTCTGTATAATGTAGGTTTTTGATGAGTCTTCCTCTAATCCTAATGCCACATTCCTCCTCATAAAGCGCTGCTTCCTGAATGATCTGTTCTGCATACAGATTGAAAAGGTATGGAGACAGGATGCATTCCTGATACTCCTTTCCTGGTTTTGAACCATGCAGTGTTTCTTTGCTCTGTTCTGAGGACTGCTTCCTGGTCCAAGAATAGGTTTCACATAAGCACAATTAAGTGTTCTGGGATTCCAATTTTCCTCAAGGTTAGCCACAATTTCACAAATGCCTTTGCATAGTCAATGAAACACATATACACATTCCTCTGGTACTCTCTGCTTTCGGCCAAGATCCACCTGATACTGGCAAAAATGTCTCTAGTGCCAAGACCTCTTCTAAAGCCAATTTGTATTTCTGGTAGTTCTTTAGCATTGTACTGTTCTGGTAATTTCTGGATAATCTTCAGCAGGATTTTGCTAGTGTGTGATATTAGTGATATTGTTGAATAATTTCCACACTCTATCAGGTCACCTTTTTTTGGAATAGGAATAAATAATAAGGCTCTCTTAAAGTCATTTGGCCAGGTAATTGTCCTCTAGATTTTTTGGCACAGTCTGGTGAGCACATCCAGGGCATAATCTTTTTGTTGAAATATATCAGTTGGTATTCCATCAATTTCTGGGCCTTTTTTTTTTGCCAAGTCCTTCAGAGCAGCCTGAACTTTCTCCTTCATCACCATTGCCTCTTGAGCATCTGTTTTTCTCTCGAAAATCTTCTGTCAGTCAATTCTTTTTTGGTACAGTGACTGTATATTTTTTCAATTTACTTCTAATGCTTCCTGAATCATTCAATATTCTGCCCATAGTATCCTTACATTTTGCAACTTGTGGATTGAATTTCTTCCTTAGTTGCTTTAGCTTAAGAAATGCTGAGCAATTTCAGACCTTTTGATTTTCTGACTCC
>NW_006399755.1:8212313-8221284 GCF_000299155.1 Elephantulus edwardii
GGCCTAGTTTTCACAGCTGATATTGAGCTTCTCCAGCGGTACACCCTGAGAAAATAAGAACTGAGGCACAAGCTGAGATTTGTACACCAATGTTCATAGCAGCGTCATTCACCATTGTGACAACATGGAAACAGCTCAAATGTCCAATCACAAACGAATGGATTGAGAAATTATGGTACATTCACACATTGGAATACTATGCAGCACACAGGAGCAATGATTTTGTAAATGATTTTCATTTTTTTCAGCATCAATTTGAATTTACACGAATAATTGCTCTGACCTAGAGTCTGGCCCTAGCCTAGTTTGGACTGCCGATTTTGAGCTTCTCCAAACAATTTCATAGATGTGGTCAATCTGATTTCTATGGAGTCCATCAGTTCCATGTGTAAAGTCGCCGTTTGTGTCTTTTGAAAAAAGGTATTTGTACAACTGGGGAGCCGGAGCCAGGGCAGGTATGTTAGGGGGCGCATGGGACACTGGGAATAGAGCAGAGCGCCAGGTGTGCACTAAGCGAGGAGTGGAGAGGAGTTCAGGGTGTGTGCGGTACCGGGCCATTCAGATTTTTCT
Source organism: Elephantulus edwardii (assembly GCF_000299155.1). NCBI lineage: Eukaryota > Metazoa > Chordata > Mammalia > Macroscelidea > Macroscelididae > Elephantulus > Elephantulus edwardii. The sequence goes on from NW_006399755.1 coordinate 8,212,884, forward strand.
TTTATTTTTTTCTTTATTCAGATTTTAACCCAACTCCTTTCCATTGTGTTAAAAGCAACTCGCGACTGACAGTCCAGTGGGTTTCCCGGGGCTGTAAATAATATAGGAGAAGATTATACATCTTTCTCCCTAGGAAATGCTGGAATATTTGAACTGCCAGAGAGACACCAACCTTGGGTTATTGGCACAAATCTCTACCAGCTATGCTACCAGATCTCCCTTCATTCAGGTTTGTTGTTTGTTGGGTGCCATTGAGATCCATTCAGATTTATCAACCTCAAATCTTGACTCAGGAGATTGTGACAGGAGAATTCATGCTGTGACAGCAATGGGAGCAGTATCAGGCACACCAGTTTACAGAAGGCATGCATAACCAAGAGAAAACTGTGTCATGGCACCGGCTCCTCACCGGTTGGGTTTGAGGGTGTGACTTGGTCATGAACCAGCTAAGAATTGCCTAACCACTCTCATTTCTCTTTTCTAATCTTACCCTGTGGTTCTGTAAAATCCTCACTGCTCTTTTTCTGTTGACATAGGTAAGAGTAATTTCTGTTGCTTACTACTTAGAGTCCTGACTAAATTCAGTGAATAAATTATTTCTTAGTTAGTCAAAAAGGAAACATTGGAACAAGATGCAAACAGAGCAGGACAAGAAGAGTAGAGATCCGAAGTTCAGCAGGACCATAGGGAAGGCATACAAGCTGCAAAGAAGAAGGCAAGGAAACCTGGAGGACTTCCCTAAGTCCAGCGAAAGCTTTGAGATCATCTCTGGGATTGAAGGTGACAGCCTGTGAACAGACTCCTCCACCTTCCCTCATGCAATAAAAGAGAAGACTTGAACTTAGCAGTTATCACCAGGGCTCAAGACCTTAGCTCAACACTTAATCGACATCTGATTCTGGATAAGTCACTTAACTTCTCTGAGCCTCTATTTTCTCATCTGTAAAGTGAAGATGACAAATACTAGGTTTATGTCACTTTTAGGATTAAATGAAGAAAATCCTATATAAAGCTGTCTCAAACCCAAACCCAAACTCACTGCTATTGGTTTAGGGTTTCTGAGGCTGTCAATTTTTATTTTTTTTAAATTTTTTTGAGGCTGTTGATGTTTTAAAAAGGAGACTGCTCATCTTCTGCCCATGGAGCAGCTGGTGGACCCACAGTATGCTTTACCATCCATGTTCCTTATAAGTAGCCTTTGTCCAGTTGGCTTTGACTCAATACATTAGAAGCTCGATCCTACAACTTATAAACGTTATCTTTTTTTTTTCTCCTTTTCTCCCTGGAACAGGCTGGGTAGATAGAGGGGACCTCTGGAGAAGATTATACTTTGCTGTCTTCTCAAGCTGCCCTTGAAATCTGTCCAGCTCTTTTACAGCTGCATTTCTTCCTTTTAAAAACTGCCTATCTGCATTTTATTGCAATTTTCAGAGTTTCTTCATACATTCATTTTGTTCTTTTCTTTATTCCCTCTTCCCCCCCCCCAGCCATTTCTTCTTGTTGAAGACTACAGCCTTCAATATGGATTCCATCTCAAAGATGGAGATAATTCATTTCACCTGCTTTGCGTATGCTGTCAGGAAGGGTCAGTCCTTGGAAAAAGACATCGTGCTGGGAAAAGTGGAGGGTCAGAGAAAGACAGGAAGACCCTCAACAAGACGGACTGACACGGTGCCTGTAACAATGGATTCCAGCATATCAGAGATGATGAGGATGGAGCAGGATAGCGCACAGTTCAGAACTGTTGTTCACAGGGTTACTATGAATCAAATAGCCAACCTGATGGCACCTAACAACAACAGAGAGGAAATGGCTGAAGATCAAATTTTTGGTCCAATGTTCAATGTTCTGCCCCTGCGGTATGGGTGGCAAGGAGTTTTGATTTACAAGTGGTTATAACAGCAGAGTTTTGGCAGCCAATAATACTAATAAGAAGCTGATGGAAGGAACATTGTGATTCTAGGGTATCAGTTACATGCAAGCAAAAATAGGGAGCAAGATCCTTCCTCAGCTCCTACACAAGTTAGTTTTTGTAGGATTTAAGCAAGAAACAAAACCAAACCAAACCCCTAGTCCTTTTGACTCATGGAAACATTCTCTCAGGTTTCCAAGGCTGTAAATATAAGTGGAGACTGCCCATCTTTTGGATCCATCTAGCTGATGGACTTAAACTACTGACCTTTCAGTTAGCAGCCCAACATGGTAAGAACAATGTCACAGAGCTTCTGAAATATCCAAACATAAGTTGAATTCTCTCTACCCCATTAGTGAAGGTCAGGCAGCCTGCCCTACTGGTTCAGGAACTGAGCAGAGCTGAGCCTTTAATTTGATACTAAAATACCAATAATTATTATGATTTATAAGAAAGGGTTTTCAAACACCATTCCCTACCTCATAAGAACCCTTGATGGTGGGAACTGTTATTAAAAAAAACAAAAAACAACCATCTTCAAAAAAGGAAATTGAGTTACAGAAAGGTTAAGTAACTTGTCAAAAACTATATAGTTACTAAAACAGAAGGCCAGAAGTTTGACAAATTTCAAGCTTTACTTGTTGAAAAAGAGGTTTTAATTTCTGGCAATGTGAAGAAATTTCTAAGAAAGAATTTTCTAATAATATAACACATCCTTTAGAAGTACTACACACCTTCTAGCATCTCAATATGGGGCCCAGTTTCAAACCTTTGATACTTCTAACAGAAACTAATATAACATAGGGCAGCTCTGTGGAATATTTTCCACAGGAAACATCTGCCCAAATATTTCGAAGGCTGCAACGTGTCCCAAGAGGGAGGGAGAAAAGCTGAGGCCAATCACAAGCATGGTGCAAAGTCCAGGTACCAGGTGGACTAAAACAGAGAAAATGCAGGCTTCCTGCTTTCCGTTCCCTCTGGAAGCATGCTCTGCTAAAATAAACTCTTTCCAAGACTCAAGTTCCCAGGTTAGTGATCTGGTTTTCTTCTAACAGGAAGTGAACTGTCTCTCAAAAAGTGAGCTGGGTGGGGGAGGGAGAAATGATTGTCAATTACACTAAATATATAGGTGGGAAGGCTTGGGCATCCCACGTCTTTACAATCAAGAGACCTCCACTTTATTCTTACAGTCAATTACAGCACAGCTACCAGTCAGACATTCTTTCTTTGAGTGTTTACCATAGAATAAATTTTAAAATATTTTTTTAAATTCTTTTTTGTTTCAAGAAGCTGACATAATAGAAAGAATTGAGTCCCTGCCAAGAAAAGGCTTTCTGAACCTTCTTTGGCTCAGATTAACAGCACTTTAAGGTCTCTTAATAAATCAAGTCATTGGCCCCAAAAAGAAAATTGCTACCAGAAAAGAGGGATTTTAAAAAATGGGATCACTCTGAGTTGAATTACAGTCTCTAATTGCCCTGAATGTATTATTCAGACTCATTGTTCGTTCTATTTCTACTTAGCATGGGTTCACTGAGAACCACTCTTGATATGGCCAGCATGGCATTCGTCACTGAGAGGAGTCAGGGGACCAATCCTTCTTATTTTTGCTCCCCAAAGGCTTCTAATCGAGGGAGGAGAGAAACTAGTACTCATAGATGATGCAAGATAATAAACGAAAGGAAAGGGAGTAGGGGAAGATCTAAGGGGGGGGCTGAGCAGAGAACACGTGGTAGATTCCATATAGGAATCTGAATGGGTCTAAATTTTCTTCCAGAGTGATTGGGGCAGAGCAATCCTTCTTCATATAGGGATAGAAGATAATTATCTTTTCTCTGTCTTTGTTCTCCTTTATCTTAATTTTTAAGTTCTACTTTGAATTGTAGTATTGTATTGTAGTATAGTATTGAATTTTAGTATTGGAGAAGAGTGCTGAATGTCCCATGGGTTGCAAAAAGAACAAACAGATTTATCTTGGAGAAAGTGCAACCATAGTAGTCCTTAGAGCCAAGGATGGCAAAGCTCCGTGCCATGTATTTTTGGTATTCTGGGCATGTTGTTAGAGGCTCTTCCTTGGAAAGTGATGTCATGCTTGGAAAGGTGGACGACTGGCAAAAGAGGAAGACCCTTAGTGAGATGGATTGGTACAATGTCTGCAGCAATGGGCTCAGCTGTGTCAAGGATGATGAGGATGGAACAGAAATTGACAGGGCTCAGATCTTTTTGTTTATAGAGTTGCTATGAGTTATACCCAACCCAATGGCATTTAACAACAGCAAACAACAACTCTGTCCTGTAGGGTCACTATGCTTTTTAATTAACCCCACAGCAGTGGGTGGTTTCTTCACTTCAGCCTCTACAATATTATCCATTTGTTTATTGATCCAACTGGTATTTACTATGTGCTAAGTTCTGTGATAGGCAATTCATACCTATTTTCCCAACCAACCCTCATGACAATCCCCATAAGAATGGGACTATTGTTCTACTTGACCATTGGTAAACTCTAAGAGAGGAAAATTAATAATCTTTCATGGTTGCATGTCTCATACATGGTTCGATTGAAATTTGCCTTTAATTTTTTTTAAACCCTGTGTATTCTCCTCTATATTCAAAAGCCAAAAGATTAATTTCTTAGAGATAAATTAGAAAGAATCCCTGCCATTGAGCAATTCATGGTGCAGTGGAAGAGAAAGATACCTAGGTAAATTGTTAATTTATTCTAGAACATTTACTTAGAATCAATTATGTGCTTGTTGTGTCAACAACATAGAAAATGACAATAGAAAATATCAAATATTATAATTCAGGTAAATAACAATATAATATGATACAGTCAACTCATGTAAAAAGATATCATAGGATTTCAGGAGATAGAAAGAAATCTTCCTGGGACAACTGGGAATGGCTTCCCAAAGGTGAAACGTCACACTTAAGTGGAAAATTACTTACTAAGTCAGTATGTAAGCTTGATGAATGGCTTTCAGTTGTCCAGATGTACCATGTTCTCTTCTGAGCCTTTCTTTACACATGTTGTCACTCTACCCGTACCCGTTTCCTGTTTCTCTTCTGACCTAACACTACACTTTCTTCTGGTATCAACTTCCAAAAGTTGACCCTTTCTCCTAGAAGGCTTCCTTCACATGCCCTTTGATCTACTCTACATCTGGACTACAGACTTAAGGTAACACTATGTTTTCCCATAGAGCTGTGCACACATGTAATGGTTGAAGAGAGCAGAGATCTTCTGTTCATTGTGTGAAATCATTTGCTGTACCATAGTGTACTCATTCATGGTTCATGATTTTATGAGATGAATAACTGATGGAAGGAATATGTCATTTCATCCTTATTTGGATGCTTTAATAAGTTAAAGCTTGTCTTTATCACATTCCCTCTGAGTCTATCTGGCTTGCATCTGCCTTGTTCTTCACAATGTCTATTATAACCTTCCTGAGATTACTGGGGTCAGGCAGAGAGGTGCTCTGAGGTCCTGATGCTATTGCACCAGGGCCAAAGATCACAGGTTGGTGCTCTAGATCCTGAAGTACATACAGATTCCAAGTAGGAATCATCCCCACTTCCAGGTCATCTCTTCCCTTAAGAAAAGCATTTGTTCTCCAGGCTCATGTTTGGTGCCAGAGCATCTATTTCATAGATGACTTTGATAGGAAGGATAATGTCAGGTAATGTACAGCTTGTATCTGTCTACCTGGATGGCCTATATATTTATTTTTGTTGTTGAGTACCAGGTAGTCAAAACCAACCCACAGCTGCCCCTCCTGCAAGTTTTCAGAGGCGAGAAGAGATTGCCCATGTTTTTCCCACAGAGCAGTTGGCAGATTCAAATCACCTTTCTGTGGGTTGAGAGTACAACTCCTTTCCACTAAGCCATCAGAGCTGCATGGATGGCCCATAGGCACCCTAAATTCCACTTGACCAGAAGTAAAATGCTAGGAAGAGGTTTTGGAACCAGAAAAATTTGTGTTAGCCTCTGTGATTCACTTGTTAATGGACTCTGGGCAAGTTATTTCACTTCTCTGAAATGATGAAACTTAACTGAGAACCCAGAGGGTTTGGACTAGGGGAGGGCAGTGATCCGATGCATGTTTCAGAAAAATGCCTCCTGCAGCTGTGTGGGGGAGGGTCTGAAGGGGAGAAACCAGAGGCAGCTCAGAGGTTGCTGAATAGAAGTGTTTCCAATTACCAGCCAGGCGAGTCTCCACAGCATACTCTCCACTGTGACCCTGGAGCCAACCTCATGCTGTTGCCTAGCAACTCACCTGCATCACCCAGGGATCTGAAGCTGGGGCCCCATCAAGGATGGGAAATGACCAGTTTAATTACAAAGTCCAAGGGGAATCATGTATCAGTTCATTCCGCAGATATTCTGTGGGTTCCTACCAAGTGCTGGGCCCCTTGCTCTGCTTGGTACTGAGGATGCAGAGACTAGTAAGTGATTTGTTTCCTCAAAGAACTCACAGTGTAGTAAGGTGAACAAATTTCCTTTCTTTCCTCTTTCTTTAACTATAATAAAAAGATGGGCAAGTTTATTTCCCTCTTTCCTTTCTTATCTCTCCATAATTATGATAAGACAATGAACAGATTTCTTCAAGGAATCATTATTTTGTGTCCATCAACAGTTGAGCAAATAAATACATTCTAGCGTATTCACAAAATGGCATGATAATTTAAAAAAAGACCACCAGCTTTTCAGAGGGAGAAGGATGGACAATCTCCTCCCTTACAGTTTACTGTCTCTGAAAACCCATCGGAGGGTCAGCTTTGGGTCGGTTCCAACTTGACAGTACACAACAACAACAAAACACAAAAAGATGAACTATTGATGAGTAAAACACATGATGAGCCAGATAGGAAAAAGCATATTCACAAAACCAGAAAAAACCCAATAGTTGTCGTTAGAAATGAGGTTGGGAATTTGAGAGTTAGAGAGATTAGGAGGCTCAATAAGTACTAGAGGCACATGCTTCTTACAGATCTGGGTGCAGTGTACATGATGCTGTATCATGTAACTTATCAAGGTTGGATGCTTTTTACATCTTCACTTTGCACTCTCTCTCTCTCTCTTTATACACACACACACACACACACACACACACATATATATGTGTGTGTGTATATATATATATATATGTATATATATATAGAGAGAGAGAGAGAGAGTTGCAATGCTTAAGGATGCTATGGTCAGAATATTAAATGTTTCAGGAAACGTTAAACGAAGATGAAAAGAGTGTACAGAGTCACTGTACCAAAAAGAATTAGCTGACACAGAAGAATTTTAAGAAAGAACATATGGTCGATCAAGAGACAATGGTGATGAAGGAGAAAGTTCAGGCTGCTCTGAAGAACTTGGCAAGAAACAAAGCCCCAGAAACTTATGGACTACCAATTGATGTATTTCAACAAACAGATGCTGCCCTGCATGTGCTCACCAAGTTGTGCCAAGAAATCTGGAGGACAAACAACTACCTGGTTAACTGACTTCCAGAGATCCATATTTATTCCCATTTCAAAAAAAAGGTGACTCAACAGAGTGTGGAAATTGTTGAACAAAATCACACACTAGCAAAATCCTGCTGAAGATTACTCAGAAACTACTGGAACAGTACATTGACAGAGAACTACCAGAACTACAGGCTAGGTTTAGAAGAGGTTTTGGCAATAGAGACATTATTGTCAATTTCAGATGGATCTTGGCAGAAAGCAGAGATTACCAGAGGAATGTGTATATGTGTTTTATTGACTATGCAAAGATATTTGACTGTGTGGATCACAACAAATTGTGGCTAACTTTGAGGAAAACAGGGACCCCAGAACACTTGATTGTGCTTATGTGAAACCTATACTTGGACCAGGAAGCAGTCTTCAGAACAGAGCAGGGAAACACAACATGGTTCAAAATCAGGAAAGGAGTGTGTCAGGGATGCATCCTGTCTCCACACCTTTTCAATCTATATGTAGAACAGATAATTTGGGAAGCAAGGTTTTATGAGGAGGAATGTAACATCAGGATTGGAGGAAGACTCATCAACAACCTGTGTTATGTCAGTGACACAACCTTGCTTGCTGAAACTGAGGAGGACCTGAAGCATTTGCTGTGCAAGGTCAAAGCTCAATATCAAGAAGGCAAAGATTCTCACCACTGGGTCAACTGGCAGCACCCTGATAGATGGGGAAGAGATTGAGGTTGTTAACACTTTACAGCTTGCTTAGCTTCACAATCAACACTCTTAGTACCAGCAATCAGGAAATCAAAAGATTAATTGCATTGGGAAAATCTGCTGCCTGGAACCTCTCCAGAATACTGAAAAGCAACGATGTCAGTCTAGAGACTAATGTGTGCCTAATCCAGGCCATGGCCTTCGCAATTACTTGCTATGCATCAGAGAGCTGGATGATGACTAAGGACGACAGAAGAAGAATCAATGCCTTCAAGTTGTAGTGCTGGAGAAGAGTCTTGAACAT
>NW_006399755.1:8221384-8223973 GCF_000299155.1 Elephantulus edwardii
TGCACATTTCATTGTAATATTTTACTTTGTCATCCCGCGCTGCCTTTTGAAATCTTCTGTTCGGCTCTTTAGTGTCTTGAATTTTTCCTTCTGCTTTGGCTTCTGCACTCCAGTGTGATGGAGATTATCCTGTCACTCATAATATTGTATTATAAGATGGATCTAAAAATGGCCTTTTTAACTATAAAAGCAACCTCATTTTTTCATCTCTAACGCAGTAGATCATATGATCGTCTGATTCAAAATGTCCCATACCAATTCATTTCATTTCATTAATATGTAATTTGTCAATATTTCTGCTTTCCTATTCTTTCTTAACAATAACATGATTTCCTACATTCATGCTTTTCACATTCCACATTTCAATCATATGGATGCTATTCCTGATTTTAAACCGTGCCATGTACCCTTCTTCTTTTCAGACAACTGTTTCTTCGTCTATGAATAGATTTCTCGTGAACACAATTCCGTGTTCTGGGATTCTTATTCTTCTCAATATTAGGCATAATCTGCTATGATACACACAGTCAAATATCTTTGTACCATCAATAAAACACAAGTAAACATCCTCTGGCATTCTCTCTTTTCAGACAAAATCCATGTGTGATCAGAAATAATATCTCTTAGGTCACAGCATCTTCTAAATCTAGCTTGTATTTCTGGCAGTTCCCTGTTGATATACTGTTGTTTTTAATAATCTTCAAGAAGATTTTATTTGCATATCATATTACTGATATTGATAATTTCCAGAGTCTGTTGAATTAATTACCTTTTTCGGGAATCAGCCACAATGCAGACCTTTTACTCTAAAAAAAGCAGTAGAATCTCTAATCTATGCTTTAAGGAGTTTACAATCTGGTTTAGAAAGTAAAAGGTCAGTCCCACTATAGACCTTTTATTCTCCAAAGACAGGTTGTAAACTCCATAAAAGCATAGGTTAGAACTTCTCTTCCCCCCCACCCCCACTGTGCTCTTAACCCGAATTCAGATGGTTCTAATCCATCAGCTACTCTGCAAGAGAAAAATGAACAATTTACTCTTGTGCAATTTATAGCACAATTTCTTGAAAACCAATTAGAGCATCAGCTATGAGTTGGTTCCAACTAGATGACACTTAACAACAACGTCTCAGCTTTATGATTGGGCTGTTAATGGAAAGGTCAGTTGTTCAAGTCCCACTAGCTTCTCTGTGGAAGAAAGATGGCCAGTCTCTTCATAAAGCTCTACAGCATTATAACCCCAATGGAAGGCTGTCATGAATCATAATTGACTTGATAACAGTGAGTTTGGTTTGGTTTTGGTACCTTAGCTTATAACAGGGCTATCTATGCAGTTCTAGAAACTTCCTAAAGAAATTAATGTGTTCAGTTCATGTGAGAGTATCTTTCTGTTGTAGAACTTATGTACAGTTTCTGTCCTCAGGTAAATCAGGAGGCTGGACTTCTCGGCCAATGGTGTCTACAATCCCAGACTGGAAGCTAGTGGCCAAGCAAGCTGCCTTATAGTTGAGTTTTATAAAGAGGCACGAGGATCAGGAATAAGGGGGGAATAATTCTTAATTCTAACACTCTTCTGTCCTTCAATTCTCAGATGCCCTATTTCCCAAAATATCTTGCCTGACTTTCCCTGATCCCTCATGCTAATTCCTCTTCTCCATAACTCCCTTGACTTCTCTTTATCACAGTCATTATCACAGTACATTGAAATTTCTTATTTATTTAACTGTCTCTCATTATTGATTAGGAACTTTTGAAGGCAGTTACTGTATCTTAGTCACCTTTGTATTCCAAAGTTCAATAAATTGTATTAAAAGTTCAACAAATATTTGTTGAGTGTAGTGAACACTTACAATTCTGAGTGTTCCAGATTTGAATCTCCTTCCTGTGTTTGCAGAATCTCCTATTTTATGAGTCTTAGAGAAAGACAGAGCCTAATAGTGAAGCAAAACATGAGGGATGATTATTTTCCTAGCCTCTGTTGCATGTGCCCAATGGTGTGTGGCCTTCATTCAGATTTTTTTTTCCTGGTTCTAGTGGATTTATTTTTATTTTCTTTTTAAAAAAAATTTCTACGTGTTTATGTACAAAATGCAAACGCATTGTTTACAAGAGCATATTCTTTCAATTTCCCTCTCCCCTCTACCCATCAAATTGTACAACCCCATGATTAATCCCCCCTCTCCCTGCACATCCTCATCCCTCTCCTTCCAATCGCTCCCATCCCTCTTGGATCTTTATACTCACTCTACAATAATGGGTTTTTGTAAATTTTATTTTATTAGTTTTAATTAACATTTACAGAGATTTTGGATTTTCATTCATTCATTGTTACAATAATGGTTTTATACAATATTTATCCTTGTGGAACTGAGTTAGTTCACTCAGCATAATGCTCTCCCGTCCCTCCCAAGTTAGGTAATAATTTACAAAATCATTGCTCCATATGACCCAGCTATTCCCGTACTTGGAATATGTTGTTGTTATGTGCCAACAAGTCGCTTGCGACTCATAGCGACCCTATGTACAACAGCCCTAAACTCCGCTCTGTCCTGTGCCAATCGCACTGTCTCTGACACTCCCATCCCAATTA
>NW_006399755.1:8233308-8235794 GCF_000299155.1 Elephantulus edwardii
GATGAGTGGAGGGACAACACAGGAGAGGAAGATCCCGGATGAGATGGTTTGATAACAGTATCTGGGGCAATGAGGATTGGTGTGTCAAAATTAGTGAGACTGGCTCAGGATAAGGCAGGGTTCAGAGCTAATGAACGTGGGTTTGCTATGGGTCACAGGTGACTCTACGGTACACAACAACAATATACATGAATTTAAAGTTTTAAAAGAGAAATATCTATTGAGTGCTTATCATGAAATTTATCACATCCAGGCAAATACATTGAGCTCTGGAAACACAGAGAAATGACAACCCATCAACTGCATCTCATCTGGGGCAAGCAGATTGGATGGCAGATTCCCTGAGACTTTTGGATCAGGCAAGAGTCTACATCCCAGGAGAGAAGACAGGACCTTTCAGGAAACAGAAATATTTTGAAAGACACAGAAAACAAGGCTGAAAGTGCATATAAGGCCCAAATGATGAAGGTTCTAGAACATCAACAACAGTGAAATCTGTAAGAGCCAGAACTCAATGGAACTTCCCTGCTTCTTGAAGTCTTGCAAGTTTCCTGCTTTTGATAAGATACAAGCCTTAGACCTTTCTATCATTCTGTCAGTGGACTGGTTTCCATTTTCCATCTCTGACAGATTTCCACCTTACACAATTTTCTGCTTTTGCGTGTTTAGCTAAACTATATTAGCTATATATTTATACTGCGCTAGGTAGGCACTCTTCCAATGACTGCCACAATGGGCTCTGATGTGTCAGGAGGTGTCGGGCTGGCACAGGTTAGGACAGGGTTCCGTTGTTCATTGGGTCCCTATGGGTCACACTAGACTTGACGACACCTAACAACAACAACAGGCACTGTTTTAAATACTTCGTGTTATTTATCCACCAACTAGAGTATTCTATTATTAAAACTATTATTCTCCCTTTACAGTTGTGGAAATAAAGGCATGTGCTGGTAGGTGCCATCACGTCACCTACAGCTCATAGTGAACAACAAATCCAAACCCTGCTCTATTCTGCATCATCATTATGTTCTCTGTCATACTCAAGTCCATTGTTGCAGTCGCTGTGTCTGTCAGCCCATCTTTTTAAAGCTCTTCCTCTCTTTCTCTGATCCTCTACCTTTCCCAAAATGTGTGTGAGACCAAGTTTCACCATCTTTGCCTCGAGTGAGCACCCTGTTTCCATTTCCTCCAAGACAGATTTATTTGTTCTTTGGGCAGTTCATGGGATAGTCAACACTGTTCTCCACCACAATTCAAAGGCATTGATTCTTCTTCAGTCATCCTTTTTCATTGTCCAGTTTTTGGATGCATAGGAAACAACTAAAAAGACCATGGCTCAGATCAGGTGCGCTTGTCTTTACATTGATATATTTTGATCTTTAGCATTTTAGAAAAATCCTTGACAGCCGATTTTCCTAATGCAACACGTCTTTTGATTTCTTGATGGCTGCTACACAGTGCCTTCAGCTATGGGCTCTAGTGTGTCAGAGCTGATGAGGATGGCACCGGATAGGGTAGGTTCAGGTTGGCTGTTCATTAGTTGTTGTGTGTCATACTCAACTCGACAGCACCTAACAACAACAACTATCACTGGTGTTGACTGTGTGGAAATGTAGCCATCAGCCAATCAGGCATTGCTTTGGAGTTAGACCTGACTCACAGCTGACCTCCAGCTGGTTTTCAGAGGTTGTAAATCACACGGGAGGAGACTGCCCATCTTTATCCTGTGGAGTTACTGGAGGATTTGAGTCAGCAGAGAGGTGCCGCTCTTGGCAGTGTTGTATAATGGTCAAGCTGTCAATTACTATGGAATCCTAAGATTCCATAGAAATACATTAAGCCATTGAGAGTAATGAGCAAAATGATTATACTTTGTTTTACAAACATTACTATAGCGATTCTGTGAAAAACGAATTGGCAGAGCGGTGTTGGGGACAAAAGTGAAGGCAGGGCTGAAAGTTGCTTCTAGGCAACAGATTTGAAGGTTGTTTCAATCTCAGTGTATCAGCAAGTCTGGTTTCCAATAAGAATTTGAAGTTTCATTTCACGTATTTCTTCCATTTGATTTAAAAAAATCCAAATATTAAGTCCCTGATCAAAATGTTTAGTTAACAATAATTGGGCACTACTCACTTATTTTGATCTAGTGGTGGAGGAAATACTGCATGAAGACAATCTGACCTTGTTAAAGCCTGATCTGGTACTATCCCATGAAGTCATCTTTATACGGAGAGATTAACTCAACCGATAATGTTTGCCTTGAACCTTTAAAAAAAATCTACATGATATTAAAATGACAGTAATAAATCCAGATGAGAACTTTAAGAGACAGAGAATCTAAATTAATGGCAGTAAAAGACTATGGTCAGAGACAGTGGGAATGTTGATGATACAGATGGCGTAAATAACCACTGTCAATGAACTGTACATGCAAGAATGGTTGAATGAGCTAGCTCTCGCTCGCTCTCTCTCTCTCTCTCTCTCTC
>NW_006399755.1:8235894-8242663 GCF_000299155.1 Elephantulus edwardii
CACACACACACACACACACACACACACACACACACACACACACACAGAGTGAAGGCAGAGGAACCAAGACGAAAGATGCTTAAGGCCTCAACAGGTTGGAAGCCAAAGAGGTGGTTGGGATATCTAGGAATCCTTGATAAAATGTAATCTGGTTTACATTTTACACATACTTCTAGAAATAAAATTCAACTCATGGGACGAAAACAACAGATTATAGCAGTTTCTTTTTCAGCTTCAAGTGCACAAAATTGAGTTAAACACAATTTTCAGTTCCTGACACCCTGCCTGCCAGCTTTGGCCTTGAAATGCCTCTTTCTTGTTTTATTTATTATTCATTCTCTTTATTTCCTTTCCCCTCCCCACTCCTGAAGGGGATGTTTATTATGCAACTGTTTGTATCATTCTTACAAAATGTACATTTTAATTGTGTCTGCATAATTTTACATTTATGCAAATATCCCTGGTTTTATACCTTGTTCTGCAACTTACTTTCCCATAGATACACGAGGTTTTCCTAGACCTATTCCTGTTGCTATGTACACCTTCAGTTCATTGTTTTGGTTACCAAGGATTATAGAATTGAATTAATAAAACAATGCTGTAAAACATGTTGTTCCTGTGTTATGAGACTTCACTCTCACCACTACCTCTCTATTGATTTTTGGTGTGAATTTGGACATATCTTTTCTTTGGGTCTCAGTTTACCCATTTGTAAAACTAGAATTACCTCCACCTTTAATCTTCTAGGCAACTGTGTTTATTTTGCACACAGAAAACTTGGTCCAGTGAGAAGGAGTGAGCTGAATAAGGTAACATACAGTTACTAACAGTTCAGTTCAATGAAGCCCACCATTACTGAAAGTCAGGCATGTCATGGGCAGATTATTCAATGAACAAGGTAAGCAGAGGCTTACCTGTGCTTATTTATGAATGGTGAATACAAGTAAGCCTTTCTTACCTTGCTCACTAGGCAGCCTGACTGAAGGTTTGGATATTTAGATAAATAGTAAACCATACTGAGTCCCTCCCCTCTAAAGGACCTCCAAACAGAACTGTGTTCATTTTCCAAGAGAAGATGCAGAGTTAGCCTGTGGGCACTCCAGAAATGCCATTAATAGAATGTGACCTCAGATGTGGCAGTACCTCAACTGCCACAATCATGTCTCACAACATTCCTGGCCTCAAGAAAAGTAAAGAAGCTGGGCGTACTGCCTCAGATTAGCAAAAGGTTATTCATTGCCATAGCATTTATCAATAATAGATGATCTAACACAGTAAGATAAATAGCCCTTATCTATCTACAGGCATAACATTATACAGCAGTAATCACAGTACAAATAAAATTTTACATTCTGCTTTTAAAATGTTTTTGCTGTTGCACAATATTAATGCCTGCTGTTGAGTGTTTACTCTGGTGCTAGACACCAGCCTCTTTACTTGTGTTAATTCATTTAATTATTTTAATTCCATGAGGTAGGAGGTACTAAATTATCCCCATTTTGAAGATGATGAAGCAGAAGCTTCCAAATTATACCATTTGCTCTAAATCAGTGGATTTGGAGTGTTTGACTGCAATTCTCAGTTAAAAATATACTTTTTATGTTGCAACCTATGTGGCATATAAATGTTTCACAATATTACTCTTATCTTTACTATATGAGACAGACTTTGACACTTTTACACTCAATCTTTAAAAAATGTTGGTTGGAGTCACTAACTTGATTTCATGACCTGATAATGGGTTTGCACCTCACAGTCTGAAAAATACTGCTTTAGATGACACATATACCATAATCCTAATGATAATTACACAAAATTTGAAAGAACCACCCTCTTTACTGCTCATTGGCTTGGTGAAATTTGTATCTTTTATCAAGTTTGTGCTGTCTCTTAGCGGCACAGGTTTGAATCAAACATGATCTTATAATCAAAATGCCCACAGCCTCAAGGAAATATACAGGTAGATAGGCAAGGACAATAGTGCAGTGATTCTCAATCATGACTGCACATTAGAATTATCTGGGTTTTCTTTAAAAATCCTAATATCCAG
Organism: Elephantulus edwardii; assembly: GCF_000299155.1. Lineage (NCBI taxonomy): Eukaryota > Metazoa > Chordata > Mammalia > Macroscelidea > Macroscelididae > Elephantulus > Elephantulus edwardii. Next base: position 8,237,945 of record NW_006399755.1, read on the forward strand.
CGAGCTCTGGTGGCCTAGTGGCAAGAAGCTGCAACGCAATCTCAGAGATGCACTGTTCGAATCCACCAGATGCTCTCCTGGAGAAGGAGGAACAATCTCCTCCTGTACCAGTCAGATCTGATTTGACGGTACACACAAAAAATAATGAAATAAAATAAATTTAAAAAAAAAGAAAATCCCGATATCCAGGTCTTAGCCCCAGACTTTTTGTTCAATTGATCTAGATTGGGGCCTAGACATCAGTATTTTTTATAGGCTCCTCAGGCATGGTCAGGATTGAAGCTCGCTGTAATAAGGCATGGTAAATGATATATTAATGGAAATATGGATTATCTAAAAATGAATGGCATCCTACACTGACAGAGAATTGCCAGAAACACGAGCTGGATTTAGAAGAGACCATAGCACTAGGGATATCATTGCTAATATCAGATAGACCATGGTTGAAAGCAGAGAATATCTGAGGGACATTTATATTTTATTGCCTATTTGTATTTTATTATCTATGCAAAGGCATTTGACTGTGTGGATCACAATAAATTCTGTCAAATTTTGAGAAGAGTGGGAATCCCAGAACACCTCCTGTGCTCATGTGAAACCTACATCAAGAAGCTGTTGTCTAAAAAAAAAAAAAAAAAAAGAAGAAGAAGCTGTTGTCTGAATAGAGTAAGGGAACACTGACTGCATGGTTCGGAGTCAAGAAAGAAGTACATCAGGGATGTATCTTTTCTCCATACCTTTTTAATGTATACACAGAACAGATCATTTGGGAGCCTGGACTATGAAGAAGAATGTGGCATCAGGATTGGAGGAAGACTCATCAATAACCATGAATGCATTATACAGATGGCATAATCTTGCTTGCAGAAACTGAGACTTGAAGTGTTTGCTACAGAAGGTAAAAGAGTGCAGCCTTCAATATGTATTGCATTTCAGCATCAAGAAAATAAAGATCCTCACCACTAGGCCAATAGGAAGTACCATGAAAAATGGAGAAAGGATTGAGGTTGTTAATGGTTTCATCCACAATCAATACTCTTGGGTAAGCAGTCAGGAAATCAACAGACAAGTTGCATTGGAAAAATCTACTGTCAAGAATCTCTCCAGAGTGCTAAAGAGCAATGATGTCAGTTTAGAAACTAAGGTGTTCCTGATCCAGGTTGTGGTCTTCTCAATTGCTTAATATATATCTGAGAGCTGGACAATAAATAAAGATGACAGGAGAATTGATGTCTTTGAGGTGTGGTGTAGAAGAGTACTGAACATACTATGAGAACAAAAAAGGTCTGTCCTTGAGAGGATGAAATCAGGTTGCTCCTTGGAGGCAAGGGTTTTGAGGCTCCATCTCATATACTTTGGGTATGTTGGTAGAAGGGACCAGTCCTTGGAGAAGGACATCATGCTTGGAAGGGCAGAGTCAGTGCAGAAGAGACAGTGACTGGGGTAATGGGATCAGGTGTGTCAGAAAAAGTGAGGTTGGCTCAGGATAGGGCAAGGTTGACAGTCATTGTTCATAGGGTAGCTATGGATTGTAGTTGACTTGATTGCACATAACAACAACAACATAGACTAAGGGGGTGGGCACCTAGCTACTTAAAGGTACTAAGAAAGTCATAGAAAGAAGGTGGCTTGTGGCTAGTGGACCAGATACCCTTCAATTTGGCCCTCAAGTACCACTCTCCACCTTACTGTATATCTAGTAGACTGAATCTATATATCCAATGTCAAAGGGCACTTTTACCCCCTTCTACACTTGGGTTCTGGCTAATGGGGCATCTTAACAAGAGGATGGTTAGAAGAGAGAAATTAAGGGCTGGATAATTACTCCCTGACTACTTCACTGTAAATTTTCTGTGGGCTGGTAATAAATCTGATCTGTAAGTAATTGCCCATTTCAAGTTGTTTGATATACAGGGTTCTTCTTGATTCTGTAATATCTCCACCTGCCCACTCATGGAAAGGGAGTGTTAACAGCTCAAGTTCCTGAACTATCCCTTGTAGTCCTCCTGCACACCACCGTTTGTTTGAAATTGGTCTGGGCAAAGAGCAGTATGTGTAATAGTGAGGAGGCATAAAGCATTGCATTTTTTGCTTAATTCTCTTTACTAATTGAAAGAAAGCACAATGTTCAGTCTTCATTTTAATGTATTTATCAGCAGCATGTGACCAGTTAATAACTAATCAGCATTAACCTAGTGCAAATTCTGTACTTGATCTCCATGTATTATACTCTCATTTTTTGTCCCATCTCTGGCTTCTCCTTTTCAGTTCCACTGTCCGGTTCCTCTTAATTTTCCTGATGCCCTCATCTTCCTGAAACCAAAAATGGTGGGGTCCCCAGGATGCTCATCAGCTCTCATATATACACCCCATACCCCCCAATCACTATCTACTATCATGTCTTAAAATACTCTATATACTGTCCACTCTCATTTTATATCCCTAGCCTAGATCTCTCCCTCAATCCCAGATTAATATATGCCTACTCAGCATCTTCAGCTGAGAGTCCCAGAGGTAGCGGTGATATTTGGGAGCTGGCTCCTAACCAATGATTACATTTTCAGGAATTTTGCTGGGCTTTTGTTAGACATGACCATTTGTGGTGAAATGAATTCATTTATGTGGCTTTGCCCTGGTTCTTTAGAAAGACAGTTTGAGGATTCCCCGCCCCCCCTTTCAACTCTGAGGAGTTATTTTTGGTCTAGTGGGTTTGTTACATTTGTCCAAATTGATTGACATTTCCTGAGCAGTCTGTAATCCACAGATGGTTTGACACTTTTTGTCTGGCCTTGGGCTGTAGCCTGCCCTATCATGGGTAGGCACCTTGCAGGGAATGGTCAATACACTAGGCAAATAAGTAATGATAGATTATGTAAATGAAATATCTGAAATTTACTGAGATGAGATTGGTCAGTTTATGTTCCTGGTAGGAGGGCCATTCCTTGAAATTGATGAGGAACTGCCAGTCCCACAAAGGTTGGCAGATAGAACCACAAGAAATAAAGAAGAGAAAAGCAGACAGAGAGAGAGAGATAGAGGGAGCTGGGGACCTCTTAAAAAAGCTTTTCACACTGAAGACAGTGAGGGGCCAAGAATGTGCTCTGCAATAGAGCTGGCAGTAATAGGTCTGACAGAGGCTCTGCCACAGAGGTGGTAGAGATAGCAGAGACCTGTTGCAATAGACGCAGCTAAGAGAGCTGAACACCAGAGGTGCGCGGTTCAAATCAACCAGATGCTCTGCTGGAGAAGGGTAATCTCCTCCTGTATCAGTCAGATCCGATTTGATGGTACACACACACAAAAATAATAAAATAAGATAAAAAATGTTTAAAAAGAGAGCTGAAAAAAGCTTCTAAAGTGGATAGCAACTAGGTCAGTTAGCAGTGGAAAGGCCAAGAGGACGTCTAAATGCAGAGAGAACTGTACTGTTAAGTCCAACAAGAAGCTTGCCTTCAGGAGCTGAAAGAAGGCCTGTCCTGAGGAGACTGAGAAAGTTGGCCTCAAGGGGCTGAGAGGAGGTTTGTGCATCTGAGGGGAGCATGCACAATCCAGAGGAGCTAAGAGCTGTTCTGCGATTAAAAAAAAAATTAGGGATATAGTTCCCTATTTGAAGGAACCTTCCAGACTTTGCCGTTGTGCTTCCTAATCCTGATCCTGCATTGTAGCTTGTTGACCTTGCTCTTGAGCTGTACCCTTTTACTTCCTTAACAAACTTCTTGACTGTAAATATGGTGTAAACCCAGAAGAGGATAAGAAATGGCTGTTAGGAGAAAAAGCTGGTGTCATATTGGTATCAAGATAGCAAAATTAATTTCATGGAAATCGACTTTGGACTGATCCTGGTCATTATCCCCTCCACAAAGTTAGGTTCTGTTACAACTACCAGCATTTTAACACTATTGTAATTAGTAGCTGACTTGGAATCATCACTTAACTCATGCAGTCCTGTTGTTCTATAATGATCTTAAATCTCACAAGGTATAAGTCGTTATTATGTTTTCAAAGCATGTAAGTATAAACTCTCATGATATGAACTGAGAAATATACTTTTGTGAGGCTCTTATATTCAATATAATTTGAGACATCCATAAATCATAAAAATATTTAGAATATTTTTAACTTAGTCATAAAAACATATAAGTATATGAAGAATGTGAATAATCTTTAAGATATATTGCCTTTGACCTGACATGTTGTAATAGAAGACAGAACATAATTAATCTTTATAAACTAGCTTTGAGACATAAACCTAAACAACAACCTATCTCTCAAATCTCTAACCTTGAAGAAAAAGATTTAGTAAATTTATATTTCAGCCAATCTAACCCTAGAGAAGAGGCATAATATACTAGTCTTTGATATCACACTAGTCTTAGTTGTGTGGAACCAAGGTGACAAATTGGCATATAAATTTCATCCTAAATTTTTGCCCATTCACGCAGAGAAAACAGAGGCAACAACAGTTTCATGAGATTCTGTCTACTAACAACATTAGATTTTCGCTACAAGAGATCTTTGCTAAGTTTCAAATACGATTAAGAAGTTCTGAGTCGTCTACGACTCGACGGCATTAAACAACAATAACAATGACGACGACCAAGAGAGAGCTACGTTGGCCTAGTGGAAGGAAGCTGTGCTACCAAGCCGAAGGTGGGTGATTGTCATCTTGGCCAGGTTCAAATTGTCTTCCTGTCAAACATTCTTCTAGGTGGTATAGCA
>NW_006399755.1:8245903-8250280 GCF_000299155.1 Elephantulus edwardii
CTTCTTCATAGCTGACTCAGTGGTCAGGGGAAATTTGATGATGGCATAGTGGTCAAGCTTGTTTCTCCTGGGGGCGCTCTTCCGGGGGTATTTGGGCTGCCTGCGGAGTCTCAGCATCTTAGGCCGCTGGAAGGTGGGTGATGTGTGGATCTTCTTTTTTTTTTTGGCTGTGGACGCCCTTCAGGACTGCCTTCTTGGCCTTCAATGCCTTTGCTTTGGCTTCCGTTTTGGGAGGGGCAGGGGCTTCCTTCTTGGCTTTTGGCGCCATCTTCGTAGAAAGGACTCCTTATTAATTTTTTAAGATCAAATCCTACCTAACACCAGTGTAGGAGGTCAGGCCATTGTTAAGCATAGAGTTTTCACTGGTAGATTTTCAAAATAAGCTACCAGGCCTTTCTTCCTAGTCTTTGTCTGAATACTCCACTGAAACTTGGTCAGTACTGACAGACACGTGTTGGCTGAGCTTGAGGTATACCAGCTGGTCTCCTGCATGAAAGGGAAAATTCTATATCACTGAACTGCCACTGTCCTCAAACAGTCATTAATACAAATTAAATTATACACCAGCAACAATAGCAAAGCTCAACAGGGCAGCAAACAACAAATGCCAGTGAGGTTGTAGAGAGATTGGAACCCTTATTAATTGATGGTCAGAAGGTAAAATGGTACAGCCACTATGGAAGGCTGTCTATCTCTTTCTCAAAAAGTTAGAAATAGAGATACCATTTAACCTAGCAATTCCACTACTGGGAATATACCTTAAAGAAGGCAGAGCCATGACTCAACAGATGTATGCACACCCATGTTTTTGCTTTGTTATTCACAATAGGAAAGAGATGGAAGCAACCCAAGTGCCTATCAACAAATGATTGGATAGAAAAGCTATGGTATATTCTTATAGTATTCTATTATGCAACACAATGAACTTGTAAAACATTACACAACATGGAGGAGGCTGGAGGACATCATGCTGAATGAAATATTTCAGTCACAAAAGGACAAATATTGTATAACACCACTGTTATAAAATAGGACAGACAAGGGGGGGGTTGCTGGGGAGAGAATGGGGGGGAAGTGGATAAAAAGGTGCATTAGAACAGATGAGGGGAAGAACTGTCTGAAAGGAATATATGATTAGGCAATATATGTGTGACAGTGATCAGGAACAAGGGGTGCATTGTGGGCTTGGTTGTGGGGGTGGGGGAAGAAAATGTTCAACAATTAAAACAATTTTTACAAATCCAGTGCTGTAGCCACATTAAAGAAATTAAAATTTTATAAACTTTAAGTAAACAAGATATATTTAAAACAAAGGTAGAATTTTAAAAGTCATCATTTAACTATTTTACTAACATTTTCTGTACTCAAGGTTATTTGTGTCTATTGTATCTGAATTGTGGAATATTTACAGTGATTTATTACTGCACATCTCTTCCTAACTCCTCGTTTAGTGATGTGCAAATTAACCATGGTGAGATTATCACCATGGACACTGGCAAGCACTGTCAATTAGAGTTTGGTTTATAGTTTTGTCAGCTGCCTAGACTTAATAAAGTGACAGAAAATATTAATACTAGAGATTAAATTAAGAGTGTTTTGTGTCTGTAGATACTATAGTGTGATAACACACACAAAAATTGAGGAAATATTTTTCCATTAGATGAAAATTATAAGTAGATTTAGCAAAGAAATTGTCTGGGTCATTGGCTAGTGAAGTTCTGACATTTATCTTTGTAATTTCCCTTTCATTTTTATTTACTGTAAATGAATGTGATATGAATGATACCAACATTCATGCCAGAACTATACTTATTCAGCAGCTGTAACCATTGTTGTTGTTATGTGCCATTGAGTTGCCTCTGACTCATAATGACCCAATGTACACCAGCTCTGAACTCTGCCCTAACCTGTGCCAACCTTATCATTTCTGACACAACCACCTCCACTACGGCAGTCATTAAGTCAATCTGTCTCATTAAGGGTCTTCTCTTGTGCTGTCCCTCCGTGCTCCCAAGCATGATGTCCCTCTCCACGGACTGTTCATGTCTTTCAGCATGCTCAAAATATGTCAGACAAAGCTTCATAATCCTTGCCTCCAAGAAGCATCCTGGTTTCACCCTCTCCAGGACAAACCCTGGCTGGCTAAAAATAAGTTTGGCAAAAATCAATTAAAATATTTGGTGAGAATAAATTGTCCAATTTCTTTATAAAGATTATTATATATTATTGGCTCAAAATGGAAAAAGTTCTGTGGCAGGATTATACCCTCTGGTTTTGCTTTTAAAATCTGAACATATCATTCAAGAAGATGAACTGTATGAAGAGAATCATTTCATCAGGATTAAAGGGAGACTAGTTAATAGCCTGCAATGTGCAAATGATAGAATTTCACTTGACAAAAATAACAAAGACTTGAAGCCCTCACTGATAAAAGTCATACACAATAGTATTCAGAACACATTACACTTGAACTTAAAAAAATCAATATCCTCATAAATGAATTGATAAAATATGGCAAGTAAAACAAAAATAAAAGTTGTTAATGATTTTATTTTACTTGTATCAACAATAAACATCTTTGGAAGCAGGTCAAGAAATCAAATGACACATTGCAAGTACTCAACAAATGACATAATCTGATGACAAGAAACTGCCCTCATGATCAGACTATTTTTGTTGTTGTTTTTCATACATATTATTATTAGCAATATGCTGTGCTGAAGTAACTTGGGGTTGCTGTAATGCTGAACCTTGTGCCGTGGGGGTGTCAAATGCCCTAATGGTTACCCATGGTGGACAGTTTGGTGGAGCTCCCAGCTTAAGACAGATTTGGAAGCAGGAGTGGCATCCATTTCCTCAACATCATGCCTCCAGAAACTCTATGAACTTTGATAAATGACAATAGTTATAGAAAGGCTTCAGGCCTTTTGTTCATAGGGTCTCTATAAGTCGTGCTTGACTCGAAGGCAATTAACAACAACATATAGTAAATATCATTTTAAATGATTGATGTATATCAATCTGAAAATGATTTCTATCATTCTCAGAAACAATGTTTCCAAGCCTCAAAGGCTAGTAAAGATCAGATTTATAAAGCTGCTGATATTAAAATGTTTTGCTATGCACTGTCAAGTCATAACTGACTCATAGCTGATGCTCCAGTGAATTTTCAGGGGCAGTTAATTCCCTGAGAAGAGATTGTTCATTTTTTGCCCTACTAGCAGCTGGTGGAGCTGAATCTTTCCTTATCATTAACCCACTGGAGCTCCCTTAATTAAAGGTAATAATAATTAAAACAAAACAAACCCCAGAAGTGTTTAAAGTTCTTCATAAGTTGAGAACTATCTGTATTATATTGAGGCTGCAAAAGACCTCTTGAAAGTTTTAAAAGCAAACGTCATGTTGATTAAGTAATGCATGAACCAAGAAATAGTCTTTTCAAAGATGGGCAGTTTCCCCCTGTGTGATTTACAGCCTCTGAAAACACACTGGAGGGTCAACTATGAGTCAGTTCTTACTCAACAGTAGTAGTGAGTGAGTGAGTGAGTGAGTGAGTGAGTGAAAGCTGGACAATGTAAAAGGGAAAGAATAAGTGAGCTAATACTTTCAAATTATAGTGTTGGCTAAGAATAGTGATTATCCTATAGACTGCCCAGGACCAAACAAATCAGTCTTAGGAAAAATACAAATGCTCCTTAAAAAGAAGATAGCAAAAGTCACCTTGATCATAAATGTTAATAGTTATAGAAAGGCTTCAGGCCTTTTGTTCATAGGGTTGCTACGAGTTGTGCTGGACTCAAAGGCAATCAACAACAACAAATCATTAAGAAAGGCCAATAACTGGAAAAGAATATCTTGTTTGGTAAAATAGAAGGTAAACAAACATAAGAGATATTGTCATGGATTGCACTATGTCCCCTTAAAATACATGTTGCTAAGTGCCATCGAGTTGTAGAAAACTCATAATGACCCTATAAACAAAAGTCTTGAACACGAAACTTTCACCTTTTCTCAAAAGTCATAGTTTGCAGAGGCAAGGGTTTTTTTGGAAGTGGATGCCATTCTTGCTACCAAGCCTGTTTTATTAGGGAGCTCCTCAAAAACCAGGCCCGAGGGCCCAAATGCCCACACCCAGTTGAGAGCAACAGCCACACCCAAGTCTCAACCCCAAACCAGAAAACACACCTTTGCAGAATCCTGCCATTCTGCTCATCTTCCCTGCCTGGATGATTTCCTATGAGCTGATAAACAAAATAATTGTAAAAAAATTAGGCTAGAAGTATCTGCAAAAGACTCAAGCAAGACCCACACCTCACTCCATACACAAAAACCAACTCAAGGTGGATCATGGACCTAGGACTAAAACCAAGGACTATG
>NW_006399755.1:8251755-8256613 GCF_000299155.1 Elephantulus edwardii
GAGAGAATAGTGCAACAATGAATGAATGGAAACCCAAAATCTCTGTAAATGTTTATGAAAATTAATAAAATATAATTATAGAAAAAAAAAGATTAGGCTAGAAGTAAAAATCTCTTAATCCCATGTCAGCCCTAACCAATGTAATTCCCATTACATTTTTTGAGGGTGTGGCCTATAGGATTTCTTTCACAAGAGCTAAAAGGAAAAGAAAATGAAAACCAAAGGGTGAGACCAACCCTCAGTACTACAAAGGAAGAATTACAGGAAGTAGAGCACATTCTTTTGGATTTGGTTCTCTTTTCAAGGACATTACCTGAAACTAGAAAAGAACTTTAGGTCTATAGATGCTGAAGGAAACAAGGAATTTCCTTCAGAACTAAGTGAGACAGTGGGAGAGAAAGTCTTCCCCTAGAACTGGTCCCTTCAATTTGGACTCTTGTTGTTGTTAGGTTTCATTGAGTCAAGTACAACTCACAGCGACCCTATGAACAAAAGATCTAAACTCTGTTCTATCCTGCTCCATTCTCACACTTCCTGACACACTAGAGCCCATTGCAGCAGTCAGCATGTCAATCCACCTGGTTGAGGGTCTTCCTCTCCTTCACCAACCCTTAACCCTTCCCAGCATCATATTCCTAAGTATGCGAGGTGAAGCCTCATCATCCTTGCCTCCAAAGAGCATTTGGCTGCACCCTCTCCAAGGCATATCTATTTGTTCTTTAGGCATGTGGAGTTTTCAAAACTGTGATCTTTAGGTATTAGGCTTCCACATCTATTTTCCAAGGCACTTCTAGGAGAGTTTCAGTTAGCAGTACAGCATTTAATCATTTGCCCCTCTGGGGCCCCAAACTTTAATACACATCCCTTATTTAGTTATTTCATTTTCCTGGAGAGCAGATTGTTAAACATTTACCAACATACCTGCACTTTCCAGTTTATTCTGAGTCACAGAAATCTACAGGCCAGAGAAGAACTGATCTGCAGAGTTTTCAAGACTGTAACCTTTATAGAAGCCAATTTGTACATCTTCTTCTCTGAATAATATAGCCCAGCCAGCGACACTACCAGGGCTCCTTATACCACTCACAGGAAACTCAACCTTAATATGTCCAAAACTGAGCTTTTGATCCATCCCAGAGCAGTGATCCCTGTAGGCTTTGTCTCAATTAATGGCAACTTCATTCTTTCAGTTGTTGTTAGATGTTGTCGAGCCAAGCACCACTCATAGAGATCCTATGAACAGCAGATCTGAATCCTGTCCTATCCTCTGCTGTCTTCATAATCTCTGACATACCTGAGCCCATATTGCAGGCATTGTGTCAGTCCACCTGGTTGAAGGTGGTTATCCCCACCGTCCCAAGAATGAAGTCCTTCTCCAAGATATAACCTTTCCTAGCTAGATGCCCAAAGTATGCAAGATGAAGTTTCACCATCCTTGCTTCCAAGGAGCACTCTAGCTACACCCTCTCCAGGACATATCTATTTGTTCTTTTGGCAGTCCATGAGATTTTTAGTACTCTTCTCTAACACCACAGTTCAAAGGTATAAATGTTTTTTCCCCTGTCATTCTTATTCATTATCCAGTTCTCAGACAGCCCAGGAGAGGAAAACCCTCTATGAAGTGGATTGATTCAGTGACTGGGTAGGTGTGTTGGAGACAGTGAGATTGGCACAGGACACAGCAAGGTTTAGGGCTGTTGTACATAAGGTTGCTATGAGTCGCAGGCAACTTGACAGCACATAAGAACAACAATAACAACTTGGAAATTATAAAACAATATCATTGATATTGCATACAAGCAATATACTTCTAAAGATCATTAAAAACCAGCTACAACAGATGTAGATAGAGAACTGCCAGAGGTTCAAGATGGATTTAGAAGAGGCTATGGCACGAGGGATATCACAGCTGATGTCAGATGGATCCTTGATAAAAGAATACCAGAAGAATGTCTATTTGTGCTTTAATGAGTATGCAAAGATATTTGACTGTGTGGATCAAAACAAATGATGGATAACACTGAGAATCCCAGAACACTTAATTGTGCTCGTGCAAAATCTGTACCTAAACCAAAAAGCTATTGTATGAACAGAGCAAGGATACACAACATGGTTTAAAATGAAAAAAGTTATGCATCAAGGTCATATCCTTTCACTATACCTAGTCAATCTCTATATGGAGAAAATTATTCAAGAATCTGGACTCTATGAAGAAGAATGTGGCATCAGGAAGATTTATCAATAACCTTTTTATGGAGATGACTCATCAACAATGTTCTTTATGGAGATGACAAACCTTGATTGCTAAAAGTGAGGAGGACTTGAAACACTTGCTGCAGAAGATCAAACACTACAGCCTTCAAAATGGTTTTCATCTTAACATAAAAAAACAAACAAACCAAAATTCTCAACACTGAATGGATAGGTGACTTCATAATAGATGGAGAAAAGATTGCAATTGTCAACAATTTCATTTTACTTGAATCCACAATTGATACACTTTGTACTAGTAGTCAAGAGATCAGAAGACAGATTGCACTGGGACAGTCTGTAGTCAGAGATCTCTCCAAATTACTGAGGAGTAATGATGTTAGTTAGAGAATTACGGTGTGCCTGATTCAGACCATATTCTTTTCAATCACTTGCTATTCTTTTAGTTACTTTGGCCCAAAACCTTAAAAATATCTTTGACTTTTATTTTTATCTCACTTCCTACATCTAATCAACCAGAAAAGACTTTTGCCTCTACTTTAAAGACACCTTAAAAATCTGTCTACTTCTCACCATCTCCATCACTACTATCACTTTTGGGTGAAGTCGACATGTTCCCTCCTCTGTATATAATAGGTTCCTTACTGGCCTTTTCAGTCTAATACTCAAAACAGAGTTACTGTGTTAAAATATTACTTTAAAATGTCAATCTTCTGCTTAAAATTCTTCAATGACTTTCTACATCAGAGACAAAGCCAAACTCTTTACAATGGCTCTTAAGACCCCACTGTATCTCCCTACATGAGAAATCTACTCAAACTATTTAAGAATATGGAAAAAGATGGAATACTCCAGAACTCATTCTGGAAAGCAAGAATTACTCTAATACCAAAGCTAGGCAAAGACACCACTGAAGAAGAAAATTATGGACCAGGATTCTTCATGAACATTTAATGCAAAAATTCTCAACAAAATTTGAGCCAATTAAACCTAAAACCACATAAAAATTCATCATAATCAAGTGGGATTCATAGCAATTATGCAAGGAAATCAACATTAGGAAAACAGTGTAATCCATCACAACAATAAAACAAGGAAAAGAACCATATTTCATTTGATGAAAAAGGGGATTTGACAAAATTCAACAACTTTTTGATGAAACATTCAACAAAATAGGAATAGAGGAGAAATTAAAAGGATACATAATTTAAAAGACTTTATTAACAAGAAGTATATATTTAAATTAATAAGCAATGTTTTATTAGTTAATTAAAAGCATATGCAACAAGACAATCACCACTATTACTGTCAGTGGAGAAAAACTGACGGCATTTCTCTTGGGAACTCCAACCAGACAAGTTTGTCCTTTATCAGCACTCTTATTCCATATTATATGGGCAGTCATAGTCAGAGAAGTAAGGTAAGAAAAGGAAATTAAAATCATCCAAAATAACAAAGAAGAAGGAAAACTACCTTTATTTGCAGATCATGTGATTGATTATATACATAGAAAATCCCAAAGATTCTGGAGGCCTAGGAAGCTGTGCTGCAATCCTAAAAGCATGCGCTTCAAATCCACCAGATGCTCTACTGGAGAAAGATGGGCACTCTCATCCCATGTGATTAACTGCCTCTGAAAACCTACAGTAGTGTCTGCTATGGGTCGATTCTGACTCAATGGCATGCAACAACAACGTAAAGAAAATTATTGGATCTTCTTGACCGATTCAACAAAATGGCAGAGGACAGGGTCGTCAACAACAACAACAAAGTTGTTAGATTTCCTCTACAGTAACAAAGAGAATTCTGGAAAAGAAATAAGGAAAACAACATCCACCATTGCCACCCAAAAGATGAGATGTTTAGAAATAAATCTAACCAGAGATACAAAAGACCTGTACAAAGAAAACAAAAATTATTCCTAGAAGAAACATAGACCTACATAAATGAAAAAATATATCCTGTTCATTGATATGAAGCCATAAGACTTAAAAATGGGAATACTACCAAAAGCAATTTACAGATACAGTGCAATCTCATCCAGATACTGTCATCTTTGTTCAAAGAGATGGGAAAAATAATCACCAATACTGTATAGGGGGGGAGTTGTTGTTATGTGCTGTCAAGTCACCTGCAACTCATAGCAACCCTATGTACAACAGCTCTGAAGTCTGCCCTGTCCTGAGGCAGTCTCACTGACTCCAATACACCTACCCCCATTGCCCCAGTTACTGTATCAATCCATTTCATCTGGGGTGTTCTTCTCCTGCACCATCCCTCCACATTTCCAAGTATGATGTCCTTCTCCAAGGACAAGTCCCTCCTGGCCATGACCCAAAGTATGTGTGACAGAGCTTCAAAATTCTACCATCCAAGGAGAAACTTGGTTTCACCCTCTCCAAGACAGACCTAATTTTTTTTCTTGGCAGTCCATGGTTTGTTCAAGACTCTTCTCCAGCACCACAGCTCAAATGCATCAATGCTTCTTTTGTCATCCTTAGTTATTGTTCAGCTCTCTGATGCATAGCAAATAATTACGGAGATCATGGTCTAGATGAGGCACACCATAGTCTCTAGACTGACATCGTTGCTTTTCAGTACTCTGGAGAGTTCCCTGACAGCAGATTTTCTCAGTGTACAGGAGGCG
>NW_006399755.1:8260178-8274357 GCF_000299155.1 Elephantulus edwardii
TGAAAAGGTATGGAGATAGGACACTTCCCTGCCATACTCCTTTCCTGATTTTGAATCATGCAGTGTTTCCTTGCTCTGTTTCGAGGACTGCTTCCTGGTCTGAGTATTTCCTTACTCTGTTCTAAGGACCTTCCTGGTCTGAGTATAGCTTTCTCAGGAGCACAATCAAGTGTTCAGGGATTCCAATTCTCCTCAAGGAAAAGAAAGGGATATCAAAAAGCAAAGTTTAGTGATGAAGAAAGACAAACTAGGAGGTCTTATACATTCTCATCTCAAATCTCAAATCAAAAACATAAGCAATAGTAATCAAAACAGCTTTGTACTACTGATACAATGACAGATATGTTGACCAGTGGAATAAAATTGACAATCTGGAAATAAATATATCTACCAATGAAGCTTTGTCTGACATACTTTGGGCATGTTGCAAGGAGGGACTGGTCCTTGGAGAGGGACATCATGTTTGGGAGAGTGGAGGGACAGCGCAGGAGAGGAAGACCTTCAATGAGACGGATCGATTCTGTGAGTGGAGTGGTGGGAATGAATGTGTTTGAGACAGCGAGGATGGCACAGGATAGAATGGCATTTAGAACTCTTGTACTCAATGGCACATAACAACAACAACCAATGAACAACTGATATTTGACAGAAGATGAAATCCATTCAGTGGGGGGAAATATAGTCTGTAACAAACAGTGCTGGCAAAATTGGTTATCTTTGCAGAAAACTGAAGCAAGACCCAACACATCAATAGATGAATGACCAAACTAGGATACATTTATATACTGCAGTATTATGCATCATTAAAAAACAACTGAGAATTCAAGAAATGCTGCATAACATGGATGAATCTAGAAGCAATTACATTAGACGACATAAAGCAGTCACAAACAGTTAATTATGGTGTAAGATCTCAATTCACTGCTGTCAAGTAGGACCAACTCATAGCTGAACCTTCAGTGGAATTTTAGAGGCTATAAACTGTGAGCAGGAAAATTTGCCTATCATCTTCCTTTGAGCCTCTCATAGATTAGAACCAGAGAGGTATGGCCTTTGAGTTACCAGAACAACTCTCCATGGACTACACTACCAGAGCTCTCTTAACAGTTTAAGACTACTAATATTTTAAAAAACTAAGAAAAGTTTTGTTATTGTTGCTGTTGAGTCACTTGTGATTCATAGCAATCTTATGTACAACAGCTCTAATACCCTGCTCTATCCTGTACCAATCTTATTGTTTCTGACACACACATCCCCCATTACCCTAGTCACTAAATCAATCCATCTCATCGAGTGTCTTCCTCTTTTGCGCTGTCCCTCCACCCTCCCAAGCATGATGTCCCTCTACAAGGACCGGTTCCTCCTTGTAACACGTCCAAATTATGTCACACAAAGCTTCAGAATCCTTGCTTCCAAGGAGCATCCTGGTTTCACTCTCTCCAGGACAAACCTGTATATTTTTCTGGCAGTCCATGATATATTCAATACTCTACTCCACCACCACACATCAAAGGCATCAATTCTCCTATCATCCCTAGTCATTGTCCAGCTTTCTGACTCATAACAAGTAATTGCAAAGACCATGGCCTGAATCAGGTGCACACCTTAGTCTCCAGATGGACATAATTGCTCTTCAGTAGTTTGGAGAAGTCTCTGACTACAGACTTTCCCAATGCAATTTGCCTCTTGATTTCCTGGCTGCTGGCACCAATAGTATTGATTGTGGAGCCAAACAAACTGAAGCTGTTAACAATCTCAATCTCTTCATCATCTATCATGATGCTGCTAATCAACACAGTGGTGAGAATCTTTGTTTTCTTGATGTTGAGTTTCAATATTGAGTCCTTGACCTTCTGCAGCAAGTGCTTCAGGGCCTCTTCAGTTTCAGCAAGCAGGGCTGAGTCATCTGCATAATGAATATTGTTGATGAGTCTTCCTCCAATTCTGATGCCACATTTCTCCTCATATATCTGGGCCTCCTGGATATCTTTTCAGTATATATATTGAAAAGGTATGAAAATAGGAAACATCCCTAGTGTACACACTTTCTAATTTTGAACCATGCTGTATTTCCTTGCTCTGTTCTGATGACTGCCTCTGGGTCCAAGTATAGGTTTCACATGAGCACAACAAGTGTTTGGGAGTCCCATTCTTCTGAGTTAGCTACAGTTTGTTGTGATCCACAGAGCCAAATACATTTGCATTGTTAATGAAACACAGACAGACATTCCTTTCAGACTCTTTGCTTTCAGCCACGATCCAAAAGGTCTTAAAAAAGAAAAAGTCATTCTTATATGTTGTTGTTGTTAACTGCATCGAGTGGACCATGACTCATAGACACCCTATAAACAAAAGGCCTGAAGCCTTTCTGTAACTATCAACATCTATCAAGGTTCGTAGATTTTCTGGAGGCATATTGTTTAGCAAGTGGATGCCACTCTTTCTTCCAAACCAGTTTTTAGCTGGGAGCTCCACCAAACACTGTCCACCATGGGTAACCGTTAAGGTATTTTACACCCCAATGGCACAAGGTTTAGCATCACAGCAAATCCAGGCTACCTCAATACAGCATATTGACAGAAGAGTGCTATACAACTTAGAAGAATGTTCCTCTAAAATATACAATAACAACCAACTTTAAATACAAAGGCCTTCACTGAGGTCTTGTTGACTCTAAACAAGATGCTTAAAAAAAAAAACACACCCCAAAACCAACCAATATAGTATGTTGTTGTTGTTATGTGCCATTGAGTCACCTGTGATGTATAGTGACCCTATGTACAGCAGCTCTGAACCATTCCCTGGCCTGAACCAATCTCACTAATGCTAACACGTCAATCCCCACAACCCCAGATACTGTATCAATCTATCTAATCCAGGGTCGTCTTCTCTTGCGCTGTCCCTCCACCCTTTCGAGCATGATATTCTTCTCCAAGAACAAGTCTCTCCCGACCACGTGCCCAAAGTAAGTAAGTCAGAGCTTCAAAATCCTAGTCTCCAAGAAGAAACTTGGTTTTACCCTCTCCAAGACAGATCGATTTGTTTTCTTGGCAGTCCATGGTATGTTCAAGATTCTTCTCCAGCACCATAACTGGAAGGCATCTATTTTTCTTCTGTCATCCTCATTGTCCAACTCTCTGAAGCGTAACATGTAATTGAGAAGACCATGGCCTATATTAGGCACACCTTTGTCTCTAGTCTGATATAGTTTATCTCCAGCACTTTGGAGAGGTCCACGACAGCAGATTTTCCCAATGCAGTTCATCTTTTGATTTCCTGACTGCTGGTGTTAAGAGTGTTGATTGTGGAGCCTAGCAAGCTGTAATTGCTAACAACTTCAATCTCTTCTCCATCCATCATGGACCTGCCAATTGGCTGAGTGGTGAGAATGTTTGTCTTCTTCTTGTTGAGCTTCAATCCATATTGAAGACTATAGTCCTTGACCTTCTGCAGCAAGTGCTTCCTGAATGATCTGTTCTGCATATAGATTGAAAAAGTATGGGGACAGGATGCATCCTTGGCACACTCCTTTCCTAATGCTGAACCATGCAGTTTTTCCTTGCTCTGTTCTGAGGATTGCTTTTTGGTCCAAGTATAGGTTTTGTATAAGCACAATCAAGTGTTGTGGGATTCCCATTTTCCTCAAGGTTAGCTACAATTTGTTGTGATACACAAAGTCAAATACCTTTGCATAGTCAATGAAACATAGATAGACATTCCTCTGGTACTCTCTGCTTTCTGCCAAGATGCATCTGACACTGGCAATAATGTCCCTAGTGCCACCACATCTTCTAAAGCTAGCTTTTATTTCTGGTAGTTTTCTGTCAATGTACTGTTCCGGTTATTTCTGGATATTCAGCAGGGTTTTGCTAGTGTGTGATATTAGTGATATTGTTCAATAATCTCCACACTCTGTCACGTCACCTTTTTTATCAGAATGAGAATAAATATGGATCTGTTCCTGTCAGTTGGCCAAGGAGTTGTCCTCCAGATTTCTTGGCACAACTTGGTGAGCACACCCAGGATAGCGTCTGTTTGCTGGAATATTTCAATTGGCATTTCATCAATTCCTAGGGCTTTATTTTTTTGCCAAGTCCTTCAGAGCAGCCTGTACTTCCTCCTTCATCACCATTGTCTCTTGATCATATATTGTTTCTTGAAATTATTCTGTGTCACCCAATTCTTTTTGGTACAATGACTCTGTATACTCCTTCCATCTTCTTTTAATGCTTCCTGAATCATTCAATATTCTGCCCATAGCGTCTTTAAGCATTGCAACTTGTGGCTTGAATTTATTCTTTAGTTCTTTCAGCTTGAGGAATGCTGAGCGAGTTTGGCCCTTTTGATTTTCCAACTCCAGCTCCTTGCATATTTCATTATAATATTTTGTCTTGTCTTCCTGAGCTGCCCTTTGAAATCTTCTGTTCTTGATTTCTTCCCTTTGCTTTGGCTTCTTGGCACTCTAGTGCAGTACTCAGAGTCTCTTCTGACATTCATTTGGTCTTTTCTTCTTCTTCCTTCTTTGTAATGACTTTTTGCATTCTTCATGAATGATATTCTTGATATCTTCCCACAGCTTACCTAGTCTTCGTTTATTAGTGTTCAAGTCCTCAAACCTGTTTCTGAGTTGGTTTTTAAATTCATAGGAAATAGACTCAAGGTCAAATTTTGATTCCTGTGGTTATGATTTAACATTTTTTTTCGTTTTAATTTGAACTTGCATGTGAGCAGTTTACGGTCTATTACACAATCAGCACATGCCCTAGTTTTCACTGCTGATACTGAACTTCTTCAACAATTCTTTCCACAGATGTAATAGATCTGATTCCTGTGCATCCCATCAAGTGAAATCCATGTGTATAGCCTGCATTTATGTTTCTTATAAAAGGTATTTGCTGCAAGAAGCTGCACTGCAATCCCAGAGGTGTGCAGTTTGTATCCACCAGATGCTCTGCTGGAGAAGAAGGGACAATCTCCTTCTGTACCTGTCAGCTCCAGTTTGATGGTACACACACACACACACACACACACATAAAATAAAATAAATTTTAAAAAGGTATTTGCTATGAATAAATCATTGATTATACAGAATTCTATCTTTCTATCAACAGTCTCATTTCTGTCACCAAGTCCATATTTTCCAACTACTGATCCTTCTTCCTGGTTCCCAGCTTTTGCATTCCAGTCACCCATTATTATTAATGCATCTTGGTTACATGTTCAATTGATTTCTGACTGCGACAGTTAATGGAAATCACCTATTCTTAAATGGCTAACAAAAATGGGAAGAGAGGGGAGGGAGAGGGGAGTAAAAATTAAAATGTTGTGGTGTACTGTTGAGTCATAGCTGACACTCTCGTGGGTTCAGAAGAAGTTAATTGCTTGAGAGGAAATTGCCCATTTTTCTCCCCAAGGAGCACCTAGGAGCAGCTGGTGAATTTGAATCACACACTTTCGGGCTGACAGTGCAACTCCTTATCACTAAGCCACCAGAGCTCCCTAAAAATTATGAGAAGTTAAAATAAATCTCGTAAAAAGAAACAGATAAATTAGGTGAAAAGAAAGGCAATATATAATAAGGAGTTGATTAGACATTATAGTTATGTTAATAAACTAGAATTAATGTTATAAAACAAAACGTATATGAATGAATGAAAAACCAATGTGATTTGTAAACTTTCATGCAAATAAAAACAAAATAATACTGATAAATAGCTTATGTCAACCTGTTGGAGTACTCCTGGAAAATCAAGTACTGGGCATCTAAGAGTGGGTTGCCTACTCCTGTCCAGATGATCAGCTGAGTACTGTCCATACATCTTTTATATCTGTCCATCTTCCTTTTGTGCAGATGATGGACCACCTGGAAAAGTGTATTTTTTCAGAAACCAAAAATTCAGTGATTGAAAAGAAAATTGCAAGAGATATACTATTGGTGAATATCAAGAACATCTCATAACATACTCTAGCACAGACAAGTATTAAAAGTCACCAGAGATTTTTTATTTTTTTTTGTCACCAAAGATTTTAAGAAAATCTTTTGTAGAATCTCATGTGTGCCAAAGGAATACAAAACTTAGATGTAGGCCTGTCTACCTGCCTTCAGTTGTTTACAGTCTGGTAAGGAAGACAGTGGTAGATAGATAACTACACACTATTACCACCAACTCAATGACAGAAAAAATGTTAACTGGGGTGACAGAGTAGTAGATACCTGAGATGGGTTTTCAAGTAAAAATAGTGGAGAAAGAAATGCCCTCAGAGAAAAATTTACAATTGAGAAACACCACATACTTAACTGCCTTTTTCTTCCCCTGCTTAGCCCATCTATTTAGATTTCAACAAATAAGATGGCAAATTGCACAACTACAGGTTGCATGGAGCAGAATTTCAGAAGTCATAGTTATCAAGAGCCTATGATGATGAAAGAGGAAGTTCAAACTGCTCTGAAGGAATTGGCAAAAACCAAGCCCTCAGGAATTGACAGGATACCAATTGACATCTTTCAGCAAACAGACGCTTCCCTGGAGGTACTCACCAGGTTATGCCAAGAAATTTGGAGGACAACTACCTGGCTAACTGACTGGCAGAGATCTGCATTTATTCCCATTCCAAAAAAAGTGACCCAATAGAGTATGGAAATTATTGAACAATACCACACAAAAGCAAGATCCTGCTGAAGATTACCCAGAAATGACTGTGACAGTACATCAACAGAGAACTGCAAGATGTGAAGCATGGGTTTAGAAGAGACCTTTTCACTAGTGACATCATAGCCGATGTTAGGTGCATCTTTGCTGAAAGCAGAGGGTCCCAGAGGAATGTCTATGTTTCATTGACTATGCAAAGGCATTTCATGTGAATCACAACCAATTGTGGCTAACCTTAAGAACGGGGACGAAAGAGAAAAAAAAAACAAACAGAAAAAAAAAACCCAAAAAGAATGGGGATCCAAAACTCTTAATTGTGTTCATGTGAAACTTATACTTGGACCAGGAAGCAGTAATCAATCAGAACAGAGCAGGGAAACAAGCACTGCATGGTTCAGGATCAGGAAAGGTGTGCATCAGGGATGCATCCTATCTCCATAGCATTTCAATCTATACACAGAACAGATCATTCAGTAGGTTGGAGTTTATGTGGAGGAATGTAGCATTAGGATTGGAGAACGACTTGTCAACAATCTGCGTTATGCAACCTTGCTTGCTCAAACTGATGAGGACCTGAGGTGTTTCCTGCATAAAGTCAAAGACTGCAGCCTTAAATATGGGTTGCAGCTCGACATCAAGAAAATAAAGATTCTCACTACTGGGCCAGATAGTAGCTTCATGATTGATAGAGATTGTTAATAACTTCAGCTTTCTTGGTTCCACAATTAATACATTTGGCACCAGCAGTCAGGAAAGCAAAAGATGAACTGCATTTGGAAAGCTGGCTATCAGGCACCTTTCTAGAGTACAGAAGAGCAATGATGTCAATCTGGAGACTAAGATGTGCCTGATCTAGGCTGTGGTTTTCACATACTTGCTATGCATCACAGAGCTGGACAATGACTAAGGATGATAGGAGAAGAATCAATGACTGAATTGTGGTGCTGGAGAAGAGTATTGAATATACCATGGGCTGCTAAGAAAACAAACAGCTTCATCCTGGAGAGGGTGAAATCAGTCTACTCCTTGGAGGCAAGGATTTTGAAGCTCTGTCTGACATACTTTGGGAATGCTGCAAGGAGGGACCAGTAGTTGGAAAGGAAAATCAAGCTTGGAAGAATAGAGGGACAGTGCAAGAGAGGAAGACCTTGGATGAGGTGGCTTGACTTAGTGACTGAGGTAAAGGAGGGGGGGTGTCAGAAACAATGATGTTGGCTCAAGATAGAGCAGGGTTGAGGGCTGTTGTATATAAGGTCTCTGTGAGTCAGAAGTGACTCAATGACACATAATCACAACACAACAAAAGGGTCAAATGGCAGAAAATGAGACCAGTCTACAAATCTGTCCTTCTTTCCTAATAACCATTGGATCCATCACAGGTTCAAGGCTCTTACAAAGGAGGAAGGATTAGAAAGAGAACAGAGTCACTGGACCTTGTTTACACTTTGTTCCTGTCCTAGAGCACACTTTTTCCTATTTTCTGCCTCTCCTGAGGGAAGCAGCTACCTTAGTGGTGTAGAAGAACTCCATACTCCAAAGCCTGAAGTTGTGGGTTTAAATCCTACTAAAAATGTGATTTTATGCCCAGAGACTGAAGTAACTTTTTAGCTTGGCTTCACATTCAAGGACCTTCTCTATTGGATTTACCAAACACCTCTTTTCTTTGGTTTCTGTGCTTTCACAATCTCCTCTTTCAATCAGAAATATCTTTGTCCTTCCTAATTAATCTAATAATCTTTGTGTTACTTATTTACTGTTGCTATGACAGAGTACAAATAAGTGGCTTTAAACAAAGTTCTTTTCTCACAGCTTAAGAGGCTAGCAGTCTGCATTCATTGTCCCAAGTGAAAAAAAAGCTCATTCTGTCTCTGTCCATTCTGGGAGAAGGTCCTTTCCAAACTTCAGCTTCTGTTTCTAGGTTTCATATGACATCCATGTGACTTGTATCTATCTTCCTGTCTGTGTTTTGCTGCTTGCTTATTCTGCTCTTTCATATCTCAAAAAAGATTGATTTAAGACATACCCTATGGTAATATTTCCTCAACAACAATATCCAAAAATCCCCTGTATACCCAAATAAGATTATAACCACAAGTTGTGTGTGTGTGTGTGTGAGAGAGAGAGAGAGAGATGTGTCATCAAATTTACCTGTGACTGATAGTTACCCTATGTACAACAGCTCTACAGCCTGCCCTGCCTGAGTCAGTCTTGCAGACTCTGACATACCTACCCTTATTGCCCCAGTCACTTTATCAATCTGTCTCTCTGGAGTTTTCCTTTTCTTCCTCTGTCCCTCCACCCATCCAAGCATGATGTCCTTCTTCAATGACCAGTCCCTCCTGATCACATGCCCAAAGTTTGTGAGATACAGCTTCAAAATCCTAGCCTCCAAGGAGAAACTTGATTTTGCCCTTACCAAGACAGACTTATTTGTTATCTTGGTGGTCCATGGTATGTTCAAGACTCTTCTCCAGCACCACCACTCAAAGGCATCAAGTCTTCTTCTGTCTTTCTTAGTTATTGACCAGCTCTCTTATGGATAGCAAGTAATTGCGAAGACCGTGGTCTGGATCAGGTGCATCTTAGCCTCTAGACTGATATCATTGCTTCTCAGCACTCTGTAGAAGTCCTTGACAGCAGATTTTCGCAGCACAATTCGTCTTTCAATTTCCTGACTGTTGGTGTCAAGAGTGTTGATTGTGGGGCCTAGCAAGCTGTAATTGTTAACAAACTCAATCTCATGTAAGTCTATCATGATGTTGACAATAACCACAGGTAGAGTAAAATTTATAAGCCATCATTTTGGGGACACAATTCACTTTATAACACCAATCTAGAGAACCCCCATTCCTCCTTTAGGACAAAACTCTGCTGTCACTGCTATTGAGAGGCCTTTCCTGCCTGCGCAGGCCAGGCTAACAACTGCAACTGGGTCTTGGAACCCCTGAACTTTCTCAACCCTTAGCATTTGGGTCACAACAGTAGCTCCTGACTGGTTTCCTCTATCATCACCCTCATTCTCTCCATATGCTGTCCCCTCATCTTTCTACAACATACAAATTGAACTCACTCTATGTTAGTCCCACTTCCACTCCAAAAAAGAAACTAATTTCTTGGTTTAAAGATCATAATCTTATGACTACATAAGATTGTGCTGCCAGCCTGTCTGGCTTCACCTCTCACCAGGGTTCCCCTTGTCTTTTCTACTTCACTCTGTTGTTAGGTGTTGAGTCAATTCTGAATCATAGTAACCGAGGGGTCAGAATAGAAATATACTCCTAGAGTTTCCTAGGCTGTAATCTTACTATAGCATATCACCAGGCCTTTTCTCCTGTGGAGTGACTGGTGGGTTCTAATAGATGACAGAGTTCTATTGACCCCAGGGCTCTTTCCAACCTAAATGTTGTTGCTGTTAGGTGCTGTCAAGTGACCTATGACTCATAGCGACCTTCCAAACAACAAACTTGAACCCTACCCTATCTTACACCATACTTGAGGTCTCTGATTCACTCAAGTCTACTGTTGTAGTTTCTATATCATTCTTCTTCTTTTCTCCAACTTCCAACCGTTTCCAGCACAATGTGTTTTTCCAGGGACTGGCCTCTCTTTGACAAGATGCCCAAAGGATATGAGAAGAAGTTGCATCATCCTTATCTCTAATGAGCACCCTGGTCGCACTTCATCCAAAACAGATTTATTTGTTCTTTCAAAAGCCCAGTGACTAACAGAAGACCATGCAAGCTTAAATAGCTTTCTGTATTTCTCAGTTTTCCATATTTTTCTCCCTCTCAACATTTTTGCACTTACTTTCCTGTTTCAATCTGGTTACTATCTTATTATTTATGCATGTGTGTAAAAATACACAACAAAACATTTTCCAATTGTATTAATAATTCTTTCTGCTAAAATTAGTAGTGGACTAATAAGAAGTCCCAAGTCAAAGATGTCCTAAATGCTTAATATGCTATATAGCTCCATGATTTCTGACATCAAAAGACCCTCCTTTGTTCCATTCCCTCTCTTATGTTCAAGTCACTTGCTTTATGTTCAGTTCCCTTTATGCCCCTTGAGTTTGGTGGTTTGCTGGAAGGTCTCCCAGAGATTCAGATTTCTTAGGGGAATGACTCACGTGATGCAGGTCAGTTTTGCAGAGATTGGTGAGGGTTTTCAGACTATCAGTTTCAGTGTACCTGGGAAGACAGGCATCCCAAAAAGAGACAGAGAGAATACACTGAAGTTCCAGAGTGTATGGAAGCCTACAGTAGGATGGGCTTTCCCCCTACTCTAATCTTCTCTCCTTAATACAATAAATAATTCAGCATAAGATAAACAGTTAATCATTGGTTAGGAAAGAAATTTTAATGATAAACCACAGATTACTTCAATAGATTCTACATGTACAATTCAATGACATTCATGTTGTACCTATACTCATTCTTCAGAGCTCAGTCCAAATACCCCTTCCACTGCATAGCCCAGCTTGGGCCTCCAAGATAGTTGAGATGTTCAGTATCTATTTATTTTATGATACTTACTAAGCCACACAGATACACAATTACATGTTCTGGGATTCCCATTCTTCTCAAAGTTAGCCATAAACTGGGCTGATCCACACAGTCAAATGTCTTTGCATAATCAATAAAGCACAATAACATTCTTCTGGGATTCTTTGCTTCAGCCATGATCAGTCTAACATCAGCAATAATAACTCTGATTCCACAGCCTCTTCTAAATCAAGCTTGAACATTTATCACTTCTCTATGTACTGTTTTAGCTGCTTTTTTAATGATTTACAGCAGCGTTTCCCTTGCACGAGATATTAAAGATATTTATCAATAATTTCAACATTCTGTTAGATCTCCTCTCTCGGGAATGGAAACAAACATGAATCTCTTTCAGTCAGTTGGCCAGACAGCTGTCCTCCAAATTTCTTGGCATAGACTGGTGAGCATGTCCAGGGATGCATCTTTCATTTGAAACATGTCAATTAGTATCACGTCGATTCCTTAGGCCTTTTTTTTTTCCAGTGCCTTCAGTGCAGCTGGAACATCTTTCTTCATTACCACTGGCTCTTGGTTATATGCTTGATCATATAATGTTGTTGTTGTTATTTGTCATCAAGTTGCTTGAAACTCATAATAACCCTATGTACAACAGCCCTGTAAGATGCTCTATCCTGTGCCAACTTAACTGTCTCTGACACACCCACCGTCATTACCCCAGTCACTTTATTAATCCGTCTCATTGATGGTCTCCCTTTCTTTCTCCATCACTCCACCTTTCGAAGCATAGTGTCCCTCTCTAAGGCCCGGTCCTTACAACATGCCCAAAGTATGTCAGAAGAAGCCTCAGAATCCTTGCCTCCAAGAAGCAGCCTGGCCTCACCCTCTCTAGGACGAACCTTTTTCTTCTCCTGGCAGTCCATGGTATATTCAACACTCTTCTCTAGCACGACGGCTCAAAGGCACCAATTCTTTTTCTATCATCCCTAGTCATTGTCTGGCTCTCTGATGCATAGCAAGTAATTGCAAAGACTATGGCCTGGATCAGGTGCACCTTATTCCAGACTGACATTGTTGCTCTTTAGTACTCTGGAGAGGTCCCTGACAGCCAACTTTCTCAATGCAGCTGTTAACAATCTCAATCTCTTCATCATATATCGTAATGCTGCCAGTTAGCCCTGTGGTGAGAATCTTTGTTATCCTGATGTTAAGCTTCCATCCATATTGAAGGCTGCAGTCCTTGATCTTCTGCAGCAAGTTCTTCAGGTCCTCCTCAGTTTCAGCAAGTAGAGTTGTGTCACCTACATAACACAGGTCGTTGATGAATCTTCCTTCAATCCTGATGCTACATTCCTCCTCATACAGCCCAGCCTCCTGGCTCATCTGTTCTGTATATAGATTGAAAATGTATGGAGACAAAATACATCCCTGGTGTCCACTCTTCCCAATTTTGAACCATGCAGTGTCTCCTTGCTCTATTCTGAAGATTGTCTCCTCATCCAAGTATAGGTTTCACACAAGCACAATCAAATGTTCTGGGATTACCATTCTACTCAGAGTCAGCCACAGTTTGTTGTGATCCACACAGTGAAATGTCTTGAAATATTTCCATGAACTTAGATCTAGAACCTAGATGAAGAGTCTGTGTCCTAACAGACCAAGGATATACTGTTGTTGTTGTTGTTGTTGTTATGTCCTGTAAAGTCACTTGCAACTCATAGCAACCCTGTGTACAACAGCCCTGCTCTATCCTATGCCAATTTTCACCATCTCCAACACACCTACCCCCATTTCACCAGTCACTGAATCAATCCATCTCATAGAGGGTGTTCCTCTCCTGTGCTGTCCCTCCAAACTCCCAAACATGACGTCCCTCTCCAAGGACTGGTCCCTCCTTGGAACAAGTCCAAAGTATGTCAGACAAAGCTTCAGAATCCTTGCCTTCAATGAACACCCTGATTTAACCTTCTCTAGGATGCACCTGTTTGTTCGCTTAGCAATCCATGGCATATTCAATACTCTTCTCCAACAGCACAGCTCAAAGGCATCAATTCTTCTTCTATCATCCCTAGTCATTGTCCAGCTCTCTGATGCCTAGAAAGTTGCAAAGACCATGCCCTAGCTCAAGTGCACCTCAGTCTCCAGACTGACCTCGTTGCTCTTCAATACTTTGTAGAGGTCTCTAACAACAGACTTCCGCATTGCAACATATTTGTTAATTTCCTGGTTGCTGGTGTCAAGAACGTTAATTGTAAAGCCAAGCAAACTAAAGCTGTTAACTATCTCTTCACCATCTATCATGATGCTGCAATTGGCCCAGAGGTGAGAATCTGTTTTCTTGATAATGAGCCCTCAATCCATATTGAAGGCTGCAGTCCTTGACCTTTTGCAGCAAGTGCATCAGATTCTCCTCAGTGTCATCTGCATAATGCAGATTGTTGATGAATCTTCCACCAATCCTGATGCCACATTTCTCCTCCTAGAGCCCAGCCTCCTTGATAATCCGCTCTGCATAGAGACTGAAAAGGTATGGATTTAGGACACATCCCTGGTGTACACCCTTGCTAATTTTGAACCATGCAGTGTTTCCTTGCTCTTTTCTGATGACTACCTCCTGGTCCAAGTATAAATTTAGCATTAGCATGATCAAATGTTCTGGGATTCCCATTCTTCTCAGAGTTAGCCACAGTTTGTTGTGATCCACACAGTCAAACATATTTGCATAATGATTGAAACACAGAGACATTTCTCTGGTATTCCTTGCTTTCAGCCAAGGTCCATCTAACATTAGCTACAATATCTCTAGTACCATAACCCTTTTGAAACCCAGCCTGGACTTCCAGCAGTTCTCTGTTCCAGTCGTTTTTGGATAATCTTCAGCAGAATCTTGCTTGCATGTGATATTAATGATATTGTTCAATAATTTCCACACTCTGTCAGGTTTCTTTGGAATGGGAACAAATAAAGATTCTTCCAGTCCGTTGGCCAAGTGGTTGTCCTCCAGATTTCTTGGCACAATTTGGTGAG
>NW_006399755.1:8277782-8280421 GCF_000299155.1 Elephantulus edwardii
TTTTTTTTTACCCCTAAAGCTGAAGGTTCTGGTAACCTGTGGTTTGTTTTTTTCTATTCCTGTGACTCTCTTGGTTTTGTTTGGGGTTTGAGGTTTCTTTATTTTGTTGTGTTTTGTTTTAAGTCCTTTCCCTCCCTATTGGCCCTATCCATGTCTTGTTCCACTACGCACAGATTAAACTTCACTTGCAAACTCCTTAATATGATCTGTGGAGAATGTACCGAGTTTAAACACATCAATAAATACTTTAACTTCCAAAAAAAAAATTCTTCTATGTCTGCCAATTCCTTTTGGTACAATGACTCTGCATACTCTTTCATCTTCTTTTAATACTTTCTGGATCATTTAATACTCTGCCTAAAGCATCCTTGATTATAGAAACTCGAGGTTTGAATTTGTTCTTCAGTTTCTTCAGAAATGCTGAGCGAGTTCGGCCCTTTTGATTTTCTGACTCCAGCTCCTTGCACTTTTCATTGTAATACTTTATCTTCCCATGCTGCCTTTTGAAATCTTCTGTTCAGCTCCTTAATATCTTGATTTCTTCCCTCTGCTTTGGCTTCTAGGCACTCTAGTGCAATATTCAGAGTCTCTTCTGACATTCATTTTGGTCTTTTCTTCATCCTGTGTCTTTGTAATGACCTTTTGTCCTCTTCCTGGATTATTTTCTTGATATCCTTCCACAACTCACCTGCTCTTCACTCATTAGTGTTCAAGGCCTTAAACCTGTTCCTGAAATGGTTTTAAAATTCAAGTGGTATAGACTCAAGGTCATATTCTGGTTCCCATGGATTTGATTTCATTTTTCTTAGCTTCAGCTTGAACTTGCATATGAATAGTTGGTGATCTGTTTCACAATCAGAACCTGGCCTACTTTTCACAGGTAGTATTGAGCTTCTCCAGTGGTTCTTTCCTCAATCTGATTCCTACATATACCATCAAGTAAAATCCTTGCGTGCAACCTGCATTTATGTTTCTTATAAAATGTATTTGAAATGGAAATTAAGAAAGGTGTGCATCAGACTTGTATCCTTTCTCCACACCTATGTAATTTTTATGCTGAACAAATTATTTTATTATACTAGTTTATTTACAAAATTCAAATACATTGTTTTCCAGAAGAGATTCTTCCAATTTCCCTTAACCCCCTGAGCGATCAAATGGTACAACTCCATGATTAATCCCCCCACCCCCTGCACAACCTCATCCCTCTGCTTCCACCCCCCACCTCAATTGGATCCTTATACTCATTCTTCAATAATGGTTTTATACAATATTTATACTTGTTGAACTGAGTTGGTTCACTCAGCGTAAAGTTCTCTAGTTCCTCCAAAGTTAAGTAATAATTTACAAAATCATTGCTCCTGTGTGCTGCGTAATATTTCATTGTGTGCATGTACCATAATTTCTCAATTCATTCATTTGTGGTTGGACATCTGGGCTGTCCATGTTCTTGCGATAGTGAATAATGCTGCTATGAACATTGTTGTACAAGTCTCCTTTTGTGCCTCAGTTCTCATTTTTTTCTGGGTATATTCCAAGTAGTGGAATAGCTAGGTCATATGGAATTTCTATGTTCAGCTTTTTAGGGACGTGCCAAACTGCCTTCAAGATTGGTTGTACCATTTTACAATTCCACCAACAATGCATAAGAGTTCTTTTCTCACCACATTCTTGCCAACATTTAATACTTGCTGCCCTGTTAAGCTTTGCCATTGTTACTGGGGTGAGATGGTATCTTCAAGTAGTTTTGATTTGCATCTCTCTTATTGCCAGTGATTTGAAGCACTTCTTCATGTGTCTGTTGGCCTTTCGAATATCTTCCTTTGTGAAAATTCTTTCCATATCTTTCGTTCATTTTCTAATTGGGTCTTATCTTGGAGGCCCAGTAATAGTCTGTAGACTTTTGTTATGAGACACTTGTCTGAGATAATATTACCAAATATTTGTTCCCAGTCGGTAGGTTTTCTTTTCACCCTGTTGGAAAAAGGGTTTGATAGGCCCAGGGATTTCATCTTTAGAACATCCCACTCATAAATTTTATCCTCTTTGGGTTGTGCATTTCTGGCTGTATCTGGCAGTCTGTTTATACCTTGGACTAGCACTGCTAAGCTTGATCCCAGTTTGTCTCTTATGAACTTTATGGTTTGGGGCTTTACTCCCAGGTCTCTAATCTTCCTTGAGTTGATTTTTATATATGGTGTGAGATGTAGATCTTGTCTCAGCTTTCTGCAGGTGGAAGTCCAATTTTGCCAGCATCCTTTGTTGAAAAGGTTGACATTTCCCCATTTGATAAATTTTATTTCCTTGTCAAATATCAGTAGACCATACATAGCTAGGTCTATTTCTGGGTTCTCAATTCTGTTCCATTGGTTTATTTGCCTATCATTGTACGAGTACCTTGCTGTTTTCATTACTACTGCTGTGTAGTAGGTTTTGAGGACAGGGAGTGCTATTATTCCTCCCACTTCATTTTTGGAGAGTTTTGCTTATTCTGGATCTCTTGCCTCTCCAAATAAATTTGACAATTTCCCTTTCAATCTCCTTGAAAAATGAAATTTGGTCGGCTCCATGGTCAACACTCTTGGCACCAGTAGCCAGGAAATAAAAAAACGTATTGCAATGGGAAAGTCTGCTGTTAG
>NW_006399755.1:8280873-8282295 GCF_000299155.1 Elephantulus edwardii
GGGGTAATCGGGATGGGTGTGTCAGAGGCAGTGAGAGTGGCACAGGATAGAGCAGGGTTTAGGACTGTTGTATATAGGGTTGCTATGAGTCACAAACAGCTCAAAGGCATATAACAACAGCAACAGCATTGGGATTGCATTGAACATACAGATTATTTTTGCTAAGATTGCCATTTCCATGATATGGAGCCTTCCTATCCATGAACAGGGCACATTTCCCCATTTCTTCGGGTTTTTTTATTGTATCTTGCCGAAATACTCTGCAGTTTTCTTTGTATAGGGTTTTTGGATCTCTAGTTAGGTTCACTCCCAAGTATCTCAATTTGTGGTTGGCTATTGTAAATGGTACTGCTTTTTTTTACTTTCTCTCTGAGTTCTCTTTGTTACTGTAGAGGAATCCTATTGATTTTTGGATATTGATCTTATATCCTACCACCCTACCACTCTACTAAATTAGCCTACTAGCTATAACAGTTTTTTTGTTGAGTCTTGGGGGTTTTCTCTGTATACTATCATATCATCTGCACAAAGTGACAGTTTAACCATCTCTTTTCTGATCTGGATGCCTTTTATCTCCTCTTTTCGTATTGCCCTATCACGCACTTCCAATGCAATATTGAATAGAAGTTGTGTCTGGTTCCTTGAACAAATTATTTTAGAAGCTGGATTATTTGAAGAAGAATGTGGCATCAGGATTGGAAGAAGATTAATCAATAACCTTGCTTCCTCAAAGCGAGGAGGATTTGAAGCTCTTGCTGCAGAAGATCAAACACTGCAGGTTTCAATATGGATTGCATCTCAACATGAAAACAAAGCAAAACAAAAATTCTCACCACTAGACTGAGAGGCAACATCATGATAAATGGACAAAAGATTGAAACTGTCAATGACTTCATCATACTTGGATCCACCATCTATACATTTGGTACAGCACTCAAGAGACAGAAGACATAATACATTGGGCAAGTCTGCACTCAGAGACTCTTCCAATTTATGGAGGAGCAATGATGTCAGTTTGAGGACTAAGGGGTACCTGATTCAGGCCATGTCTT
Organism: Elephantulus edwardii; assembly: GCF_000299155.1. Taxonomy (NCBI): domain Eukaryota; kingdom Metazoa; phylum Chordata; class Mammalia; order Macroscelidea; family Macroscelididae; genus Elephantulus; species Elephantulus edwardii. The sequence goes on from NW_006399755.1 coordinate 8,281,926, forward strand.
TTCAATCACTTGCTATGCTGCTGAGAGCTGGACAGTGAATAAGGATGACAGAAGAAGAATTTATGCCTTTGAGCTGTGGTGTTGGAGAATATTGAATATCCTGTTGTTGTTGTTATGTGCCGTCGAGTCATTTACGACTCATAGCGACCCTATGCACAACAGCCCTAACCCCTGCTCTGTCCTGCGCCAACCGCACTGCCTCTGGCACACCCATCCCGAGAATATCCTGTAGACTGCCAAAATAACAAACAAATATGTTTTGGAAGTATTTGGTAATGACATATCAGATAAGGGACTTATAACTAGAATTTATAAAATACTTGAGAACCACAACAAGATAAAGGTAAATGATCCAATTGAAAAATGGCCA
>NW_006399755.1:8283230-8287490 GCF_000299155.1 Elephantulus edwardii
AACAACAACAACAAACCAAAACAAATACGTTTTGGAGAAGGTGTAGCCAGAGTCTCTTTGGAGGCAAAGATGATAAAGATTCGTCTCACATTGGACTTGGAGAGGGACAATACAGGAAGGTGGAGAGGCAGCGAAAGAGAGTAAGCCCTTCAACCAGGTGGGTTGATACAGTGACTGCAGCAATGGGCTCCAGTGTGTCAGAGATTGTCAGGATTGCACAGGATAGGGCAGAATTCCAATGTGTTGTCCATATGGTTACTATGGGTGGTATTTGACTTGTTAGCACCTAACAACAACCAAGCCACAACTAATTAGAAGCTCAGGTCTCTCCACTGCACAGATGGGGAAACTGAGGCCTAGGGTCCAACACTCTACCTCTGCCTTGCAGGGTTCTCTGCAAAGAAGTGGGCGCGTCCTGTCCCCTGGGCTGCGCTGCGCTGGGGCCGCCTCCTCCCGCCCCTCTTGTGCTGGGCCCCCAGCCTAGGCTTTGCCCTCTAAACGCAGCCACCTTGGAAGCAGTCATGGTAGTTGCAGCGGTCGCAGCCTGGCTGCTTCTGTCGGCCGCAGCCTCGGCACAGCGGGAGCAGGACTTCTATGACTTCAAGGTGGTTAACATCCGGGGCAAGCTGGTGTCGCTGGAGAAGTACCGCGGCTCGGTGAGTGGTGTTTTGGTGCCGCCCTGATAGGCGCGCCCAGTGGTCAGGGCCTTTCACTCGCCCCACAACCCCCTAAGCTCCAAAGGGCCCAGATCGCCAGGCCACTTTGTCCTGGTTCTCCACCCCCATGCAGCCATTCCCCCAAACCCCGGAGCCCCCAGACCCTCTCCCGTGACTACGTGGCATGGCCCAGCGCGTGGTGAAACCTGAAACCAGCGCCGCTGGCGTGGCCTTCCCTCCGGGCCTCTCTGGGCAGAGGGGTCTGGATCTGGCCACTGGGCGAGATGCCTGATCCTGTACTTAACCATGCATCACGAGAGAAAAGGTGATTTTAGCATCCTGCAGTCCTTACCTCCCCCATCCCAGTTAATGAGCCTGAAACAAGAGCTGCTTATTTGAATTCATTGGGAACACTGTGTGTTGTAGAGGAAGTTACTACTTTGTGCTCATGGAAACCTTACATGGATCATCCTTTTGACAGTACACTAAAGCCCAGACTAGAAAAGACAGTTTATAGAAGGTCTCTAAGCTATAAAGCGACAGAGCCTGAAGGCAAATCATGTTCTCACCTCTGGTCCACTCTAGGCAAAAGCCTGTAGTGGCAGTTTAGGCCAGCATGTGAGTTACATACTGCGGCTGCCTCCACAGAGCCCAGAGAGGATTTCAGAGAAGCAATGTGACTGGACTCGATCTTTAAAAACAAATGTGAATTTTAGCAAAACAAAAATCATTCCAAGGAGCTCTGGGGCATAATCCCTAGGGAATTTCAGAGCTAATCTAAAAGCTGCACTTCTTGCCTCTCTCAAGATTCCTAACTCACCAGCGGCTTCTCCGGAGAAAGATAAACCATCTCTCTTCCCTTGCAATTTACAGCCCCTGAAAGCTCTCCGGAGGGTCTTCTCAAAGCCAATTCTGACTCCACAGCAACGACTTTAGGATTTATTTTTTTTTTTCCTTTTTAAAATCATTCCAGCAAAGAGTTATGTCCATGCCAGGATTTAGAGGCACACAGCAGGAAGGATGGGGGAGGAGTTGGGAAGACTTGTGGCCATATAAAGATTGTGTAAAGATTTATTTATACTTCAAGCTGTATAAAATTGGAAGGAATATAAAGATTGAGGCTTATAATGGTAGATATATTGGTGAACAAAACATGTGTCTGCTTTAATCAGTACATCACAGAGTTGGACAATGGATAAAAATGATGGAAAAATAATTGATGATTTTGAGCTGTGATGTTGAAGAGGAGTACATGCATTAGAAAAAAGTGCAGCCCAAGGTCTCCTTGAAGGCAAGGACAGCGAAACTTCATCTCACATACTTGGGACATATTGCTAGGAGAGCCTATTCCTTGGCAAGAGACAGGGTCAACACAAGAGACGACCCTCAACAAGACAGATTGACACAGTGACTACAGCAATGGGTTCAAGTATATCAGAGATGATGAGGATGGTACAGGATAGGACATTGTTCAAATCTATTGTTCATAGGGTTGCTATGAGTTGTATTTGACTCAATGGCACCTAATAACAACAATATGAGAAGGAGATAATAAATAAGGAATGGACAAATAAACAAAGTCAGTAGGAATAAGTGTTAAATGAAAATTAATCAAGGTGAGACAGTTACTGAGCTGCTGAGTTATAATTGTAACCCAGCCAGTCCAACTCCAAAGTGCACACCCTTAATCACTGTGCCTAAAGGAAAGCCACAGTTAGTTTGGGGAAATTGTAAATAGTGTTGTAGGTTGTTCAAATGTAGGACTGATGTTTGGACAATATGCTCATTCATTCACTTGCAAATATTTATTGGCTCCTGCTACATGCCTGAGAGCTCTGGTGGCAGGGTCCACAGCAAGTTGGACTGCTAACCCAAATGCCACCAAGACTCTGGCGGATTGAATCCACCAGCAATCTGGTGAAAGATGGCAGTCTCCTCTCTCTGTCATTCACAACATCAGAAACTTAATGGGGGGTTGCTAAAAATCAGAACTGATTCGATGACAGTGAGTTTGAGTTTTTTAGTTTACTTCATGCCTGGCACAGGATCTAACCATGGAGCCATAAACAAGGTAGATGTCAGGCCTTTATATGGCATTGACAGCCTAGCTGAGAAGACAGCTATTTAGACCATGTTGAATATGGACAAATGAGTGACTACTCTGGAACATACTTGCCTACGATGTGGGGGTTTGTATATGAATGGGGATGTGCATGTGAATGGTTTACTTATTTGTTTGTTTACTACTAGAACTCTCCAATCATGGTCAATAGAAACAAGTGCAGAAAATGTGTTGCAAAGCAACCAAATCTCTTTCAAAGTGTCAGTGGAGACATATTACAAGTAATGTGATCTGCCACCATCTTTGAGTAGACTCCCATTACCTGTGTCCTACTTTGGTCAAAATATCCATGGGCAAGAGATTTGGTTGCTCTACAATGCCTAAACTCCCCTAGTTTCCATACCCATGACTGAACTCTTTCAAACAAGCTTGGAAACCTCATGAAAACATACCTGTATGTGGAATATAGAAATTAATGAAAAAGAATAATATGGGGTAGGGGGGGAAACCTGTGTATAGCTGGGTGTGTCTGTGTTTTGGTCTCTTTACTTATAAATCTCTCATTCTGCTGGTGGAACTAGAGGCAAGATACCCCCAAAAGAGTGAAAACATCTGCGCAGAGATCTTAGACATAAAAGACATAGTAGATTAAAAATGTTTTTGTTGTTAGGTGCTACCGAACTGAGGATGACCCATAGCAATCCTATAAATAACAGATCTGAACCCAGGCCTATTGCAGCCCATTGCAGCAGTCACTGTGTCAATCCACATGGTTTAGGGTCTTCCTTTCCTTTGCCAACTCTCTGCCTTTCCAAGCACTATGTTCCTTTCCAAGGAATATCCCACCATAGCAACATGTTCAAAGTATGTGAGGCAAAGCCTCATTATCTTTGCTTCCAAAGAGCACTCTGATTGTACCCTCTCCAGGATATATTTGTTTGTTCTTTTGGCTGTTCATGAAATGTTCAGCACACTTCTTCAACACCACAGCTCAAAGGCATCAATTCTTCTTCTGTCATCCCTACTTGTTGTCCAGTTCTAAGATGTGTAGCAAGTATCAGAAAGACCATGACCTGAATCAGACACACTTTAGTCCTAAAACTGACATCATTATTTCTGAATTATTTGGAGAGGTCCCTAACTGCAGACTTTCCCAGTGTGACACATCTCCTGATTTCCCAACTACTGGTACCAAAGGTGTTAATTATGGATCTCAGTAAAATGAAGTTGTTTACAGGTTGTGCCAAGAAATCTGGAAGACAACTACCTGGCCAACTGACAGGAAGAGATCCATATTTATTCCCATTCCAAAAAAGGTGACTCGACAGTTGTTGTTGTTGTTGTTATGTGCTGTCGAGTCGTTTGTGACTCATAGCGGCCCTATGTATAACAGCCCTAAACCCTGCTCTATCTTGTGCCAATCTCATTGCCTCTGAAACACCCATTCCAATTACCCCAGTCACTGAATCAATCCACCTCATAGAGGGTCTTCCCCTCCTGCGCTGTCCCTCTACTCTACCCAGCATGATGTCCCTCTCCAAG
>NW_006399755.1:8289285-8290571 GCF_000299155.1 Elephantulus edwardii
TTGAGGCCTTGAACACTAATGAGCGAAGACCAGATGAGTTGTGGGAGGATGTTAAATGTATCATCCAGGAAGAAGACTCGACAGAGTGTGGAAATTATCAAACAATATCACTAATATCACACACAAGCAAGATCCAATGAGGTTTATAAAAAAATTACTAGAACAGTACATTGGCAGAGAACTACCAGAAATACAAGTAGGTTTAGAAGAGGTCGGGCACTAGAGATATTATTGCCAATGTCAGATGGATCTTGGCAGAAAGCAAAGAGTACCAGGGGAATGTCTATCTGTGTTTCACTGACTATGCAAAGGCATTTGACTGTATGGATTACAACAAATTATGGTTAATCTTTAGGAGAATGGGAATCCCAGAACATTTGATTCTGCTCTAGCAAAACCTATACTGGGACCAGAAAGCAGCTGTCAAAATAAAACAAGAAAACGTTGCATGGTTCAAAATCAGGAAAGGAGTGTGTCAGAGATGCGTCCTGTCTCAATACCTTTTCAAACTATATGAAGATCAGATCATTTGGGAGGCTGGGCTTTATGAAGAGGAATGTGACATCAGAATTGGAGGAAGACTCATCAACAACTTATGTTACACAGATGACACAAACTTAATTGCTGAAACTGAGGAGGGCCTGAAGTACTTACTGCAGAAAAGGTCAAGGACTGTAGTCTTCAATATGGATTGAAGCACAATATCAAGAAAACAAAGATTATATGCACACTCATATTTATTGCTGCTTTGTTCACAATAGCAAAGAGTTGCAAACAACCCAAGTGCCCATCAACAAATGAATTGATAGAGAAGCTGTGGTATATTCACACAATGGAATATTATGCAGCACTGAAAAACAAAGAACTAATGAAATACAAAGTGGGTGACCATTTTGACATGCTGAGTGAAATATCTCAGTCACAAAAGGACTAATACTGCATAATGCCATTGTTATAAAACAGGACTTACATGGGGGTCCAGAGAAAATGAAGAAAAGAGGGGCTAAATAATGTACACGGCATTGAAACAGACAAGGGAGAGAACTATATAAAAGGTATATTATATATGATTAGGTATTATTGGAATGACAAGAGTCCAGAATAAGAGCTGCGTAGTAAAGTGGACTGGGAGGGGGGAGGAGTATAACAATGAAAGAGTTTTTTTTTCAAAGAATAAAGGGAATGGGGGGTGGGGGCAGGGAGGAAAAGGTGCAACAGTGAATGAATGGAAATCCAACCAAGTTCTCTATAAACTCATTTAAATCTCAATTAAGAGGGAAAAAAAA
>NW_006399755.1:8290976-8292545 GCF_000299155.1 Elephantulus edwardii
ATGCATCAGAAAGCTGGACAATGACTAAGAATGACGGAAGAAGAATCAATGCCTTTGAGTTATGGTACTAGAAAAAAATCTTGAACATACCATGGACCACCAAGAAAATATATAGGACTGTCTTAGAGAGGGTGAAACCAAGTTTTTCCTTGGAAGCTAGGATTTTGAAGTTTTGTCTCACATACTTCAGGCATGTGGCCAGGAGAGACTAGTCCTTAGAGAAGGACATAATGTTTGGAAGGGTGGAGGGAGAGTGCAGGAGAGAGGCCCAGGATAAGAAGGATTGGTACAGTAACTGGGGCAATGGGGGTAGGTATGTCAGAGTAAGTGAGACTGGCTCAGGACAGGGCAATTTTCAAAGCTGTTGTACGTAGGGCTGGTTTGAGTCACAACAACTGGTTATCAATAACAACAATCACGATGATTAAAAATAAGCAACTGTTAATGCTCTCATTGCTCAGGGATCCAACAAGGAAGAAATAGGAGACGCCCTAACAATAAAGGAAGGGAATTCAGAGCCCTGTATCTAATCACTCTAGGCAATGTATGACATACACTGGCATGGAATTGGAGAGGTGGTTCTAGCAGTCTGTGGCCCCAGGGAATGATCCCTTCTTCACCTACTGGAGGGAGGGAAAGGGAGTTACAGTGCAAAGAATGAAGAGAGATGAAGAGAATTAGAATTCATCTTCTTATTATCTGCCCAGTAGTTTTCAACTAGAGGTGATTTTTACCTCTCCACTCCACTCCAGAGGATGTTAAACAATGTTTAAAACCTGTTTTTATTATTAAGCTGGACATCTAGTGGTCAGAGGCCATAGATCCTGCTAAACATCCTACAAAGCACAAAACAAGCCTCCACAACAAGAAATTACCCAGTCCAAAATTCTGACCATGCTGAATAGCCTAAGTAGTTTGTACCTATACTCGTCCTGTGCTCCAAGGGCTATTGGGAGGCAGTCATCTAACTCTCTTCTGAAAAAGCAGCCATAGAAATGGGGCTGGACTTCCCGGGTGCAGGATAAGATTTAAAATCCTTTAGTAATTGGAGGAGAGTACTGAATAGCCCATGGACTGCCAAAAGAGTAAACAGGTATGTCTTGGAGAAAGTGTAGCTGGAATGTTCCTTAAAAGCAATACCCTTACACTTTGTCTCACATGCTTTGGTCTTCTTGTTGTTAGCTGCTCTTGAGTCAAGAAGGAACAAGAGATCTGAATCTCATCTTTCCCTGTACCATACTCATCATGTTTTACACACTCAAGCAGCAGTCACTGTGTCAGTCCATATCATTGAGAGTCTTCCTCTCTTTTGCTAGCCCTCCATTTTTCCAAGCATTATGTTCCTCTCTAAGGAATAGCCTTTCTCTAACAACTTAGAGGTGCTATGGGCAAAATCTTTAATGATCCTGGAAGCATCAAAAGAAGATGGAGAAAATACACAGAATCACTGTAGCAAAAAGAATTGGCCAACAATGAAATATTTCAAGATTTCATATGCAAGCAAGATTCTACTGAAGATTATCCAAAAACGACTAGAACAGCACATCAGCAGAGAATTGCCAGAAGTCC
>NW_006399755.1:8293990-8312581 GCF_000299155.1 Elephantulus edwardii
CAGGATAGAGCAGGGTTTAGGGCTGTTGTGCATAGGGTCGTTATGAGTCGCAAACGACTCGACGGCACATAACAACAACCATATGATCAAAATCTGATGGTAATTAAGGAAGAAGTTCAAGCTGCTCTAAAGGCATTGGCAAAATATAAGTCTCCAGAAATCTGTGGGATATCAACTAACATATCGATGGCAGACACAGCCCTTGACATGTTCACCAGTCTATGCCAGGAAATTTGCCTGGCCAACTGACTGGAAGAGATCCATATTTGTTCCCATTCCCAATAAAGATGATCCAACAGAATGTGTTAATTATCAAATAATATCAGAAATAGCATGTGCAAGCAAAATACTGCTGAAGATTATTCTAAAACACCTAGAAAACTGCTTAACGTTCAAGCTGCATTTAGAAGAGACTATGGCACCAGGGTATCATTACTGCTGTCAGATGCATCCTGGCTGAAAGCAAAAGATACCAGAAGAATGTTTATTTATGCTTTATTGACTATGCAAAGGCAACTGACAGTGTGGATGATAACAAATTATGGCTAACATTGAGAAGAACTGGAATCCCAGAACATTTAATTGTACTTCTTTAAAACCTATACCTACCCCCCCCCAAAATAACCAAACAAACAAAACCAAAAACCTATACCTAGTAGACCAAAAGGCTATTGTGCAAATAAAGCAAGAAAACTTTACTTCTCTCAAATTATCTGGCATGTTGCTAGAAGGGGTTATATCTTGGAAAGGGACATCATGCTTGGAAAGGTGAAGACTCAGTGAAAAAGGAGACCCTCAATGAGGTGGATTGACACTGTTGCAAAGGGCTCAAGTATGACAAAGATGATACGGATAGGACAGGACAGGATAGGACAGGTTCCAGATCTGTTGCTCATAGGATTGCTGTGAGTTGTACTCAACTTGACAGCACATAACAACAACAATAGCACAAGTAACATTGATGCCAAAATTTTAATTGTGGTACATAATCAAGTTCAGTCAGCCTGGTTTCTCTTTATCACGTAAAGGATTTAGCAAATAGAGATCAGGTTAGTAGTCAAAGAACATTTTATTACAAAATTTTTTTACCAGAGCTAAGGGTAAAAAATGAATGGCCCTGGTGTTCTGGGAATCCTTTTATCAGGAAAAACATGTCCATATACCCATGCAGGTGTCTTTATGTATATACTTGCTGAAATTTTTCATACTCCAAGCTCACAGATGAAGTAGACACAACTCTGCCCTCAGTGGGTGTATGTATGCTATTAGATGCCACTGGGTTGAGTACAACTCATAGTTACCCTATGAACAGCAGATCTGAATCCTGTCCTGTCCCATGTGTGCCATCCTTTTCATCTCTGACATACTGCTTTGCCATCTTTGCCACTATAAAGCACTCTAGCTATAATTACATGGATGAGAACTGGCTGTTAGTGATTGAATTTTTGTCCCCCCAAAATATGTGTTGTAAATTTTAACCTTCATTGGAAAATGAAGAAAGAGAAAGAGCAAGAATCAATGCCTTTAAATTGTGTTTGCAAATGAGTATTGGATATACTACAGAGAGCCAGTAAGTACAAACAAATCTATGTTGAAGGAAGTACAACCAGAGTGTTCCTTAAAGGCATAGATAGTGGGTATATTTTCAGAAGGAATCAGTCCTTGGAGAGAGATATCATACTAGGAAAGATCCGTGAGAGAGACGAAGATTCAATGAAATGAGTTGACTCAGTGTCTGCAACAAAGGGCTTGAGCATGATAGAAATTATTCTGGTGCACGACAGGGCCAAGTTCAGATCTGTTTTTCACAGAGTTGTATGAGTCCTCATTCAAGTAAAGGCATCTAACAACAGCATACTTGTGGAGAAAGTTCTATTTGAAATGGCTTTTCTTCGTTATGTTAATGAGAAATATTGGCGTAGAGTATATCTCAATTCAGTCTCTTTTGAGGTTTGAAATAAGTTAAACTAGTAAGAAAAGAGAAATGAGGGGGTAAATAGATGCATCAAAGAATCTTCCTCCAGTGCCAAGAGAACTTTTCCTTAGTGTCAAAGCCTTGAATTCCAACGTCTAACCTCCTAAACTGTAACTGTGAGAAAGTAATTTTCTGTATGTTAAAGTCACCTACTTATGGTATGTCTTTTATAGCAGCACTTGATAACTGAGACATGTTAGCTGGCAGAGCCAGAAATGAAACTCAGCTCTGCCTTTTTACTTCTTCACATTACTCACATTACCCCTAGGTCTGTGCTCAGTAGTGTGTGTGCCTTTCTCTTTGAATGTGTTGTGTGTGTTGGGAGGCATGTGTGGTATGTGCTTATGTATCTATGCATCATGGAGCATGTGCATACCTATTTGTGTGGATTATGTACTTATGCTCACCAATGTTTACTCTATGGGTGGGCATGTATGGGCTTCTGGACTTTGATTTCACATGTTTATGTGTGAGAGCATTGCACGTACATTCACATGCATGCACACTGTGTTCTTGGATATGTGAGAAGGTGTTTGTTATTGGGGGAGTCACTTATAAGCTTGTGAGGTTATGTATAAATTACATGTCTTTACACAGCATTGTATGTGCGTCTGAATTTATATTGGTTTTCTACCACCTAGGTGTCCCTGGTGGTGAACGTGGCCAGTGAGTGTGGCTTCACGGACCAGCATTACCGAGAACTGCAGCAGTTACAGCGGGATCTGGGTCCCCACCACTTCAATGTGCTTGCCTTCCCCTGCAACCAGTTTGGCCAACAGGAGCCTGATAGCAACAAAGAGATTGAGAGCTTTGCTCGCCGAACCTACAGTGTCTCTTTTCCCATGTTTAGCAAGGTCGCAGTCACTGGCTCTGGTGCCCACCCTGCCTTCAAGTATCTGACCGGTGAGTCCTGGTGTCTCATCCCACACCTTCCCTCAGCTGCCTCAGGCCCTGGCTCCTTGCACAGCAGAAGTCACTGACTGGCTCAGGTGATCTGAAGCCTCTTCCTTTGGTGGGATGGTATGCTACTTCAGCAGTAGGCTTTGAGGAGGCTGGGGCAAGCATAACTGAGGTGGTGTTCAGGTACTCCTTCCTAAGAATATCTCTATCTCTGCGGCCTTGCAAGTCTCTCGTAGACACTCTTTTTCAGGGTGGCTAAGAGAGGGGGTTTATTTTATTGTGTTTTAAGTGAAAGTTTATACAGATAATTAGTTTCCCTTTGAACAATTAAGAAGCAATCTTCTCCCACAGCATTGATTACTGTCCTGCATGTGTCAGCATTCTTTCTACATCCACTCCACCTTGCTCATGTCCATCCCTCCAGTTTCCCTATCCCTCCTTGTCTTTCCCTCTTTGCTTTTGTGTAAATGTTGCCCATTCGGCTTCTTAGAGTTGATTGTTCTAAGATGTACATTCTTCAAAGGTGTTTTTATTTTCATGTTGTTGTTATTCTGTGCCCTCAACTCAGAACTGACTCATCACTGACTCTCCAGGGCATTCGCAGAGGCTGTAAATGATGCGTGAGGTGATTGCCCATTTTCCTTCTACAGAGCAGCTGGTGGATTCAAACCACTTGCCTTTGGGTTGACAGCACAGCTCCTCACCAGAGCTACCTTTTATTTTATAGGCCAATCTATTTTTTGACTGAAAAGTTATCTCCAGGAGTGGCTTTAGTTTCAGGTTAAAAGGGTGGTAATCTTGGTGATTCCTCCAGTCTTTTATAAAATAAGTCTGGGTTTTGAAGGATTTTAAATTTTAATTTTGTTTTATATTTCCCTCACGTTTGAACAGTAACCTTCTAATGTGTCCCCAGTCAGAGTATTCAGTCATGGTAACTGGGCATCCTCTAGTTCTTCAGGTCTCAGATCAGGGAAGGTTGTGGTTTGTGGTTTCCATTTTGGCTGTAGAAATTGCTTCCTTGAGATGTTGGAGTTTTTTTCACTCTCTTTTGTTCTAGATAGAAAGAGACTAAAAATGGTCTTAGGTGACCAATAATAAGTCTTAGATCTTAGGTTGGATGCCTTCTACACTACTATGTAAAACATAATTTTTATTAACCACATTATATGGCAGGGGAGCTCTAGTGGCCTACTGGTAAGAAGCTGTGCTGTAGTCCTAAAAGCACATGGCCCGAATCCACTAGCTGCTCTGCAGGAGAAGGATGAACAGTCTCCTCCCAGTCGATTAACTGCCCTTGAAAACCTGCTGGAGGGTCAGCTATGGATTGGTATTTGAAGGTACACAATAACATTATATACAATTAACCTAGACGCCTCCTGAGATTATTGTCCTTAGCCTTCAAACCCATTAACTCACAGTAACCTGTGAGGTTTCTGTGTATGTCTAAGCAGTTTCTTTAACACTACCTCCTATATATTATATATATATGAATATATATGCAGCAATACAAATATGATTGGATTTGGCCTCATATTTAAAAAGGCATGTGGTCTCCAGTTTGGAGTTGGAATCCAGATTGGGAAAATAAATGAGTGGAGCAGCAGGATCCTACAAAGGTGTGTTTTCTGGTTTTGGTTGAGGCTTTGGTGTGTAATGTTTGCTTGCATTTGGGGGTGAACTGATTGGATTTAGCCTCATATTTAAAAAGGCATTAAAAGTTTTAATAGAAAAAAAGTTTTAATTGTTTTTGGTCAAACATTCTTCTAAGTGGTATAGCACTGGTCTGTCAATTTGCTGTACAGAGGTAACTCTGTATTTGCTGTGATGGTAAACTCTGCGACACTGATGTGTCAAATGCGATAATGGTTACCCATGTTGGGCGATGTTTGGTAGAGCTTCCAGATTAAAAGAGGCTTGGAAGCAGGAGTGGTATCCACTTCCCAAATAGCTTGCCTCAGGAAAGTCTATGAACTTAGAGAAACGATGAAATTTATCATTCATAGGGTTGCTATGAGTTGTCTATGACTCAATGGTACTTAACAACAATAACAACAATAATACAAATATGCAAATATAGATGCCTACAACTGTATCCATATATATACTTCCTCTCATAAGCCCTCCCTTTCCTATATGGTATACAGCATATATAAATAGATAATATGTGTAAATACATACAATGGAATACTCTACAGAGGAAAAAATAATGATGAGTTCATGAAACCCAACATGGATGAATTTCAAGGATATCATACTGAATTAAATAGCTGTACAGCATATATAAACACTTAAAATTTTTTGGTTCTTATTACTATTGTTAGGAGCCCTAGTTAGAGAGCTCAGCTGCTGACTGAAAGAAAGGTCAGTGGTTTGAATCCAACAGAACCTGATCTTTTTCCTCTTAGAGAAAAGATGTGGCAGTCTACTTCTGTAAAGATTATAGCTTGGAAGCCCTACCTACAGGGCACTTCTATTGTGTCTTACAAGGTTGCTATTAAACAGAATTGACTTAATAACAATGGATTTGGATTGTGTGTGTGTGTGTGTGTGTGTGTGTGTGTGTGTGTAGTGTTTATTACTGTTGCTGCAGAATCATGTTATATCATCGACCATGCTGTTGTTGTTATTGAAGACTATCAAGTTGGATCTGACCCATAGCTGACCCTCTAGCAGGTTTTTAGAGGCAGTAAACACACACAAGTGTCCGTTATTCATGCACATCTCTCAGTGTCTTCATTTACCTTTTCCATGTACTAACTTCTCTTAAATTTTATATTACCTTTCTCTTTGTCAACACTGACAGTATCTGCTCTCTAGTAAAGGAGCTGAGGCTGTAGTCAGTTTAAATGCTGCACTTAACAGTGAAGTCATGGGGAGCTCTGGTGGCCTAGTGGCAAGGAGCTGCAACTACAATCCCAGAGGCGAACAGTTCAAATCCACCAGATGCTCTGCCGGGGAAGGAGGGACAATCTCCTCCTGTACCAGTCAGATCTGATTTGACGGTACACGCACACAAAAATAATAAAATAAAAATTAAAACAAAAAAAAAACAAACAGTGGAGTCAGGTCAGCAGTTCGGACCCATAGGAGAAAATGAGCCGTTTGCTCTCATAAAGATTTATAGCCTCAGAAAGCAAATGAAGGCTGTTATGAGTCAGAATTGACAGTAGTGGGCTTGAGTTCTTTTGCTTTACTATCTGTAAGTGATTCTCTCCCACTTCCATCCCTAGTAATTATTACAGAAAGTTAACTTTCTGTGTATAAATCAGTTCTTGACTTTTATAAAAGTGATATCATACAATTTTTGTACTTTTGTGATTGCCTTAACAACAACATAGAGAGAGCTCTGTTGGTCTAGTGGACAGAAAGTTATGCTACCAAGCCCAAGGTGGGTGATTTAAATTTGCGGCCCTCAGGCCTGGTTCAAATTGTTTTTGTCAAACATTCTTTTAGGTCATATAGCACTGGTCTGTGCATTGCTGTACAGTGGTAACTCGTGGTTGCTGTGATGCTAAACACTGTGACACTGATGTGCCAAATGTGATAATGGTTACCCATGGTGGACAGTGTTTGGTGGCACTTCCTGATTAAAACAAGCTTGGAGGCAGGAGTGGCATCCACAGTGCTCAGGTCTTTCGTTCATAGGGTCGCTATGAGTCATCTACGACTCAGTAGCACCTAACAACAACAACATGATGTGCTTGAGATTCATCCATGTTAGGTTTTATGAACACATCATTCTTCTTTTCCTCTGTATAGTATCCCATTGTGTGTATTTACACATATTTTGTTTATTTATTTATCTTTTCATGGGCAGTTAGGCTGTTTCCATCTTTTTGGCTATTGTGGGTTAATAATGCTGCAGTGAACAGGGGTATGCATGTTTATGAATGACACTGTTCTTATTTCTGTAGGAGATGTACATACCAGTAGGGTTGCTGAATCATATGATATTCCTATCCCTAGCTTTCTGAGGAAAGGCCATATGGTTCCATAGTGGTTGAACCATTTTACAAGAGTTCCAGCCTCACCAGCATTTATTAATGTTTGGGGGTTTTTGATCCATGCTAAGTTTGCAAAAGTGAGATGGTATCTCATTGTAGTTTTGATATGTATCTCACTAATGGCTAGTGATTACAAGCAACTCTTCATATGTTGATTAGCTTCTTCAACTATCTATCTTCTTTTATGAAGTGTCTGTTATATCTGTTTTAGTTATATAGTACAGCTATAACAAATACTGTAAGTAGATGACTTTAACAAATACATGCATTCTTTCAAAGTTTAGGAGGCTAGATATCTGAATTAAGGGTGCTGGCTCTAAGGCAAGGCTTTCTATCTTTGTCAGCAATTGAAGATCTGTGTCTCCTGTCAATATCTGTAGGCCAAGCATTTCTTGAGACCCCATGTCTTAGCTTTCCTAGATCTCAAGGAGGGTTCTTGTGCAGGCAAGGACTTGTGTATAAAGGATGTGCTCTACTCCTAGCTCATATATATATATATTTTTTTTTAAATTATTAGTCTTGAAGTCCCTCTTTCTGTTTGCTTCTATCATATTTTATCACTTGTAAGAGAAAAGGTGTTATAGTCCATGCTATGAGGAAATTCCCCTTACACTGATTCAGAACTGTGATAAGATTGACAATGTTGCATCCCAGCCTTAATCTTTGCACAAAATTTGGATCATCATGAGAAATC
The DNA here is from genome assembly GCF_000299155.1 of Elephantulus edwardii. Classification (NCBI taxonomy): domain Eukaryota; kingdom Metazoa; phylum Chordata; class Mammalia; order Macroscelidea; family Macroscelididae; genus Elephantulus; species Elephantulus edwardii. Next base: position 8,301,564 of record NW_006399755.1, read on the forward strand.
ATTAGATAGCTGACACATTACATTCAAAACACTGAGAATTGAGGAGTCTCGTGGCATAGTCCACAGTTTGTTGCATTGCTAACCATAACACTGAAAATTATGGCCCAGGCAAGTAAATTAATGTTTTAGGGGTTGTTGTTGTTATTGTTGTTGTTCTTGTTGTTGTTATGTAGCCTCGAGTCACTTGTGACTCATAGCGACTTTATGTGCAACAGCCCTGTACCCTGCTCTATCCTGTGCCAATATTATTGTCTCTCTCTGACACACCTACCCCTATTACTCCAGCCACTGAATTAATCCATCTCATCGATGGTCTTCCTTTCTTTTTCTGTCCCTCCACCCTCCCAAGCATGACATTCCTATTCAAGGACTTGTTCCTCCTTGCAATATGCCCAGAGTATGTCAGATGAAGATTCAGAATCCTTGCCTCCAAGGAGCAGCCTAGTTTCACAGATCAATCTGTTCATTCTCCTAACTATACATGATATATTCAATACTCTTCTCCAGCACCACAGCTCAAAGGCACAAATTCTCCTCCTCTCATCCCTAGTCATTGTCCAGCTTTCAGACCCACAGCAAGTAATTGCAAAGACCATGGCCTGAACCAGTAGCACCTTAGTCTCCAGACTGACATCATTGCTCTTCAGTATTTTTGGAGAGGTCTCTGACAGCAGACTTTCCCAATGTAATTCATCTTTTAATTTCCTGGCTGTTGACTATGGAGTTGATTGTGGAGCCAAGCAAACTAAAGCTATTAACACTCTCAATCTCTTCATCATCTATCATGATGCTGCCAATCGGCCCAGTGTTGAGAATCTTTGTTTTCTTGATGATGAGCTTTAATCCGTGTTTAAGGCTACAGTCCTTGACCTCCTGCAACAAGCACTTCAGATCCTCCTCAGTTTCAGCAGGCAGGCTTGGGTCATATGTGTAATGCATATTTTTGATGAGTCTTCCTCCAATCTTGATGCCACACTTCTCCTCATACAGCCCAGCCTCCCGGATAATGTGTTCTGCAAATAGATTGAAAAGGTATAGCGATAGGACACATCCCTGGCGTACATTCTTCCCAATTTTGAACTGTGCAGTTTCCTTGCTCTGTTCTGATAACTGTCTCTTGGTCCAAGTAAAGAATTTTTTTTACTTTTTTTTAATTTAATTTTTTAAAATAATTTTAATGAACATTTACAGAGAATTTGGATTTCCATTCATTCATTGCTGCACTTCTCTCCCCGCCCAGCCCTCTCCCCCGCCCACCCAGTTCAAGTAAAAGATTTTTAAGGATTCACAGTTAAATCTATAACATTGCACCCTTTGGCTTCCCCTAAAGTTCATGTCCTTGCTACATGCAAAACACTTTCACCCATTTTATCATCCTAAAGATTCTGAAGTCCAAATTATAATCTGGCATCATGTAATATTTGTCCTTTTGTGACCGGGATATTTCACTCAGCATAATGTTCTCCAGAGTCAACCATTTTGAATAATATTTCTGCACTGAAACAGAGGAGGGAGAAAACTGTTTAAAAGAGATATATGACTAGGTACTTCTGTCATCACAGGAGTCTAGAGCAAGGGCTACATGGTGGAGGGGACCTGGGGGAGGGTTTGTAAGACAATGAAAGAATCCTTTCTTTTACTTTTCCATAATTTTTGACTCATGTACTTATAACTTGTTAGTCAAATTTGTGTCTTCTAGGTTGCAACACCCCCATGATACATCTTCAAGGATATGAACATGTACGGCCAAGCACAATCAATAAGAGTGCATCTAAATTCCAAAATCAATCTCCATAATAGTCTATGTGTTTCCTACTGCCAAAGGGGCCCTTTAGAGTAGTGAGAGAAGATCTTCACCCTGAAACCCACAGCGTCCCTTTTCAGCAGGAAGTAGCTAAGAGAATACGCCATCCCCTTTTACTTATGAATCAGGGTGAAGTCTCTCTCAGGGAGGAGTGATAGGGAATGGCAAAGGACACACCGACAAAGGAGATTAATCAGAACTGACTTTGACAAGCACTGTGGCAATTGGACAATTAAAACAGACATTCGGATGGCGGGGAAGAAGAACAAACTGGGGAGGAGGGTGGAGAGAATGGTGTGGCAATGAAGGAGTGAAAGCCCAGAATTCCTGTGAATGTTCATTGAAACAAATAAAATTTAATAATAAAAAAAACCAAAAAAAACAAATTATAATCTGGGCAAAATTTTTCTTCATCTGTAAATTTAGAAATTATCTGTTTCTAAAGTAGGGTGGTGGAACATGTGCAATGTATATATTTCCATTACAAATGGGGGAGTATATGGAAGGAAAGAAATAATGGGCACTAAGCAAGTAAATTAGGAGCCCTGATAGCTTAGTGGTAAGGAGTAGCATTTCCAACCCAAAGACACATTATTTTCATTCACCAGCTGCCCATGGGAGAAAAATGGGCAATTGCCTCTGAAAACCTGCTGGAGGATCAGCTATGAGTTGATTTCCACTCAGTGGTACCCAATAATAAGAAGAAAGAGCAAGTAAATTACTCAGCAGAATAATTTACATTAGCTCTCAAGGCCTGAAAAGAATCATCTATTCTCTGAAACTATCTATATAATGGCCCTGTCTTCCAGATTCTGGACGTTGGCTGTGTTCTATGGATTCAGGGTGCAAGCCTCTCAGCCTGGGCTTCACCTTAGACTTCCAGGTACACTGGGACAGCAGCTCTTCTTCTCAACTTTTAGGTAGTCCCAAAGGTACCTAGCTCTTTAATTCTGTGGGCCAGAAGACCTAACTCTGAGGACAAGAACCCAGTGACACCCTATTCTACCAGGACGTGTCCTCCTTGAGGGTATTCAGCACTCTTACTCCCAAAAGACAAGTGGCTCCAACACCATCTGGTGTAAGCCTTCATTTCTACAATGTTTTCCTGCTACCATTTGCCTACTGTTGTTTCTCATAATCTGTACCATCTCCAGTATTAAAATTATCCTCCTTTTCCTTTGATCCTTCACTAGAACTGCCTTTGATATCCAGTCAAGGCTTTTAGTGTTTTGCACCTTAAAATTCTTCCAGTTTTTACTCACTATCCATTTCTAAAACGATTTCTAAAAACAAAAAGCAACAAACGTACTTCTATATATTAGGAAGCTGTAGAGCAGGAGCCCCTCTCTTGGTACCAAATTTTGTTTTAGTTATCTAGTGCTGTATAGCAGAAATACCTAAAATGGATAGTTTTAATGGATAGAAATTTGTTCTTTCAGAGTTTAGGAGGCTAGTAGTCTGAATTCGGGGTGCTGGCTCTTTGGGTAGGCATATCTTGTTGTCAGTTCTAGAAGATTGTCTTTGACTTCTTTCAACAGCTGTGGACCAGGCATTCCTTGAGATATGTCTTGGCCTTCCCTTGTGTCAGTGAGGCTCCAAGTGTAGAAACTTGGGTCTAAGGGATAAATTCTATTCCTAAGTCTTCAGTATTGGTGGTATTGAGGTCCTCCTCTCCCTGCTTCCTTCTGTTTTATTTCTTGTAAGATAAAAGATATTACAGGCTACACTGCAAGAAAATTCCTCTTACACTAGATTAGGGTTGTGATGAATTTAAAGGTATTGCATCTCACCTAAGGGTGAGATTTCCTTTAAAAACTGATCGGTTTATTAGATTCTGGAAGATCATTATATCCAAAATATTGGGAATCCTAGCCCAGCAAAAAACAAAACCAAACAAAAACCATATTGTAGGGGGGACACAATTCAATCTAAGAAAATGTCTATATAGTTTAGAAATTGGATGCTGTCAAGGAAATCATTGTCAAGAATTTTTTCCTAACCTGTAGGTCTCTTTTTACTCATTTGGTAGTCTTTTAATGAACATAATTATTTAATTTTTATGTTGTCCCAGTTATTTAGTTTATCTTTTGTTATTCGTACATTGTTCCTTTAGCCTTTCATTCTGACTTCCCTAGGATCTTATTTTCACATGCAACAACTCCTAGAGGGTCCTCAGACTTTAGTCAGTATGAATGAGTTTAGTTTACTAATATAGGAGAAACCAAGATACAAACAGGACACACCAGATAAAGAAGGCTAACCTAGAAGGCTGACCAATATCTTCTATCCTCAGTCAGAGGCAAAATCTGTAGATCATAGAAGGGAACCACTGAAACTAAAATATCAAATTTAAATGTTTCAGAAATAGGTTTCTTCTTCTGCCCCAGAAGCCTCAGAGCTACAAAATAGAATAATAGACCAAGTCTTATGGCTCCATCCCCTGCCTCAAGCCTTTTTCTTATTCTCAGGGCTCTATTTTTCCTTTTCTCATTCCAGATTCCTGGTTGCATTTATGTCCCTCACCACCCAACCCCAAATCATTCCCCAGACACAATAGTCTAGCAAGGCCCTAAATGAGGCTGGGTTGTATTTTGTTCCATGAATCTGTCCTAAAGTTTTCTGTGTTTTCCTTAGTTCCTTCCCAGTTCCCATAGTTATAGATCAAACCTTCTTTAGACGCATCCAGCAAGCTCTTACAAATGCATAAGCCTGAGAGTTACTGAAGCAGGGCCCAAGAATCTTTTTAATTTTATTCCCCTAACCCCTGGTGATTCTGAAGTAAATATAGACTAAATTTGGGGAACTTGAAGTCTCACTTAAAGGAGGGTGCAGAATGTTCAGTTGGAAGTCATTAACATAGGAGGATCTGAAACAGAATCACATAGCAGTCGTTCTCAATCCAGCTGTACACTGGAATCACGTCGAAAGTTAAATAAAACACCAAACTGATGCCTGTGTCTTCTATCCCAGGGGTTCTGACATACATGCTGGGTTGGGCATCAGGATTGTGAAAACCTCCCTATTGATTTTAACTAACAGAACCACTCCCTCAAGGGAAAGATGAACACTTGATAGTGAAATCTCACGTGAGGATACACAAGGAAGCACATTGTTAACTCCTTCTTCCTTTTTCTCTAGAGACTTCTGGGAAGGAGCCCACCTGGAACTTCTGGAAGTACCTGGTGGCCCCCGACGGGAAGGTAGCAGGAGCTTGGGATCCAACTGTGTCCGTGGAGGAGATCAAACCTCAGATCAGAGCGCTTGTGAGGAAGCTCATACTGCGGAAGCGAGAAGATTTATAACCACTTTCCCTCCTCTCTCTCTGTCCTCAACCTGCCCCACCTTTGCACAGGGGACCAAAGCAAACTCAAATGGTGCTTCTAAGGGAGAGACTTCTGACTTCTCCCTTCTTCTACTCTTCCCCAAGCTATACCGTTCCTCCTGTGGGGGAAAAAGTCTAGGAATTTTATTCTTTGAATCTTAGGTAACCATTAAAAATTCCTAGCTTTTGAGTGCTCTTGTGCAATAATAACACAAATGTCTAGCAAATGAAAACATGGTAAAAAGAAGTGTATCAAGCAATAATCTCCTAAGCAATGAAAACGCTCTAAGATGGAGCCAATTCTTACTCACAGGACTGTCGTGAGTGTTGAAATAACCTGTGAAAGTGCCTAGGCAGTGTTAGTTAGATACAAGGCATTTTAATAAATGGGTTTTTTGCATATAACCAAAAAAACCTTGTGATTTATAAATACTTGTACTTAACATGTTTTCTAGACAATGTGAATTTAGAGCCAACATTTTGTTGTTGTAGTTGTTGTCCACTTTACTATTAAAGTGTCCTGGAGTATTAGTGATTAGTGATAATATAGAAGCAATGCAAACTCATTATAAAAATCCAAGTAGTTCAAGATGATCTAAAATTAAAGTATCTCTCTTATTTCTTATACTCTCACTCTAAACGTAAATGCTGTTAGCAATTTAGTACTTCCAGCCCTTCTAGCCCTTTTCCTGCCAGGCCAGTAATTAGTGCCTAATAAGAATTTATTGCTCAAAAGAACACTAAAGTCACAAACAGGCAAAGACTATGAATAGACAATTCACAGAAGAGTGATGTTGTTAGGTGCCTCTGAGTCACTTCCAACTTACAGTGAACCTATATGTATAATAGGATGAAATCTTGCCCAATCCTGCACAGTCTTCACAATCTTTGCTTTGCTGTAGTCCATTGTTGCAATCACTATGTCAGTCTGTCTCATTGAAGGTCTTCTTTTTTTCATTGACCTTCTACTCTTCCTAACATGATGTCCGTCTCCAGATACTGACCCTTCCTGATAACATACCCAGGTATGTGAGATGAAATCTCACCATCCTTTGCTTCTGAGAAACCCTCTGGCTTTACTGCTTCCAAAACAGATTTGTTTTATCTTTTGGTAGTCCATGGCATATTCAGTATTCTTCTGCAATACCACAACTTCTCCAGTCTTCTTTATTCACTGTCCAACTTTCACATGCATATGAAGCAACTGAAAATACCATGACTTGGGTATAATTGATGCCAATAAACATATGGAAAAAATGTTAGACTTCATTTAAATTGGAAGAGTTGTTAAAATGAGAATCTCCATCCTAGTAAAGATGTCAGAAGAAGGGCATTCTCATATATACTCTTGAAAGGACAATAAACTGGTATAGGAGTTTTTTTGAGGATAGCTATGGCCCAGTAGATTAAAAGTGGATCTTAAATAAAAGGCTGCTCAATGGGAGAAAGATGGGAGAAGCTGTTTTTCATGAAGATTTATAGTCTTGAAAACCCTATGAGGCAATTCTACTTTGCCCAAAACATTTTGCAGGGTGATTTGGCAATATAATTTAAAACAAAATGTTCTTATCCTCTGAGCTATAATTGTCCCTTCTAGAAGCCTTCCAAACTGTGCAAATATAAATATACAATATTATGTATGCACATTGTTGACAGAAGTGAACATCTGGTGCAACCCTTATGACATATTGATAATGTGTCTTGTAATAATTATGATATATAATCAAATTATAAATTAATAAAACTATTAAAATTCATTTATTCATTCATTCTCAGTGTACTACTAAGGTGGAAAGTTATCTAAAAGTGAAAAAGGGGCAATTGTGAAAGAATGAACAAATATAGTAATATTTTACTGAAATTTGCGATAACAATGTTAAGTGGGCTAGAGAATAGAGGATTATAGACCACACTGTTGATGGTGGTTGTCCTTGAGGAGTGCAGTGGAATAAAAGATGTCATTCGGTTTTTTTATTATGTTTTTGTATAAAAATGTATATTTTACTTTTCAAAAAATTGAAAAGAAATTGTTATAAATGGAGGGAGTAGGCAAAGCCCATTGACTGACAATTCAGTGTGGTACAGTTCTGTCTCCCTTAGTGGTCTTCCTAAGCTACCTGAAATTTTGTAAAGCCTGGCTGTGGCTACCCTATTCTACTATAATGGCATTCAGCCTGTCTTTCCACACCATATTCCAGGCTCCATGGGCATTTGTGCATGGGTGGCACACATACAATCAAACAACAAATTACAAAGTTTTTCATGCTGGACATCTGGGAGCCACATTGCCTGGCAACTGCCTTTATCTCCTTATACCCACTGTCTCCATCTTCTCACCTTCACTTACTCCTCACCTCACTGTACTCACCAAGGCTATACCGAATCTTCTACCTATACTAGACTCCCCCCTGCCTACCTACTAGGCATCTTTATAGACACGAATTCACCAGCAGCTCCAAGGAAGAAAGACGAGGAGTCTCATCTCATGTAATTTACAGCCTCTGAAAATCCCCTGAAGAGTCAGTTCCAACTCGACTGCAATGACCTTTGAGTTTTAGCCTGCTTGACCTCCTAACCAAATCTTGTTGTTGTTGTTGTTAAGTGCCGTCAAGTTAGAGGCAACTCATAGTGACCCTATGAATGAAAGACCTGGACACCTGTATAACTTTTGTCCTTTCTCCAGGTTCATAGGGTTTCATTATGTCCTTCTGGTGTATTCCCTCTCTTTGGGTTTCATGCCATCTTGTTCTTTCAGAATTCTTACCTCCGTGGCTACGGAGCCCTGGAAGCACAATGGCTACATGCTCACCTGTTATAGGATTCTAACCTAACCTGCCAGCCCCTCTATGGGAGAAAGACCTTAAAAACAAAAACCAACCCAAAAATATATCAGCTCATTGCTGTTGGGTTGGAACTGACTGATAGCTGGTTTTTCAGAGACTGTAAACCTAAATTGCAGGGAATAGATTGCCTATCTTTCTCCCTCAGAGCAGCTGGTGGATTGGAACCACGAGCCTATGGGTTGGCAGTGCAGCTCTTTACATATGGCTACCAGAGTTATCTCAGAGGGTCATGATGACTCAGAATTGTCTCAATAGCTCCTAACAACATCACCTCTAAGACTGCTCCTTATTTCTCTTTTTTTATGGATATTCCTCTTTTATTCACACATTCAGTGTTAGTGCTAGGCAAGTTCTTCTTACTACTTCCTCAGCTACCTCATTTACTCTTGTCGTTTTGACAAACATCTACACCCTGATAACCCCCAGATTTCTGTTTTGTATGTACCCCACTCACTACTGCCTACATACTAGGCATCTTTATGGACACCTTAAATTTAACATTTCCAGAATCAAACTGTATCTGACATCTGCTTCCCCTTTTACTCAGCCCTCAAGAACCCACGAGGTTTTCCCTTTTCATGAACCACTTCTTCATTTGCCAAGCCATTGCTTATGCAGCTGTCTCCTCAGAAATGCCTTGACCTAAACTGAATTACATAAAATGACCTAAACGGAATTACATAAAATCCATTTCAAGCATGAGCAACATGCCATCAACAAGTTGAAATTGACTTATAGATGACCCTTCAGTGAGTTTCCGTAAACTGAATTGCACAGGAGGAGATGATCTTTATTCTAAGGAGCTAATAGTGGATTTGAATCACAAAAGAGGTGCCACCTTTGGGTTAACAGCAGAAATCTCTATGGACTTCACCACCAGAGCCCTCTAGACCTTATCTGTTGTGGTGGTGGTGGTGGTACCATCAAGTTGGAACCAACTCATACAAAGCTGGCCAATCCAGGTTTTCAGAGGCAGTAAATTGCATCAGAGGTTTTCCATCTTTCTCCAGTGGAGCAGCTGATGGATTTGAATCATAGCCCTTTGGAATCACAGCACAGCTTTTTACCACCAGGCCAATAGAGCTCAGTAATGTTTCACATTATTCCCAGTTTATCTAGAGAATGAAAATAAGCAAACACATTTTCTCTCAGAAGCCTAAAGCCCAGCTGATGCTTTTAAACTCCCAATTAAGCTTGGATTCCTATGCTGGAGTTGATGGTACCAGTTGAGATACTTCAGACAACAGACCAAACCCTGGGTGTGCTCACTGTCTATGCCAAGAAATTTGGAAGACAGCTACCAGCCAACTGACTGGAAGAGATCCATATCTATTCCTACTCCCCAAGAAAGTGATTCAAAAGAATATGGACATTTTCAAACAACATCATTACTATCAGGCAAGGTTGTGTCATCTATGTAAACAGGTTATTGATGAGTCTTCCTCTAATCCTGATGCCACATTCCTCATAAAGTCCAGCCTTCTGAATGACCTGTTCTTCATATACATTGAAAAGTTATGGTGTACACAAAAAATCAACTCAAGGTGGAGCAGCGGCCTGAGAGTAAAGCCCCATACCATAAAGTTTATCAGAGACAACCTGGGATCAAGTTTAGACAACCACTCTATGGTAAAGGGACAGCCAAATACAGTGAGAAATGCACAATCTGGAGAGGATAAAATAGATGAATGGGAACTTCTAAAGATTAAATCTTTGTGTGCATAAAAACCTTTTCCCAACAGAATGAAAAAAAAATCTACTGATTCAGAAAAAAAAAAATTGGCAATACCATTTCACACAAGGGTCTCACATCAAAAGTTTACAGAATCCTATGTGGAAATAATTTTCACACAGGAAGATAATTCAAATGGTCAGCAGACAACATGAAGAAATGCTCAAAATCACTGGCAATAAAGAGATGCAAATCAAATCCACAATGAGATATCATTTTACCCCAGTGGCAGTGGCAAGGTTTAACAGGGCAGCAAGTAATAGATGTTGGAGAGAATGTGGAGAGATAGGAACTCTTAAACATACTTGGTAGGATTGTAAAATGGTACAACTACTCTGGAATGCCATTTGGCATTTCCTCAGAAAGCTGAACATAGGAATTCCATATGACCCAGCTATTCCATTGCTTGGAATATAACCCAAGAAAATAAGAACTGAGGCACAAATGGAGACTTGTACACCAATTTTCATAGCAGCGGTATTTGCCATCACAAGAGCATGAAAACAGTCCAAATGTACAACCACAATTGAAAGGATTGAGAAATTATGGAACATTCACAAGATGGAATACCACGCAGCATGCAAGAGCAATGATATTGTATATCATTATCTAACTTGGGAGGGACTGGAGAGTATTAAGCTAAGTGAATTAACTTAGTCCCATAAGGACAAATACTGTATAAAACCATTATTATGGAATGAGTATGAGGATCCAACGGGGGGAGGGGGTGGCAGAGGGGTGAAGATAGAGGGGAGTGGAGAGGTTAATCATAGGGTCACACAGTTTGATAGGTGGGGAGGGTAAAAGAAATGGGAAAGATCCACTGTGAAAAACAATGTATACACACTTTGTAAATTATTGTTGTTGTTATGTACCATCCAGTTGCTTGTGACTCATAGTGATCCTGTACAACAGTTCTGAACCCTACTCTATCCTGTGCCAATCTTATTGTCTCTGACACACCTACCCCCATTACCCCAGTCACTGAATCAATTCTTCACACCGAGGGTCTTCCTCTCTTGTGCTGTCCCTCCACCCTTCTAAGCTCAATGTTCCTCTCCAAGGACTGGTTCCTCCTTGAAACATGCCCAAAGTATATCGGACAAAGCTTCAGAATCCTTGCCTACAAGTAGCACCCTAGTTTCACCTTCTCTGGGACAAACCTGTTTGTTCTCCTGGCAGTCCACTCTTCTCCAATATCACAGCACAAAGGTATCAATTCTCCTTCTATCATCCCTAGTCATTGTCCAGATCTCTGATGCATAGCAAGCAATTGCAAAGACTATGGCCTGGATCAGGTGCACCTTAGTCTACAGA
>NW_006399755.1:8315431-8317325 GCF_000299155.1 Elephantulus edwardii
CAGCAATTCCACTACTGGGAATATACCCCAAAGAGACCATAACTGACATCCAAGCAGATATATGCACACCCATGTTTACTGCGGCTTTGTTCATGATAGCAAGGAGTTGGAAACAACCTAAGTGCCCATCAACAAACGAAGGGATAGAGAAGCTGTGGTATATTCACACAATGGAATACTATGCTGCATTGAAAAACAAGGAACTCATGCAATATTATTCAAAATGGTTGACTCCAGATTTCTTGACACAACCTGGTGAGTAGGTCCAGAGTAGCATCTCTTTGTTGAATTATGTCAGGTGGTATGTCATAAATTTCTGGGATTTTGGGGTTTTTGCCATTTTCTTCAGCACAGCCTGAATGTCCTCCTTCATCACCTTTTGATCATGTTGTTCCATGAAATTCTTCTTTATCAACCAATTCATTTTGGGACAGTGTCTCTGTGTACTCCTTCCATCTTCTTTTTTTTTAATTTAATTTTTTTTAAATTGTGTGTGGGGTGTGTGTGTGTACACCATCAAATCTGACCGGTACAGGAGGAGATTGCCCCTCCTTCTCCAGAAGAGCATCTGGTGGATTCGAACCGCATACCTCTGGGATTGCAGTGCAGCTGCTTGCCACTAGGCCACCAGAGCTCCCTTCCTTCCATCTACTTTTGATGCTTCCTGGGTCAGTAAACATTCTGCCCAGAGCATCCTTAAGTATTGTAACTTGAGGCTTGATTCGTTCTTCCGTTTCTTCAGCTTAAGAAATGCCAAGCAAGTTTGGCCCTTTTGATTTTCTGACTCCAGGTCTTTGCACATTTCATTATAATACTTTTCCTTTGTCTTCTCAAGCTGCCCTTTGAAATCTTCTGGTCAGCTCCTTCCTTAATTTCTCCCATTTGCTTTGTCTCCTCGGCACTCTAATGCAACATTCAGAGTCGCTTCTGACATCCATTTTGGTCTTTTCTTCCTCCTTAGTCTTTGTAATGACCATTTGCATTCTTCATGAATGATATTCTTGATATCCTCTCATAGGTCCTCTGGTCTTTGCTCACTAGTGTTGAAGGCTTCAAACTTGTCCTGAGATTATCTTTAAATTTAGGTGAGATAGACTTAAGATCAAACTTTGGTTCTCAGGAATTTGTTTGATTTTCAAGGACTGCAGTCTTCAATATGGATTGAAGCTCAACATCAAGAAAACAAATATTCTCACCACTGGGCCAATTGGCAGCATCATGATAGACAGAGACGAGATTGAGATTGTTAACAATTTCAACTTTCGTCATTCCACAATTAACACTCTTGGCACCAGTCAGGAAATCAAAAGATTAATTGCATTGGGGAAAACCTTCTGTCAGGGACTTCTCCAGAGTACTAAGAAATAACGATATCAGTCTAGAGACTAAGGTGCACCTTATCCAAGCCACGGTCTTGACAATTACTTGTTAGGCATCCAAGAGCTAGACAATGACTAAAGATGATAGAAAATGAATTGATGCCTTTGATTTGTGGTGCTGGAGAAGAGTATTGAACATACATACCATGGGCTGCCAAGAAAACAAACAGATCTGTCCTGGAGAGTATGAAACCAGGTTACTACTTAGAGTCAAGGATTTTGAAACGCCTTCTCACATAATTTGGGCATATTGCCAGGAGGGACTAATCCTTGGAGAAGGACATCATGCTTGGAAGGATAGAGAGACAGCACAGGAGAGGAAAACCCTGGATGAGAAGAATTAACTCAGTAGATGGGGTAACGAGGGTAGGTATGTCGGAGACAGATTGGCTTAATATAGGGCAGGTTTCAGGGCTATTGCACCTAGGGTTGCTATAAGTCACAAGCAACTCAATGACACATAACAATAACATTATTAATATCACATGCAAGTAAAATCTTGCTGAAGATTATTT
>NW_006399755.1:8317873-8328838 GCF_000299155.1 Elephantulus edwardii
TATGGATTGCATCTCAATATTGAGGAAAAAAAAACACCTTACCTTTGGAGCAACAGAAAACATCATGCTAGAATCTCCTGGTAGTTCATGCTATATTCAGTATTCTTTCATCAACCCCTTTAAGTTTTGTCAGCTTTCTGCTGTTCTCAAGTATCCTCTCAACGGGAGGGGGAGAGGCGGGGGGGGGGAATTATCACTTGTAATCCTTTACTATCACCTTAGCGATTCATTGATTAACTAGTATATGTTCACATCTTAAATTCAAGCTCAAAACTTATCACTGTGGAATCTGAACCTTCTGGTGAGCACAAGGAGATGCCTGTCTTCCATCTTTCTCACATGGTGGATTCAAACAGGCACAAATACTTGGACTTTGCGTTAGCAATGCAATTTGCTACAGACTACACCACCAGAACCCCTAGATTTAAGTGAATATTCTGGTTATCATTTAACAATTGAGTAGTTAGTATTTGATTATCTACCAATACCTTATCTTCAAATGCATAACTCGTAAGCCAAATATTTTCTTTAACAGATTATCTCTTAGGTTAGCTGTCTGCAAAATCTTAATTATTAATCAAAGGAGTCCTGGTGGCATAATAGCTAAGCAGTCAGCTGTAAACTGCAAGGTCAGTTGTTCAAACCTATCAGCTTCTCTGTAAGAGTAAAGTCTTAGAGATTTGTTCCTTGTAAATTTCAGCCTTGTTTTTTACATTTTAGAACCTCACAAACCTGAAGCTATGAGTTGAAATCAACAGCAGTGAGTTCGAGAATCCTGAGAGATATTTATGGAAGGTCAACAGACTTGAAACATCCCAGCTCCTCCAGTGCCAACCTGAGGGTTACTGGAGGGATTTGGAAAGGATTCTTTGCTAACACATGACTTTTTCAGTACTAATATGGAAGTGAGACCTGAGGCAAGTGCTTATTTCCTAAAATGAATTGTGTAAACTTCTGGGTTACAACAGTGAGTTGTTACATCACAGGTGGTATAAAGAAAAGAAAAACTGCTTTGGGGTTACAAAAACCTACTATTTCCTCTTCTCCCCCATCTTCTTGAGCTCCTACATCTTAGACATTCTCTTTGGCTTCTACCATTTTATATTAGACTGGATTAAGATTTTGCTGCAGTAATAGGAATGAATGAAAGTAAACAAAGCTTCTAAGGAAGTTGACAAATTCTTTTTATCTCAAAGTAAGTAAGACTTTTACTTTGCTTCATAAATTTGTCAGGTACTCAGATGTAGCTCTTCATCCTGAGAAAACTGACCCAATCCGCATGATTCAAGATGACTTTCAACCTCAAACACATTCCTTTAACAGGACAATGTTGTTGTTGTTGTTGTTGTTAAGTGCCATAGAGTCGTGGATGACCCATAGCAACCCTATGAACAAAAATCTTGAACCTAAAATTTTCATCTTTTCTCCAAGTTTATAAAGATTCTGGAAGCAAGCGGTTTTTTTTTTTGGAAGTGGATGCCACGCCTGCTTCCAAGCCTGTTTTATTCAGGAGATTCACAAAGCCTTTTAAAATATGAGGCCAAATCCAATCAGCACACACCCTGTTGTGAGCAAAGCCACACCCTAGTCTCAACCCCAAGCCAGAAAACATACCTTTGCAGAAACCAGCCATTCTAATAGGACAATATACCTTCAACATCAGAGAAACTTGGTCACATGTTGTCCTATGGCTAAACAGAGCTATAAGGATATCTGAGAAATATTTTTTATTATGTTGAGAAATAAATTTTAATATGTGTAAACATGTGCCCAAGTGAACATTGGGAGTTTCATGACTCGCAACTTATTAGGACTTTTAAGTAAATCTAGCAATACTGAAGGATGCAAGGTGAATACACAAACATCAACTGTATCTTTATATATTAGCAACAAACAAGCTCGGGGGCCTAATGGGTAAGGAGCTGCACTACCAATGCAAAGGCATGTGGTTCAAACTGGCCAGTTGCTTTATGAGAGAAAGGTGGTCAATCTCCTTCCATACAATATACTGCCTCTATAAACCTGCTGGAGGGTCAGCTATGAGTCAGTCTGGCTCGATGGCACGTAACAGCAACAAACAACTGGAATATCACATTTAAAAATGTCATTTATAAAAGAGTCTCTGGTTGTTGTCATTCTATACCATTGAGTTGGAACTCACTCATAGCTGACCCTCGAGCAAGTTTTCAGAGGTAGTTAATCGCATGGGAGGATATTGCTTATCTTTTCCCCATGGAGCAGGAGGCAGGTTCAAATCTCAAGCTTTCAGGACCTTCTTACCACTAGACCATCAAAGCGTGTTTGTTGTTAATATATATAAATACAACTGAGTAAACATAAAATAACTATTGTTGTTAGGTAGCCATTGAGTTGACTATGACTTACAGTGACCCTAACAACAACGGATCTGAACCCTGTCCTATCCTGTGCCATCCACACAATCTCTGACACACTTGAGCCTATGCAACAGTCACTGTGTCCATCCATTGAGAGTCTTCCTCTCTTTTGCAGTCCCTCCACTTTCCAAAGCATGATGTTTCTCTCCAATGAACAGCCTCTTCTAGCAACATGCCCAAAGTATGTAAGGCAAAGTGTAATCATCTTTGCCTCCAAGGAGCACTCTGGCAAGACATACCTGTTCATTTGGCATTTCATGGGATAGTCAGTACTCTTCTCCAAAATCACACTTCAAAGGCATCAATTTTTCTGTCATCTTTATTCACTGTTCAACTCTCAGTAGCATAACAAGTAATTGAAAAACCATGGCCTGAATAAGATGCACCTTACTCCTCAAACTAACATCATTGTTCCTCAATATTTTAAAGAGGTCCCTGGATGCAGATTTTCCCAGTGAGATACATCTCCTAATCTCCTGACAGCTGGTACCAAGTGTATTTATTGTGGATTCAAGAAAGATGAAGTCATTGACACTGTGAATCACTTCATCTATATTGCCTATCAGCCCAGTGGTGAAAGTTTTTGTTTTCTTGATGCTGGGATGCAATCCCATAGAAGTCTTTGATCTTCTGCAGCAAGAGGTTCAAATCCTTCTCACTGTCAACAAGCAAGATTGTGTCATAAGCAAGGTTGTGGCATCTGCATAACAACAGTTATTAATGAATTTTCCTCTGATCCTGATGCCATATACTTCTTCACAGAGCCCAGCTTCTCAAATAATTTGCTCAGTATACAGACTGAATAGGTATGGAGAAAGGACACTGCCCTGGCACACCATTCCTAATTTTAAACCATGAAGTGTTTCCTTACTGTTTCACAATAGCCTCTTGGTCTAAATATAGGTTTCACATTAGCATAATTGAGTGTGCTGGAATTCTCATTGTTCTCAATGTTAGCCATAATTTGTTATGATCCACACAGTCAAATGCTTTTGCATAGTCAGTAAGACACAAATAGACATTCTTCTGGTATTCTTTGTTTTCAGCCAGGATCTATCTGACATCAACAATTATATCTATGGTGCCTCAGCCTTTTTTAAATCCAGCTTCAACTTGGGGTAGTTCCCTAAGTACTAGTCTATTAATTTTTTAATGATCTTTAGCAATATTTTGCTTACATGTGATATTAATGATACTGTCCAATATTTTTTTCATTTCGTTGGATCACCCTCCTTGAGAATGGGAACATATATGAATCTCTTTCAGTCAATCATCCAGATCACTGTTCTTCAAATTTCCTGGCACAGGCTGGTGAGTAGATCCAGGGCTGCATCTATCATCTGAAATATGTCAATTGATATCCCATTAATTCCAGGAGCATTCTCCCCACCCCCAATACTTTAGGTGCAGGTTAAACTTCTTCCTTCATTACCATTGGCTCTTGATCATATGGTATTTCCTGAAATATTTTAGTGTTGGTCAGTTCTTTTGGGTCCAGTGATTGCAAGCTTCCTGGATCATTCAAGACAGCATCTCTTAAATATTGCAACTGGAGGCTTGAATTTGTTTTTCAGTTCTTTCTGCTTGAGAAAAGCCAAGTGAGTTCTTCCCTTTTTATCCTCCAATTTCATTATAATACTTTGTTTTGTCTTCTCAAGCTGCCCTTTGAAATCGTCTGTTCCACTCTTTTACTTCAACATCTTTTTCCTTTGTTTTGGCTTCTCGATACTCTAGTGACATTTTCAGGGTCTCTCTTAACATCCATTTTGATTTTTTTCTTTCTCCTGTCTTTTTAGTGAAGTTTTGCTGTCTTCATAGATTATATCCTTGATGTCATCCCACAACGCATCTAGTCTTCAGTCACTAGTGTTCAGTGCTTCAAACTTATTCTTAAAATAATTTTTAAATTTCTGTGGGATAGACTCAAGAACATATTTTGGTCCTTGTGTATTACTGTCCATTTCCCAGCAACTAATAGAAATACCCTGCTGGGAGTAAGCACGAGGGAGACATACCACTCCGGAGCTATTCAGAGAGTCAATCTAGCTCTACTTTATTGGGGGCTGCCACGCACTTATATATGAGCAAGTAAATAGGAAGACAGGACAGGGTGGACTTGCAGACGTGGGACATGTGGATTGTTCAGGAGAACCTCAGCTTCGTGCGGACTACTCCCAGCTCAACAGATGTGACAGCCATCTTCCCAGGTGGCGACCTTTCTCAAGCCAGTATGGCCAAACACAGGACAGCTTTCTCTATCCAGTATTAAAGGCCGTTGAGAGGCTTGCACTTACCTAGAGCTAGACGATCTGACTTCTCCAGCATTCTCCATCACTCATGGACTAGTTTTCATTTTCTTCAGCCTTAAAGCTTGCACATTAGTAATCGATGATCAATTCCATATTTAGCATATGACTTTGTTTTGACTGCTAATAATTGGCTCCTATTATTTCTTCCATATATGTAGTCAGTCTAATTCCTATGCAGCCCATTTGGTGATGTCCATGTGTAACGTTGCTATTTGTGAAGAAGTCATTGAATGTACAAAGTCGATCATTCTATTTCCAGCCTCATTTCTATCACCAAGTCCACCTTCTTCACAGTTTGCATTACAGTAACCAATTATCATTAACATATCTTAACTGAACTAGGTAAGAGTAAATTTAGCAAAATATGTACAAGACTTGTATAGTAAACACTATAAAATAGCATTGTGAAGCATATGAGAAAGGTCGTATAAAACATAACGTGAATGAAAAAAAGAAAAATCATAACGTGAATGAAACATGTGAAACACAATGCACATGAATGAAACATATATAAATTATGTATGCAAACCAATATTTTTTAAAAATTTATATAAAATTGGGAAAATGAAATAAAAAGAAGATATACCATGTTCATGAATTTTAAAACTCAATATTAAAATGTATTTCTCTCTAAACTGATTCATTGTTGAAAAGTCTAAAATCAGAGGTATATGGTTTGTGTGTAAATGGAGCTAAAGAAAAGTTTAGCTCTTAAAGTCTTGCGATGTCAGGAATCCATCTTGGATTTTTTAAAGCTATTTTTCCAAATGGTCATTCCAGCAATCTCGCTGCTAATGCAGGACATATACCTGAAGAACAACATTCCTTTAATCTGAGGTCTGGTCTGTGTAGGACAACTAATCTGTTCCAAAGGGTAATTCCCTTATAAACAAACATATGCAAGGATGTGATAATTTGTGCCTTAAAGGTCTTGAGATTATTGGTAAGTTCTTACAATGGACCTTCAGATTGGGCAACATAGGCTACCAGAAAAACAGGTCCTGTTCACTTTCCTAAGTAATTTCCTGTAATAAACGGAATGATATGTACCTTTGACTAATCAATTCCACTTATGTGCTATGGACCTACCATTGCCAAATTATCACTTCTAGATATCCCTCCTTTAACTCTCCTGATAGTCTTTCAGCCAATTAGGAATTTCCTAACCTTTACTTCCTGACAGAGTAACAAAGAATGTATCTTGTCTTTTGATCTGGTGAACTGGCCTTTTCTCTTTGTGCCTATGGACATTTTCTTGTCCGTATTGTCTCTATCCTTAAATAAATTTGATTTGTTTTTATTTAAACAAACTTCATAATGTTGCTGAACAACAACTGACTCATGTAATCCCAATCAAAACTTCAAAAGTAAGTTTTTAACATGTACAGTATTAACTTTATATAGAAATGCAAAGGACTTGGAATCAGTAAAATAATTTTGAAAAAAATAATTTCTGGATACATAATTTCATTATTTACTTACAAACAAAAGACTCAAACCTGTTCCACTGAGACTAACTCATATAGATTTCATCCTATGGACTAGAACAGAACTGCTCCACTGATTTTTCTTGGCTGTGATCTTTATGCAGGGAGATGGCCAGGTATTTCTTTCATAGCTCACCAAGGTCTGTCTAAACCGTCAGGTTAGTTGTGAAATGCAAAATACTCCTGCCACCCTGAGTCCTTTCACTTATAAAGTTATAGTAACTAAACAGTTACATAGTGTTGTTTTAAGAATAGATGCAGCTCAATGAAATGGAAGAGAAAAATCTTGAAATAAATTCATACACCTTTGGTTAACTGACCTTTGACAAAGTTGTTACTTCAATGGCAAAAGGATAGATCGTTCATAGGGTGATTTTGGAACAAACAGACACCCATATATAAAAAATGAACCTCTGCTTTACACCTTAAGCCCAAATTAGAGCTAAATGTAGAAGCAAACACTTTATGTTTTCCACCCAGTTGGTAGCCCAAAGGTTTTCAGCATGAACTAACTCACTCAGTGGCACAATGGAAGAAAGGCCCAAGCAATCATCTCCTTTCTCAAATATGACTCCTTCCTCAATTTCTTCCCTCAAAGCCAAAAAGCATTTCTACTCTGTTACACACAGGATCACCATGTGTTAGAATCTATGCAATAGTACAAGATGACCACAGTAAAATGATAAAGCTTCTATAACAACAACAAAAAAAAAAAGCTATGTTCTTGACATAGGCCAAGATTTTTAGGGAGAAGCCAGAATGCACTAAATAATAAAAGAAAAAAGTTATAATTTAGTTTGTTATTGAAATTTAATATTTCTCTTCTTCAAAAGTATCTTTATTTTTTTCTGTTTTAATTGTAATTTTAACAAAAGTTTACAAAAAAGATTGAGTTTCCATTTATTCATTGTTGCACATTTTCCTCCCACCCACTTACTTCTCCCTCCCTAGCCCACTTTGCAATGCACCTCTTGTTCCAGTTTGTTTTCATACGTGTTATTGTTGTTATGTACCGTCAAATCGCTTGCAACTCATAGTGACCTTATGTACAACAGCTCAGATGCCTGCTCTGTCCTGAGCTAATCTCACTGACTGACACACTACCATTATTGCCCTGGTTACTGAATCAATCCATTTCACCTGGAGTCTTCCTCTCCTGTGCTGTTCCTCCACTCTTCCAAGCATGATGTTCTTCTCCATGGATTGGTCCCTCCTGGCCACATGCCCAAAGTATGTGAGACAGAGCTTCAAAATCCTAGCCTCCAAGGACAAACTTTGTTTCACCCTCTCCAAGACAGACCTATTTATTTTCTTGGTGGTCCATGGCATGTTCAAGATTCTTCTCCAGTACAACTCAAAGGCACCAATTCTTCTGTCATCCTTAGTCATTGTCCAGCTCTCTGATGGACAGCATGTAATTGCAAAGATCACAGCCTGGATCAGGCGCACCTTAGTCTCTAGACTACTATCATCACTTCTCAGTGCTCTGGAAAGTTCCTAACAGCAGATTTACATAATGCAATTCACCTTTTGATTTCCTGGCTGCTGGTGCCATGAATGTTGCATGCAAGCTATAACTGTTAACAACCTCAATCTCTTCTCCATCTATCATAGTGCTGCCAACTGGTCCAGTGGTAAGAATCTTGGTCTTCTTGATGTTGAGCTTCAATCCATATTGAAGACTACAGACCTTGGCCTTCTGCAATACATGCTTTCAGGTCCTCCTCTGTTTCAGAAAGCAAATTTGTGTTATCTGCATAATATAGGTTGTTTATGAGTCTACCTCCAATTCTGATGTCACATTCCTCCTTACAAAGCCCAGCCTCCCAAATGATCTGTTCTACATAAAGGTTGAAAAGGTATTGAGACAGAACGCATCCCTGACACATATAATGCCTAATCATCTATACCTTTCGGACATTTCTTCCGCTCATCTGTTCCAATGAATTATTCATTATCTATCCCCTCTTCTTACTCTCCTCCCAACCCCCTATATCAGCCCTATTTTATGATAACAGTGCTATGCATTTGTCCAATTGTGACTGAGCTATTTAACTTCCTAATATCTTCCAGGTCCAACCATGTTGTATAGTGTTTTATGAGGGTTTTTTCAGTGTTGTGTAGTATTCCATTGTGTGAATTCTCCATAGTTTCTATCCACTCATTTATTGATGGCACTTGGGTTGCTTCCATGTCTTTACTATTGTAAATAACACAGCAGTAAACATGGGTGTGCATACATCTATTTGAGTCATGGTTCTGGTTTCTTTAGGGTATATTCCCAGTAGTGAGTTTGCTGGGTCAAATAATATTTCCATTTTCAACCTTTTGAGAAAGTGCTAGACAACTTTTCACAGTGGTTGTACCATTTTATATTCCCAGTAGCAGTGAATAAGAGTTTTAATCTCTCCACAACCTTGCCAGCATTTATTGTTTGCTGCTCTGTTGAACTTTGCTATTGTCATTGTACTGAGATATTTCATAGTTGTTTTATTTGCATCTATCTGATAATTAAGAATTTTGAACATTTTATGTGTTTGCTTGCTATCTGAATGTCTTCTTTGGTGAAGTGTCTATTCATATCTTGTGTCCATTTTGCAATTGGATTTTACTTTTTCCTTGTTGAGGTGTTAGAATAGTCTATAAATTTTAGATATAAGTCCCTTACTAGATATATCACTGCCAAATATATTTTCCCAGTTGATGGGTTCCCTATGTTTTCCTCTTGGAATTTGTCAGTATGAATAGGGATTTGATTCTTAGAAGGTCCCATTCATCTATTTTATTATTTCCTACTTACTGATAAGAAACACCTTTAAAAATGAAAGGAGCAAGGGAGCTCTGGCGGCCCAGTGGCAAGAAGCTGCACTGCAATCCCAGAGGAACATGGTTTGAATCCACCAGATGCTCTGCTGGAGAAGGAGGGACAATCTCCTCCAGTACCAGTCAGATCCGATTTGATGGTACACACACAAAATAAAAAAAAAAATTGGGGGGAAAAAATATAAAAATTAAAAAATTTTAAAAAAAGAAAGGAACAAGCAATGGCTGGGAGGGGTTTTGTCCCCTCCTTTCTCTCTTCTGACAAAATATTTGTCAAAAACTATAGTACGTAAACAATCCAGATTATACAGTAAACCTGTGAAACCGTATGTTTCTTTTCCTGTCAGAAATGGGGAAAAATAAAATCTTTTCCACTAACAGAGAGTGATAGGAGCTTTGGTGATGTACTGGTAAAAAGCTGCACTGCAATCCGAAGGGTGAATGATTCAGATCCACCAGCTCCTCTGCAGGAGAAGATGGGCAGTTTCCTGCCATGCGATTTACTACATCTGAAAATCCACAGCCATGGGTCACTTCCAACTCGACAGTACACAACAACAGTGTGTGATAGAAAAGTGGTAAGAAGAAAGAAAGAAGTCTTGTTAGACTTGGAAAAACAAGGAAGTCCCATCAATTTCTGGCTTTCACCAGTTTTATTGTGTAAGAAATGTTATTCAATAAGGAGGAAATTACTCAATTTCAGATTGGGCAAAACAGGTTTTCAGAGAATATATATGAATGGCTAAGAAAGGGAGACTCTCAACGAGATGTGCTGATGTAATGACTGCAGCTGTGGACATAAGTGTGTCAGAGAGAATGAGGAAGGCACAGGATAGGACAGGGTTCAGATATGTTGGTCATAGGATCACTATGAGTTGTACTTGACTCCAGGGCACCTAACAACAACAATAAGCAAGCAAGCAAGCAAGCAAGCAAGCAAGCAAGCAAGCGCGTGCGTGTGTGTGTGTGTGTGTGTGTGTGTGTGTGTGTGTGTGTGTGTGTGTGTGTGTGTGTGTGTGTGTGTGTGTGTGAAGGCTTTGCTGCTGGAGGTGTAATGGATGATAATACCACTTTACAAGAAGTGCTAAAGACCACGCTCATACACGATGGCCAAGCAAAGCTGCCAAAGCCTTAGATAAACGCCAAGCCCATCTTTGTGTGCTTGCAACCAACTGTAACGAGTATGTCAAGTTAGTCGAGGCCCTTTGTGCTCAACGCCAAATCAACTTGATGAAGTTGATGACAATAAGAAACTGGGGGCGTGGGAAGGCCTCTGCAAAACTGACCGAAAAGGAAAGCCCCGCAAAGTAGTTGGCTGCAGTGTGTAGCTGTTAAGGACTATGGTAAAGAATCCCAGGTCAAGGACGTCATTGAAGAGTATTTCAAACACAAGAAATTAAAACAATAAAGAACTTGGAATATTGGGGGGGGGAATATATAATGTTACTACTAATTAAACAAATACAAATTGAAAGGCACAATGAGATATACTTCTTACCCACAGGAATGGCAAAGATAAAAATATAGACAACAAATAGTACTGGTTTTATACTAAACTGGCAGTTTCTCATAAAGTTTAACAAACATCTTATTATTATATGCTGACAAGGTGAATACAACTCATAGTGACCCTGTGAACAACAGTTCTGAATCTTGTCCTATCCTGTGCCATCCTCATCATGTCTGACATACTTGGGCCGATTGCTGCAGTCACTGTGTCAATCTTGTAGCGAGATTTCTTCTGTTTGGCCGATCCTTCACCTTTCCAAGCATGATGTCCCTTTCCAAAGAATAACACATCCTAATGGCATACCCAAAGTATGTGAGATGAATCCTTACCATCCTTGGCTCTAAGAAGCATTCTAAATGTACTTTCTCCAAGACATATATTTAGGGTTTTGGCAGTCCATAGGATGTTCTGTATTCTTCTCCAACACTAAAACTCAAAGG
>NW_006399755.1:8329923-8334705 GCF_000299155.1 Elephantulus edwardii
AGCCAGCCTCCATGTGTGAATGTCTATTTGTATTTATTGACTATGCAAAGGCATTTGACTGTGTGGATCAGTAATAAACTACAGTTACTCTGATAAGAATGGAATCATACTCATATGAAACCTATACCTAGATCAAGAATCTGTTGACCAAACAGAGCACATCTAGGGCTGCATTCGTTAGTTAAAACACATCAACTGGTATCCCATCAATTCCTGGGGCCTTATTTTTTGCCAGTACCTTCAGAGCAGCTTGGAATTTTTTTCTTCATTACAACTCATTGTTCATATGTTGCCTCCAATATTGTCAATTCTTTTTGGTTCTGTGGTTCTGTCTTATTTATTTATATAACAGAAATGAAGATATATGTTCAAGAAAATGTACTAAAATATCAATAGCAACATTATTCATAATAGTCCCAAACTAGAAACTACTTAAATAACAGTTGGATAGATTAGGAAAAAAATACAATGAAATAGCACTCAGAAATTAAAAATGAAAGAGCCATTGGCATATACAATTTCTCTATCTCTAAAAGATATAATGGTGAACAAAAGAAGCTGGGTACAAAAGAGGCTGTCTTACATGATTCCATTAACATACAACTCAACATGGGGCAGAATTAACCTAAAGTGACCAACAGCATAGCAGTGCCTAAGAAAAGGATTGGGAGTGGGTAACTGCAGAGGGTCACAAGGGTTAGTGATAGGTTATAGAAGTTACCTATTTCTATATAGGTTATGGAATGACACCTGTTATTCCTTGTGTTGTCTACATAGGAAATTGTTTCCTATATCTTTCTATATAGGAAATGGTGTTTAAATAGATGTATTATATTTCTCAGAGTTCAACAAACTGTACACTTACAGTATGTGTATCATAGTCTGTAAATTGTACCTCTATGAAGCTATTTATAAAGAAAAAATATTCAAGAGAGTAAGATCATTTGTAATAACAATAAAAAAATTAGATGGAACTTAGACGGCTCAGGAAAAGAAGTAATAATTCATCAGATATTGACAAAATAGAAAACTATAAAACAGAAAAAATAAATATACTACATAGATCATATACATTAGTGTAGACAAAACTTAGGAACTTAATTCTGGCTTGCCTATGTACCAGGTTTCATTCTTTGCATCTCCTATAATCTTAGCTTCTGTCCTAAGGCAAGGACAGTGCAGACGACTGGAACTTACTACTATATGGCTTTGGCAACATTAGCTAATCTCTTTGAGCCTCAGTTTTCCTATCCATAAAAAAGTATTGCCATCAAGTTAACTGAGACTCATTGAGTTTCTAATGTCTCTGTTAAGTTAGAATGTTGGGAATTATGCTACTACAGCTCACACTTCTGAACATAACAGGCTTTGAAAACCCTATGTACAAGAAAGCACATTCAGATTTGATTAGCAAATATGGCACCAAAGTCTGAGCCCTCATACTAGGAAACATAAAGGAAGAGGAACAGTTGCAAGCAGACACTAGTGATTGGAATGTGGAATGTGAGAAGTATGAATGTAGGAAAATAGGACATTGTTAAGGAAGAAATGGAACATATAAATACTGACATAATAGGCACTGGCAAAATGAGATGGATTGGGATGGGACATTTTGAATCAGACAACCACATGATCTACCATGCTGGAAATAAAAGGGTGGGGGAAAATGAGTTGCATTCATTACTACAAAGACCATTTCTAGGTGCATATTGAAATATAATGCTGTGAGCAACAGACTAATATCCATACACAGATAAAGAAGACCTGTTAATACCACTATCATTCAAATATTTGTACCCAACAACTAGAGCCAAAAAGGAAGAAATAGATGACTTTTAGCAACTTTTGCTTCTCAACACTCAAGTGCAACCTTTAGAGTCTCTTCTGACATCCATTTTTATTTTTTTTCTTTCTCCTCTGTTTTTGTGATAACCTTTTTCTTTCTTCATGGATGATATCCTTGATATCCCATAACTCATCTGGTCTTAGATCACTAGTGTTCAATGCCTCAAACCTATTCTTTTTTTATTTTTTGTACATGTACCATCAAATCGGATCTGACTGGTACAGGAGATTTTCCCTCCTTCTGCAGCAGAGCATCTGGTGGATTCGAACCGCACACCTCTGGGAATGTAGTACAGCTTCTTGCCACTAGGCCACCAGAGCTCCTGAAGCCTATTCTTAAGATGATCATAAAATTCAGATGGAATTGATTCAAGATCATATCTTGATTCCTATGGACTTATTTTAATTCTCTTCAGCCTCTATTTGAAATTACATATGAGTAATTGATGACCATATCCACAGTCTGCCCCTGGCCTAGTTTTGCCTGCCAATGTTGAGCCTCTTCAACAATTTCTTCCACAACTGTAGTCAATCTGATTCCTATGTAGTCAATCAGGTGAGATCTACATGTAAAGTTGTCTTTTGTGTCTTTTAGAAAAGGTATTTGCAATGAATAAATCATTGTAAATACGAAATTCAATCATTCTATTTCCAGCTTCATTTCTATCACCAAGCCCACATGTTCCACTGTTTCTTCTTCATTGTTTCCTGCTTTTGCATTGCAGTCACCAGTTATCATTAATACATCCTGATTGCATGTTCGATCAGTTTCAGTCTGCAAAATTTCAAATTTCTCTATTTAAAAATTTTCAATTTCTTCCTCTTTGGCTCTAGGTGTAGGAGCACATATTTGTTTTTGTTTGTTTTTTGGGTTGTTTTTTTTTGAAAAGTAAAAGAAAAATTCTTTTATTGTTTTACAATCCCTCCCCTCAGGTCCACTCCACTATGCAGCCTTCGCTTTGGACTCCCGTCATGACAAAAATACCTAATCACAAATCCCTTCTAAACAGGTTTTCCCCTTCATCTGTTTCAATGCAGTATACATTTTTGAACCCATCTTTCTCAATCTCCCCCCCAACCCTGATGTCAGTCCTGTTTTACAACAGTGGCACCATGCAGTATTTGTCCTTTTGTGACTAAGCTATTTCACTCAGCATAATGTCCTTCAGGGTCACCCATTTTGAATTATATTGCCTGAGTTCCTTGTTTTTCAATGCAGTGTAATATTCTACTGTGTGAATATACCACCGCTTCTCTATCCATTTGTTTGTTGATGGACACTTAGATTGTTTCCAGCTCCTTGCTATTGTGAACAAAGCCGCGATAAACATGGGTGTGCATAGGATATTTTTTTAAGCCCACACATTAACTAGTTTTATTGACAGATTTTGCAGAATGAAATACTTTATTACATTGAAGACACTTATATGAGACAGCACAGTGATGAGATGTTAGGAAATTGCCCAAGGTAGGATGGATCTCCTATGCCACATCTAGGGGAAGGAAATGAATGCAGGTCGTCTTCACTCAGTGGCTGGCTCAGGACATGCAACAGCATTTCAAAACCTTGTGCCCAAATTTCAAAATCCAAGTTTTTAAACATTGGATCATTTTTAGCAGCCGTCTCCTTGCTGGGATTGGCCCTATTATCATCACACAAGTCTGACTCGAGTCTGAGAAACACCATTCTAAATGGATAAGGGCGCTTCTGTGTTCCTTAATTTGGTGAAGGAGCTATTTGAAGGGCCTGTGCCAAAGATTTGCTCTTCAGTTTCCTCGTCTATGCAAAATTCCAGTGGCAGCAGAAAGTTTTCAGGCACTCTCCACCATGGCTTCTCTTAGAGCGCATCCTCCAGGGACATCCCTGCTCCCATGTTGTTGTTTTCTTTGAGCTGATAGAGAGGGTCCATAGGATATTGAGTGTTTTTCTGTAACATCAAAATTTAAAGGCATCAATTCTTCTGTCATCCTTATTCCTTGTTCAGCTCCTGAATCAGGCACGTCCTAGTCTTCAAAGTTTGATCATTGCTCCCCAAGAATTTGTAGAGATCCCTGACTGCAGACTTCTCAAGTGCAATCTGTCTCCCAACTTCCTGACTGCTGGTATCAAGGCTGTTGACTGTGGATCCAAATAAGATGAAGTCATTGACAGTTTCAATCTTTTCTCCAGCTATCATGATGTTGTCTATTGATCCAGTGATGAAAATTTTTGTTTTCTTGATGTTGATATATAACCCACATTGAAAGCTATACTCTTCTGCAGCAAGAGCTTCAAGTCCTCCTCACTATGAGCCAGCAAGTGTCATCTGTATAATGTAGGTTGTTGTTGAGTTCTCCTCCAATCCAGATGCCACGTTTTTCATCATAGGATACAGATCCTCAAATAATTTGTTTGGCATACAAACTGAATATGTATGGAAAGAGGATACAACCATGAAGCACCTTTAATTTTAAAATATGTAGTGTTTGACACTATATGTAGGGTTGCAATACAGAGAGATGCTACAAGCAAAATCTTGAATGATCCAGGAAGCATCTAAAAAAGATGGAAGCAATGCACAGAATCATTTACCACAAGCTTACTTCAAGATGAATCCCGGATAAGGAAGATTTAAGGAAGGATAGAGAACCAGCCCAATATTCTAGAAGGAACTATTCAGGCACCTGAATGGAAGAGATCCCTGTTTGTACTAATTTCAAAGAAAAGATGATCCAACTGAAATCTACAAAAGTTATTTTATATTTTACAGACAGCCAGCAAAGAAGTAGCACAGGGACGTGCCAGTGTGACTTTCCTGTTTGTTCTCTTGGCTGTCCATAATATGTTCATCACCACAACTCAAAGTCATCTAGTCTTCTGCAATCCTTATTCATTATTCAGCTCTCAGATGAGCAAGCAACTAAGAAAATCATGGCCTGGATCAGGAGCACCTTAGT
>NW_006399755.1:8335745-8336283 GCF_000299155.1 Elephantulus edwardii
TGTGTTATCTGTATAATGCAGGCTGTTGAGGAGTCTAAATTCCTGAAGAAAATTTTGATGAAGATCTTTTTATCAAGCATCTCTCTGTTCCAAATTGTGGATACATTAAAAAGAAAATCCTTGACAACTTCAATCTTTTATCTATTTGTTGTTATGTTGTTTATTGTTACAGTTAACTATGCAAGGGCATTTGACCATGTGGATCACAACAAATTGTGACTAACCCTGAGAAGAATGGTAATCCCAGAACACCTGATTGTGCTCATGCATAATCTATACTTGCAGTAATTAGAACAGAACAATACTGCATGGTTCAAAATCATGAAATGAGTGCATCAGAATATGTTCTGTCTTCACAAAAGTCCACAATTAAGGTTGCATAATGCAATGTACTTGGGGCGGTGGGAGGGGTGTGGGGGGATTGTGTACCAGGGAAGGAGTGTTTCTTTCACTCTTGAAAGAGAGGAGAGAACTGGGGGGGAGGGGGGAAAGGCTGGGCGGGGAGAGAAGTGCAGCAATGAATGAATGGAAATCCAAA
>NW_006399755.1:8337678-8338644 GCF_000299155.1 Elephantulus edwardii
TTATATACAGAACAGATCGTTCAGGAGGCTATGCTTTATAAGTGTGACATCAGGATTGGAGGAAGATTGATCAACAACCTGCGTTCTGTAGATGACACAACCTTTCTTGCCAAAACTGAGGAGGCCTTGAAGTGTTTGCTTACAGAATGTCAGACATTGTAGTCTTCAATTTGGATTGAAGCTCAACACCAAGAAAACAAAGATTCTCACCACTAGGTCAATTGGCAGCACCATGATAGATAGAGAAGCGATTGAGATTATTAACAATTTCAGTTTGCTCAGCTCCACAATCAACACTCTTGGTACCAGTAGTTAGGAAATCAAAACACAAATTGCACTGGGAAAATCTGCCGTCAGGAACCTCTCCAGAGTAATAATGAGCAAAAAATATCAGTCAAGAGACTAAGGCTTGCCTGATCCAGGCCATGGTCTTTGAAATTATTTGCTATGCATCAGAAAGCTGGATAATGACTAAGGAAGACAGAAGAAGAACTGATGCCTTTGAGTTGTGATGCTGGAGTAGAGTCTTGAGCATACCATGGATTAAGAGAATAAACAGGTTTGTCTTGGAGAGGGTGAAAGCAAATTGCTCCTTAGACATAAGGATTTTGAAGCTCTGACTAGCATACTTTGGGCATGCAGCCAGGAGGGACCAGCCCTTGGAGAAGGACATCATGCTTGGAAAAAGTAGCGAGGCAGCACAAGAGAGGAAGACCCTGGAGGAGATGAATTGACACAGTAACTAGGATAATGGGGTTAGGTGCATCAGATGCCGTGAAATTGGCTCAGGACAGGACAGGGTTCAGAGCTACTATGCATAGATAGCTCTGAGTGCTCATTCACTATGAGTAGCAGGAGACTCAATGGCACACAAGAACAACCACCACAGCTCAAGGAACCACTGAGTGGTTTTAAATTGCAAACTTTTGGGTTAGTAGTTGAGAGTCTTGAAAAGGTATGGAGATA
>NW_006399755.1:8339733-8341298 GCF_000299155.1 Elephantulus edwardii
TCCCAAAGGCATATGGTTTGGATCCACTAGCTGCTCAGTGGGAGAAAGATGGGCAGTCTCCTCCCGTGAGATTAATAGTCTCTGAAAACCCACTAGAGCGTCAGCTATGGGTCAGTTCTGAACCAACGGCACTCAACAACAAACAATAATAATTATTTCCACATGGCTCTTTCAGATATTATTTTTGTTGTTAGATGATGCCATCAAGTCAAGTACAACTAATAATGACACTATGAACAACAGCTCTGTACCCTGTTCTGTCCTGTGTCATCCTCATCATCTCTGTCACTACAGCCTATCGCTGCAATCACTGTGTCAATCTATCTTGTTGAAGGTGTCTCTCTCTTTTGCTAATCCTTCACCTTTCCAAACATGATGTCCCTTTCCAAGGATTAACTTCTCCTAGCAATATGCCCAAAGTATGTGAAATGAAGTTTCACCATTCTTGCCTCTAAGGAGCACTCTGGATGTATTTTTTCCAAGACATATTTGTTTGTTCTTTCAGCCGTCCATAGGATATTCAGTGTCCATATTCAACACCACAACTCAAAATCATCAATTATTCTTGCCATCCCTCCAGATATACATGTGCATAATTGTATGTGCATGTATATAGCTAGAAGATTCCATGTTGTCCATGTTGTTGTTATTATCGAGTACCATTAAGTCAGAGCCGACCCTAGCTGACCCTCCAGCAGGTCTTCAGGTGCAGTAATTGCATGGGTAGAGATTACTCATCCTTCTCCTGTGGAGCAGCTGGTAGATTCAAACCATCTGCCTTCGGAATTGCAGCACAGATTCTTACCACTAGGCCACCAGAGTTCCATATTAAAGTATTAATGTTATACACAATGCAAAGGCCAGTCTCAGAAGCAGGAAATGAAGTGGAACAGATATTTTATAACAGGCAATATAAGCTTCCCAAATCTGCGTTCCTATCTTGGACACCTGGGTGGGGATTCAAGGTAGGACTAGGACAGCAGAATGTGAGACATTTTTACAGTATCTTCTTTTGTCTTGCTATTCTGGTCTGTGGTCACATTCCAGACAGTTGGCTTGGCCTTATCAATAATCCAGAGATTGTTGACACCAACTATATATTGGGGCTTAAGTGGAGAACTTAACTCATAGCCATAAATTGTAGGAACAGATGTGAACAAACAATAAAAGTGGTCCAGGAAGAGCTTAGAGGCATTTCAGTCTGATAAGGACTACTGTTAAAAGAAAGTCTTATTTCCCTTAAAAACAAAACAAAACCCACCTCATTGCCTTGAGTTAGAACCTACAGCTCTAGCAGGTTTTGGGGGGTCATAAATTACACAAGAGCAAAGTGACCATTTTTCTTCCTCAGAGCTGCTGGTGGATTTAAATTGTCAGGGAGTCATCATCTTTGAGTTAGTAGAGCAATTCTTTACAGAATAAGGCACTGGAGCTAGCCTTTTTTCACCCTTCCCTCCTTCAAATATTACAGAGTAATAGTTTCACATTAATTAGGATAATGTACAATAAGAGATTCATCTCCTATCGTTGAATCTATTTGTTGAAAAAGGGAAGGGATTTTTTTT
>NW_006399755.1:8344078-8347144 GCF_000299155.1 Elephantulus edwardii
CTTTCCAAAGGGGTTGCACCATTTTACACTCCCACCAACAGTGAATAAGGGTTCCAGTTTCTCCACAACCTCGCCAGCATTTGTTGCTTGCTGTTCTGTTCAATTTTGCTATTTTGACTGGGGGGAGATGATATCTCATAGTTGTTTTATAAATAAGGCTTTTAATGGTCCATTATTTCAGAAGTGGCCAGTTCTGTTTTCTAGTCTATTTTATTCTGGAAGCCCCTCTGAAACATGGCTAGCACTGGTGAATGTGATGGTATTTATATACCAGTCACATAACTTGCAGCATCACAGCAACACACAAGACACTCGATGATGGCAAACTGATAGACAAGCAGTAGATAATAATAAATTATTAATAACAATCAGAATCGTAGGAATCCCCAAAGGCTTAATCTTGCTCACATGCAACCTGTGCATGAATAATGAAGTAGTTATTAGAACAAAGGGATACAGCATGGTTTAAAAGCTGGGATGCATGCTTTCACTATGCCTATTCAGTATGTATGCTGAGCAAATAATCCAAGAAGGTAACATCAAGATTAGAGAAAGACTCATCCTGTGTTAGTTAGATAACACAACATTGCTTGCTAAAAGTGAAGAGGATTTGAAGTATCTGTTGAGGAAGATCAAAGACTATAGCTTTCAGTACAGATTATACCTGAACATGAAGAGGACAAAAATCTTCAGCACTGGACCAATAGGCACTCTCATGATAGATGGAGAAAAGACTGAACTTGACAAGGACCTCACTTTACTTTGATGCATACACAGTCATGGAAGCAGCAGTTGAGAAATCAGAAGATGTACTACATTGGGCAAAACTGCTGCCAAGGATCTCTTTAAAGTACTAAAGAGCAAGGACATCCATTTAAAGAATAAAATGTTCCTGACTCAAGCAATGATATTTTCATCTGCTTGTGAAAGTTGGACAATGAATAAAGAACGCTGAAGAACTGATATGCCTGAATTGTGACATTGGTGAAGGATACTGAAGACTGCTGAAAGAACAAATCTGTCTTAGAAAAAGTAAAGCCCAAGTTCCTTAGAGGCAAAGTTAGTGAGATTTTGTCTTGTATACTCTGTATACTTTAGGCACTTTGTCAAGGAGGAGCCAGTCCCTCGAAAAATGTGTTATACTTGGAAAGACAGAGATCAAAGAAAGAGAGGAAGATCCTCAAAAAGACAGATTGACACAGTGACTCCAACAGTGGGATTACATACAGCAGAGACTTTGAGAATGGCAGTGGATCAGGCAAAGTTTCTCTCTCTGTATATATCGGGCACAGGGTTGCTGAGTTAAAGTTGACTTGATAGCGTCTATCAAGAAAATTTAAAAACCTCATAATGTAACCAATGTCATGATAAATGAATAAAACATTGAAATTGTCAGGGAGTTTCTTTGACTTGGATCTGCAATCAATACCAATGAAAGCGGCTGTCAAAAATCCAAACAAGATATTTCCCTGGGCCGAGACTTCCATAAAGTCTTCAGAAGTAAACATATCAATATGAGGAATGAGATGAGCCTAACCGAAGTCATGATATTTTTAATTGTCTCATATGCGTGTGAAAACTGAACAAAGACTAAGGAAAATAATGGAAAGAAAAGTGCCATTTTTGAGTTATGGGATCAGCAAAGAACGTACCATAGACTGCTGGAAGGGCAGCTCAAGAAGTAAGGTATTATAAGGAAATATGCAAAGATCTGGAGGATTTTGCCACAAGATTCAAAAAGGAATAAAAATTTGATCTTGAGTCTATCCTCCCTGAATTTAAAAACCAACTCAGGAACAGATCTGAGGCCTTGAACACTAATGAATGAAGATCATATGAGCTGTGGGAAGATATCAAGAACATCATCCATGAAGAATGCAAAAAGTCATTGCAAAGATGGAGAAGGAACAAAAGATCAAAATGCTTGTCAGAAGAGACACTGAATATTGCACTAGAGTGTCAAGATGCCAAAGAAAAGGGAAGACATCAGGCTTTATGGAACCAAATAGAAGGGCAGCTCAGGAAGACAAAGCAAAGGATAATAATGAAATGTGCAAAGAGCTGGAGCCAGAAAATCAAAAGTATCAAACTTGCTCAGCATTTCTTAAGCTGAAGGAACTAAAGAACAAATTCAAGGGAAATTGTCAAGTTTTCTGGAGAAGAAAGAGACCCTGAATAAACAAAGCACTTTTGATAAACAAAAATGAAGTGGGAGGCATAGCACTCCCTGACCTCAAAGCCTGCTGCACAGTAAATAAAACAGCATGGTAGACCAATGGAACAAAACTGGGAGCCCAGAAATGGACCCAGCTGTCTATGGCCAACTGATATTTGACAAAAAAATAAAATCTGTCAAATGGAGAAATGACTACATCTTCAACAAATGGTGCTGGAAAAACTGGACTGCTACTTGAAGAAAGCTGAAACAGGATCCACATCTCACATCATACACAAAAATCAACTCAAGATGGATTAGAGACCTAGGAGTCAAGCTCAAAACCATAACGTTCATCAAAGACAAACTGGGATCAAGCTAAGATGGCCTAGTCTATGGTATAAAGAGGCTGCCAGATACAGTCAGAAATGCACAATATGGAGAAGATAAACCTGATGAATGAACCTTCTTTTTTAAAAAAATTTTATTCTGATTTATTTACAAAGTTTAAATACATTTTTTACACAAAAGATCCTTCTCATTTCCTTCACCCCACCCATGCATTGAATTGTGTAACCCTATGATTAACACCCTACCCCTCTACCCATCCTCACCCCTCTATTTCCACCCTTCCACCTGCCTAGGATCCTCATACTCATTCTACAATAATGATTTTATACAGTATTTGTCTTTGTGGGACTGAGTTAGTTCACTCAGCATAATGCTCTCCAGTCCCTCCCAAGTTAGGTAGCAATTTACAAAATGATTGCTCCTGCAAGCTGTGTAGTATTCCATTGTAAGAATGTACCACAACTTCTCAATCCTTTCATTTGTGGTTGGAATTCTGGGCTGTTTCCATGTTCTTGTAATGGTGAATAATGCTGCTATGAACATTGTTGTACAATGTTTCC
>NW_006399755.1:8347779-8351515 GCF_000299155.1 Elephantulus edwardii
GGAAGGCAGTTTGGTGCTTTCTCAGAAAGCTGAACATAGAAATTCCATATGACCCAGCTATTTCATTGCTTGTACTATATCTCAAGAAAATGAGAACTGAGACAAAACAGAGACTTGTACACCCATGTTCATAGCAGCATTATTCACCATAGCAAGAACATGGAAACAGCCCAAATGTACAACCACAACCGAATGGATTAAGAAATTATAGTACATTCAAATGATGGAATACTATGTATGATGCAAAAGTAATGATTTTGTAAATCACTCCATAAATTGGGAGGGATTAGAGAGCATTATGCTAAGTGAACTAACTCAGCCCCATAAAGAAAAATATTGTATAAGGCTATTGTTGTAGAACGTGTATGAGGAGAGGTTGGGAACAGAAGGGTGAGACAATGGGCAGGGGAGAGTTTATCATAGGGTTGCACGGTTTGCTGTGTAGATGGAAAAGTGGGTAAAGGAAATGGGAAAGATTTGGTGTGAAAAACACTGTATACAAACTTTGTAAGTAAATCAGTATAAAACAAAAATTTTATTTAAAAAAAGAATGACAAATTCAAACTGCAAATTGTAATACTTAAGGATGCTATGAGCAGAATATTGAAGGATCACAGAAGCATTAAAATAAGGAGTATACAGAGTCACTGTATCAAAATAATTGGCTGACACAGAAGAATTTCAAGAAATAACATATGATCAAGAGGCAATGGTGATGACGGAGGAAATTCAGGCTGCTCTGAAGGACTCAACAAAAAATAATGCACCAGGAATTAATGGAATACCAATTGACATATTTCAACAAACAGATGCTGCTCTGGATATTCTTGCCAGATTATGCTAAGAAATCTGGAGAACAAGTACTTGGCCCACAGACTGAAAGAGATCCATATTTATTCCCATTCAAAAATAAGGTGACCTTACAGTATGGAAATTATCAAACAGTATCACTAATATTACACAGAAGCAAAATCTTGTTTAAGATTTATCCAAAAACAACTGGAACAGTATACTGACAGAAAACTACCAGAAATGCAAGCTGGGTTTACAAGAGGTCATAGTACTAGAGACATCATTGCCAATATCAGTTGGATCTTGGCAGAAAGCAAAGAATACCAAAGGAATGTCTATCTGTGTTTCCTTGACTATGCAAAGACATTTGACTGTGTGGACCACAACAAATCGTGACTAGCCTAAAAGACAATGAGAATCCCAGAATACTTGATTGTGCTTATGTAAAACCTATATGGGGACCAGGAAGCAGTCTCAGAACAGCTAGGGAAACACTGCATGGTTCAGGAAAGAAGTGTGTCAGGGATGCATCCTGTCTCTCCATACCATTTCAATTTATATGTGGAACAGATCATTCTGGAAGCTGGGCTATATCAGGAGGATTGTGACAACAGGATTGGAAGAAGACTCATCAACAACCTACATTATGCAGATGACACAACCTTGCTTGCTGATACTGAGGAGGACCTGAAGTGCCTGCTGTAGTCTTCAATATGGATTGAAGCTCAACATCTTGAAAACAAAGAATCTCACCACTGGGTCAATTGGCAGCACCATAATAGATGGAGAAGAGATTGAGGTTGTTAACAGCTTCAGCTTGCTCAGCTCCATAGTCAACAATCTTGGCACCAGCAATCAGGAAATCAAAAGATGAATTGCACTGGGAAAATCTCTTGTTAGGGTCTTCTGCTGAGTACTGAGAAGCAATGATGTCATTCTAGAGACTAAAGTGAGCCTAATCCAAACCACGGTTTTCACAATTACTTGCTGTGCATCAGAGAGCCAGATAACAGAAGAATTGATGCCTTTGAGTTGTGGTTGTGGAGAAGAATATTGAACATACCATGGATTGCCAAAAAACCAAATAGATCAGTCTTGGAGAGGGTGAAACCAAGTTTCTCCTTGAAGGCTAAGATTTTGAAGCTCTGTCTCACATACTTTGGGCATGTGGCCAGGAAGGACCAGTCCTTAGAGAAGAGCATGATGCTTGATGGAGGGACAGTAAAGGAGAGGAAGACCTCAGAGGAGATGGGCTGATAATAGTAACTCAGGCAAGAGGGGTTGGTGTGTCAGAGTCAGTGAGACTGGCTCAGGACTGGGTAGGCTTCAGAGCAGTTGTACAATGGGTTGCTATGAGTCACAGGCAACTTGATGGCACATAACAACAAGGTGCACCTGACCCAACTGTCATGGAAGAAGGTAGGCCAAAGAAGAATTGATGCTTTTCAATTGTGGTGATGGTAAAGAGTATTGAATATCCCATGGACTGCCAAAAGAACAAACAAATCTGTGTTGGAGGAAGTGCATCCATGGTGTCAAGAGTTGATTGTTCAAAATGGCTTTTCTGGTTCTCTGCTCCTTGTTGATCAACAGATTGCCTTCTCTTTTTGTGCAACCTCAGCCGCATCCCTAAGACACAATGGTGAAGGTCAGGGTAAATGGATTTGGTCACATTGGACACCTGGTCACCAAAGCTGCTTTTAACTTTGGCAAAGTGGATGTTGTTGCCATCAATGACCCCTTCATTGACCTCAACTGAATGGTCTACATGTTCCAGTATGATTCCATCATGGCAATTTCAATGGCACTGTCAAGGCTAAGAATGGGAAGCTGGTCATCAATGGGAAAGTCATCACTATCTTCCAGTAATGAGATCCCACCATTATCAAGTGGGGTGATACTGTGCTGAGTATGTTATGGAGTCCAATGGTGTCTTCACAACCTTGAAGAAGGCTGGGGCTTACTTGAAGGGTGGTGCCAAATAGGTAGTCATCGCAGCTCCTTCTGCTGGTGCCCCCTTGTTTGTGATGGGCGTGAAGTATGACATCTCTCTCAAGATTTCCAGCAATGCCTCCTGCACCATCAATTGCTTGGTCCCCTGGCCAAGGTCATCCACGACAATTTTAGCATCATAGGGAGACTCATAACCACAGTCCATGCCATCACTGCCACCCAGAAGATTGTGGATGGCCCCTCTGAAAAGCTGTGGTGTGATGGCCATGGAGAACATCATCACTGCATCTACTGGCACTGCCAAGGCCTTGAACAAGGTCATCCCTGAGCTGAATGGGAAATTCACTGGCATGGCTTTCCATGTCCCCACCTCCAATGTGTCAGTCATGGATCTG
This sequence comes from Elephantulus edwardii, assembly GCF_000299155.1. NCBI lineage: Eukaryota > Metazoa > Chordata > Mammalia > Macroscelidea > Macroscelididae > Elephantulus > Elephantulus edwardii. Next base: position 8,350,920 of record NW_006399755.1, read on the forward strand.
ACCTAGCTTCTGGAGAATGCTGCCAAATATGACATCAAGAAAGCAGTAATGCAGGCATCAGAAGGGCCCCTAAGGGCATCCTGAGATACACTCAAGACAAGTTTGTCTCCTGTAAATTTAACATTGACACCCACTCTTCCACCTTTGATGCTGGGGCTGGCATTGCCCTGAACATTCACTTTGTCAAACCCCTTTCCTGTTTTAACAATGGATTTGTCAAATGGGTGGTCGACCTGATGATCTACATGGCCTTCAAGGAATAAGAGCCCCTTGGAACACTAGCCCCAGCAATAGCACTAGAAGAGAGAGAGACACTCAGCTGCTGGGGAGTCCTTGCTCCAACTCAATCCCCTACACACACTGAGAATCTCGCGTCCTTGATAGAGTTTCCATTCAGTCCTTCTGAGAAAGGGAATGGGCCTAGAGAGCCCATCTTCTCATGTAGTATCAATAAAGTACACTGTACTCAGCCAAAAACAACAACAACAACAACAACAAAACCCCTGCAAAAAAACCAAAATGGCTTTTAGCCATTGGCTTTATGACTTTGTCACATGGATGGTTGAGATCATAGACAATAGAGTAGGTTAGTCTAT
>NW_006399755.1:8354960-8365508 GCF_000299155.1 Elephantulus edwardii
GGCACATAACAACAACAACAAGAGTCATTATAATGAATTTCAGACTCAGCACAGTATGACTGATGTTGGAATTAGTAGAAGTAGGAACACAATCATGAAAGACCATATCTGACCTTAGAGGACTTAGTTCTGTACTGTGGATGTTGTTGACGGGGACAGTCCCCCTTTGTGGAGTTAGTAGAAGTCAGACTCGACCATTTTCATGCAGCCTGTCCTCTTTTTAAAGCAACCAAGTTGTTCCTTAGAGGTGAGGATGGTGAAACTTCATCTCAAAACTTTGGGCATGTTGTCAGGAGGGGTTCAGTCCTTGGAAAAAGACATCATGCTGGGAAAGGTGAAGAGTCAGAGGAAGATCTTCAGTTAGATGGATTGACACAGTGACTCCAACAGTAGGTTTAAGCACAGCACAGGATATGGCAAGGTTTTTATCTATAATTCATAGGGTTTCTATGAGTTGTAGTTGACAATGATGGAACTTAACAACAGCTGGGAGATTGACTAAATCTGTTCTGGAAGAAGTAAAGCCAGAATGCTCCCTAGAAGTGAGAGTGTTAAGACTTCATTTAGGTTACTTTGGATCAGGGCTTTAAATGGGCCTGGAACTAAAAAAAAAAAAAAAAAAAAAAGGAATTGGATAAACCAAATACTTTCTCAAAGTGGAATGCAAACCTGAATAAAAAATACCTACAACCAGGGAAGAATAAAACAGATGAATGGGACCTGCTAATAATCAAATCCCTAAGCACATCAGAAAACTTCAACAGGCTAAGAGGAAACACACAAACTGGGAAAACATATTTAACTATGGCATATCTGATAAGGGACTTACATCTAAAATTTGTAGAAAACTCCAGCACCTCAACAAGAATAAGGTAAAACAATCCAATCACAAATTTGGCACAAGATCTGAATAGATATTTCACCAAAGAAGACAAACATTAAGAAATATTCAAAATCTCTAGCTATCAGAGAGATGCAAATAAAAATGACTATGAGATATCATCTCACCCCAGTAAGAATAGCAAGTTCAACAGTGCAGCAAACAACACATGTTGGCAAAGTTGTAGAGTGATTGGAATTTTTATTTACTGCTGGTGGGAATGTAAAATGGTACAGCCACTTTGGAAGGCAGTCTGGCACTTTTTCAGAGTTGGAAATAAAAATACCCTTTGATCCAGCAATTCCACTACTGGGAAAATACCTTAAAGAAACCAGAGCCATGACTCAAACATATGTATGCACACCCATGTTTATTGCTACATTATCCACAATAACAAGGCAATGGAAGCAATCCAAGCGCCCATCAACAAACAAATTGATAGAAAAACTATACTACATTCACACAATGGAATATTATGAAGCACTGAAAAACAATGAACTTATAAAACATTATACAACATGGGTGACCCTGGAGGACATTATGTTGAGTGAAATATCTTAGTCACAAAAGGACAAATACTGCATTAAACTTGACATAGGACAGATATGAGGGAGTTTGGGAGAGAATGGGAAAAGAGTGGATAGATGATGAACACTGCATTAGATCAGATGAGGGGAAGAACTGCTGAAAGGAATATATGATTAGGCATTACATATATGAGAACAATCTGGAACAAGGGGTGGACTGGGGATAGGGGTCGGGGTTGGGGTCGGGGGAGGATAAAATGTACAATGAAAAAAAATTAAACATTAAATAAAAATCACACAATATGAAGAGCCTTGAGGACATTATGCTAAGTGAAATAATCTCAGTCACAAAAAGACAAATATTGCATAATACTGCTGTTATAAAATAGGACAGACAAGGGGATGCGGTTAGGTTGAGGAGAGAAAGGGGAAAAATTGGATAGATAATAAACATTAGAACAGACGAGGGGAAGAACTGTCCAAAATGGATACATGATTAGGCATTACATGTATGAGAACAATCAGGAACAGGGATACATTATGGGGTGGGTGGTGGAGGGGAAAAATGTACAGCTTTGAACTTTAAAAATAAAATTATAACAGGTTTTAAAAAAGGCAAAAATAAGCAAAATTTTAGAAAATCTCAAATATAAAAGATTGATTTGTAAGTATTATCTAAAAAGGGCGAAAATGTTTGTATGTAATCAATTTTGAAATCTTCCCCCTAGTTTGTAGTTGACATTTAACTTTCTAAAATTTGTATTTATTTTGTTGTTGAAGAATATACACAGCGAATATACATCAATTTAACTGCTAAAATAAATAAAAAATGTTTTTCTGAACCTAAACGGAAAGAGAAAGGCATTATATTTTCATTCTACCATTTTTCATTCAATGATTATTTTGAAGTTGCAAGCAAGATCATTGAACTATTTATGTTTTATTTACATCTGGCACCCTGGTAAGTGAAATGCTTCTCTGGCTGTTGGCTGGTGAACACAGGGTTCATTGCTTCAGCAAGCAATGCTGTGCGGCTTTAACTACAGGTGATGACCGCTGTTACACTAGACGATTCACAGGCCAGCCAGAGTTTACTATTTCCGCTCTGTGCTTGACCTCTCAGTAATATGAGCTGTGTGTGCCTCCTGAAGATGTGAGCAATACTCAGTGATTGAGAATACTCACAGTCAGAAAGCCAAAAGAGTTGTTCAACCACGTCAAGTTCTGAACAAAATTTCATGTGAACAGAAATTTGTCTGGTGAGTGTCAACATTTCAAATAATCTCATGTTCATATTTTTTGTGTGATTTTTTTTCTTTCCTTCAAGTAACTGAAAATAGAGTATAAGTTTTTGATGATTCTATTCTTATGTTGAGTCTCATTTTGGGCTTACTATCACATATTGTTCTTCTCTTTTTGAATTTTATATTTACCTCATAAATCAAAATATTAACAAACACTGAAAACTGTTGGGAAGAAAATTAATACTTCAATTGTGATGTAACATCATTTGTAAAAATAAAAACAAACTGATGATTTCAGTGTGAAGTGAGGTTTTTTTTCTTCAAAAGGTATTGGATTAATATATGCAAATGTTGTATAGTGAGATTTAGAATAGAAAAAGTTACTCTATTACCCTAGTTTTTCTAATATACTGAAGATACATGGCTAGAACTATTTTCATATATACTGGCTCTGAGTCATGTGTTTATGCATTCTGTTGTCTTTCTGTCATTAAAGTCCAAGACCTATCCAGCTGCAATATAATACAACAACAAAATCCACCGTCAACAAGTCAATTTCAACTCTGTTGGGTTTCCAAGACTGTAATTTTTTCCTAATTTGGGGGTTTATTAAGCAAGGAAGAGGCTACAAATCACGTCAGAAATACTCAGGATACAATACTTCAGTCAAGATAGCTTTTTCTCTCTCAGATGTGCTCACAGGCAGGCCTCTCTCCCACTAGGCTCCCTCATCTTGATCCCACAGATCATCTGGTGGATTTAAGCCATTGATGTTTTTTGTTACCAGTCCAACACAAGCTAATGTTAATATTACCTCTTACTCCTTGAATTCTGATATGTAAGAAAGTAGAGAAAATCGATACAAGAATTTTTCAAAAACAAAAAAAAATTGAAATAAAAATCTATGTAAAATTTACAACAGTTAAGGTTGGAGATCAGGCAAATTTAGGGAGGCTCCTAAACCATCTTTATGCAGAAAAATACAATATAGTATTTTTAAAAAGTCAAAGAAGATTAAAGAGTGGTCTAAATAAGAAAAATAATACACAAATGCCAGAAGGTGAAATTAGATAAACAATTTTAAGTACATGTGCTGAATTTGTTACTGCTCTGATAACTTAGTGGTAAAGAATTGTGCTGCCAACACAAAGACACAGGGTTCAAATCCACTAGCTGCAGGAGAAAAACAGGCAATCTCCTCTCATATGATTTACTGTTTCTATAAGCCCACTGGAGAGTCTGCTATGGTTTGGTTCCAATCCAACAGTACACAACAACAATAGTTGTTTGCTATGTCTAAGTTTTCCTCTAGTTCAGAGGTTTTATTCAGATGCTGGTTGTTTCAGAAGTGGGTGGCCAATCCTTCTTCTTAGTCTGTCTTAATCTGAAAACTCTGCTAAAATTTGCCCATCATGGCTGGTATTAAAATATTGGTGGCACAGATCCCAGCATTACAACAGCCAGCAAGCTGCCTCAATACAGTCCAATTGACAGACCCTACAAAATGTGAACATTATCACACAATATCATTAATAGAAGATGCAACCAAAACCTTGCTGGAGACTACTTAAAACTAGCTAGAACAGTACATCAACAGAGAACTGCCAGAGGTTCAGGCTGGATTTAGATGAAGCCATGGTATCAGAGATATCATTGCTGATTCAGATGGATCTTGGCTTAAGCAAGGACTACCAAAGACATCTACTTGTGTTTTATTAACTACGCAAAAGTATTTGACTATGTGCATTGTAAAAACTATGGCTAACATTGAGAAGAATAGGAATTCCAGAACACTTAATTGTGCTAATGAGAAACCTAGACCTAGACCAGGAAGCTGTTGTCCAAACAGAGCAAGGGAACACTGTTGTTGTTTTTATGTGCTGTCGAACCCTGCTCTATCCTGTGCCAATCGCATTGCCTCTGACACACCCATCCCAATTACCCCAGTCACTGAGGAAAGTGTACATCACATCAGAGCTGTAGCCTTTCTCTATACTTCTTTAATCTCTATGCCAAACAAATCATTCAAGAAGCCAAACTTTATGAAGAAGAATGTGAAGTCAGGGTCAGTGGAAGACTCATGAATAACTTGTGTTATACAGAAGACATATCCTTACTTGCTTAAAGTGAAGGGGATGTGAAACATTTACTACAAAAGATCAAGGACTATATAACCTCCAATGTGAATTATATCTCAACATCAGGAAATAAAAGTCCTTCCATGGGGTCAACAGGCAACGTTATGATAAATGGAGAAGAGCTAGAAACTAGCCATGATTTAATCTTACTAGGATCCACAATGAACAACATTGGTGCCAACAGTTAGGAAATCAAATATCTTGTACTGGGAAAGTCTACAGTCAGGGAATCTCCAAAGTGCTAAAGAAAAAGGATGTCAGTTTGAAGACTAAGATGTGCCTGATACAAGCAATTACTTGCTATGCATCTGAAAATTGGACAGTGAATAAAAACTACGGAAGAATCAATGCCTTTGAGTTATGGCTGGAGAAGGACACTAACTATCCCACAGATAGCTGAGAGAATGAACAAATATATCTTGGAAACAGTGCAGCCAGGATGTTCTTTAGACGGAATGATCGTGACACTCCATTCCACATACTTTGTGCATGTAGTTTGGAGAGGCTGGTCCTTGGAAAAAGATATTATGCTTGGAAAAGTGGATGCGCAGTGGAGGATGGAAAGACCGTCAATGAAAGGAACTGACACAGGGACAGTAACAATGAGCTCAAGCGTGGCAGAGATCATGAGAAAGGCACAGAACAGGGCAAGGTTCAGCTCTGATGTTCATAGGGTCTCAATGACTCATACTCAACATGACAGCATCTAACAACATAACAACAATGGTTATTTGAGGGAGCTCAGGTGGCATAGGGTATGGAGTGGTGATGCCATCCTAAAGATAAGCAGTTTGAATCCATCAGCCGCTTTATGGGGAAAAAGATGGGCAATCTCTTCCTGTGCCATTTACTGCCTTCAAAAGCCCTCTGGATGGTCAGCTATGAGTCAGTTCTGGCCAAATAGCAATAAGTTTTTGAGTTTAGAACAACTTTTTGTTTGAGGTAAATTAATATCCAGAATTATATAAAATTTAAAATTAAATTATTGGGAGTTCTGGTGGCCTAGTGGCAAAGAAGCTGTACTGCAATCCCGAAGGTGTGTGGTTCAAATCCACCAGATGCTCTGCTGGAGAAGGAGGGGCAATCTCCTCCTGTGCCAGTCAGATACAATTAGACGGTACACAACAAGAAAAGTAAATTTAAAAAACACAACAAAATTAAATTATTGCTTTAAATGATTAAAATTTTTCAGTCAACTCAAAGAATATTAGGTAATCAAGACTTTATTTGTCCTTGAAAATTTAGATCCAATATTAGTAGTAATCTACAGAAAAAATTAATATCCTCATTGAAAGTGGAGAGGTTGCTGGTATGTTGAGTTAGTCAAGTCTAGAAATTAACACTCAATTTGCACATAAGACACATTTGTTGACACTGAGAATGAAAGAAATTTATGTGCAGGTTGGTTCATACATTTAAAAAAAAACCAACTGGACAATGACTAAAGATAAAAGAAGAAGAATTGATGCCTTTGAGTTGTGTTGTTAGAGAAGAGCCTTGAACGTACCATGGACTGCCAAGAAAACAAATATGTCTGTCTTGGAGAGGGGGAAACCAAGTTTCTCCTTAGAGGCTAAGATTTTGAAACTCTGTCTCACATATTTTTAGCACGTGGCTGGGAGCAACTGATCCTTGGGAAAGGACATCATTCTAGGAAGGATGGTGGGACAGTGCAAGAGAGGAAGACTTTGAATGAGATGGATTGATACAGTAACTAGGGCAATGGGAGTGAAGGTGTGTCAGAGTCAGTGAGACTGGCTCAGGACAGAGCAGGCTTCAGAGAGGTTGTACACAGGGTTTTTATGAGTGGCAGGTGACTCGATGGCACACAACAACAACAACAGACTATATAAAGAAGAATGTGACATCAGGATTGGAAGAAGATTGATCAACAACATAAATTAGGTAACTCAACAGCACATAACAACAATAACATCAAATCTTAGAGCTGTACTACACTGATTTACAGTTGTTTTCTTCTGTAATCACTGAAATTGGTTCTAACAAGACTTACCTTGTTGACTTGCTCAGAAATGATAGTGAAACCAAATGGCAGATGTCAGGACAAAATGACAGTTTTGAAGACTGACTTATTGTACTCTGACTTGCAGACATGATCCAATGCAGAGCATGGTGAAAGTGACAAGGTTTGTTAAGAGAAGATTGGGATAAAGTGTGTGACACACACATTAGTTAGTTATTAATGATATAATAAAGGATAGTGAACTTGAAGAATCTTTAGAAGAATACTGTGAACTTGTTCAAATACTTCATATTCCAACATAGTATACCAAATTTTTGTAAAATCATTCCAGCAACAATAGCAAACTTCAACAGGGTGGCAAACAACAAATGCTGATGAGGTTGTGGAGAGATCAGAACTTTTGTTCACTGCTGGTGCAAGTGTAAAATGGTACAACCACTATGGAAGGCAGTCTGGCACTTTCTGAAAAAGTTGGAAATAGAAATACTATTTGACCTAGCAATTCCACTTCTAAGGATATATCCTAAAGAAACCAGAGTCACAACTCAGACAGATGTATACATGCCCATGTATTCATAATAGCAAAGAGACTGAAGCAGCCCAGGTGTTCATTAACAAACAAATGGATGGTAAAACTGTGGTATATTCACCCAATGGAATATTACACAGCATTGGTGGTGGGGGAACCCCAGTGAACTGGTAAAAAACTGTACAATGTGAATGAACCTAGAAGACAATATACTAAGTGAACTGTACAATGTGAATGAACCTAGAAGACAATATACTAAGTGAACTATCTCAGTCACAAAAGGACAAATACTGCATAACACCACTGCTATAAAATAGGACAGCACTGGGATGGGTGGAGAAAAGAAAAGAGTTGATAGATAATGAACTGCAATGGAACAGATGAGGGGAAGAACTGTCCCAAAGGAATGTATAATTAGGTATTTATATGTATGACAATAATCTGGAATAAGAGGTGCATTGCAAAGTAGACTAGGGGAGGGGGAAAGGAAGAAAATATGCAACGATGAATGAATGAAAACCCAATCTTTCTGTAAACCTTTGTTACAATCACAAAAAAGTGTCTTAAATAATTTAAGTATCCTGTCCTGGATTGTCTAACAAGATGGAACTGTGTATATACCATGTTAGGAAATTTGCTAACATCTAAAAATATCTGTAATACATTAACTAGGAATAATGTGGAATGTGACTGATCTAATGACAAGTGGGGGTATATAAAATTAATTTTGAAAATTTTAAGGCATTAAAAGAAATTTACAATAAGAATGCAAATTGAACAATTAACCATAAGTGATGTTTTTGGTATGTAGGCTGAAATGAAGTTAAAATTAAGAACTCTTAACAATACATTTGGAAACACACCCATTAAAAAATTCCACACTGAAGGAAAACGTACTGAAATTTATATCATAGTAAGAGTAGTTTATCTATGTTCTTGTTACCTAATTTTAGGAGTTCTGAATTTAAGAAGACATCCATATTATATTTAAAAAGCATTTGCGAAATGATAAGACATCTGAAAAGGAGCAATGCTAGAACTGTAACAAAGGAAAGCAATTCAGGAAATATTTTCATTTCAAATGATAATGTTGTTGAGATGCACCAATATCTCAAAATGATGGGGAAAAGTGAAATTGAAAACAAATGACTATACTGTTAATATTGATTCTATATTAACAAGATTTAATGGCATATGACTTCTAAACTTTTGCTCTAATAAAAATATTTTTTTTTAAACTTTGATGGTATACAAAGAGCTGTGAGAGAAAAAAGTACTCTTAAATTTCAGGAAGAAATTATTCTTACTATCCCCAGTTCTATAAAATTGCTATGGTGTTTTTGGGTGCACCAGCTACTCAGGTCAGTGATGAGAGTTTTCTCAGGTTTGAAATTCATCTTGTGAAACAAGGACAACTTAAATGAAAAAAATATTAAAGAGCTTTCTTTTAATTCACAAATTTCTGATTTATCACATTAATACTTTCTTAATTAACTATATAATTGTGTTTTTTTAAAAAATCTATATTTATAATGAATTTTTTTTCTGTAATGCTATAATGACTATTGGAAGCAGGAGTGGCATCCACTTCCTAAACAACATGCCTCTGGAAAGTCTATGAACTTTGAGAAACAATAGTATCAAAAGGCTTCAGGTCTTTTGTTCATAGGGTCACTGTGAGTTGTGCTCAACTAGATAGTAATCAACAACAATAACAAAAATAATGACTAAGGAGGACAGAAGAAGAATTGATGCCTTTGAATTGTGGCGCTAGAGAAGTCTTGAACATACCATGGATTGCCAAGAAAAGAAATAAATCTGTCTTGGAGAGAGTGAAATCAAGTTTCTCCTTGGAGGCTAGGATTTTGAAGTTCCGTCTCATACTTTGGGCATGTGGCCAGGAGGGACCAATTCATAGAGAAGGACATCATTTTCGGAAGGGTGGAGGGACAGCACAGGAGAGGAAGACCCCCAATGAGATGGACTGAGACAGTAACTAGGGCAATGGGGGGTAGGTGTGTCAGAGTCAGAGAGACTGGCTCAGGACAGGGCAGACTTCAGAGCTGTTGTACATAAGGTTGCTATGACTCCCAGTGACTTGACAGCATCTAACAACATCAACATATATTTTTTTTAGCTTAGAACTAGAGTAAATATTAAATATTTTATTATGCTTTTCTCTATGTATTGAAGTATTAGATATCATAATATATTTAGTATTTCTAGTGTTTTGTGAATAAATTCTTAACAGTTTTACATGACTATTAAATGTTTACAGTTAAACATCATGCACAACAAAATTAAGTTTGTTTTCAGTGTATTTTATTGTGTTAAGTTGAATATTTCCAACTAAAAAGTATTTCAAATCCTCAATATTTATACAGTATGTGAGTGGGTTTTATCCCAATACTATTTTAAAGTGTCTCAGTGCCATAGTGAGAATAATATATTTTTGAAAAACGCAATTTAAAAGAATATGTTTTACATCATATGTTTAATATTGAAATATTTTAATGTGATTGTTCAACTAATTAATTAGTTTAACAACTAATTAAAAAGTCGTTGTCACTAAGATGTAGGAAGAAGTAGCTTAATATTGCCAATCTCAAAACTAATTTCAGGATCTTGGCATGAAGAAAATATAATATAAAAATACAGTACTATCTGCAATATAAGAAACTAACTTGGTTACCATATTTCTTCTATTTAAAGTACGCCATGTAATTCTTTCTTCAGATGAAAGTACTACATTTGTAGAATATAGATTTGAGATCAGAGAGTAAAAAACAAGCTCAAATCAGTTTGACTTGGTTCAGTGTTAATTATGACTAACAAAGTCAAACTGGAATATAACTGAATTTTTTAATATGTTGGTGAATATCAGTGATGACTTCTTGTTGTTGTTGTTTGCTGTTGAGTTGAAACCAACCAATCAACCCATAGCTGACCCTCTAGTGGATTTTCAGAGGCAATAAATCATGTGGAAGGAGACTGCCCATCTTTGTCCTACAGAGGAGCCAGTGGGTTTAAACCTTTTGTTGGCAGCACAATTCCTTATCCCTAAGCACCAGAACTCCCTTCAATGATAACTGAAATGGAAAAAATGTGTCTGAAACCCTGCTTTGGACATATTATTAGAAAAGACCAATCCCTGCTGAAGGAAATCAAGTTTTGATAAAATAGAGTCATTCCTGAAGGAGCTGGGCTATTACTAGTAATATTAGAATTGACCTCCTAAAAAAAAAA
>NW_006399755.1:8367040-8369086 GCF_000299155.1 Elephantulus edwardii
AATTAATAAAAAATAAAATAAAAAATTAATTGAGTTCCTATGGTTGTCCATTGACTTTAATCACAGGAGATGACATTACTAAAAGACAGCATGAGGAATCTTCTCCATTTCATACATACTCTTCTTTACTTATATTTTGTAATACTATATTTCCTCTTGATAATCAGCATCAATCACACCAGACAATAGAGTAACTTATTTCTTTACCTATTATTCAGAGACAGGAGCAGCCCAAAGTGACCAGGTGGCACTTTTAAATTCAGTTTCAATGGAATCAATCTTGGCTCTAGGTGGAAGTATTTCTCTCTTTGGAACAAAGACTTTCAGACCCAGGGATAGGAAGCAAAAATTTTGTAAGTGGGTCACCAGGGGTAATAGAAAATGGTGTCATTCCCATTTTCACCCTTTGGTTTCTGATCTTGTGAATCTTAGCTATTGGCAAACTGCTGCATATATTGGATCCTGGTTTATAGCATAAACATTCCCCTGGAGAGTACTGCCTCAACCCTGCAAAAATACTGCTACTCTAATTACATGATTGTGTTCATTCAATCAAGCTAGCAGCTTTAGGATGATTTGCAACATGGTAAAACTAGTCAATTCCATGAGTATGAATGAGTCCATCTCTACAATTCACTTACTATGTAGTAGTAAGTTCCTTGATCCAAGGTGATACTATGTCAGTGAATAAGGCTTTCCGTAAGTCCAAGGATGGTTGTCAAACCAGAAGTGTTGTGTGCATTGAAGGTAAGACCATATGCAGAATAAGTGTCTATTCCAAAAAAGAGAAAATGCTCCCCTTCCCATGCTGGAAGTGATCCCACTACCATGCTTCTAGTTGATCATCCAGGGAATGGTTCCATATTAGGGACTCAGTGTTGTTGGTCTCTGCTGCTGGCAAATCGGGCACTCAGCAGTGACTATAGCCAAGTCCATCTTGGTAAGTAGAATTCTATATTACTGAGTTTATCATAACCTCCATCCTGCCAACACAATCACTTTGTTTATGAGTCCATTGTGTTGTTAATGAGAGTCTGACTAGTCTCCACAAAGCATGTTATCTATCCACTTAGTTGGAAGCAGAACCTTGCCCTCTCTTGAGTTGTCATACCATGGATAATCATCATCTTCTTATTTAGGAAAGCAGTCATTTATGAATGGAGATAGAGGTATCAACTCCACTAGACTAATAAGACTTAAGAAATAGTTCAGAAAATCCATGTTTATGATTTTGTTTCTCTGGAACGACCCTTGATAGCAAATGTCTTGGGCTTGGTCCTCCAGAGAAGCAAATCATACACACACACACACACACACACACATCTATAACATACATATTCATAAAAGAAACAAATTTATCCAAAGAAAATGATACTCATATAGAAACTGGCATATCCTTGGTCCATAGCATGTAGCTATGGAGGTTGATAAATTCAAGGGCAGCAGATAATGAAGATGGCCCAAGGAAGAAACCAAAGAGGTGAGGCGTCAGATCCACAATGGAGACTGAGCAAAAAGCAAGATCGTTTCACCAGACTTCCTCCTATATTCGATGAAGGCCATGTACCCAGTGAAATATCCCTCAACCAAGTGGTACCTCAGAGTAAATCTTAGCAAAGCGATTATATCAAACCTCATCAAGGGAATGACAGCAGCACCACTGTCACAGGAGAGAATCATAATCAGCCAAGCTGACACACAAGCTGAACTATCACACTAGGCTATACCAGTCTTGCCTGTGTCTACTGACCACTTTGTGACCTTGGGTCAGTTATTTCTTTTAGAGGCACTGTTACAGATTTAACTGGCTCACGCAAAAATATGTGTTGTCCCTTTCCTGATGAAAACACTCAACAAAATAGGACTAGAGGGGAATTTCTTCAATATAATGAAAAGTATTTAAGAAAATCCGAGAGCTAACATTATTCTCAATGGAGAGAGGTTAAAGGCATTCCCTTTAAGAACAGGAACTAGGCAAGGATGCCCATTATCTCCTCTCTTATTCAATATTGTATTGGAAGTCTTAGCGATAGCAATAAGACAAGA
>NW_006399755.1:8375575-8407198 GCF_000299155.1 Elephantulus edwardii
ACACTGACAAAGAAGATTAATCAGAACTGGCTTTGACAAGCACTGTGGCATTTGGACAAGAACAAACTGGGAAGAGGGTGGAGAGAATAGTGCAACAATGAATGAATGGAAACCTAAAATCTCTGTAAATGTTTATGAAAATTAATAAAATATAATAAAAAAACCTGATAGAGGACTAGTGCTGAGTCAATTCTGACTCAATATTTTGCTTAGCATCACATCTACTTACCTACTACATCACCAGAGCTCCCTAATTTAGGTTGCTCGGTTTAGGTAAAGACTTCTCTTCCCTATTAAAAAGGAAGGCCTTTATTTCACAATCTATGGTAAGAAACTGCACTGCAATCCCAAAGTCATGTGGTTTGAACCCACCAGCTGCTCCACTGGAAAAAGATGGACAATCTCCTCCTGTGCAAGTTACTGTCTCTGAAAACCAGCTGGTGGGTCAGCTATGCCTCAGTTCTGATTCCACTGTCCACAACAACAGGAGATTCCTTGGAGATCTCTATGTATCTTGGCCTTCACCTGTGTCAAGGAGCTGCCCAGAGAACATGCTTCACTCTTGACTCTTCTGTCTTGGGGGTCCTGAGATCCCCACACTCTGTTCACTTCTCTCTCCCTTTATTTTTCTGAAGAGAACACATAATACAGTCCACAGCCCAAAGTAACTCCCTTTTCATCAAATCTTTGGAGCTATAACCTAAAGAAAGGTATGTAACATCCCACCCATCACCTGGTTAATCACCTCTCAGATTGCATCACTACAAATTGTTGTTGCTATTGTTAAATTAGATATCTGCCTTTAATCCTGCTTGATTAACATTATTGAGATTAGGATTTACAATGCATATGATAATTGTACTATGTTGAGAAACATAAACTAGCCAAATTGACACACATTTGGGGGCAAGAATACACTCAATTCAACCCATAATGAAGAATACTAGTTTTTAAATCTGTAGTACATCTTTTCTAATCCACTTAATAATCAGTAGTATGACCCACAGGTCCTTTTTAGCCCCAACCCTCTGTGGTTGACTGAATGAATACTGATAGGCTAAAAAAACATGGACAAAATAGAGCTCTGACTCAGTTGGGACTGAACCAGGTCATACTCATTACCTCAGCTTCGCCAACTACCGTAAGAGGACAGACGGGTGATCTCTGAGGGCTTCTTACAACTCCTTCAGATTGCAGTTTTCTCATCCTACAGTGAACACTACATTTTTATATGGAAACAATTGCAGAGAATGCAGAGGTCTGATGGTTTTGCCCTGGGGGGGGGTACCATTGGGGAGAATCTACTCCAACCCCCATCACTCCTCACCATCTCTCCCTGGACCCCGGTCTCAGGCTGGTGGCCAAGAGGGGGTGGAAAACAGGGATAGGAAGCCTCAGATGAGGAAGCTGGAATTTGAGAGGATATTAAAAGTTCTCTGGAAAAGAAGCTCTGGATAGGACAGCAGGTAAAGTGGGAGGGGACGGAGGGCGCTTCAGAACGAACTTGGTCTCGGTTACAATCACGTTTGAGGGTTGAGCAGCCCAATGGGTGACTTCTCTCCCGCCCTCAGCTTACAACTACAAAATGGGGGGGGGGGGAAATCCCTGACCCCCATTGGGTTGTGACAGTTAAGTGAGGTTCTATGCTAACTAACCATGCCCTGACTGACCCTGCTGCGTAGCCAAGCCACTGCAGGGTGGTTTGTGCACTTCTGCAGTAGCCTGGATCTCTCCGGAGATTGCCAGCGCTGCACTCAGTGCCTCACACTGAGCAAGGACTGAGGCGGCTGTGGAACTCAGACCAAGCTTCGAATTCCCGCCCTGCCTGCCCGACCTTGTGTCTCTGAGGCCCCCGAGGGCAGGACCTGGGAAAGCAGCGCGGCGAACTGGCCCCCTTTCCGCCCCGCCCCCTGGCCGGGCCCCTCGCCCCGCTCCCCAGCGCCCCGCACGGCGCCTCCGCCCCCTCTTCCTCCTCCAGCCCCTCCCGCCGCGGCTCGGCGCACCTGGGCGTCCTCTCGGCTCCACGACCGTCCTCTGCAAGCAAGTCTCCCCGCTGGGGGTTCTCTCTCTCGGTGTTTCTTTGTCTCTGTTCGCCTCTTCATTCCTTATCTTTGCCCTTCTGTTCTATCTCCGCTCCGCTCTCTCGGTCTCTCTCAGCTTTAGTTCTGTCTGGATCTGTCCCTCACTTCTCCGACTCACTCCCGGCTCTGCCGTCCGTCCGTCCGTCCAGCGGTGTGAGGTGGCGCGGTGGCGGGCGCGATGAGCGGCGCCTGCACGAGCTATGTGAGCGCCGAGCAGGAGGTGGTGCGCGGCTTCAGCTGTCCGCGCCCGGGGGGCGAGGCGGCCGCCGTCTTCTGTTGCGGCTTCCGAGACCACAAGTACTGCTGCGATGACCCGCACAGCTTCTTCCCCTACGAGCACAGCTACATGTGGTGGCTCAGGTACCAACCCCACTCCAATCTCAATCCTTTCATCCTGTCTTCAGCCCCTTCTAAACCGACCCCTTCCCACCCCATACCCAAAGCTGACCCACCTCTCAAGCTGTCACCAACCCAGCCATTCTTTCAAGTGTCATAGCAACCCCCTCTCACTCTATTCCTCCTTCCTGACCTCAGCCAATACCCTGATCCATGCATGGACCTCACCTCAGCTTGACGCCAAAGCAACCTTCATCCACATTTTCAGCTTCGTTCTGCTCTAGAGCACACACCTACCTCACAGCAAATTACTATTCCTAACTTCACAGGAAACTCAAACCATCCCAACCATTATATGTTCTAATATCAATACTAATGTCACCCCTACTCTTACCCAGTCCCTCAATATTGATGCCAGCCCTCAATCTATCATCATCCACAACCTCCTCTTTAATCATCTCTGCAACCTCATTTCAGCTACTTTCCCCCATCCTGACTCCCAGTGTCATCCAGATCTGCAGTCAGACCCTAAGCTTCACTTGATGCTATACCCCAGTCTTATCCTCAACTCTAGCCTTTCATCCCATAGTCAGCCATTTTTTCATATAGACCTTGTGAAGTACTGACTGTGTGCCAGATCCTGTGGTAATTGCTGGATTGTATTTCACCCTGAGCCAAAGCAAGAGACCTGAGTCTCTTGAGCTGACTCCAAGTTCATCATGACTTGGTGGCCTAATGCCACAGCAGGATGCCACCTCAGGTTCTATCAACTGAAACTTGGATAATTCTCCTCTCACAGGCCCTTGGTATCCCTACTTGTTGTATAAAGGAGTTAGCCAGATCAGCCAAAACATTCTTGGAACTTAAGTTAGGAGCTGAGAAAGCAACATATTTCATTGCTACTGGGTTTCCAAAGGCGTCTCAAAGAAAAAGACAAAAAAAAAAAACAAACAAAAAAACCAACCCCAAACAAACCCAGTTTGCTGCTGAGTCTGCACTGAGAAACAAACACCAGCAACACCAAATTGGGTCATTTCAGTAGAGAGTGAACTTCGTGTGCTTAGAGGTATATGAGCAGAGGCCATGTATCCTTTGGGATGGGAAAGAAAGCACCATAGCTACTAAAGTCTCCTTAGCTGCTTTTTTGATCTGTCAAGTGAGGATTATGATCAGTCACTGCCCTGATTTCCAAATAGGGCAGTAAACAACAACAAAAACCTCACTGCCATCTTGATTGTGACTCATGTGGTAAGGATGAGAAAACAGAGGTAAGTCAACTTGACAAATGCCAATAACAGTTGGACATATGGTTGCATCTTACAGGCTACTCAATCTATAATTCTAGAGACTTTTCAGATGGTTTCTAAGATGCATATTTGCTTGCTCCCCGTCACCCAGAGAGCCACATTAGCTTATTCTGTTAACCATATATTCAGTCATTCATTATAGCTTTTTATTTGTGCCAGGCCTGAAAACACAGAAATCAATTGTTCTCTACCCCTCAGGAGCTCACTAACAGTCCACTTAGAGAGATACAAAATGCACCTGAAGTAGGTAGAGTAAGGGAGTATTTGTTGCAAGATGCATTTTGTACTTAGGAATGAGCTGAAATTTGACGGTTCTGACCTCCTTTTGGAGGACAGAGACACTAAGGGGATTTGGGCTGGTGAGAACCTGGTCCAAACCTTGGTACCACCAAGCTTTGTGGATATCAGCAAATCATTTAATCTCAGAACCTTCTCCGTTTTTTCTTTTTTTAATAGCAGCATGCTGTTTCATTCACACCCAGGTGTGGGTGGGTTGAGACCCTATGCGGCATCACCTTTTTTTTTTAATTACTTCCTGTGTGCTGTTGAATTGGACCCGACTGGCACAGGAGGAGACTGCCCCGCCTCCTCCAGTAGAGCATTTGGTGGATTCGAACTGTGCACCTTTGGGATTGCAGCACAGCTTCTTGCCAGCAGGCCACCAGAGCTTCCTATCAACCTCTTTTTCTAATCATCCTAAAAATGAAAATGATAATACCTGTCTCATGTCATTGTGTAGATTAAAAACTCGTTACCGTCTAGACAATCCTAACTCATTGTGAACCTATAGGACTGAATAATACTGCAAAGACCATAGCCTGTATCAGGCGCATCGTAGTCTCCAGAGTGACACCATTGCTCTTTCAGTACTTTGGAGAGGTCCCTAACAGTAGACTTTCCCATCACAATACGTCTTTTAATTTCCTGGCTGCTGGTGACAAGAGTGTTGACTGTAGAACCAAGCAAACTAAAATAATCCATGAGAAAATTACTAGTGTAATCAGTAGTTGCTTTCATTAACGTGTATTCCCTTTCCCTGGTTCCTATTTAAGGGAGCTCTGGTTGCACAGTCTCCAGAGTTGTACTGCTAACTGAAAGGTCGTACTTCTTTGGCAATTCAAATCTACTCTGTAGGAGAAAACTGGGCAATTGTCTCTCTAGGAATTTCCCGCCTCTTTTGAGTGAGCTGTAGGTTCCTACTAAATGGCGTTGAGTTTGGGGGTTGTTGTTAGTTTTAGTTTTTTGTTTGTTTTTGAGGTTCATGGTTGAGGAAAGTGAAGCTCAAAATATGAAAGTGGCTTGTCCAAGATCTTTTAGCAATGTCATAGCAGATTGAGATTTAAGGAACATGATCTAGGACTGTCCAGGTGCTACATGCTTTCATATGCACAACCCTCTCCTGTGTCATCTCCATTTTACTGATAAGAAAACTTGAGAGAGGCTAATTACTATCAGACAGGCTCCCAGCAAGAGAAAGTGGCTGAGCTGGGAGGACAACTCAGATGTGTCTGACCCCAAACCAGGGTTTATGCTACTGCTAGTCCAAATCAGTCCTGACTCTTTGAAAACCTACTCTACTCAGATCATCTGAAAACATGCTTTATAAATCTGTTCTCACTAGCCCTTGAGGATATGGAAATGTGCTGGCCTTTGGGGATAGCGATGAGTAACCCCCTCAGCATACAACCAACCAGGACCCAATCTCTCTGTCACCACTTCTTCCCTACCTGAAGCTCTTCCTCTTGTGAGTTGTTGGTTGCCATAGAAACACTGAGTGCTTTAGTGTTCAGATAATGAGGTAGGAGGTTGGATGGGTGACCTCCTGTGTCAATATGCTTCCCATTCTGTGACCACTCCACCCCCCAAGGACAACCAGAAGATTCTGGGCTAGACCCTTCCTGTGTATAGGATATACATAATGTGGTCCATAAACATTACAAACAATTGCAAAGTGCTGAAGGGAGTCTGAGGGCCCTCAGATGTTTGCATGGTCAGTGTGTCATGAACCCTGAAATAATTTCCCCAGCATTCTTTTGGCTTGCCCCAAAATTTGATTTGGCTCCATCCGTGAAACTAGCTTTTTAAAAATTATACATCTCCAGGTAAGAATCATTTCCTTGGTGAGAGAGTGCTCAAGGATAATTACTATCTTTAAAAGCAAGTCTCAGGAAGTAAATCTTCCACATGAAGAAGCAGCTTGTGCTATTACACTGTCTGGTCCAGTTTCCAAACAACCTCCATCTGCAGTTGTTTTTCATCAAAACATGAGCCATGAAACAGTAGCCTTGCTGGAGAACAGAGCTGGTGATCAGGCAACTTTATAAATATACTTTCTTATTTTTTTGTAAATAAACTTTTTGTCTTTACAAATAAAGACAATGAAGTTCGGAGAGGCAAAGTGATTTTCAGTTTATGTGCTACAGAGCCAGGATTTGAATTTAGAACTCCTGAACTCTAAAGCCCTTGTTTTTGTTTGTCGACCCCTCTAATTTCTTCTCAGGGATCACAATATTTTCTTAGGGTTTTCTGTCTATCATAGTCATTTACAAAAACTTAGTAATTGTCATCAAGTGAGGACTGACTTATGGTGATCTCATGTATGACAAGGTAGAAATGTACTTCATAGGGTTTTAAAAGTTGGTGTTTTTTAGCTTTTTTTTTTTTACAATTTCCAGGCTTGTCTTTTAAGATGCCTCTTAGAGTGGAGTCAAACCTCGAACCTTATGGTAAACAACCAAGTATGTTTTCATTACCCAGAAACTCCTTCATAATCATAGACCATTGCAATCCTAGAAGCTGGAGGTTCTCTAATCGGACTTCCCAGTCAGGTCTGGGAGGTATAACTTCACTAACAGATGCACTCATCCTGATGTTCTGCCAAAACCCTCCCAGTGATGGGGGAAGTCACCACCTCTTGAGGCTGTGCGTTCAGCATGGAAAAACTCTATTTCTAAGTTTCTCTTCTACTAAGCATAGATTTATCCCTTTGGATCCTCTGTCTTGTCAGCTCCATCCTCAGAAAGAAGTTGGTTCTCCTATTCCAGATGGACCAACTGTGTATGAATGAAGATGTGTCTGTTCAGTCCTTGAATCCAGGGCATCGCCTCGCAACTCTCTTACTCACACCTTCAGTGACCCTACTGTGAGGCCCATTTTCATCCAAGTGTCCATAGATATCCTTTGAAAGGATAGGATCCCAACCTGTACGCAGTCCTATAAGCGAGTTATTATTTTGAAAGAGAAAAACAGTGCTTAATTAGAATTCTTTCAGAGGCATAAAAAAGTACTACATACTTAATGTAGGAAAAAAGCAAAAGCAGCCATGGGTAATCCAAGTTCTTGGTTTGGGTTCTCCTGAAAAAAGACTCTGAGAAGTTACATTGAGGGCATGTTGTTCATATGGAAAGTGATGCCAGAAAACACTTGTAGAAATAGGAAAGTGACACAAGGAAAGGAGAGAGGTTTAACAAAAGAGGATGTGCTTACTGTGGGTAACCACAGCTTAAACTCACTGAATTGTGCTAGCCAGCATATAACATATACCTCACAGTTCTCCCAAGGAAGCTGGGATATTTGCATGCTAGCATTTCTGGACATGGGAGTTGAGTTGCTGAGAAGGTGATATGACTCCTGCACTCTGACCTGCTTGATAAAGCCAAGAAAGGTCTCAGGCAAAGAGATGCAGATGCCACCAGTTGAAACTCTGGAAAGAATATCAAATGAGGTACGAACAGAACATATATAGTATAGTGCTACATATAGGACATCAGTAATCTGTTCAGATTTTGATGTATTTCCCTCTGATCTTTATACATACATAACATACGCATACATGTATGTTGTTGTTGAGTACCTTTGAGTCAGAAATGACTCATAGCTGACCCTCCAGCAAGTTTTCAGAGGCAGTAAATTGCACAGGAGATTGTCCATCTTTCTCCCAAGATGCTTCTGGTTTCTTTGAACAATGTACCTTTGGGTTGGCAGCACAGTTCCTTACCACTAAGCCACCAGAGTTGGAGTTATACTGTATATTCAATTGCGCATCCTGTTCTCTACGCTTAATGTTTCTCATTAATTTATCCATGACCTTAAATATTGTTTGAAAACATGTTTTAATGGCTCTATACTAGACCATCACAGGAGTGTCCTGTAATTTATTTAGCCTCGGGGAAATAGAGTCCAAGATTCTAAGGTATTTTTGTGCTTGATAGAAACTGGCTATTGGTAGGTAATTCTACACAAGGGGCAAGGGCCGGAGTCTGGACAGGAACATGAGAAGAAGAACAGTTAAGGAAGGAATGGTGGTCAAGGAGGGCACACAAACAAAACATGTTGTTGTTGATGTTCGACCCATCAAGTCATTTCCAACTCGGAGGATTTATATGTACAACAGAACAAAACACTACCCGGTCCTGATCTGGAGCCAACCTCACAGTCATTGCCATGTTTGAACTTGTTATTGTAGCCACTGGGGTAATCCATCTTGTTAAAGATCTTCTTCGTTTTTGCTGAATCTACCACGCATGGTATCTTTTTCCAGAATCTTGAGGCCTCCTTAACTCATTGCCAAAATATGCAAAATTAAGTCTTGATATTTCACATTCTATTTGTTCTTCTCAAGGTCCATGGTATGTTCAGTATTCTTTCTAACACTACCATAATTCAAATGTATCAATTCTCAGGGAGCTCTGGTGGCCTTGTGGCAGGAATCTCGTGGTTCGCAAGGACCAGATGCTCCACTGTAAAAGGGGGGACAGTCACCTCCTGTGCCAGTCAGATCTTTTCAACAGTACACAAACTAAAAAAAAACCAGAACAAACAAATTATCAATTCAGGTGCCTCCCAAATCCCTTCCTAGACAGAAGGAAAACTGTTACACACAGTAGGCACTTGGTGACATTAACTGACTGCCTGTGATGGGCTAGGCCTTGTACATGGCGAGGACAAAGCGTAAGCTAGCTCTTTCAAAGAGCAAATGGCGAATATGCTGACCATCTATGTGTGCCAAGCAAACCACATACCTTTTAGCATCTATTCTTACTACCATTGTGTGGTACCATGATCTGATCATTTTCATTTTTCTGGAAATGGAGGCTCAAAGACATTAACTAACTAAGGGCTCACTCACAGTGAACTAATACATAGCTGGTCCTCACTCAGATGGGTCTGTTGCAAAACCCTTTGCTTTCTCTACCACAACAGACAGCCTGACCACATAGGAAGTGTCAGACGCCTTGATTAAGGTGTCTTACGCAGACTGGCCTGGTATGGGAAGGGAGAAAAGAATAACCTAGGAAGAATTATCCAGAAGGGGACATTAGTGATGAACCTTCTAAACAAGTAAATTTTAGACATGGAGAGCTAATGGAGATGAATCACATGAAGAAAGAAAACTGTGGCTCCAAACTATGGCTCAAGACCAAGTGACACAGGCCTGAATTGGGGTTGAGGCAGTGAGGCCAGAAGATGGTGAGAGGGCTTCAGGCATGTAGCCAACTGAGTGAGGTTGCAAGGATATGTGGGTTTTGTACCAGCAGCCAGGAAATCAAAAGACAAATTGCACTGGGAAAGTCTGCTGTCAGGGACCTCTCCAGAGTACTGAAGAGCAGTGACATCAGTCTGGAGACTAAGGTGCACCAGATCCAGGCCATGGTCTTTGCAATTACTTGCTGTACATCAGAAAGCTGGAAAATGTCTAGGGATGATAGAAAGGGATGCCTCTGAGCTGTGGTACTGGAGGAAAGTATTGCATCGACTGCTAGAAAAATAAAGATTCATTCTAGAGAGGGTGAAACCAGTCTGCTCCTTGGAGGCAAGGATTCTGAAGCTTCATCTGACAATTTCGGGAATGTTGCAAGGAAGGACCAGTCCTTGGAGAAGGACATCATCCTTGAAAGGGTGGGGTGACAGCACAAGAGAGGAAGAAACTTGATGAGATGGATTGACTCAGTGCCTGGGGTATTGGGGGTAGGTGTATCAGAGACAATAAGGTTGGCTCAGGATAGAGCAGGGTTTAGGGCTGTTGTACATAGAAAGGGTCACTATGAGTCGCAAGCAACTCGATGGCACATAACAACAACATGTCTTGATTTGGAAAAAAAAATCCAGTAGTTTTAAGAGATTGCCTCCAGCTCTCTCTGGGATGGGAACAGGGAGAAAGACGTTAAAGAAAAAGGGAAGAAGAAATAGAACTCGGAGTGAGTCCCTGTTCCCTGGTGGGTTCTAAGTGATGTCATGTCTGGTGAGCACATCATTGTGCTCTTACTCATGTGTAGACACAGAAAGCCTGTTCAAGACAGATCAAAACCAGCTGCTGGCTAGTCAGTTCTACCTTGACTAGAGCTAGTAGTAGAACTAGTAGTTCTAGTATCAAAACCAGTAGTACTCAAGAAGAGAACTGAGTTCTGCAAAGTTTTGTTTGTTTAACACGTTGCCACACACACTTTTCATTGACAACCCTGCTTAGAAACACATTTATTTTTTTTTTACCATCATTTGCGGCAACGTGTTATATACAATTTATTGCTGGTTTACTTACAAAGTTCATATACCTTGCTTTTCACACTGGATCTTCCTCATTTCCTTTCTCCACCCCTTTCTCCAGCCATCAAATTGTGTGACTTTATGATTCCCCCACATTCCCACCTCCACTCATCCTCACCCCACTGTTCCCCCCTTAGATTCTCATACACCTTTTACTGGTTATCTATTTCTATAATAATGACCTTATATAGTATTTGTCCTTGTGGGACTGAGTGAGTTAGTTCCATTCAGCATAATGCTCTCCAGTCCCTCTCAAGTTAGGTTGTCATTTTCAAAATCACTGCTCCTGCATGCTACATATTTTTCCATCTTGCATATGTACCATAAGTTCTTAATCCATTCTATTGTGGTTGGACATTTGGGCTGCTTGCAAGCTTTTTTTAAGGCTAAATTTTTTAGAAGTAGATTGCTGAGGATCCTGTAACCTTCCAGTCAGTGGATTAACTGTATGCACTCCTCAAGACAGGTAAGGGTATAATAAAATCTGAGCTCCTTGCTCCAGCACCTACATTACCTCCACCATGTCACATTGTCTCCTCGGCCCCTTTCTGACACCCAGTTCCCTTATGGTCTTCTCTCTCCAGTATCGGTGCTCTAGTGGGCCTGTCCATTGCAGCCGTGGTCCTCCTGGCCTTCATCATCACTGCCTGTGTGCTTTGTTACCTGTTTGTCAGCTCCAAACCCCACACAAAACTGGACCCTGCCTTAAGCTTACAGGCTACAGGTAATAAAGAAGCTACTTAGTTTCTTTGTTTTATTCAGCAGGCTAGCCCTTTAACAGAGGAGAGACACTTAGAAATAAGATTCAGAGCATTTACCTAACAAATGTTCTTGGAATGTTTAAAAGCAGCAGAACATTTCTCATGAGGTTCGTGGTCTGAACATTTGTGACTCAAACTCTTCATGTGCTCATTGTTTATCAAAATAATTTGATGTTGCCAGTACTCCATTTGTCACAGGATGAATCCATGTTGTGGGTTTTCTAAAATGATGCTTTAATTTTAGCCTGGTGAGTACATAAGGGTTGCAAACTGTTTCTAATATTACACCTAAACAATATAGGTTAAAAAGAAAATCTGCTACTTGTAAAATTCACAGTTAATTCAGAAAGTAAATAGAGATATTTTTTGATAAAGTAATGTTTTAAACTACTCATTCCTTCATTAACATGGCTGTTTAGGAGTCTCTGTTGTTGTTAGATGTTGTCAAGTAGCTTTTATCTCATAGCATGTCTGTGTCACAAAATAGAATCGCCCCAAAGGATTTTCTAGGCTGTAATCTTTGTAAGAGTGAGCTCTCATAGCCTACTGTTAGGGATTTTCCCAGCTAACCCAGGGCAGGCAGTTTGAATCTACCAACTTCTCTATAGGAGAAAGATGGGCAGTCTCCTCCAGTGCATTTCACAGGCTTTGAAAATCTGCTGGAGGATCAGCTATGAGTAATTTACAGTTTGATGGCACATAATCACCAGCAACAATCTTTATGAGAGGAGGTGGCTGAGTCTCTCTCCTACAGAGAAACAGGATGAATTCAAACCCCTGTATTGCACCACAACAAAATAAAGGTAAAAAATCCAGTAGAAAAATGGCCACAGAATTTGAACAGACACTTCACCAAAGAAGACATTCTGATGGCCAACAAGCACATGAAGAAATGTTCCAAATCCCTAGCTCTAAGAGAGATGCAAATCAAAGCAACTATGAGATATCATCTCACCCCAGTCAAAATAGCAAAATTTAACAGAACAGCAAGCAACAAATGCTGGCGAGATTGTGGAGAAACTGGAACCCTTATTCACTGTTGGTGGGAGTGTAAAATAGTGCAACCACTGTGGAAAGCAGTGTGACGCTTTCTCAAAAAGTTGCAAATAGAGATATCATTTGACCCAGCAATTCCACTACTGGGAATATACCCCAAAGAGACCATAACTGACACCCAAGCAGATATATGCACACCCATGTTTATCGTGGCTTTCTTCACAATAGCAAGGAGTTGGAAACAACCTAAGTGCCCATCAGCAAATGAATGGATAGAGAAGCTGTGGTGTATTCACACAATGGAATACTATGCTGCATTGAAAAACAAGGAACTCAGGAAATATTATTCAAAATGGGTGACTCTGGAGGACATTATGCTGAGCAAAGTATCTCAGTCACAAAAGGACAAATACTGCATAGTGCCACTGTTGCCACTGTTGTAAAACAGGACTGACATCTGGATTGGGGGGAGACTGAGAAAGATAAATTGAATAATGTATACTGCATTGAAACAGATAAGGGAGAAAACTGTTTAAAAAGGATATGTGATTAGGTATTTTTGTCATGACAGGAGTCTAGAGCAAAAGCTACATGGTGGAGTGGACCTGGAGGAGGGTTTGTAAAACAATGAAAGAATTTTTCTTTTACCTTTTCAAGAGGGTAGTGTACAAGAGGAGAGAGTTGGGAGGGGAGAAAAGTGCAACAATGAATGTATGGAAACCCAAAGTCTCTGTAAATTTTCATTGAAATGAATAATAAATTTTTAAAACAGAAAAAAAACCAACAACAACAACAAAAACCCCTATATTGTCAGCTTAATCACTGCACCACCAGGGCTCCTTCAAGAGTCTTTATTGTTATGTGTGGTCCAGTGTGAACCAACTGATAGCTGACCTCTCAGCAGGTCTTCATACAGATATGTGTTGGAGAAATTTCAGCCAGAATGCTCTTTAGAGGCAAGGATGGCAAAGCTTTCTTTCACATAGTTTGGGATTTTGGTAGAGAGGATCGCTTCTTGGTTAGAGACATCATACTTGGAAAAGTAGAGGGTCGATGAAAGAGAAGACAAGATTGATTGACGCAGTGACTGCAGTAAGGGCTCAGGTATTTCAGAGATGATGATGGCACAGGAAAAGACTAGGTTCAGATCTATTGTTCATGGAGTCGCTATGAGTTGTATCTGACTCAACAACGCTTAAAATGAACCTTTTTAGTCTATTGTAAGATATTATGAAAAATAAAAGGCCCTGGTAGCGAAGGATCTTCTCCATATTTTGATAGACGAGACTCAGAACAAGTTAATTGTCTCAATTTTTAAAATGAGAAAAACAGGATAAGTGAAGCTAGGTGGCTTATTTAAGGTGTCCCAGCTAATAAGTAGTGGGACTGGACTTTCTACCTGGAGCCATGTTCCTTTCTCTACCCCGCGCTGAATCTGTGCAGTCTGTAATTAGGCAACAGTTGTTTAATATCAAATTTAAAACCAAAATGGAACCAAACCCACTGCCATTGAATTAATTGCAGTTCAGAAGTACCATCAGGTTTCTGAGGCTGTAAATCTTCATAGGAAGAGACTGCCCTTCTCTCTCCCAAAGAATGGCTGGTGGATTCCAACTGCCAACCTTTTGGTTAGCCGCCCAATTCATTACATACTATACCAAAAAGTGACCAATTTGTACACATAAAAAAAAAGGTTGATATGGCAAATGTTTTGTTATATATATAGTTGTTGTTACATGCCATCAAGTTGACTGCGATTCATAGTGACCCTATGAACAATGGCTCTGAACTTTGCCCTATCTTGAACCGACCTCACTGTCTCTGATACATCTGACCCCATTGCCATAGTCACTGTGTCAGTCCATCTTATCCAGTGTCTTATTCTTCTGTACTGGACCTCCACCCTTTGAAGCATGATATCCTTCTCCATGAACTGGTTCCTCCTAGCAACATGCCCAAAGTATGTAAGACAGAACTTCAAAATCCTTGCCTCAAAGGAGCAACCTGGGTTCATCTTCTCCAGGACAGACCTGTTCAGTACTCTTCACCAGCACCACAACTCAAAGGCATTCATTCTTCTTCTGTCATCCTTACTCATTGTCCAGCTCTCAGATGCATAGCAAGTAATTGTGAAGACCATGCCCTGGATCAGGCACACCTTAGTCTATAGACTGTTATTATTGCTCTTCAGCACTCTGGAGAGGTCCTTGACAGCAGAATTTTCCAATGCAACTCACTTTTTATTTCCTGACTGCTGATGCCAAGAGTGTTGATTGTAGATCTGAGCAAGATGAAATTGTTAACTATCGCAATCTCTTCTCCTTCTGTCATCATGCTGCAAATTGGCCTGGTGTTGAGAATCTTTATTTTCTTGATGTTGAACATCAATCTTTATTGAAGACTACAGTCCTTGACCTTCTGTAGCAAACACTTCAGGTCCTCTTCAGTTTCAGCAAGCAAAGTTGTGGCATCTTCATAATACAGGTTGTACACGAACCTTCTTCCAATCCTGATGCTGCATGTCTCCTAAAGTACAGCCTCCCAACTGAATATATATAAATAAGTGTAAATGTGGTTATATAACCATAATTTTAAAAGAATTAAAGAGGAGGTCTTATGGTACTTTTTAGTGTTGATACACTGAAGGCATAGGTGAAATAAAATGAAAGAGAAAAGATATCCAAAAAAACGGGTTGCTACTGAAGAAAGGTGTGTGGGCAGCACTAAATGAGACCAATACAAGGAAGGAGATAGTAGTTAATTTTGGACACTACAGGAAATAGGGAAGAACTGTAATGGCCTGGTGGTAAGAAGCTGTGCTGCCATTTTAAAACCACACAGTTCAAATCCACCAGCTGCTCCATGAGAGAAGGATGGGCAGTGTCCTCCTGTGCGATTTACTGCCTCTGAAAACTGGTCAGAGGGTCAGCTCTGCCAGTTCTGACTCAACACACAACGATGTGAAATAAGGACAGGCAAGATGGGGGAGAGATTTTACACAAGAGTGGCAACTATCAGAGAGGTTGAAGGGAGAAGGTAGCTAAACCTCTGAGAAAGACAGGGTTTAATGTGAAAGATTCAGTTTTCTATCTTAACAATAGGAATGCAAAAAAGAAAAAAGTCAGTAGGCTGTTTTGCCAAAGGAAAAAGAAGTATTTTTATCTCTAGAATTAAGAGATTAATAATTTCTTTTCTGACATCTCCTGGAGTCTTGAGTCAGCGTTTTGGGGCGGGCAAGGCGGTGGGGGATACAAAACCCTTCTCAGATCCTGATGACTGTGAATACCCCTGCTGTGGGTGATTGGTGCGAAGCAGGAGAAATGGGTTTGAGAGAAGAAGGATGCTTCCAGCTTTTCTTTAAAGTCCAGCTTGGTGGCAGAGGGGATAAAAAGCAAGAGTGTAGACTCAGCCAGGATTATGGACTATACATAGACTTAATAGCATCAAAACCCTCAAGGAGGCAAAACTAATAACTTGCCTTAACATGAGGCTTTATTGTACACCTACTACTGTTAAAACTCCTGCAATATATTGTGAATGATACAAGTCCTAATTAGCAAGTTTAATTTGGTAAAAACAAGTATTATGTTCATTTTAGAAGTGAGAAAATCAAGGGCGAGAGAGGATAGGTAATTAAAAGGTATGAAAGGTTCCTGAGACGTGACAAGAACCTGACTATAGGGTGAGCTATCACATATATACGGATAGAAGATTCAGTAGCATAGAGACATCAGTTCTTCTCAAATTAATAGAAACCTCAAAAAATATTTCATAGGATTTGCCAAACAAATTCTAAATTAACCTGTAGATGTCAAAGTACAAGAGTGAATAAAATCAGTTTTGGAAAGAAAGCCTAGAGGGATTTGTTCTAAACTAACAAAAATAAAGACCAAAAGATTTGTCAGTGTGATATTGGCACAAAAACTGATAGATAGAATGAGTAATGCAGTTGTTCCCAGTCAGGGGCAAATTTGTCCCCAGTGACATTTGGCAATGTCTTGAGCCTTTCACAGTTGGAGAATGCTGGTAAATAGCCTACTGTTAACAGCCCCAAACAAAGAATTCTCAGCCCACATAACAATAACAACCACTGGTAGTATAATCCCAAGGGACTTGTGCTATTAACCCAAAGATGGCACTTCTCTGATGGTTCCAGTCCACCAGCAGTTCTGAGGGGGAAAGATGAGCCATCTCCTCTCATATGATTTTTGAAAACCAACAGAGGGTCAGTTATTAATGGGTTCCACTTGCACTACAGTGAAAGTTGTGATAACTGTTAAAGGAGCTCTGGTGGTGCAGTGGTTAAAGGTTTTGACTGCTAACCAAAAAGTTAGCAGTTCAAACCCACCAACTACTACAGGACACAAATATATATTTATTTGTATGTTGTTGTTGTTGTTATGTGCCATCGAGTTATTTGCAACTCATAGCGACCCTATGCACAACAACCCTAAACCCTGCTCTATCCTGCACCAACCGCACTGCCTCTGACATACCCATCCCGATTACCCCAGTCACCAAATCAATCCATCTCATAGAGGGTCTTCCCCTCCTGCGCTGTCCCTCCACCCTACCAAATATGATGTCCCTCTTCAAGGACCTGTCCCTCCTGGCAACATGTCCAAAGTATGTCAGACGAAGCCCCAGAATCCTTGCCTCCAAGGAGTAGCTTGGTTTAATCCTCTCCAAGATGAATCTGTTTTCCTGGAAGTCCACGGTACATTCAGTACTCTTCTACAGCACCACAGCTCAAAGGCATCAACTCTCCTTCTGTCCTCCCTAGTCATTGTCCAACTCTCTGATGCATAACAAGCGATTGCAAAGACCATGGCCTGTATCAGGTGCACCTTAGTCTCCAGAGAGACACCGTTGCTCTTGAGTACTTTAGAGAGGTCCCTAACAGCAGACTTTCCCATCGTGATACGCTTTTTGATTAAAAACTAAAATGGATATCCGAAGAGACTCTGAAAATTGCAATAGAGCATCAGGAAGTCAAAAGAAAAGAAAGAAATGCTAACTTAAAAAAGATGAACAGTAGATTTTAAAGGGCAGCTCGAGAGGACAAAGCAAAGTATTATAATGGAATGTGTAAAGAGCTAGAGTGTGAGAATAAAAAAGGAAGAACTCGTTTGGCATTCCTCAAACTGAAAAAAAAACCTGAAAAACAAATTCAAGCCTTGAGTTGCAATATTGAGAGACTCTATGGGAAAATTTTTGAACAATCCAAGGAACATTAAAAGAAGGTGGCAAAAATACACGGAGTCACTGTACAAAAAATGAGTCAACACCAAAATATTTCAGGAAGTAGCATATGATAAAGAGCCAATGGTGATGAAAGATGTTCAAACTGCACTGAAGACACTGGCAAAAAAATAAAGCTCCAGGAATCAATGAGATACCTGTTGAATTGTTCCAAATAATAAATACAGCCCTGGATGTGCTCACGAGTATGCCACAGAATTTGGAAGACAGCTATCTGGTCAGCTGACTAAAGAAAATTCATATTTGTTCCCACTCCCAAGAAAGATGATACAACACAATATCATTAATATCACATTGTTGTTATGTGCCATTGAGGCGCTTGCGACTCATAGCGACCCTATGTACAAGCGTTCTAAATGCCGTTCTATCCTGTGCCAACCTAGCCATCTCAAATGCACTCATTCCCACTGCTCCAGTCACAGAATTGATCCATCTCTTAAAAGGTCTTCCTCTCCTTCGCTGCCCCTCCACTCTGCCAAACATGATGTCCCTCTCAAACAAAATATTATTAAAGATCATGCAAAGATTGTTAGAACAATATATTGACAGAGAACTACCAGAAGTTCTAGCTGGGTTTAGAAGAGGCCATGGCAGCAGGGATGTCAGATGGATCTTGCTGAAAGCAGAGATTATCAGAAAAATAACTACTTGTGTTTTATTGATGATGTAAAGGCATTTGTCTGTGCATCATAACAAATCATGGTTGATCTTGAGAAGAATGGGAATTCCAGAACACTTAATTGTGTTTATTCAAAATCTATACCTAAACCAAGAAATCGTCCAAACAGAGCAAGGAAACACTGCTTGATTTAAAATCAGCAACCGTGTGCATCAGGGCTGTATCCTCTTTCCAGATCTATTTGATCTGTATGCTGAGAAAATAATCCAAGAGGCTGTACTTTATAAAGAGGAATATAGCATCAGGACTGGGGGAAGCTTCATGAAGATAACATAAACTTGCTTGAACAAGTGAGAAGGACCTGAGGCGCTTGCTGCAGAGGATCAAGGATTGTAGTCTTCAATATGGATTACATCTCAGTATCAGGAAAATAAAAATCCTTACCACTGGTCCAATGGGCAACATCATGATAGATGGAGGAAAGATTGAAATGTCAATAATTTCATCTTGCTTGGATACATGGTCAACCCCCTTAGTACCAGCAATCAGGAGATCAGGGGACAGATAGTATTGGGAAAGTCTGATGTTAGGGATATCTTCGAAGTCTTGAAGAACAGTGATGTCAGTTCTAAAGAATAAGATGCTTCTTATTTGGGCCACAGTCTTTCCAATCACTTGCTATGCATCTGAGCACTGGACAATGAATAAGGAAGACAGAAGAAAAAGAGATGCATTTGAGTTGTGGTATTGGAAAAGTGCTGGATATCCCATGGACTGCCAGAAGAACAGATAATGTCTTGGAAAAGGTGCAGCCAGTGCTCCTTGGAGGCAAAAATGTTGAAGTTTTATCTCTCATCTTTGGGCATGTTGTTAGGAGAGGTTATTCCTTGGAGACGGACATCATGCTTGAAAAGATGGAAGGATGGTGAAGGAGAAGAAGACCTTCAGTGAGATAGATTGATATAGTGGCTACTGCAATAGGTTCAAGTGTGTCAGAGATGATGAGGTTGGCACAGGACAGGACAGGGTTCAGATCTGTCTGAAGGTCACTATGAGTCATGCTTGACTCAATGGCACCTAACAACAACAAGAACAAACCTATGGAGCAGTTCTATTCTGTCCTTTAGGGTCTTGTGACTTGAAATTAGCTCAACACCAATGGAATAGCAATTTAAAAACTCCTCCAAGAGAGATAGTTTCAGTGTAAAATTTTACTAAGCAGCTAAAGAAATATTAATACCAATTCTATATAATCTCTTTTGAGAAAATAGGAACCAACACTTCTTACTTAATTCTAAGTAACTAATATTACTCTGAGACCAAAACCAGGCAAAGACAATACAAAAGGAGAAAACTACAGAAAAATAGCCGTCATAAATCTACAAATAAAAATCTTGAACAAAATATTGAACCAACTCGTAGCTGATTCTCAGCAAGTTTTCAGAGGCTGTAAATCACACGGGAGTAGATTGCTCATATTTTTACTGCATAGCAGCTGGTGGATTAGAAGTGCATGCTTTTGAACTGTTAGCACAAGTCCTTACCATTAGACCAGAGCTCCCTGTTTAACAAAGTATTAGCAAGTGGAATTTTAAAATGTATAAAAAGAATTAAACATCACAACCAAGTAGGATTTATTCTAGGGATCCTAGGTTTGTTCAGTATTTAAGAATCAACCAAAATAACCTAATATATTTGCAGCCTAATGAAGAAAAATCACATTATCCTATAAATCAATGAAGTAAAAGCATTTAAAAAATTCAACCCCATTTATACTCAAAACTAGAAGTGGAGAAGAAACTTCTTAACCTGATAAAGGTCATCTACAAACAACTTACAATTAGTATCATACTTTGTAGTGAAAAATTAAAATGCTTTCCCCTAAAATCTGGGATAAGGAAAGGATTACTAATATCACTACTTTCTTTTTTTTTTTTTTCAGTGCAGTATATACAATTTATCCAGTTTTTCTCAGTCTTACCCCAACCCTGATATCAGTCCCATTTTACAACAGTGGCACCATGCAATATTTGTCCATTTGCATCTGAGATATGGATGTGCATATATCACTACTTTTGATTCAACATATTGTCTACCCCAAGCGTCAGAAGAAACCTCCTTTGTCAGTGTGTCCTTTGCCATTCCCTATCACTCCTTCCTGAAAGAGACTTTATCTGTGTTTCATTGACCAAAGCTAGTTGACTTTGTGGATCACAACAAATTATCACTAACCTTGAACTATCTAAGAAAATAATATCTAAGAGATTAGTTAATAGATAATTGATACATATTAAAATGAATTAAAGGAAAGGCAGTAGCCATTAAGGGAATATTCAACACAATATCACTAAAGGAAAGAGAAAAGTTTAGAAGGATTAAAGGAAATCATAATTACTGAGAGGAGTAGAAAAAAATGAGTAAATTGTTGGTGTTGGAATTAATGTTATAGAACAAAACTGTATATGGTCCAGAATAAGAGTTGTATAGTAAAATGGTCTGGGGCAGAGGGGAGGGGAGACCTGTATAACAATAAAAGAACATTTTTTCCAAAGGAAAAAGAGAACTGGGGGGGGAAGGGAGACAGGGAAGAAAATGTACAACAATGAATGAATGGAAATCCAAGCTATTAAAAATTTTCATTAAAATCTAAAAAAAAGAAAAAAGTTATATGAATGATTTAATGAAAATTTCTCTGTAGACTTAGATTCAAATCTCAATAGAAAAAAACACTACTAAGAAGATGAAAAGTTACAGAAATGGATACAAACCATCTATGTAACAAAAGGGTAGTATTTAGAATCTATAAAGAATTCTCATAACTCAGCCACAAACAAAACAAAACAAAAAAACAACAAAAGCTATCCAATTTAAAAAAATAGACAAAAGACATAAACAAATATTTCACAGAAGAGTATATATATAGATATATATAGATATAGATATATATATATAGATGTCAAATAAGTACATGATATTCTGTATCAATAGCTAGTAAACCCATTGTCATTGAGTAAATCCAGCTCATAATGGGCCTCCACGGGGTCTCTGAAGTTGTAAATCTTTACAGAAAGAGACACTCATTTTTCTCCTGCAGAGCCACATGTGATTTGAACTTCTGGAAATGCATGCCTTTTGGTTAGCATACCGTGAGCTATGCTACAGAACTCTTGTTACTAGTATGAAGTATACATTAAAACTATACAACTGTCAAATTGCTAAAATGAAGAAATAAATAAAAAATAATAGTGAAAACACAATGTTGGCAAGATTGTGGAGAAAGTAAGTTAGTTATACATTGCTGCTATAAATGTAAAATTGTACCTCTAAAGTACAGTTTGATAGTTCCTTAAAAACTATGTATTGTTTGGAGACACTTTTCATTATAAACCTTAGTCCCCATGGGGATGTCCTGCTATAGCTTCCAGAGGCTACAGTCAGAGTCTTGTGTGAATGACTGGTATCAGAATAAAATAAAGATTCCCACATGATGGGGGGGGGGACGGACCTCAAAACTAAATATGTAGCAACCATTTGGTGATGGAAAAAGAATCAGTGCCTTTGAGTTCTGGTGCTGGAAAAGCATATTTAACATACCATAGAAAACTGGAGAAGGTGAAACCAGGCTGCTCCTTGGAGTTAAGGATTTTTTTTTAATTTTGATTATGATTTTAATGAACATTTACAGAAAAGTTAGCTTTTCATTCATTCATTGTTGCACATTTTACCCTTCTAACTTTTTTAAATTGCAATTTTAATGAAAGTTTATAAGAGAGCTTGGATTTCCATTCATTTATTGTTGCACATTTTCATCACAGTTTGCTTTTCTCTTTGAAAAAAAATCTTTCATTGTTGTCCATTTTCCCCCAACCCCCAGTCCACTTTACTATGCACCTCTTGTTCTGGACCACTGTCATGAAAATAATACCTAATCACATATTCCTTTTAAGCAGCTCTATCCTTCATCTGTTTCAATGCAGTATGCATTATTTATCCCCTCTTTTCTTAGTTTTCCTCAACCCCCATATCAATCCTCTGTCTTAATAGTGGCATTATCCACTATTTGTCCTTTTGTGACTGAGATATTTCACTCAGTGGAATGAGTGTGTTTGAGATGGCTAGGTTGGCACAGGATAGAACAGTGTTTAGGGCTCTTGTACACAGGGTCGCTCTGAGTCACAAGTGACTCGATGGCATATAACAACAACCACATAATGTCCTCCAATGTCACCCATTTTGTATAATATTTCATGAATTGTTTTTCAGAGCTGCATAGTATTCCATTGTGTGAATATATGACACTTCATCAGAAAAAAGGTTGGAAGAACCCTAGAAGCCCTAATCCACAACATGAAAAGCCTTCCACATGTCCTGAAATACGTACAACCAGGAGAGGATAAAATAGATGAATGGGATCTTCTAAGAATCAAATCCATATGTACACCCAAAACTTCCCAAACAGGATAAAAAGGAAAGCTTCATACTGGGAAAAAATATTTGATGATGATGTGTCTGATAAAGGATTTATATCCGGAATTTATAGAATTCTCGAACACCACTAGAAGATAAAGGTAAACCCAGTTGCAAAATGGACACAGGATATGAACAGACACTTCACCAAAGAAGACATTCAGTTGGCAAACAAACACATAAAGAAATGTTCAAAATCCCTAACTCTGAGAGAGATGCAAATCAAAATTACTATGAGATATAATCTCACCCCAGTAAGAATAGCAAAATTCAACAGAGCAGCAAACTACAAATGCTGGTGAGGTCATGGAGAAACTGGAGTCAAAGATTTTGAAGCTCTCTCTTACTATACATTGGGCATCTTGCCATGAGGGACCAGTTCTTGAAGAAGGACACCATGCTTGGAAGAGTGAAGGGACAGCTCAAGAGAGAAAGACCTTGGATGAGATGGATTGATTCAGTGACTGAGGTAATGGGTCTAAGTGTGTCGGAGACAATGAAAGTGGCTCAAGATAGAGCAGGGTTCCAAGCTATTGTACATACGGTTGCTATGAGTAGCAACTAGACAACACATAAGAACAAGAACAACCATATGGTTAACTGCTTTAAGCTTCATTCTCTAGCCTAACAAAGCCAGTAAAAGATTTATGTCAAGGAACTGACTGATACTTATAGAGGCTGGCAAGTTCTAGGTATAAGGGTCATACCTCAAGAGAGAGACATCTATAGTCTGAGGTTGGCAGGCAAGATGGGGTGGCAGGAAACCAACCCCAAAAGGTTACAAACACATTATCTCTTTAACATTATTGAAATGACAGAATTATACAAATAGATAACAGATTAGTAGTTCCTGGGATATAAGGATGGTTTTGTGTATGTGTTGTTGGGCCTAAGGGAAATGGAGGTGGCTATGAAAGGGTAGCATGAGGGCTTCTTGTAATGGTGGAAATGTTCTGTGTCTTGGCTGTTTTAATTAATGGGAATATCATGGTTGTGATGTTATACTACAATTTTAAAAGATGTTTACCTTGGGAGAAACTCAGAAAAGGGTGCGTGGGATCTCTCTGTATGGTTTCTTTCAACTCCATGCACATCTACAATTATCTCCAAATAAAATGTTTCATTCTGAAAAAAGAAATTGACAAATCTGCCTACCTCAAATAAAAATTTTTCTGTATATCTATTATAAGACATCAAACATACAATTAAAAGTGATGAACAGCAAAGATATGTAGTTGTGTGCATCTATTTATAAGGAGCTCTGGTATTGCAGTATGAAGTGTGTTGCATTGTAACCAAAAGGCTTTGACTTCACCAGCGGCTTTGCTGGAGAAAGATGGGCATTCTCCATCGAGATTTACAGCTTTGAAACCTGGTAGAGGGTCCAAGGAGTCAGAATCAACTTAATGGCAGTGAGTGAGTTTATGTTTATATGTACACACACACACACAAAATGGACTCTGAACTGATGCTAAGAATATATAAATATACATATAAGCAAATGAAAGATCAATAACCCACAAAAGAAGAAATACAAATAACTAGGATACATGAAAAGATACTCAACCTAATAATCAAGGAATGCAATTTAGCCATGGCATATCCGTTTTTAGCACATTGGCAAAAAATTTTAAAAATGGATTATATTTTTTTTTATTTTACTTTTTGGGAAGATGGGTGTGGGGGGGATATCAAATCAGATCTGACTGGTGAATTCAAACTGTGTACCTCTGGAATTGCAGTGCAGCTTCTTGTAAAAATGGATTATATTTTTAAAAAATTAGAAGCTTAGGGGGAAATACCTATCCCCCTGTTCTGCTAGTATAGCAACTATGTGGAACAATCTGTCAGTATCTATTTGAAGTCTTCAGGAGGCTCTGGTGATCTAGTGTTGAGGAATTGTTCTGCCAATCCAAAGGCTCATGGTCCACCAGATGCCCCACTGGAGAATGATGGACAATATCTTTTCATGCCATTAACTGCCTCTGAAAACCCACTGGAAGGTTAGCTATGGGTTGGTTCCAACTCAATGGTACATAATAATAACAACATTTAAAGTAAAAAAGATATATGCCTTATAGCTCAGTAATTACATTTCTGAGCACCATTGCTTATTCTATAGGAGACAAACTAGATGGCCATTAGTAAAGGAATGTTGTTATTAGGTGCCTTTCAGTCAAGTACAACTAACAGTGACCCCATTAACAATAGATCTGAATTCTTTCCTATCCTGTGCCATGCTTACACTTTCTGACATACTTGAGCCTGTTGCAGCAGTGTATCAGTCCACCTGGTTGAGGGTCTTCCTCACTTTCGCTGTCACCCCACCTTCACAATCATGTTGTCCCTCTTCAAGGAATAGCCTCTTCTAGCACCATGCCCAAAGTATGTAAGATGAAGCTTTATCATCTTTGCCTCTGAGGAGCACTCTAGCTGTACTTTCTCCAGGATCTATTTGTTTATTCTTTTGGCAGCCCATGAGATATTCAGTACTTTTCTCCAACACCACAGTTCAAAGGCGTCAATTCTTCTGTAATCCTTATTCACTGTCCCACTCTCAGATACATACCAAGTGATTTAAAAGACCAGCATCTGAATCACGTGCACCTTAGTTTTCAATCTGACATCATTGCCCCTCAATAATTTGGAGAGGTCCCTGACTGCTGATTTTCCCAGTGTAATGCTGAATGCTGGTACCAAGAGTCTTGGTTGTGGATCCAAGCAAGATTAAATTGTTGACAACTTCAGTCTTTTTTCCATCTATTATGATGCTGTCTAATGGTCCAGTGGTTAAGAATTTTTGTTTTCTTGACACTGAAATGCAATCCATATTGAAGGCTGTATTCCTTGATCTTCTGCAGCAAGTGCCTCAAGTCCTCCTCACTTTCAGCAAACAAGGTTGTGTCATCTGCATAATGTGGGTTATTGATGAGTCTTCCTCCAATCCTGATGCCACATTCCTCTTCATAGAGTCCAGCTTCTCAAATAATTTGCTCAGCATACAGATTCAGAGGGAGTTAATCGCATAGGAGAAGATTGCCCGTCCTCCCAAGGAGCTGCTGGTGGATGGATTCGAACCACCTGTCTTTGGGATTGCAGTGCACCTTGGCTCTACAATCAACATCTTGGTACCAGCAGTCAGGAAATAAAAAGACTAATTGCATAGGGAAAATCAGCTGTCAGAGACCTCTCCAAAATACTGAAGAGCAGCAGTGTCAGTCTGGAGATTAAGGTGCATTTGATCCAGGTCATGGGCTTTTCAATTGCTTGCTATGCATCAGAAAGCTAGACAATGACTAGGGATGGTAGAAGGAGAATGGATGCCTTTGAGCTGTGGTGCTGGAGAAGAGTACTGAATATACTATAGACTACTAGGAGAACAAACAGGTTGGTCCCGGAGAGGGTGAAACCAGGCTGCTCCTTGGAAGCAAGGATCCTGAAGTTTTGTCTGATATACTTTGGACATGTTGCAAGGCAGGACCAGTCCTTGGAGAAGTAATGTCATGCTTGGGCGGGTGGAAGGACAGGGCAAGAGAGGAAGACCCTGGATGAGATGGATTGATTCAGTGACTGGGTTAATGGGGTTAGGTGTGCCCCAAACAATAAGATTGGCACAGGATAGAGCAGGGTTTAGGGCTGTTGTACATAGGGGTCACTATGAGTTGCAGGCAACTCCATGGCAAATAAAAACAACAACATACCCATTCAACAGGTATGGAGAGAGGATATAACCCTGAGCACTCCTTTCCTAATTTTAAACCATGTAGTCTTCCCTTACTCTGTTCTCATAGCAGCCTCTTGATCTAGGTCTAGGTTTTACATGAGCACAATTAGGTGTTCCAGGAATCCCATTCTTCTCAATGTTAGCCACAATTTGTTATTATTCACATACTCAAATGCCTTTGCATAGTCAATAAAGCACAAAAAGACATTCTTCTAGAATTCTTTACTATCAGCCAGGAGCCATGTGACATCAGCAGTGGTATCCCTGGACCTCTTCTAAATCCTGCTGGAACTTCTAGCAGTTACCTAATACACTGTTCTGGCAATTTTTAAGTGCTCTTCAGCAGTAATTTGCTTTTATGTGATATTAATGATATTGTTTGATAATTGCCACATTCTGTGGAATCACCTTTCTTGGAATGGGAATAAACAGGGATCACTTCTAGGCAGCTGTCCTCCAAATTTCCTGGCATGGACTGATGAGCACATCCAGGGTTGCATCTCTTAGTTGAAACAAAGCAGTTACTATCCCATCAATTCCTGGGGCCAGTGCAGGAAATAATAGAGGAATGGATATGTAAAATGTGTGCTTCTTAGATGTAAGGATGGTGAGATGTGTCTCATACTTTGGGTATGTTATCAGGAGGGGTTATTCCTTGGAAAAGGACCTCATATCTGGAAAAATAGTGATTCAGGGAAGGAAAAGAAGCCTCTCAAGGAGATGGTTTGACAATGTGACTGCAACAATAGGCTTAAGTACTTCAAAGATTTTGTAGATGGTGCCAATTTAGCAAGATTTT
Source organism: Elephantulus edwardii (assembly GCF_000299155.1). Classification (NCBI taxonomy): domain Eukaryota; kingdom Metazoa; phylum Chordata; class Mammalia; order Macroscelidea; family Macroscelididae; genus Elephantulus; species Elephantulus edwardii. The sequence goes on from NW_006399755.1 coordinate 8,402,471, forward strand.
TATCTGTTGCTGCTAGGAGTCTGCTTCAGTTGGATGGCACCCAGCAACAACATAATGCAGTCAGAAGGACTTCAGCCTTCAATATGGATTGAAGCTCAACATCAAGAAAACAGTTTCTCACCCTGGGCCGATTGGCAACACCATTATAGAGGATGAAGAGATTGAAATTGTTCACAGCTTCAGTTTGCTTGGCTCTACAATCAGCACTCTTGGTAGCAGCGGCCAGGAAATTAAAAGACTAATAAATTACATAGGGAAAGTCTGCTGTCAGAGACCTTTCCACAGTACTGAAGAGCAACGATTGTCAGTCTGGAGACTAAGGTGTACCTGATCCAGGCCATGGTCTTTGCAATTACTTGCTGTGCATCAGAGAGCTGGACAGTGACTAGGGATGATAGAAGGAGAGTTGATGCCTTTGAGCTGTGGTGCTGGAGAAGAGTATTGAATATACCATAGACTGCTAGGAGAACAACTTCCATTTTGGAGAGGGTGAAACCAGGCTGCTTCCTGGAGGCAAGGATTTTGAATCTTTGTCTGACATATTTTGGACATGTTGCAAGGCGGGATCAGTCCTTTGAGAGGGATGTTATGCTTGGGAGGGTGGAAGGACAGCGCAGGAGAGGAAGACCCTCAATGAGATGGATTGATTCAGTCACTGGGGAAATTGGGATAGGTGTGTTGGAGACAGTAAGATTGGCAAGGGATAGAGCAGGGTTTAAGGCTGTTGTACACAGGGTCGCTATGAGTCTCGGGTGACTGGACGGCACATAATAACAACAACATCCTTTCATTTGCTTGTCAGAATAATTAAGATAGACCTTATTATCATTCAATTTTATAGATAAGAAAATTGAGATCCATGGTATTCTTTTTGATGGTTGGTAGGCATTATTATGGCCCATTTTACAGATATGAAAACCAAATTTCAGAAAGGTTATATGATTTTCACAAATGGGCACAATTGGTGAAACTGGAATTCAGACTCATTTCTTAATTTCTCTCATATCCTATTCTTTTCATCTCATCAGGCCAGGTTTCTAAGATGTTCCCACTCAAGTCCTGCCCTCCATTGCCAGCCCCCACCCATATCCCTGCCCTTCTGGTTCTAAGAGGAGTCCAGCACATCCCTTGCCATTGTGAATGAAAACCACCTCCTGTTTTCACTGCTCAGCCACCAGCAGGATATTACAGTCACCAAGGTTTGAGACAGCTTGTACTTTCCACTCTTTGCCTCTTATTTTTAAGATGGAAAATGCATTTTCTGACCTTTTCCTAAATTATAGTTTCCAACTCTTTCTGCTTTTTTGCCCAAACTCAGCTCTTAATTCTTTATCTTCATTTTCACCAGGTTTTGCCCTCTACTTTCCTCTGAACCCACAGTATTATGCCAGGAACCTCCCTTTTTCTCCCCCCTTGCATTTGAGTCTGTTACAGACCCTTCTGTAAGTTATCCTTCATTTATTAGAGCTTTTCTCTTTATTCAGACTTTGATTTCTATGTGTTCTTTTGCTTTTTGAGAACCTACCCCCTCAGTTTTCCTGGGAGGGAGAGCATCACTTTTGGTTTACAGCCGTGAACACCAAGGCTCAGCCAGGGGAAGGGAACTGACCAGGTCTGCATATCTAGGGACGGTGTGTCACTGCCATGTCAGTCTTCTGTTTCCCAGGCTCTAAAACTTGTGTCCATTCTATTGTATTTGACGATCTTGTCTCTGAATACAGGGAAAAGACAAGGTAGGGAGAACACTGGCAAAAACAGAGTAGAGATGGGAAAGCAGTTTTGGAAATGGGCTCTGAGTTGAGGGTCCCACACAATGGGAAACATGGCCAAGAAGCTGGCAAGTATGTCTTTGGCTAAGAATAGGAAGGATAATCACAGACCTGTACTAGAACAACAGAGAACTCAATTCAGTCTTGGCTTTTAGACTCTTGTAGTGTGACTTCAGGCAAATCACTTCTCTCCGGGCCTAATTTACTCTGTATAACGTGGACAAAAATATCTAACAAGGAAAGTGGTTGTAAAAAGCCTAGAAGTAATGCTTACACAGAACCTAATTAGTCTCTAATTAATCTCTCTCTGTCATTGCCATCAAATCAGAACCCACCCACAGCTGGGCAAATAAGATGTTGACCAGCCTAGTCCCGTAGCGAGTTGTACTGCTGACCCAAAGGCCACTCCTCTCAGGCAGTTTGAATCCATCAGTGCTCCGCTAAGAATAGATAAGCCACCTCCTCCCATGCTAACAGCCTCAGAAACCCAATGGAGAATCAGCTATGAGTTGGTTCCAATTCAAAGACAAAGAATTCAGCAAGATCAGCAAGTTTTAGGCACTTTACTTTAAAATTGAACTCAGTACATTTCTTTTAGGTTCCTTCCTTTTCCAGAGTACCTCTTGTCTTGAAAAGCAGAAGTCTTTCCTAGTCTGGACTCTACTACTACCTCCATGACCACCCCTGGGCTTTAGATACCGTTGTGGAGACTTTAATAATTTCTGTTTACAAATGGAGCTCTGGTGGCCTAACCTGTAGGGAAATGAACTGCTAACACAAACTGCCTTTCTGGCCATTTGAAAGTAGTAGTAGCAGCTGGACAGTCTCCTCCTCTGTATTTATAGCCTCCAGAAATGTGCTGTTAGCTATGAGTCAGTTTAGACTTGACAGCAATTTTTTTTCATTCACATGAGGCAACAATATATAGGATTTATTCAGCTTATCTGGAAGATTGGGATTGTGGAATTATTAATGTCCCTGAAAGCCATGTCTGAAAAAAAAAAAAACAAAAAAACCCTGGAACTTAGGGCAGAGAGTTATGTGGATAAAAAGGCATAGTAAATCCACAAGCATGTGTGAATGAGCAGTGTGATATAGCTGCCAAAAAAAAGTTGAACAGAACCTTAAAATGTTTTAATGGAATTAGAAAGTTTAAGAAAGAGCTAGTGATAGATTATTCTTTTTCACAGCTGAACAGAACCATTATGTTGCATTACATTGGAGAGTTTGGCCTAAAACAAAGGATACTCAGAATTCACAGTTCAGATCCTAGACCTCTGAAAGGGTATCCTGGGCAGGAGCCAGACATTTGGTAAGAAACTAGAGAACAGAGCTGGCATCAGTGAGGGAAGCCATAAGGAGGGAGACCTGGATTCAGTAAATGTATCATTTTCTTACAAGACCTGACATATTCTTGTCAAGTGTGTCCCACCCTAGGAAGGTAATCAGAAAAATGAGATTAAGTATGAGAGTCAGGGATTTTTGCATTGAATAGAAGGCTCAGTGCATTATTTCTAGCAGCTGTATGCCTTAAAATACAAGTTTAAATAAGAGAAGATTCTAAATAAGCTACAGATCTAACCATAACCTTCTGAAACTAATAAGTAAGTTTAGGAAGATCATATTGTGTAAGGGCAGGAACATTTTTATATGTATGAGTAACTAAGTTAGAAGCCAGAATTTAAAATGCAACACAATTCATAGTGTTTCTAAAAATAAAACAGATGTTTCTAAAAACAGACCCTGGCTGAAAGCAAAGAATAGTAGAAGAATGTCAATTTGTGCTTTATTGATATGTAAAGGCAACTGACTATGTAGATCCTAACAAATTATGAGTAACATTGAGAGAAATGGGAGTCCTAGAACACTTAATTTTGCTCATACAAAAACCTATATGTAGACCAACAGGCTGTTGTGTGAACAGAGCAAGAGAACAAAGCATGGTTTAAAATTAGGAAATGTATGTGTCAGGGTTGTATCCTTTTCCCATACCTATTCAATTTGTATGCTGAGCAAATTATTCAAGACGCTGGACTTTACGAAGAACGTGACCTCAATATTGGAGGAAGACTCATCAATAACATTCATTATGCACATGATACAACTTCGCTAGCTGAAAGTGAGGACTTAAAGCATTTGCTACAGAAGATCAAGGAGTGCAGCCTTCAATATGGATTGCATCTCAACATAAAGAAAACAAAAATTCTTACCACTGGCCCTATAAGCAACATCATGATAGATGGAGAAGATGTTTAAACTGTTAAATACTTACTTGGATCCACGATCCATACACTTGATACCAGCAATCAAGAGATGCACTATACTGGAAAAGTCTGTCATCAGGGATCTCTCCAAATTATTGAGGAGCAGTGATAGTGGTTTGAGAACTAAAGTGTGACTTATTCAGGGTATGGTTTTCTATAGTCTTTTCAATCACTTGCTATGCTGCTGAGAGCTGGATGACAGAAGAATTGATGTCTTTGACCGGTGGTGTTGGAGAAGATTTCTGAAGATCTCATGGACTGCTAAAAGAATGAACCAAAATGTCTTGGAAAAGGTGCAGCCAGAGTGCTCCTTGGAGTCAAAGATGATTAAACTTCATCTCAAATTGGACAGAGAATCATGTGTGGGAAGGTGGAGGGATAATGAAAGAGAGGAAGACACTTCACCAGGTGAGATGACACAGGGACTACGGCTGTGGGCTTGCATGTGTCAGAGATTGTGAAGATGGCACAGGGTAGAACAGAGTTTAGATCTGTTGTTCCTAGGGTCATTATGAGTCGTACTTGACTTGACAGCACCTAACAAGAGGTATATATCAAACAAAACTTGAAATATTGAAAATCATCAATGAAGGAAATAATCAGAAATTGCTTCCTGATGAATGAAAACAACTATGAGATATCATCTCACCCCAGTCAGAATAGCAAAATTTAACAGAACAGCAAGGAACAAATGC
>NW_006399755.1:8408303-8410622 GCF_000299155.1 Elephantulus edwardii
TTTCATTGAAATTATAATTTTTTTTAAAAAAGATAAAAGATCTAAATAAGTTCTAAATAAATGAAGAGATATGTTTATGGACCGAAAAATGTCAGTCCTCCTCTACTGATGTATAGGTTTAAAATTATTCTTCTCAAAATCACAGCAGCTTTTGTATATATAGACACATGAGTTGTAAAATTTATATGGAAAAAGTAACTGTTATTTTTGTTGTTAAATGTCATTGAGTTGACTACAACTCCTAGTAACTAACAGATCTGAGCCTTGCCATGTCCTCCCCATCCTCACAATCTCTCATTTGCTAGAGCCCGTCTTAGTCACTGTGTCAATTTATCTTGTTAAGGGCCTCTTTTTCTGACTATCTATCTTGCAGTCACGTGTTATGCATCAGAGAGTTGGACAATGGCTAGGGAGGATAGAAGGAGAATTGATGCCTTTGAGCTATGGTGCTGGAGAAGAGTATTGAGGGTACCATGGACTGCTAAGAAAACCAACAGTTTCATGCTGGAGAGGGTTAAACCAGGCTGTTCCTTGGAGGCAAGGATTCTGAGGCTCCGTCTAACATTCTTTGGACATGTTGTAAGGAGGGACCGGTCCTTGGAGAGGAACATCATGCTTGGGAGGGTGGAGGGATGGTGCAAGAGGGGAAGATCCTCTATGAGGTGGATTGATTCAGTGACTGGGATAATCGGGATGGGTGTGTCGGAGGCAATGCGATTGGCACAAGATAGAGCAGGGTTTACGGCGGTTGTACATAGGGTTGCTATGAGTCGCAAGCGACTTGACAGCACATAACAACAACATCTATTGCAGCAGGATGTGTTTTTCTAAGTGTGATATGTTCTCCTGACAACATGCCCAAAGTGTGTGAGATGAAGTATCTTCATCCTTGCTTCAAAGAAGCACCCTGGTTGTCCTTCCTCCAAGATAAATTTGTTTGTTCTTTCAGCAGCCATGGGATATTCAGTACTTTTCTCAAACATCACAATTTTAAAACATCAGTTCTCGCTCTGTCATCCTTATTCATTGTCCAAATTGCAGGTGCAGAGGGAGCAATTGAAAATACCATGGTTTGAGTCAGTCACACCTCACCATTAAAACAATACTGAAAAAGAAAAAGTTGGAGGAGATCACACTACTTGATTTCAAAACATAAATATGTTTACGTTTGGATACATAAAATGAGTTTGTATTTAATAAATCATGAGTTGGGAGTGATTCAATGGCAACAGCTTTTGTTTTTTTTGTTTGTATAATTATAGCAATCAGGACACTGTAGGGCTGGAGGAGAAAAAAACATGTGCATTGGTACAGAAGTCCAGAAATACAGCCACATCAAGTACACCTAACAGATTTTCTTAACAGAGGTGCAAATGATTCAATGGAAAAAGAATAGTCTTAAATAAATGGTATAAATGGTGTTGGAACAATAGGACTTCCATAAGTTAAATAATAAACCTTTACCTAAACTTCCTAGCTTATATAAAAAACCAAAAAGAAATCATAGATCTAAATGTAAACCATAAACCATTTAAAAAACAAACAAACAACTTCTTAAAAAAAAACCTAGGAGAAAATTCTTTTTTTTTATAACTTTTTTTAAATTTTATTATTTTTGTGTGAGTGTACCATCAAATCAGATCTGACTGGTACAGGAGGAGACTGTCCCTCCTTCCTCGGCAGAGCATCTGGTGGATTCGAACCGCACGCCTCTGGGATTGTAGTTGCATCTTCTTGCCACTAGGCCACCAGAGCTCCGCTGAGAAAATTCTTGTAATCTGTGGTTAATAAAGATTCTTTGAGGAAAAAAAAAAAAACAAGCAAAACAAAAACTACAACTCTTCAGTGAAAGAACTTTGAATAGATAAATCTTCGTTGACATCCAAAATCTTTGTGCAGCAAAAGACCTTTTAGGAAGATGAAGACAAGTCTCAGACTGGAAGAAAATATTCACAAAATATTTCTTTAACAAAGAATAAATAGTCCCATTAGAAAATAGACAAAAGACTTGAACACATCACCAATGAAGATAGATATAGATAGGAAGTAAGCACACAAAAATTTATTCAACATCATTAGCCATTAAGAAAATGCAAATAATGCCAAAGTAAAAAAATATCGACAACACCAAGGGTTGATGAAGATGTAAACAGGATCTGTTACTCATTTGTTGGTGGCAATGTAAAATAGTACAGCTATTCTAGAAAACTATTGGGAATGTCTCATAAAATTAAACATACATATAATTTATAAGCCAACAGTCACACTCCTAGTTATTTATTCTAGAGAAATGAAAATATATGTCTGCTCAAAAACTTG
>NW_006399755.1:8413161-8441965 GCF_000299155.1 Elephantulus edwardii
TACATCTGTGGAAGGAACCGCTGGAGAAGCTCAATATCAGCTGTGAAAACTAGGCCGGGGGCTGATTGTGGAACAGACCACCAATTACTCATATGCAAATTCAAGCTGAAGCTGAGGAAACTTAAACCAAAACTTATTTGTGTTAGGGAAAAATAATCTGGAAATAACTGTCTTTCAACAGGCAAATAGTGCAAGCATACAATGGAAAATTTTGCAATCATTAAAAAAGAATGGATCCTTGATATACACTATTTGGATGAATCTGTAGAGTGTTATATTGAATGAATAAAGCTAATGTCAAAAGTTAGATTATTTATATCATACTCTCAAAATAACATTATAAAAATGGTGAACAAATCAGTGGTTGCCAGTAGTTAGACTAGGACAATGGTCTTACCATAAAGGGTTGGCATAAGAAAGTTTCTTAAAGGACAAATATTGCATGGTGCCACTGCTGTAAAATGGGACTGATATCAGGGTGGGGGTAAGACTGAGAAAAACTGGATAAATTGTGTATAATGCACTGAAACAGATGAGGGACTGAATAATTTAAAAGCAATGTATGATAGGGTATTATGGTTATCACAAGAGTCCACAATTAAGGTTGCATAGTGGAATGTACTTGGGGCAGTGGGAAGGGTGTGGGGGGATTGTGTACCAGGGAGGGAGTCTTTCTTTTAGTTTTGAAAGAGAGGAGCGAACTGGGGGGGTGGGAGGAGAGGGCTGGGAGGGTAGAGAAGTGCAGCACTGAATGAATGGAAATCCAAATTCTCTGTAAATGTTCATTAAAATTATTTTTTTTTTAAAAAGAAAGTTTCTTTATAGTCGTGAACAGTTCTGTGTCAATGTTTATATAAAACTATCCATGGATAGTTCTTATGAAACTGTAAGAAGCTGTACTGCAATCTCAAAGGCACACAGTTCGAATCCACCAGTTGCTCTGAAGAAAAAGGATGAGTCTCCTACTGTTCTATCTACTACCTTTGAAAACCTACTGGATGGTCAGTTATGACATGACTCCAACTTGACAGCACACAGAACAACAACAAAATATGATAAAAATCCGTCGCACATGTACCTCCCTCCTCAAGTAAAGTATGCATAGACTAGTAAAACATACCATGAACCAACAAGAGAGCAAACAGGTCTGTCTTAGAGAGGGTGAAACTGAGTTACTCTTCAGAGGCAAGGATTTTAATGGTTTGACTCATATACTTTGGGCACAGGGCCAGGAGGGACCAGTCCTTGGAACTGGACAATGACTAAGGATGACAGAAGAAGAATTCATGCCTTTGAGTTGTGGTGCTACAGAAGAGTATTGAATGTATCATGGACTGCCAGAGAAAGAGGATGAAACCAAGTTTCTCCTTGGAGGCAAAGATTTTGAAGCGGTCTCATATACTTTGGGCATGTGACATGGAGGGACTGGTCCTTGGAAAAGGACATCATGCTTGAAAGGGTGGAGGGACAGCTCAAGAGAGGAAGACCCCAGATGAGATGCATGGACACTGTAACTGGGGTAATGGGGGTAGGTGTGTTGGAATCAGTGAAACTGGCTCAGGATAGGGCAGAATTCAGAGGTGTTGTACATAGGGACACTATCAGTCACATAACAACAAAACAGACTGGTAAAATAGAACAGAATACATAATTCAGGTAATAGTATTTGATCAATGTCAATTTCCTACTTTTGCAAATGAACTATAGTAATGTAAAATGTTAGAAAGCTTTGGTAGCCTAGTGGTAAGAAGCTGAACCACAATCCCAAAGGCACTGGGTTCAAATTCACCAGCTGCTCTGCAGCAGAAAGTTGGACAGTCACCGCCTGTGCCTCAGAAAACTCACTGATTGGTCAGCTATCAGTCAGTTCTGACTCGACAGTACTGAACAACAGTGTAAGGTGTTAGCACTAGAGAAAGCTAGATTGAAAATACACAAATAGATGGGATAAATGATGTACACTGCATTGAACCAGATGAGGGAAAGAACTGCTTAAAAGGAGTGTATGATTAGTTATTATTTGCATGACAACAGTCCAGAATAAGAGCTGCGTAGTAAAGTGGACTGTAGAAGGGGAAACTACAACAATGAAAGAATATTTTTTTTTCAAAGAGAAAAGCAAACTGGGGAGAGGGGCAGGGAGGAAAATGTGCAACACTGGATGAATGGAAATCCAAGTTTTCTATAATCTTTCATTAAAATCTCAATTAAAAAAACAAACATTGTACTATTTTGCAATGTTTTATATTAAATTATTTTAAAATAAAAGAGACCCAAAAAAGGATATATTGGGTTAATAGGTGAAAAGTAAAAAACTAGGTGAGAAATAAGGTGGGCTTTAGACACAGTTTGAATAAAAATTCACATCTTCATATTTATAGTTCCAGTCTCTAAAGATTTCTTCCACTCTGCCCTCCATATTATGTTGGCTGTTTTTCTAATGGTAGTAACTTCTCTAATGATAGTCCCTGGAACTGCTTGCTTTCTTTTTTCCATCTAACTAAGAAGAAAAAGAGGATGTGTGCTATCCTTCAACTAGAGTGGGTAGAAAAGCCAGGAGTTCTACTTTGCTTGGATCATCATATAGCAATTCTCTGTCTCCCAAGCAGTCATTTCGGTATAAGGGGTGAGAAAGGGAAAATATTGTGCACTGACTGCCCACCAGCGTGACGAAGGAAAGGTATGATTACCTGATTGGGTCAGATCACTTGTGCCCCACCCAGAGCTGGGATAGAGTCAATCCCACCCAAGGTAAGATGAAATGGAATGCTGGGTAGTAAACCCCAATATCCTGTACAACTTCCTATAGAAATTCATTCTTCTCTCTGTTTTAGAAGAATCATACTTCTTAGTATCCACCACTGATGTATTTTAAATATATATATGAGTTTGCTGTGGAAAGAAGGTGTAAAAATGCCATACTAAGAAGAAGAAAGACCATTACAAAAGGCCAGAGATATGGAAAGGAATAGACTCACCTGGGAAACAGTGAAAATTTCCATGTGGAGAGGCATAGAGTTCTTCCACTGTATGACTATACCATAATTTTCTATCCATTCATTTGTTGATGGGTGCAGGGGTTGCTTCCTTTTTTTTGCTATTGTAAATAATACAGCAGTAAACACGGGTGTGCATATATATATCTGTATGGACAGCAGTTATGGTTTCTTTAGGGCATATTCCCAGTAGTGGAAATGCTGGGTCAAATGATATTTCTATTTCTAACTTTTTGAGAAAGCCAAACTGCTTCCATAGTGATTGCACCATTTTACACACCCACCAGCAGTGAATAAGGGTTCCAATCTCTCCACAACCTCGCCAGCATTTATTGTTTGCTGCTCTGTTGAACTTTGCTATTGTTACTGGGGTGAGATGGTATCTCATAGTTGTTTTTATTTGCATCTCTCTGATAGCTAGGAGAGACATAGAGATCTTGGAATAGGGCAGCCAGGTGATGAAGAGCCTTGAATGCACATCAGAAATCAAGAGTAATGAGAGGACAATGAAGACTTTTAAGAAAGACCCATACTGGTTGAATTGATCTTAGAAAGATCTCTTTGGTCACAGCATGGAAGAAAGGCCTGGAAGAGGGACCTCAGTGGAGCTTGAACAAGAGAAGATGAAGGGCAGACCCAGAATGACAGCCATGAGCCTTGAGTGAAGTGGGTGGAGTTTGTGGACGATAACAAGATAGGCCTCAGCTCTGTTCTGATGGAATTTTTTTAATACATAAACTTTGTCAAGTGTTAGACTTTTTGAAGTTGTAGTGGGAAAGATGTGAGAATGATGAACTCAAAATTTCTGACTTGAGCACTTGATTTTTTTTTTTTTAACTGATGAGGTGGAGATGTGCAACTATGTCTTCTGTTCCTGACAAGTGAGATGAAGATTTAGAAAGATCTTGGAATTTAGTGACAAAAAGTTTTACTGTACAAAGGACAGAATTCAAGTAAATTGTATCAGAATAAGTCATGAATGCACAAAGCAACATTCTGTGAAGTCAGTTGCCTGTGTGAACCTGCTAGGGGAGGAAGGGGTTGCAGGGGGAAGACCCATGCCTTCAGCTTGCTGTTTTTCAGGCTCTCAGGAGGAACACCCTGCCCACCAAGATGGGAACACAGGCATCGCGGTGGAGGTGACAAGAGTGAGCCCCCATGAGCACAGTTACCCTTTCCTGAACCGACCACTGGACTGCAATGACGGGCAGGCTCCAGAGTCCAGGCTATTCCCCCGGCACTGCTTCCTGGCCACAGTGACTGCCAGAGACATCCCAGGCAGCCCTGAAGAGGCCCTGGTCCCCAAACCAGACCAACATGAATCAGCCCCCTAAACATTAAATAAAAGTCTCGGCACTACCTTGTTTTCGAGTCTCTGTGTGGGGAAAGGTGGGAGGTGAGGTGTGATCAAAAGAACTGTAGAACCTGGAAGGATAAATAAAGGGCTTTTCCCAGAAAACCACCTAAATCTCAGTGATACTGCTCTAGCTGGGCTACTGGGGGTCCTAGGCAAAAAGGCTGTCATAGAAGCCCAGAGTTTGGGGGGAAAAGGCCTCAGAGAAACCTAACATAGCCTGGTTCAAGGAGTCAGAGAATTCCCATTTGGTCTCCTTATCTCAGAGCCCCTGGGAAAATGATTGGCGTCTCTGAGTGGTGCAAATGGGTAAGAGCTCAACTATTAAAAGGTTGGCAGTTGGAACCTACAAAAAGGTCTGGCAATCGACTTTGGAACAATTCCACTCTGCACACACGAGGTAACCACGAGTTTGAATTGACTTGGTGATGGGTTTTTGATTTGGGGAAGATCATCAGGGCCCAGAAGGCAATAACCCCATTCCTAGAGTGAGCCTTAGCCCCTACCAAGGAATTAAATAAGAGGGAACCCAAAATGCAAAGGGCCAGTCATGTTCCTATCATTCAATTTCTTAAGTGGATGGAAGATTATATGAGTAAATGAATAAATGAGAGAAATCATGGTCGGTGATCTAAATGCAGGTTCCACAGTTCAGACTAAGACAATTCTAAACTTTGTGTGGCCTTAATAAAGTCACTCTTGAATCTCCCTCGCTTGTCCCAAGTGTCTAATGAGATTATGGATTTAAACTCTCTCCATAGACATGAACGTACTACAAAGACTAAATTACACATGGGAATTTTCAACATAGCATAGTCACCATCTATGTTGTTGTTATGTGCCATCAAGTTGCCTGTGACTCATAGTGACCCAATGTACAACAGCCTTAAAGCCTGCTCTATCCTGTGCTAATCTTATTGTTTCTGACACACCTACTCCCACAAACCCAGTCACTGAATCCATCTCATCAAGAGTCTTCTTCTCCTGTACTGTCTCTCCACCCTCCCAAACATGACGTTCCTCTCCAAGGACTGATCCCGCCTTGCAACATGTCCAGGATACGTCAGATAGAGCTTCAGAATCCTTGCCTCCAAGGAGCAGCCTGGCTTCACTCTCTCCAGAATGAACTTGTGCGATCTCTTAACAGTCCATAGTATATACAATACTCTTCTCCAATACCACAGCTCAAAGGCATCAATTCTTCTATCATCCCTAGTGGGGAGAGAATTAAATTACTGGATGCAAAGTATTTAAAACAATGCTGGAAAATGGAAAGTACAATGTGTTAGTTATTTTGTTGTTTTTTTATTTTTAATTTTTGTTAAACTGATAAGAAAAGAATCTTAAGGCAGGATTCCGTCAGCCACTCCTCTCTCCCAGCCGCTCCTGTTGGTGAATGGCTTTGGACTCTGCATTGGAAATGCAAGGCAATGAGCAGGAAGAATCACTAGCCACTGAAAAGCAGCTCTTGATATTTCTGACAATGACATGACTGGCTGCTGGAATCAGCACAATGAAATGGTCCTCAGATATCTGTGTGTGGGGCTCAAGCTAGTCAAAGACAAGAGATGGGGGCAGCAAAGCTGGGTGAGTCACCCCACTCAAGTTCCCTGGGCTGGAACCCAACAGGCTTTGGTTCTAGTCTTGCTTCATTTGTCTTGTATCTTACCCCCTCCCATTCTATCACTTTAGTCTCATCATCATTGTCAACTGACTACATTCAGTGGGTTATCTATTCTATTCGAAGATCTGTGCAAACATTCAGAAACAGGTGAATCAGGAACAGCTTTTGCCCTCAAAGTGTAGGCATGTATAAAGGCCGTGGCGGTATGGTAGCCCTTGAGGAAGCCTGAGGGAAGAAGAAGTAGTAGTGTCTGAACTGAATCACCAAAGATGAGTCAAAGTTTCCAGGTGAGGCAGGGTCAGAAGATGTTCTAGTCAGAGTACAACCTGTTCACACAGTGAGAGGGAATAGAGCATAAACCAGGACTGCAAGTTATTTTTTCAGATTGCTTAAGGCACCTGAGGAAGGGGGAGTGAGAAGTGGGAGAGTTCCTCAAGGATGTTCAGTGTGACTTTTAACAGGGCAGATCTCTGTCCCTAGTGTCCTTCAGTAAGACTGCATTTTTTTCTGAGCACCTTCTGTGCCCCCCCCCACTTTGTCAGTGAGACGGGGGCAGAGGCAAAGATGTTGCAAGGAAGAACGGGATAATGCCCTTGCCTTTAGACTGCAATCTGACCAGAGAGGAAGATCTGTAAGTTCTAACAATTCCAGGGGTCATCAGTCCAAAGCAGTGTTTCTGGATTTCAGCAGGCATCAGAATGCATCTAAAGGTCTTATTAGAACATACACTGCAAAAGCTTGCCCTCCCCTAGAGTCTGATTCTGTGGATTAGAAGTTGGGTTTTGAGAATTTGCATTTCTAACAAGTTCCAGGTGATGCTGGTTCTGCTGATCTGGACCACCCTTTGAGCATGTCTGGGCAGGAAGAACAAAGACACTGATTTAAGAACTATGAGTGGGAGAAGTCAGGAGGAGACCTCACACTGAGCAGGGTCTCGAAAATTGGTAAAATTTCCCCAGCAGAGGCTTGTGTAGACAGGGTGGGCTCAAATGGAGAACAGAAGGTGTGTATTACCTTCCCTGACCTACACATGGCCCTACCCCATCCACTATGTTCGGCTCTCATTTTGATTCATTCAGTCCTCAGAGCTGGTTCTCAACCACGGTGGACTTGTCTGGAGTCTTGTGTTAGAAACAAACTGCCCATCTTGTACACAGGAACCCCTCCCCCAGGGCAGCCAGGGAGTGAGGAAGCTGGGTGGGCTGACGCACAGACAGAAATAGCCTGAGCTCACCGCTGCTCTAAAGCACACATCGACCGGCAATTATTTCTTGTAAATTGCTTTCCCGGTTATGTTCAGAACATCCGTGCGTGCCGGCCTGAGAACAAACACTCAGGGTCACATGGTGGAGTGGCAGAGAGGTGGGCTCCAAGTGGAGAGGGGCCGGAGTGTTCCATTCCAGCCAAGAATCTCCTTTCCAGCATTCCTGCCAGGTAGTTTTCCAGCCTCTTCTAAAATGCACTCATGTTTATTTGTTTATTCAACATTGATTCACATTGATTCTCTGCCAGGATCTGTTTAAATGTAATCTCAATCCCTTGGCCTCAAAAAGGGCCCAGGCAAAAGGGCTCCAAGGAAGGCTTCCTACAGGATGTGATACTGGTAGTAAATCTTGAAGATCTACTAACATCAGGGAGTTTATGAAGAAAGATGGGGAACAGCATTCAAAGCAGAGCATTCAAAGCAGATGCAAAGGCCCAGAGGGAAGAGAGAACACACCATAAACAATAAGTTATCAAAGAACAAGAAGTCGTTCCATTTGGGTGGACACTAGCATCACAGTGAGGAAAGGTGACAGATGAAGTAGGAAGAGTAGATGGGTAAAGACCTAAAACATTAATGGGCTTGGACTTTATCCTAAATCTAAGGAGTTACAGGGAAAAGGATGTAAAGGAACTTAGAACTTTGTGATAAATTGTCATAATGTTCATGACACTGAAGTGAAATTTTCCTCCCAGGAGCTACATCTAATCCAAAGGACAATGTCAGCTTATGTGCCAGTAATAATCATCATGGAGCTCCTCTTTAAAAAGGAGGAAGACATTCCTCTGTCTGGGGCATGACACTGTTCTCCTTTGTGTCCAGTCAGCTGGGACACGCAAGCCTTAAGATATAGGCCAGAGGATAAGACAGCTGGATCCTGTATGTCTAGAAGGCTCTCACATGTGGTGTGTTCATATAATGTTACTAATTCCTTCTAAATCTTACAGGATCAGGCCACCCAGAGTGGATGGTCTATTCAGGAGGTATTAACTGAGGGCCAGTCCTGTGAAGAGCCCTTTAAAAGATCTGAAGAGGGGGAGAAAATGTGTAACAATGAATAAATAAGAGAGGGAGTAAAACTCAAATATCTGCTTAAAAAATAAATAAAAGATCTGAGAAAGGTAAAAGATGCAGCCTAGCCTTTGGGGGACTTACTTAAGAGGATGAAGAATAGGTTTCATCCATGAAACACCTAGATAGCAATCAGTGAGGATTTGTAAGCAAAAGGATGTAGGGTAAGGGATATCAGAATTGCAGGGATCTGAAGCAAGGGAAAAGACATAACTGGGAGCCTTTGTGGAGGAAGTAGAATTTCATTTGACCTTGATGAACCATGGCAATATTTGAAGTTACCAACAAAGTAGAAGGCATGTCCTGTGATTTTAACTTTATATATTAAAAGCAGCAGCATTTAGTGTCTAATACTTTGGACAAATATATCAGTGTGGATCACAACTGTTGCTGACTCTGAGAAGAATGGGAATCCCAGAACATTTGATTGTGCTTATGTGAAACCTATACTTGGACCAGGAGGCACTCATCAGAACCGAGCAAGGAAACATTCCATGGTTCAAAATCTGGAACAGTGTATGCCAGGAATGTGTTCTACCTCCAAACCTTTTTAATTTATATGCAGAACAGATCACATGGGAGGCTGGGCTGTATGAGGAAGAGTGTGGCATCAGGATTGGAGGAAGATTCATCAACAACCTGTGTTATGCAAATGGCACAGCCCTACTTGCTGATACTGAGGAGGACCTGAAGCGCTTGCTGCAGAAGGTCAAGGACTGTAGCCTTCACTATGGATTGAAGCTCAACATCAAGAAAACAAAGATTCTCACCACTGGGCTGATTGACAGCATTATGATGATGGTGAAGAGATTGAGATTGATAACAGCTTTAGTTTGCTTGGATCCATAATTAACACTCTTGGTACCAGCAGCCAGGAAATCAAGAGACAAATTGCATTGGGGAAATCTGTTGTCTGGGACCTCTCCAGAATACTGAAAAGCAATGACATCATTCTGAAGATGAAAGTGCGCCCGATCAGTCCATAGTCTTTGCAATTACTTGCTATGCATCAGAGAGCTGGACAATAACTAGGGATGATAGGGAATTGACGCTTTTTTTTTTAAGAAGCTTAGACATCACTTTATTTGCAGTCCACACAAACAGCAAGGAGGCGGAGGAGGCGGCATGGCATTAGCCCTGAGCTCCAAGTTAAGCCATCAACCTCTTTGGGAACTTTCAGACAAAGTTCTTAACAGTGCTGAGGACAAAGGTGGAAGTTTGCCAAATTTTTTTAAATTTATTATTAATTTCAATGAAAATTTACAGAGACTTTGTATTTCCATTCATTCATTGTTGCACAAGGAATTGATGTTTTTTGAGCCGTGACGCTGGAGATGAGTGTTGAATATACCATGGACTGCCAAGAGAACAAACAGTTTCATCCTGAAGAGGATGAAACCAGGATGTTCCTTGGAGGCAAGGTTTCTGAGGCTTCATCTGACATACTTTGGGGATGTTTCAAGGAGGGATCAATCCTTAGAGAGGGACATCATGCTTGGAAGGGTGGAGGGACAGTGAAAGAGAGGAAGACCCTTGATGAGATGGATTGATTCAGAGACTGGAGTAATGACTGTGTCAGAAACAGTAAAGCTGGCACAGGATAGAGCAGTTTTCAGGGCTATCGTACATGAGTCGCAAGCGACTCAACAGCACATAACAACAACAACCCAGCCACAGGCATGTAATCATTCAACAGACATTCAGTTAGTCTTTTGTGTTGTCAGATCCTTCAAAAAACATTCAGTCTTTTGTGTTGTCAGGTCTTACCCTGGACTCTAGGGACAAACAAATGAATTAGTCATCATTTCTACTCTCAGGAGATTCTCAAGATTGGGGAAACATCAATACATAGTAAATATACAGCTACAATATGCAAAGTACTATGATTTCTTCATTTATGTATTTTTTTAAATACTTTGTTAGATTATGATAAGGACTATGAGAACTAGAGGAAGGAGAGACTGTCACTGGGATTCTAGCTGTCAGGCCTGTTCCCTACCCCAACATAGTATTGTTGTCTACTTTCAAAATAAGCCCCAACTCATGGGAATTGTGATCTCATGCAAAATGGAGGTATTCCTTTCCAAGTCTTTCTTCCTAGTCTCTCTTAGTCTGGAAGCTCTGCTGAAACTTCTTCCACATCATAGTAACATAGAAGCCCCCACTGAAAGACAAGTTGTAGCTACACATGAGGTGTATTGACTGGAAACTGAACTCAGGTCCCCAAAATGGGAAGCTCTCGTTCTCTTTGCTTTGAGGAACATCATGCTTGGAAGGGTGGAGGGACAGCACAAGAGAAGAAGACCCTTGATGAGATGGATTGATCCAGTGACCAGCATAATGGGGGTAGTAGGTGTGTCAGAGACAATAAGTTGGCACAGGAATAGAGCAGGTTTCAAAGACATTGTATATAGGGTCGCTATGAGTTGCAAGCGACTCAGTGGCACATAATAACAACAATAATTGTCATTACCAATAGAATGTGGTTTACGTGCCAGCTTCAAGCTTAGGCGTCAAGAGACCTTCTTCTCTTGGAACCTTGCCCAGCTGCCATCTGAACAACCTGGGTTCATTTGCTAGAGGATAGATCACATGAAACAGAGATTACCCTACCCAGCTGAGGCCATCCAAAGCCAGTCAGGTCTGAGATGATCCAGTAATATCCTTGTGTCCTACTGAATCTGTTCTAACAACAATGTCATAGGAAAGAGTAGGACTGCTCCACAAAGTTTCCTATGCTGTACTCTTTACAGAGCAGAATACCAGGTCTTTCCTTCCACAAAGGCTAGTGACTTTGAACTGCTTTGACCTTTCAGTTAGCAGTGAATGCTTAACCATTACTCCACCATAAAGTCTGACACACTTCTTGTTGTTGTTGAGCACCACTGAGTCAGAACTGACTCCCGTGGATTTTCAGAGGAGGATTTTAAATCTCCTGGGTCAGGAGACTCCTGCAGAACTGTTGGTGGATTTGAACTCTTTTGGGTTGGCAGCACAGTTCCTTACCACTAAGCCACCAGAGCTTCCTGATGATCCATCCACTAGATGACCACAAATAAATATGTGAATCTAGCCAAACCAGGACCACCTTGATGGGCTGAATTGCATGCCAAATTAACCCTAACCATTCGTGGAACCTCCATATCCTCCCTAATATACTGTAGACTTTACATCAGTCTGTCTTGTTTATGGTCACATCCCCAAAGCATACTAGGTTCTCAATAAATACTTGATTGCATTAATTAATCTCTTCATGGATAGAAGCCAAATTTCTTGTTCTATTGATGACTCCACCCTACCTGGCCTCTGCCTCCGAGAATCATCTTCTCCTGCCTTCTTACTCCTACCTTGCCGGTAAGAGAAGAGAACTGTACCTTCAGATCATCTTACTAGTTATGGCCTCCTTGCCTTTGCATATGTTGCTCCCTCTCCCGAGGGTACCCTTCAGAGCTATGGTACACACACACACACACACACACACACACACATCTTACATCCATACTTTGTTGTTATGTGCTGTTGAGTCGACTGTTATAGGGCCCCTATACAAAACAGTTCTACAATAGGTCTGAATTCTGCTCTATACTGAGCCAATCTCATTGTTTCTGACATATCCACCCTCATCACCTCAGTTGATGACAATCCATCTCATCTGGGGTCTTCTCTCCTGTATCGTCCCTCCACCCTTCCAAGCATCATGTCCTTCTCCAAGGACTGGTCCCTCCTGGCTACATTCCCGAAGTATGTCTGATGGAGCTTCAAAATGTTTGCTTCAAAATCTTTCCAAAGAGAAACTTGGTTTCACCATCTTCAAGTCCCACCTGTTTGCCTTTACACTCCTTGACTTTGTTCTGCTCCCTCGCCCCGCCCCCGCCGCCCCGCCTCTGGCCGCATCCACTTCCTCCCTCCTCTTCCGCCTCCCGCCTGCCAGCACTCCGCTGCCCCGCCCACGCAACCTTCAAGACAAGGTCTCCGTTTTATTGCTTCACTGAATTCTTCCTTGATTCCCCCCCCAAGCCAAGTTAAAAGCTCCTTCCTCTGAACTCTCACAGCCTTTTTTTTTCCATGTGCATTCATTCGATTATTTAATTCATAATCTGTTGAGTCCTTCTGGGAAGCTTTTCTTGATAGTTCTTTGGTGGCTTGTTTGCAGAAATAGTTGCAACAATTCTATTTATGTATGCACGCCTCTTCAGTGTAATGTAGAACTGTCCCATAATGTTTCTAAGGCTGTAATATTTATGACGCAGGAGAAAGGTAATCTCCCAGGCAATTGACTGCCTTTGAAAACCCTCCGGAGGGTGAGCTGAGTCAATTCTGATTCAACAGCAATGAATAACAATCTTTGGAAAAAGAAATCCTACCCTTTCTCCAGTGTATGGACTGGTGGGTTAAAGTCTTCATCTTTTCAGTTACCAGCTGCAAACTTAATCACTATGCAACCAGGACTAACTTTTTTGTCTCCAGATTCTGGTAATTGCTCCTTTCCTAGCCTTTACAGATTAAGCATAGTAGTAATCAGTGTGCCATAACCAGTGTTATCAATCCTGGACTACCTTTACTTCTTGTTTTAGTATTAAATTCTCTCTCTTTTTTTTTTTTGTAAATTGTCTCTTTATTAAACTGTTCTTATATTATCCAATTTGACAATGCTATCTGTTTCCTTGGGAAAACCTGATTGTCTTATTCTTTGATCTATCTCAACTGCTACCTAGCACATGGTATGTGCTCAATGAATGTTGTTTGACAAAGGAACGAAGATTTTAAGAGGATTTGCTATTAATAAGCTAATTAATGAATAGTTACATTTTTATCAGAGGGACTTTGGCTCTGTGACTGCCTAGCTGTGTGAGCTCAAGCAAATGCCTTCACTTCTCAGTCTGTTTCCTCATCTGTTAAATTTGGATGTCAGTTACCTATCCTGCAGATTGTGGCTAAGATTGTAGATTATGTTTATAAAACATTTGGCTTACAGTGAACAATAAGTATTATTTTGATGAGGAGGTAGGGAGGGTTTCAAATCCATTTCCTCACTGGAGCCCTTTAAAACCACTGTGGAGACCACTGGGGAGTTCTGGTGGTGTCATCCCTAAGGAAGTTGTACTGCTAGTTCAAACACATTTCTCCAGTGGTTCACATCCATCAGACTCCATGTGAGAAAGATGAGAAGTCTCCTCCCATCTGATTTACAGTTTCCAAAAACTCCCAGGAGCATCAGCTATGAATTGGTTTTGACTCAACGGCAATAAGTGAATAGATTGATGAAGATCACTGTCCTCATGGTTCTTGTTTTTTCTTTTTTAAAAATTTTAATGAGGAGGAGGTACCGATAAGAAAGGAAGGAAAATACCCCCCCTAAGGTCGCACATTAAACTGGAGGAGGAGGGGTCAGAATATGAACCCAGACCCCTGACTCCCAGTCCAGGCCACTTCTGACATAGTAGGCACAGTTATGACCTTAAATACACCTTCTCCTACATCAAGCCAGCTGAGGGGTAAAATCTAAAGTGGGCTTTCCTGGAAGAGACTGGCAGTAGCCTCAAAACTCAAACAACTTCTTTTGTTATTGTTTTTTTTTTTAAAAAGGTTATGGCCCAGTGACCTCCTCACTGCCCAGCAGGAACACTGGGGGTGAAAGAATCTTTCCTGAAGCTGGGATGGGAGGAGAGAGTGTACTTCACTAGGAGGCCAGGGAACACAAGTGAAGAGTGAAGTGAATTTCATATGGCAGCCAAGGCTTCCCCTCCCCCTCCTGTTTCTCTTCTCCTAGCCCAGGCTTCCAGGCCACTCCAGTCCTCCTCTGAGCTGACACAATACTTAGCACCTTGAAATTTGTGGAACAAAAGAATAGTTGTGTCTATTTGCATAAACACCCATTCCACAAACACCAATGCACACGCCGTTTGCTAGAGTTGAGGACTAATCAGACAATGCCTATCCCTGACAGTCCCTGCTAAGGCCACATGATTCTCAGGACTCACTGTCATATGTCTCTGCTAATGGTGACATTAAACTATCAGAAATGGGAGGATACTCAGAGATCAATCTTTTTCCTAATTTTGTTGCTGTTGTTATTTAATGTTAACTCTGAACCAACTCATAGCTGACCCCTCTGGTGATTTTGAAGAGGCAGATTGCCCATCTCTCTCCAGCAGAACAGCTGGTGGATTCTGACGGTGTGCCTTACCACAAAGCCACCAGAGAGTTAAGAAGACTGCATAGTGCCACCGTGGTAAAGAGGGACAGACATCGGAGTTGGGCGGAAACTAACAGGGGATAAATAATATATACTGCATTGAAACAGATGAATATAAGAATAGGTATAATTGTCATGACAAGAGTCCAGAATGAAGTGGAGTGGACTAGGGCGGAGGAGATTGTATAACAATGAAAGAATTATTATTTTTTTTTTAACTTGTCAGAGAGAAAAGCGAACTGGGCTGGGAGAGGCGGGCAGAAAGGAAAGTGTGCAACAATGAATGAATGGAAATCCAAAACATAAAATAAGAATAAAAAAAGATGAGTGGGTTCAAATCCTGACTCTGCTGGCAACTCCCTGGACTCGGCCCCCACCCCACCCCAAGCGTAACGTGGAACCCTGAGTCAGAATCAACTCCACCGTGCCTAACATGCTAGAGAATGATGGGCAATCCCCTCCCAAACGATTTACCGCCTCTGAAAACCTGCTAGAGGGTCACCTCAGAAGGCACATAACAAGAAGGACCTGACATGGGACTAGAATCACTGCCCATCACGCACAAAGCACCAATTCTCCAAAGAGGCCTTCATTAAGGAGGAGTGTACTTTCTTTGTGAAACCTTCCTCTTGTAAACCTCCAGCACTGACTCCTCACGCCCCGCCTTCCCTCCTGGCTGCTGTGTGTTACCATGGAGACTGAAAGTCCCTCTTAGCTCCCTGCAGTTCTGTACCCCTCCCCCTCAGAGTCTCTCTCCGCTGTTACTCCCGGAGCTGTGTGTCTCTCGGGTTGTGGAGGTGTGTGCCAGTCTAACTCATGTTGTGAGGTGCCATCGACTCACAGCAACCTGCTATGACTGAGCAGGTCCTGCTCATAGGATTTCCAAGGCTGCAGTCTTTATGGGAGCGGATTATCAGGTCTTTTCTCCTTCGGAGTCTGCTGGTCGGTTCCAACTGACAGTTCGACTTTGCCAGTACAACGCCTTCAGTTTTCCACCAAGGCTGATAAACTTCCAGGGTAAAACTTATGATCCCCATTTGGCCACCTCAGTTCCCACCACAGCCACCTCTCCAGGTGACATGCCACCTGGCCAGAGAGGCTGATTTCCCTCTTCTCTCTGCCACCTTGGTAGTTTAACTTTTTATTCTAATAAAAATCAGAACATGTTCTCTTGAAGCCTACTTCTTTACATTAGTGACTTTCAATCTATTCTTGGATCTGTTGTTTGAATCTTTTGTGAACTGAAAATAGTGCTGCGTGATAAAACCTGCCAAAAAACTATCGCAGAATGTAGCAGCCCTGACTGCACTGAGGCAACAAAGATGATCCTGGCTTTTGAGAACTGTGATGCCAGAATGCATGACCACGCACAATTTACACAACAAACACTGGACACTACACCAACCGTGAGAAATGTCCTAATAACTCTGGGAGACAAGGGTATCAAAACCTTGGCTAAGGGAGAAGAGCATTCGTCCACAAGGCTGGGCGCCTGTCCCATTTTGATCCACACTTTCATGAATGTGAAAGTATAATGCACACACACACACCCCCCATGTGATGGTTGCACAGATCTGAAAGGACTTTGGAAGTGGTGCTCTGTGCAACAGATGTTATTTATTGTTATTAAATTAAGACTGGAGAAGTATCCTCCAAATTTTTTTCTCAAGTGCCTCCAATTGTCAGATTGTTAGAGCCTGATATTTTCTATCATTAACATATGTGATGCTAAAAGCCTGGGGCTCCAGGAACCCCAAACTTGATTCTAAGCCCAGAACATTGAGTTGATTCTCTGTTAGTCTGTTCTCTATTCCAGGTAGGTGATAAAAAAAGGCCTGAAAGTCAGGACAGGTTGGGGACTCAGGTGGGCAGGAGGGCCCCAAGTCTCTGGGGAGGACAAGTGTCCTTGGTCTCCATCTTCTGGGTTCACTGTGGAGTCACAGGCCTGCTCTCTTCAGACCTGCCATCAATTCATTACTCGTCTCACCAGCCACCTTCTTTAGAGCCCCATCACCCACATTATCTATGTTCATGGCACATTTTCTTCCACCTAGTCCAGTTGGGGCACTGTTTCCCCACTGCAAGAGCCAAAACCTCCCTTGCTTAGTGGCTTAGTAGGGGCATCAAAAGAAGCTCCAATTCAGGACAGCCCCAGGTGCCCATTGACCCCACCCCAAATCTCCACCACACACTCCAGGGCACCATGTTCTTACACCCCAGATCAACACAGTGGCTGCAGGCTCATGCAGGTTCCAGTACATTGGGTTCTCTCTCAGATGGGCTCCTAAGCAGTTGCTGACTAATCACACTAGCTGCTGAAGCATCAGACATCCATGTATTCTGATAGGGATGCCTCACAATGTAGCCACATCTGCATGTGTGAGCTCACATATGCAGACACCACGAGAGTTCCAGCCAAGAACTGTAGAATTGAGATTATGGACTCAAGTGGAGTGATCTGTGTCCCCAAAAAAGAGATGTTGAAGTCCTAACTCCTGTGAATGTGACCTTATTTTAGGAATAGGCTCTTGGTGAAATCTTCTCAGATAGGTAAAATGAGGCCATACCAGATGGAGGTGCATCTTAATTTCACCTGAATGATGTTCTTCTAAAGGAGGAGAACAGAGAGACACAGGAAGACCTGATGTGAAGATGTAGCTCCAAGCCAAGGAATACAGAGCTGGGAGTCACCAGAAGTTAGGAGGAGAGGTTGAAAACAGTTTCACTTTCAGAGTCCTCAGAAGAAATCAATACAGCAGTACTCTCCCTGATTTGAAACCCTAGTCTCCAGAATTATAATAAATGTTTGTTTTCGATGCCCTGAGGTTTGTTCTGACACCTAGCAACCCCTGTGCCCAACAGAATGAAACACTGCTTGGTCCTGCACTGTGCTCATAATCATTGCTATGTTCAAGCCTATTGTCGCAGCTACCATGTGAGTCCATCTTAATGAAGTTTCCTCTTTTTCACTGACCCTCTACCTTATCAAGCATGATATCCTTCCCCAAGGAATGGCCCCTCCTGATAGCATACCAACGTATAGGAGACAAAGTCTCACCATCATCCCTGTACTTCTTCCAGTACAGACTTGTTCATTCTTCTTGGCAGTCCATGGATTATCAGTCTATTATTCCATTACCCCCACCCCCACCCCAGCACCATAATTCAAGGGGAGTTCTGTAGCCTAGTGGGAAAGAATTGTGTTGCCATCCCAAAGGCACACGGTTCAAATCCACCAGGCTGCTCTGCAGAAGGATGGGCAATCTCCTCCTGTGATTAACTGACTCTGAAAACCTGCTGGAGGATCAGCTGTGGAGCAGTTCCAAATTCATGGTATACAACAACAACAACCATAATTGAAAGGCAATTCTCCTCGAGCCTTCTTTATTCATTGTTCCACTTTCGCATGCATATGAGCAACTTAGGATGGCCATGGCTCTGGTCAGAAGCACTTGAGTCCTTGAAGTGACATACTGGCTTTAATGAAGTCTTCAGCAGCAGATGTGCTGAATGTAATATGTTGTGTTGCTTCTATGGCGGGGATTATGGGTTCAAGTAAAATGAAGTCCTTGACAACGTTAGTATTTTTTCTAATTATCATGAAGTTGCTTATTGATGTAGTTATGAGGATTTTTGTTTTCTTTATGTTCAGATTCTACCCTAAAAGTTACTGATTTTGTGGTATTTTGGTACAGACACTGAGTCACAAGGTTACCCTGAGCTAGCGACTTCTTCTCTGTCTAAAGAGAATTTTCAAACCAGCATGTCTCAAGGGGTTGTTTTGAAGTTTATGAACAGCTATCTGAAAAACAGGTTGGTAGTATAAGGTGAGGGAGCTCAGGTGGTTTAGTGGTAAGGAGTTGTGCTGCTGACTCCTACGCACATGGTTTGGATTCACCAATGGCTCCACAGGAGAAAGATGGATAATCTCTTCATATGTGATTGATTCATTGCCTCTGAAAACCTGGAGGGTCAGCTACAAGTTGTTCCAACTTGAGAATACATAACAGCAGTATAAAGTAGCTACTAAGTGTATATATGGCTATAATGTCCTTGATCAGCCCACACTGCCTCTAGCTGTAGAAGTTTGAGGACGTAATTTCATGTCTCTGAACCTTAGTTTATCTGTGTGTGTATGTACATGTGTATACACTCAGTGCCTAGCATATTGTATAATTTATTCTATTCCAGGACCCTCCACTGTTTCTAATATAACTAAGGAAACAGAGGTATCTTGTCTAGTTCATAGAACCTTCAGGGAGATTGAAGATTTAGACTTAAAAAACAGACGAGAATCAAAGGCAGCTTGGTGCGTTCAGACTTGTTTCTGACCACACAACTTGTTGTCCACCTTTGTACTGCTGAAATACTGTCTCTACAGCAGCCAGATAAAGTAATCTCTATTCTTGCCCCTCTGCCTAATTCCCACCAATCTTAAGACCCAGGCAGGCACCAGTGTGGCAGAGTCTAGGCACAAAGGGCTGAGAAGGAGTTTCTGCCCATTGCTTTCATTCACAGGGAATGGTAGAACCCTGCCTCCCTTAACTTGAAATTCCCCCAAATAGGAAGAGAGTTTGGATGCTAAGCAAACAAAAGTAATATCCACTCTAGCCTTCAGCAGTCCCCAGTTGGTAATATTAGTGTCTCAAATTTTATAGAGATTGTCTCTGAAAGATGTCTTTACTGGTCAGCTAGTAAGTAGGTGCGCTAGCAACCACCTCATGGGTTTAAAGTGAGAAAGTGGATGGTGGCAGTTTGCAAAGGTTTCTTTTATTCCCTTTCCCTTCAGTAAAAGCTTCTTGCATGGCTATTTATTCAGTCATGGGAAAGGCTTCCAAAGACGTGTTTACATTGAACTGTGACACTAGAATTGGCCATTAACTTCCTGGCAGTAACCGAGGTTATAACTTACCCCAATGGATTGCACTTCCATGCAGATAGCACATCATCATCTTCATATTGCTTTTTTAGCTCACTGGGGCCTCATAGAATCCTGTGAGGATTCAATATAATCCTGTGGTTCAATATACCATATAAGGAAAGTGTACTGAGAGAGGTTTGGTGATGATCCTAAACTCATGAAGCAAGTCAAAGCAGAGAATTACAGCTCAGTCTCCTGTGCCCAGAGTCCACTCAGTCACATGCTGCTATTTCAAAGGAGCTAGCCTAACACAGGGCATCCAGAAGGGCAAGGCAGAAAAAAGTCTTAATGGGTGTTTAAACCTTTTCCCGTTTTTTTTCACTGATGAGAAAGTTGAGGGCTGAAGAGAGTAAGTGCCTTGTCCAGTCTCACAAAGCACCATCTATGAAACCTCCATTCAAAAGTCAGGGCTTGAATCTGATTCCTGCCTAGTGAACACCAAACCACCATGGAGATTATTTAAAAATGGAAGTAACTAATATGAACAAGGAAAGGAATAAATGATCAATCCAAATGTTGATATGAGGGACCACTAATGGTGGGGGCTCAGAAAATGGCAGAAAGGTATCTGGAAGGTAGGGGACCTAGCACTCTCTAAAATACCCTGTTAATTCTTAATCAGAAAATATTTCCATACATTGTTGTTGTTGTTGTTGTTATGTGCCATTGAGTTGCTTGTGACTCATAGTAACCCTATGTACAATAGTGCTGAACCCTGCCCTATCCTGAGCCAGTCTCACTGTCTCAAACACACTTACCGCCATTGTCCCAGTGACTTGTCAGTTCATCTCATCGGGGGTCTTCCTCTCCTGCATTGTTCCTCCACCCTTTGAAGTATGTATGATGATCTTCTCCAAGGACTGGTCCCTCATGGCAACATGCCCAAAGTATGTGAATCAGAGCTTCAAAATCCTTGCCATCAAGGAGCAGGTTGGTTTCACTTTCTCCAGGGCAGACTTATTTGTTCTTCTGGCATTCCATGGTATTTTCAATATTCTTCTCCAGCACCACAACTCAAGGGTATCGATTCTTCTTCTGTCATCCTTAGTCTCTATCCAGCTCACTGACGCATAGCAAGTAATTGTGAAGACCATGGCCTGGGTCAGGGACACCTTAGTCTCTAGACTGACATTTTTGCTCTTTAGGACTTTAGAGAAATCCCTGATAGCATATTTACTAATGCAGGTCATCTTTTTATTTCCTGACTGCTGGTGCCAACAGTGTTGATGGTGAAACCGAGCAAGCTGAAATTGTTAACAACCTCAGTCTCTTCTCCATCCATCTATCATGTTTCTGCCAATTGGCCTAGTGGTGAGAATCTTTATCTTCTTGATGTTGAGCTTCAATCCATACTGAAGGCTGCTGTCCTTGACTTCCTGCAGCAAACACTTTAAGTTCTTCTCAGATTCAGCAAGCAAGGTTGTGTCTGCATAACTCAGGCTGTTGATGCATCTTCCTCCAATTATGATGCCACATTCCTCATAAAGTACAGCCTCCTGAATGATCTGTTCTGCATATAGATTGAAAAGTAGGGAGGCATCCCTGAAACATCCTTTTCCTGATTTTGAACTATATTTCCTTGCTCTGTTCCGATGAGTACTTCCTGGCCCAAGTATAGGTTGGCCACAATTTGTTGGGAACCACACAGTCAAATGTTTTTTCATAGTCAATAAAACATAGATAGACATTCCCTGACACTCTCTGCTTTCAGCCAAAATCCATCTGACATTGGCAATGATATCCTTAGTGCCACGGCATCTTCTACATCCAGCTTATATTTCTAGTAGTTCTCTGTCAGTGTACTATTCCAGTTGCTTTTGGATAATCTTCAGCAAGATTTTGTCTGTGATATTTATAGTGACATTTGTTGTTGTTGTTGTAATATGCTTTCAAGTCGCCTGCATAAGCAAGGTTGCGTCATCTGCATAACACAAGCTATTGGTGAGTCATCATCTTATCCTGATGCCACATTCCACCTCATAAAGCCCAGCCTCCTGAATGATCTGTTCTGCATACAGATTGAAAAAATATCCTTTATCTCATAAAGGATATTTTTATTTGACTTAAAGCATCTCAGTTATACCTGTTTTGTTCCATTTTCTCCCTCAATCTTATCCCCATCATCAAATCCATTGCCAAGACTTATTAATTCTACCCTATAAATTTCTCACCAGATCCAATCTAATTTGAAGGCCAAATTTAGGGGACAGGGCAGGACAGAATTTTGAAAGAGATAGAGGTATGTAAAGATAATGTAATTATATTTAATACCATTTCACTTAATTAGCAGAATCCCCAAATGAGCATATCATGGGTAGATTTGTGGTCCTCTCTGTTGGTGTTAGTTTCTATGTGCCTCATAAAATAATCCTCAATATGTGTACATCTTATGATTCTAGAGTTTAAGGATATGTCTTGCTTCCACAGCAAGTCAACCTCTTGAGCAGTTATCCCACCGAAGAATATTAATTTGTTCCTTTGCTGGAGAAATATTGTGCTGTTGAAAGCCAATTCTATACCTTGCATTATGGTTGATTAAAAGGATTTCCAAGGATAATTTTTATTAGATATGGTTTGTTTTTTATTTTTTTAGAACCTCACTCTAGGCAAGTTTCCACTTCCCTCCCATTTTAATTCATAGGTGTTTAGGCAAACTTTGTTGTTGTTTTATTGATTGCCTTTAAGTTGAGCACGACTCATAGCGAACCTATGAACAAAAAGCTTGAAGCCCCTCTATAACTGTTGACATTTATCAAGGTTCATCTGACCTATAACTCACAAATAAATGATCAGCATTTCCTAGACTGCCTATACCTCAAAGGATTCCTGGGTCAAGTGACTCTCAGTGCTAAAAAGTGGAAAGCTCTGCCAAATCTATGATTCTCTGCCAAACCAGGGTACGTTGGTCACTCTAACACAAAATACACCTTGGGTCTCTTGTAGGGCCCTTGTAGAGACCATCATTCATTGTGTCATCCTTGTGTGAGCCTCTCAGGAGAAATTCTTGTCTGGTCCTCATACCAAGAATAGTTCCATATCCCTTTAGGAGCAGTGGTTTGTTTTTACCTAATGAACATTGTGAACTATGTAAATGAACAAGTTTCCCTTTTGGCCTTGGCTGCTGGAAATCTTAGAGCTAAATATATGTGGCACATATTTAGTAGCATAAGCCACTATGTTCTACACTTTGTCATTACAGGGACTCCACTTTGTGCCTACCATGGTTTTCGTCAATCTTTTCTTGCCACGTCTTAAACATAGAATTTTGTTTTGTTTACCTTATCTTGGGTATTTGGGTTTTGGGGTAGGTTGGTTTTTTTGAGGGTTTTTTTTGCATTAGGGAAAAATAAAATAGTTCTTAAGAGTTTTGAGCCCAAGGGGGGCTCTGGTGGCCTAGTGGCAAGAAGCTGCACTGCAATCTCAGAGGCGCAAGGTTCGAATCCACCAGATGCTCTGCCGGGGAAGGAGGGACAATCTCCTCCTGTACCAGTCAGATCTGATTTGACGGTACACGCACACACACAAATAATAAAATAAAAATTTAAAAAAAAAGAGTTTTGAGCCCTACAAAGCATCTGAATTATCAGAAATGATATGTAATATTTTATGTATGTGCACATTTTTATGGGCAGAAGAATCCATAGATTTTTAATAATTTCTTAAAGAAATATGTCCTATTTCTCTATCTTTTCAATCTATATGCCGAACAGATCATCCAGGAGGCTGGGCTCTATGGGAAGGGATGTGGCATCAGGTTTGCAGGAAAACTCATCAACAACCTGCATTATACAGATGATACAAGCCTGCTTGCTGGAAATGAAGAAGATCTGAAGCATTTGCTGCAGAAGTTCAAGGACTGTAGCTATGGATTGTAGCTCAACATCAAGAAAACAAATATTCTCGCCACTGGGCTGATTGGCAACACCATGACAAATGGAGAAGAGATTGAGATTGTTAACAGTTTTAGTTTACTTGGCTCCACAATCAACACTCTTGATACCAACAGTCAGGAAATCAAAAGACTAATTGCACTAGCAAAGTCTGTGATGGCTCCAAAGTCTTAAAGAATAATAATGTCAGTCTAGGAGTGACTAAGGTGCTCCTGATCCAGGCCATGGTCTTTGTAATTACTTGCTATGCACTATAGAACTTGACAATGACTATGGATGATAAAAGAAGAATTGATGTCTTTGAGTTGTGGTACTGGAGAAGAGTATTGAACACACATACCAAGAGAACAAACAGGTCTTTCCTAGAGAGTGTGAAACCAAGCTGCTCCTTGGAGGCATGGATTTTGAAGCTCTGTCTCACATATTTGGGGCACGTGGCCAAGAGGGACCAGTCCTTGGAGAAGGACATCATGCTCAGAAGGGTAAAGGGACAGTACAGGAGAGGAAGAGCCAAAATGAGATGGACTGACACAGTAACTGGGATAATAGAGGTAAGTGTATTGGAGTCAGTGAGACTGGATCAGAATAGGGCAGGCTTCATATCTGTTGTACATAAGGTCGTTATGAGTCATAGATGACTGGGTGGCACATAACAACAAGGTAGTATGAGGATTAAAAGAAATTATAAATATAAATGTATGTATCTGTTGTTGTTATTGTTATTGTGTACCGTCAAATCAGGACTGATTCACAGCTGACCTTCCAGTGGGTTTTCAGAGGCAGTAAATCACACAGAGGAGATTGTCTATCTTTCTCTCTCAGATCATCCGGTGTATTCAAACTGCATGCCTTTGAAATAGAAGTGCACTTCAGTACCTGGCAGAGAATAAATTGTGTTGTTTATTATTAAATATGTAGTCATGTCTTACTGTATTCCCTCCAGCAATCCTGGATATAAATTGATGACAAGTGGGAAAAAATATTTTATAAGAGAAATGAGATCTAGGGCCTCAGGCCTTTGTATTTACAACTTCATGTAAGGAAATCATCTTAACTTTCTAAAGTAGCTGAGAACTTGCCTGCTTTTGACAATTCTCCTCATGGCTGGTTCTAAGTCTGAGATTGTGAGGTGAGTGGCCAAAAGCACTCCTTGGCAAACTCATCCCTTTCACTCAACTCTTAGGCTTAAAAGAGTCTCATACACCAACCAAACGAAGGACAACAGCTCACAGAACTTGAGCAGATAAGCAGTCTGTGAGCCCCTCACCCTATGTAACCCTCCCTATTCTCTTGGTGTAGGCAGTTCTGGCTGTCTGGGATTTAACTGAAGGCCTGGCTTGAATATTTAGTGTCTTCCACATAGGCCAATGAACCACTGAATGTGAAAATGTCCTGTATACTACGCTGAGCTCAGAATCCTGAGAGATGATTAGAAGGGAACTTTGACAGTACCCCTAGGGATGAAAGAAAGGTACAAACTTGAGATTTAGGGAGCAGAATAATCAGGACTTGGCAATGAATTTTATAGTGGGGACAGGGATGAGGGAGGGGTAGAAAATGGGACAGAGGACTCCCAGGTTCTAAGTGTGGGAACCAGATGACGTTGACTGAGGATAACTCTAGCAGAGGAGTGGGTTCATGGAGGGCCCTGATAAATCTGGTTTGGGACCTACTAAAAGTGAGATGTTTGTGGGAAATCCAGTAGAAATGTCTGGTAAGGTGGTGAGGGGTGGACAGGAAGGAAATATGTAAAAATGAATTATTGGAAACCCAAGTTCTTTATAAACTTTCATTAAAACCTTAATAAAGAGAAGTCGGGGGCGGGGGGAGAAATGTCTGGTAAGAAGTGGGTATAAGGGTTTGAACAGAGAAAGGGAAGACTACTGAGATCAAGATTTGGAAGTCACCAGTCTATGCTGATGGTATCAAAAGTTTTGGGAAAGCACGGACAATTCAGAAAGATAATAGCTTGATAAAGAACTCTAAGGCATTTCAAGATTTAAGTCACACACTGGTATGATAAATGTTCATAAGAGAAGAAGGATGAAAACTGAAAGAGTGGATGTCATTGAAGCCAAAGGAAGATGGTGTTTGAATATAAAGGCAGTACACGCTGTGGGGAAGTCTGATACATTCCAATCTCTCATTGTTGCAGTTTATTGGTCTACTGCTCTCAGTCAGAGTTTCCAGTTTAAAAGTATCCTCCACGTCCACTTGCACTATCTCCAGGTCCTACACAGCAAAAGACTATGCCACAGATGAAACAGACTACATTGCTTCTGTCCTTACTGTGCCACTTCTGCTATCACTGGATTTTTAAAAGAGGAAGTTTTGTTGACACTGGAAGAACTGTTTCAGGAAGCCAGCAATTCCACTGGTTTGAAGAGAAAATGTAGGGTAAGGAAGTAGAAACAAAGAGAACTCCATTAAAAAATCTGACTGACTGTGGAGGAGATGTTGGGCAGTAACTTGTCGTAGCCAGGGTGCTCTATGATGGAAAGAATGATGAGGCTTCACTTCATATACATTGGGCATGTTGCTACAAGAGGCTATTCCTTGGAGGACATGATGCTGGGAAAGGTGGAGGGTTGGCAGTAACTTGAAGTCAAATAATATTTTCTAAGATGAAAGACTCTTGAACATGCTTAAAAATAAGAGCTAAAAAGCTGACTATGTGAGAGGAGAGGGAATTCCTTTCTGAGAGAGAACTCTACTCTGAGAGAACTCAGGAGAGTTAGGACCCCAAGGCCGTGAGAGTGGCTGAGATCTAAAACCTTATGGCAGGTTAAGCTTTAGGAGAAAGTCTCAAAAATAAGGTTGTAGGTGAGTAGAAATTAATTCAGTGGCACCATATGTATGACAACATTCTGGAACAAGAGCTGCATTGTAAAGTGGACTGGGGGAGTGGCAAGGAAGAAAATATGCAACAATGAACAGATTTTTTTTAAAAGGAGAAAAAAAAAGAAATTCATTCAGTGAGTATTTATGAGCCCCTACTCCAAAACCAACAGAAACAGTACATCAAGAGAGAACCAGCAGAAGTACAAGCTGGGTTTAGTCAAGGCCATGGCACTGGGGATATCATTGCCAATGTCAAATGGATGTTGGCTGAAAGCAAAGAGTACCAGAAGAGTATCTATCTGTGTTTCATTGGCTATGCAAAGGCATTTGACCGTGTGAATCACAACAAATTGTGGCTTACCTTGAAAAGAATGGGAATCCCAGAACACCTGATTGTGCTCATGTGAAACCTATACTTGGACCAGGAAGTAATCATCATACCAGAGCAAGGAAACACTGCATGGTTCAAAATCAAGAAAAGAGTGTGTCACGGATGCATCCTGTCTTCACCTGAACAGATCATTCAGGCTGGTCTTTATTAGAAGGACTGTGGCATCAGAATTGGAGGAAGACATCAACAACTTGTGTTATGTAGATGTCACAACCTTGTTTGCTCAGATGAGGAGAACCTGAAGCATCTTTTGCAGAAAGTCAAGTACTGAAATCTTCAATATAGATTGAAGCTCAACATCAAGAAGGCAAAGATTCTCACCACTGAGCCAATTGGCAGCACCATGATAGATGGATAAGAGACTGAGAGTGTCAACAATTTCAACTTGCTCAGGAACAAGCTTGCACTTGGAACAAGCATCCAGGAAATCAAAAGACTAATTGGATTAGGACAAATCTGCTGTCAAGGCCCTCTCCAGAGTGCTGAAATGCAAAGATGTCAGCCTAGAGACTAAGTTGTGCCTGATCCAGGCCATGTACATCAGAGAGATGAACAATGAATAATGATGACAGAAAAATTGATGCCTTTGAGTTGTGGTGCTGAAGAAGAGAACTGAACCACCAACAGAACAAACAGGTCTGCTCTGGAGAGGTTGAAACCAACTTTTTCTCTGGAGGCAAGGATTTTGGAGTTCCATCTCTCATATTTTGGGATGTTGCCAGGAGGGACCGGCCCTTGGAGAAGGACACCATGCTTGGAAGGGTGAAAGGAGAACATAGGAAAGAAAGATCCTGGATGAGATGGACTGACACAATGACTGGGACAATAGGGTTGGTGTGTTGGAAAAAGTGAGATTACAGAGTTCAGAGCTATTGTACACAGGGTTGCTATGAGTCATAGTCAACTAAGTGGCACATAATAACATCTCAATGAATTGTTAGTGAATTGAATAAGATACTTCATTATCTAAATTACTCATTTTATGTCAGACACTGTTCTAAAGGCTTTATAGAAGTAAACTCATTTAATCTTCTAGTAACCTTGGGAAGCAGGTAGTATTCTTAGTTCCATTTTCTAGATGAAGAAATAAAAAGATCAATTAACTTGTCTGTCCCGTGAACACAGCAAGGATTTAATCTAGGCAGTACAGCTCCAGGACCTGTTTTCTTGACTTGACTTTTCTGCTATCCTCCATTTTGATGTCTTTAACACAGTTCCTGATACATAGGAAACACTGTGTAGATTTAGCTGCCAGTAGTGTGACTATACTGGTTAATAGCTTCATTGAAGTGTATCTTCTATTTTATGATTACCACCTTGACTGCTCTGACACTGAACTGACATCTCTCTCCAGCTGACCTCTGTTGTTGTTGTTGTTGTTATGTGCCATCGAGTCGTTTGTGACTCATTGCGACTCATAGCGACCCTATGTACAACAGCCCTAAACCCTGCTCTATCCTGTGCCAATCACATTGCCTCTGACACACCCATCCCGATTACCCCAGTCACTGAATCAATCCACCTCATAGAGGGTCTTCCCCTCCTGCGCTGTCCCTCTACTCTACCCAGCATGATGTCCCTCTCCAAAGACCTGTCTCTCCTTGTATCTCCTTAAAGCTTTGCTTCTCCCTTGATAAGTTACAATTCCTTAAAAATTAGTTGTCATAGGCCAGACTATCTAGTGGGGCCTGACAGGCTTCTCTCCTCTCTGCTGCTGCCTCATTCACTGGTCACAGGACCCACAAGGCAACTTGGACCACTGCAGGGGTAGGAGCTGCTACCTCTTATCTTAAGCATCGCCAGGTTCAGCTGTATCATTTATGGGGTACAAAATGCAACATAGAATTTCTTTTTTAAAAAATTAAGACTTCCTAGATAGTGATAACAGGGTATTAAACGAAGCTGTCCCTGCATAGCACTTTTTAACTTCCACTTTTCATTACCTTATCTTACCATAAGCCCATTCCACCAGATGCTGATGCTGAGCCCTGGAAGCTCTTGGCACATCTGCGGATCTCAAAAAGTAAAGCACCAGTACGATTAAAATCTATTTGGCCTAGGGAGTCCACCAAGTGGCTGATAAGTCTACTTTGGGATTCTTGTTTGAGAAATCCAGGTGTGATCGTGAGTCTACCCCACTTGGATTTAAAAATCACCTTCATGTAGTAATGTTTTGTAATTTTCTTGGAAAAGGTCCTTTGTACTTCTGGTTAAATTTATTCCCAAGTATTTAATCTTGTGATTAGTTATTGTGAA
>NW_006399755.1:8443915-8445812 GCF_000299155.1 Elephantulus edwardii
CTGTCATCACAGGAGTCTAGAGCGAGGGCTACACGGTGGAGGGGACCTGGGGGAGGGTTTGTAAAACAATGAAAGAATCTTTTCTTTTACTTTTCCATAAAAAAAAAAAATCACCTTCAGAATAGGTTCATTTGAGATCTATCCCAATGGGGCTTCACCTATATGCTCACATCATTAGAAACACCTCATAGAGCAACTCTATGGTTTTGCTTTATTCACAGAAATATTTATTGTATCTGTGAGAAGAAACTACAATACCGATACTTTTTTGAAATATCCATAATCTATCTGATAGTTAAATTTAAAAAATAAGAAAAAAAAGGAATAGGTTTAATGAACTGAATGCTAATTATCAAAGATCAGATGAGTTGCTGTTGCTGTATGACATCAAGGATATCATCCATTAGACTGAGGCCCCAGGCCAGTGCAGGGCCTGTGTTCCCAGAAACAAGGGTCTAGGGATTATTGGGTGTGGCTGGCAGCTCGAAGGCCAGAATGTCCCCTCCCTGGGTACCCAGTCCCCAGGCTGGTGACAGGCCTCCCTTCCTTCCCTCAGTGGCCTTGCAGGTCACCAGGGCTCTAATGGTGGTGTCACTGGTGCTGAGCTTCTTGGCCATGTTCATAGCTTTGATGGGCATGAAGTACATGTGCTGTGGAGGAGACAATAAGGTGAAGAAGGCCTGTATAGCTATGACCAGAGGCATCATTTTCATTGTGACAGGCCTGGCTGCCTTGGTAGCTTACTCTTGTTATGACCATCAGAGTGTCACAGATTTTTATAATTCCTTGATCGCCATGAATAATGAGTTTGGTTCTGAAATCTTCATTGGCTGAGAAGGGTATGCCCTGGTCTTCCTGGGGGGCTCACTGCTCTTTTGCTCCTGTCCTGGCAGTGAAAGCAAAAGTAGCTACCAGTCACCTTGCATCAACCCTAAACCCAGCTTTGCCAAACAGTACATGTGAACTGGGCCCTCTGTGCTCCAGCATGACAGCTCAATGTGGCCATAAGTCTTAGAGGACCTGTGTCAGAGAGCTGAGCCTGTGAGCAGTGCATGGCTGGGCCTCTGGATCTGGACTCCAGCACTGCTGCACACTATGTATAGTTCTCTCAGAGCAGGGGTGGCAGGGAGAGAGGTAGGTGTTTGGGTGGGAAAAACAAAAAGTGGAGGGTGTGCTTTCTGTACTGTAATTTAAAAAATGAGGGGTTTTTAGGGGGAGGATATAATCCATTAAGAGAGCAAGAGGTGACTACAAAGACAGAGCAGAAAAAAAAACAAAAACAAAATAGATGTCAGAACCCTGAGAATTCTAGAGCATCAAGAAGCCAAAATAAAGGGAAGAGATAGTGAAGAATAAGAGCTTAACAGAAGATTTCAAAGGGCAGCTCAAGAAGGCAGAACAAGATATTATAATGGCAGCTGGCTAGAATTGGAGAATAAAAAGGGAAGAACTCACTCAGCATGAAAAAATTTAAAAACAAATTCAAGACTCAAGTTGCAATAATGAGATATGCTATGGGCAAAATATATTTTAATTTATTATTTCTTTTTAAAATTTTTTAAAATAACCAGCTAAAATAAAAAGGCCTAAATGGAATATTGTGGAAAAACTGTACTCAAACAAATATGAAAGCCTAGAGGAAATGGACAGATACTTAGAAACTGACAACCTACCTAAACTGACACCAACTGAAATTGAACACCTGACCAGACCCATTACAAAAGAAGAAATTGAAAAGGTAATAAAACAACTTTCAGCCAAAAAGAAAGCCCTGGACCAGATGGTTTTACAAGTGAATTTTATCAAGCATTCAGAGAAGAACTATTACCAATTCTACATAAACTATTTCCAAAAATAGAAAAAGATGGAATTCTCCCAGATTCATTCTATGAAGCAA
>NW_006399755.1:8457953-8458484 GCF_000299155.1 Elephantulus edwardii
TAAAAAACTTTTAAAAAATAATTTTTATTGTTATTTTAATGAAAGTTTATAGAAAATTTGGCTTTCCATTCATTCATTGTTGCACATTTTCCTCCCTCCCCCAAACCCCAGCCCACTTTACTATGCACTTCTTATTCTGGACTCTTCTCCACTTCTTATTCTGGATTCTTCTCATGCTAATCATATATTCCTTTTAAACAATTCTGTCTTTCATATGTTCCAATACAGTGCTTATTATTTACCCCCTCTTTTCTTAGTTGCCCCCCAACCCTCATTTCAGTCCTGTTTCATAACATTGGCATTATACAGTATTTGTCTTTTTGTGACTGAGATATTTCATTCAGCATTATGTCCCCCAGGGTCACCCATTTTGTATAATTATAAGTTCCTTGCTTTTCAGTGCTGGGTAGTATTCCATTGTGTGAATATACCACAGCTTCTCAATTCATTCATTTATTGATGGGCACTTTGGTTGCTTCCAGGCATTCAGATGGGTAAAATATTTTTTTTTCTTTTCTATAATTATATTTT
>NW_006399755.1:8459008-8465301 GCF_000299155.1 Elephantulus edwardii
TGTTTCAGTGCAGTATACATTATTGGACCCAGATGGGTAAAATCTTGAATTATCCAGGGTGCATAAAACAAAGATGAAGAGGACAGACAGAATCACTGTATCAAAAAGAATTGGCTGACACCGAAATACTTAAGAAAGTACCATATGACCAAGAGCCAATGGTAATGAAGCTTTGAAGACATTCAAACTGCACAGAGGGCACTGATGAAAAAACAAGGCCCCAGTAATCAATGGGATACCAACGGACATGTTTCAGATAACAGCTGCAGCCCTAGTTGTACTCGGCAGGAAATTTGGAAGACAGCTATCTGACCAACTGACTAGAAAAGATCTAAGTTTGTTCCCATTCCTCAAAATGGTGATCCAACAGAATGTAGAAACTATTGAACAATATCATTAATATCACATGCAAGCAAAATACTGCTGAATATCATTCAAAATCAGCTAGAACGGTATATAGACAAAGAATTGCGAGAAGTTCAAGCTGGATTTAAAAGAGGTTGTGGCACCAAGGATACTGCTGATGTCAGATAGATCCTGGCTGAAAGCAGAGAATTACCAGAAGTAATTTGAATTTTATTGATTGTGCAAAGGCATTTGACTATGTGGATCATAACAAATTATGACTAACTTAATGGCTAAAAAGAATGGGAATCTCAGAACACTTAATTGTGCCCAGGTGAAACCTGTACCTAGACCAAAAGGCTGTTGTGCAAATATAGCAAGGGAACACTGCATGGTTTAAAATTAAGAATGGAGTATGTCAGGATTGTATTCTTTCTCCATACTTACTCAATCTGTATGCTGAGAATATTATTCTAGAATCTATGACTCTATGAGGAGAGTGGCATCAGGATTGGAAGAAGACTCATCAATAACCTTCACTATGCAGGTGATACATTCTTGCTTGCTGAAAGTAAGGAAAACTTGAAGCACTTACTGCAGAAAATGAAAGACTATAGTCTTCAATATGGATTGAATCTCAACATCCAAAAAACAAAAATTCTAACTACTGGACCTATAGGCAACATCATGATAGAGAAAATATTTAAATTGTTAACAACTTCATCTTACTTGTTCCACAATCAATACACTTGGTACCAGCAGTAACAAGATCAGGAGATGTGTGGCACTTGGAAAGTCTGCAGTTAGGTACCTCTTCACATTACTGAGGAGCATTGACTTTAGTTTGAGAACTAAGGTGCTCCTGATTCAGGCCATGGTCTTTTTAGTCATTAGTTATGCATCTGAAAGCTAGTCAATGAATAAGGATGACAGAAGAAGAATTGATGCCTTTGAGTTGTGGTGTTGGAGAATATCCCATGGACTGCCAGACGAACAAACAGATATGTCTTGGTGCAGCCAGGGTTCTCCTTGGAGGCAAAGATGATAAAGCTTCACTTCACATATTTTGGGTATGTTGCTCAGAGAAGCTATTCCTTGGAGGGGAACATCATGTGTAGAAAGGTGGAGGGATGATGAAAGAAAGGAAGACCCTCAACCAGATAGACTGACACAGTGACTTTAGCAATGGACTCGAGTGTGTCAGAGACTATGAGGATGGCATATGATAGGACAGGGTTCAGATCAGCTGTTCATAGGGTCACTGGACTTGGTTGCATCTAACAACAATTACCTTGAACCTCAATGGCTGTAAGATCCTATTCGCCCACTCCCTTCCCTGACTCTCAGTGTCAGACAGTGCTCTAGGTTTTATCAGGTTAATGGGAACCTACCACTATCTTGTCATGAAACTAGAGACAAGTTTCATGTCCTCTCTGGACTCAGTTTCCTTGTCTGTTATGAGGTGACTGAATTTAGTACTGTCTGAATTAAATGCTCTTGTACTGAGCATTCACCAGCACTTCATTTAAAAATATTACACTGAGCTCTTACTATTTTACAAAAACGATTAGGTATTTACATCCTCTCAGGACAACCCAATAAGGTGGTTTTTTAGAATCTGAAAACTCCACAGGGATATTTTTGTCTACTTTGTTCCCTGATGTATCTCAAGCTGCTAAAACAGTATCTAGCAGACAGTATATGCTCAAAATCTGTTTGTGGAAGGAATGGATGAAGAAACAGGCTCGGAGAGGCAGTGGTGTGACTTGCCCAAGGTCTTGTATTCACTTACGAAATATCAGAACTAAGATTCTAATCCTGATATGTCTTCTGGCTCCAAAAGCTATGTTTATTCATCTACTATTTGGGTATCATTCTCATTTTACAGATGAGGAAACAGGCTCAAATGGAGAAGACGCTTCCTAAAAGCCTGCAGGGTCGCATCATTTTGGAAGTTGAGTTTGTCTCCATCCAGCAACTTTCTGAAGTCTTCAGAGTACTCTTCTCTCCTCATAGAAATAGAGTTCCTGGCAAGCCAGCCCAGGCTTGATTCCTAGCTCTACCACCAGAATCTCTGAGCCCTAATTTCTCATCTACAGAATGGGTTCTTTACATCCCAGACCCCTCTTACATGAAATGTACAAAACTCATTACCAGCACATTGATCATTACTCGCATGGGTCAATGTAGAATTTACCCACAGGGTTTCTGAGCCTGTAATCCTTATGGACGCAGATCATCTCGTCTTTCTCCTGTGGAGCAGCTAGTGAACTTGGAGTAGCTGGTAGCAGGCCTATAAGGAGTGTAGCTGGTAATACGCCAGACCAGAGCAGCGTCGAAGTCAAAGCTCACAGCTAATGTTGTCTGAAGCCCACTGGGGCCTCCTGGAACCTGATCTGAATCCAGTGGCTACGGGGAAAGGAGGGTCAGCTGCTATTCTTGGAGCCGATGGAATCAAGTCAGGTTTCAAGTTCCTTGGGGAGCACTGACCCAGGCAGCTTGACTTGTCATGTGAGCACAGAGCTCGACATCAACACAGCGCAGGTGGAACAGAGCAACCACGTCTTCTTGCAGCTGACCTGTCTTTAAACTCATTTTCATCAGTATCTGCTCGATGTTCACAAGGGTCCTGGGTGTTATACAGGGCTTTCCCTGAGACTATAAAGCATTTTCACCATCTGACAAGTGACGATATACCCTCAGCTCACAGGCCTCCACCCTAGTCTTTCTAGTCTGCCAGGCACAGGTCTTCCTTCTCTTCAGACCTCTATGAACATAAGAAGTCTGTCTCTGTGGCTTTCACCCACAGCATGCAGGCCTCCTCCCTAGTCTTTCTAGTCTGCCAGGCACAGGTCTTCCTTCTCTTCAGACCTTTATGAACATAAGAAGTCTGTCTCTGTGGCTTTCAACCACAGCATGCAGTTCTGCTTTCTGGAACAGTATAGAACAAACCTCGTCCCAGGGCCACAAGAGATCCATTACACAACTGAGATGGGCCAAGCATTGAACAAGGCATTTTAATTAATTTTCACTTAACCCTCACATTTAATCTTGAGAAGTAAGGATAATTGCTATTTCAGAGATGAGCTTGAGGCTCAGAGAGGTGGTGTCTTAGTTATCTAGTGCTGCTGGTAACAAAAATACAGCAAATACAGATAGACAGTTCTAATGAATAAAAGTTTACTTTCTCATAGTTTAGGCTAGAAGGCTGAATTCCCCGGCTATCTAAGGGAAGGCATTCTCTTTCTGGTGGCAGACGTATCTCTTACCCACTGCCTGTAGAGTCAGTTCTGACTCCTAAGTGGCTGTCACCTGGTTGCTGAGACTGTGAATATTTACAAAAACTGCTCAAGTTACCCTTGCAGAGCAGTTGGTGGATCCAAACCACCAACCTGTTCATTAGCACCATGGTACATTCTGCACTACTTCACTAGGGTTTCTTAAGACTCTCTTGGCGTTTTCTTATGTAAAATTGAGATAACTTACTAGGTCTCTGTTGTTGCTGTTGTGTGCTATAGTAAGAAACAGCCCATAGCTGACCCTCCAGTGGGTGTTCAGAGGCAGTTACTCACACGGGAGGAGATTTTCCATTCTTCTCCTATTTTGTGGGGTCAAACTGTGTGCCTTCAGGATTGCAGCACAGCTTCTTGCCACTAGGCCACCAGAACTCCCTGCTTACTAGGTCTAACTTGAGGGAGGTGGGGAGGAATAATCTCTATTTCAAGTAGGCAATTGAAAAGGGTATCCCAGAAGCACACTCTTAGAGGGAACAAAAAGACTTTGAAGAATTTCAAGGAAGTAACATATAGATTTCATTTTAGAAAGCTCTTGCTTGCTTTTGTGAAGTCTCATGAAAATAATTATAATATAGTGGAAAGGAGCTGCACTGCAATCCTGAAGGCAGAAGGTTCAAGGCCGCCAGTTGCTCTGTGGGAGAAGGATGGGCAATCTCCCCCCTCCCATGCGATTAACTGCCTCTGAAAACCTGCTGGAGGGTCAGCTATGGGTCAGTTTCAACTCCATGGTACACAACAACAACATGATGAAAGTAGAACATTAAGTCTTTTTTACATTTTTTTTTTAATTGTAAAAACCATGTATGGGGATCCAAGGGGGTAAGAGGTGGGAGCAGAAGGGTGAGGATGAGTAGGGATGAAATTACAGGGTTGCACAATTTGGTGGGTGGAAAGAGTGGGTAAAGGAAATGAGAAAGATCCAGCAGGGGTAACAGCGGGCATGGTCCAATGGTGATTAATTATTATTCCTTTTTTTACAAAAAGATTGTCTTTTTTATTAGTGTGTTTTCCATTTAGGAATAGAGGTGCAGACTGTCTGGCTGCTTCATGCTGAATAGGGGCATAAGATGAAAGGGGTAGGGGAACCCACTTTAACACTTTACTGGTGGTCTTGGGTTGAAGCTGCATGCCTTCTTGTTCAATTAGCAGATACTTTCATGATGTTTTCTTTCCTCCGGACTGCAATGTTTGAGTCTGGACTGCGTGGGTGAGTCCAGTGGGAGTGGCTGGCTGAACTTTGAGGAGACTCCATTCACCTTCGCTTCCTTGTTGTTGTTGATTGCCTTTGAGTAGAGCATGACTCATAGTGATCCTATGAACAAAAGGCCTGAAGCCCTTATACAACTATCGACATTTATCAAAGTTCAGAGTTTTCAGAGGCATGTTGTTTAGGAAGTGATGCCACTCTTGTTTCCAGTTGCTTCCTTAGCTGACAGTTATATTTCCCTTTTGTCTCCAGAACTGGGCTAGGGGTTCAGGTTCTGGAACAAGACTCAGTGTTCAGGTTACCTGTAGGAAAGGAAGCAAACCTAAAGAAAATATACTTGTAAGTTATCAAAGAAAAAGGCTTTGGAGGTATTACAGGTGTACTGGAGGAGATGGAGAAAGTGGCTTAGATAAAGTTCCTAATACACACCAGGTGACTCTCCCAGGGGCCAATGTCTCTCCCCAGGAACTGGGCAGATCTCCCCAGGGGCCTGGCAGCACTCCATAGGGGCTGGGTGGCTCTCCCTTACCCAAAGCTCTTCTGAGGTCCAGACTTTGCGCCCTACCAGGGACCTCGCTGGGGACAGTACTTCTGCTTCTAGTGCTACCATCATTGCCCCCTTTCTCTCCGCCAACTGGTCTAATTTTAACATGAAGTAGGTATTATTACTTCCCCACCCGCCTTCCACAAAAGGAGAAGGGGCTTCCACAATGGTGAACAGACCTGTGCAAGGTTAAAAAAAAAAAAGGCAATA
This sequence comes from Elephantulus edwardii, assembly GCF_000299155.1. Lineage (NCBI taxonomy): Eukaryota > Metazoa > Chordata > Mammalia > Macroscelidea > Macroscelididae > Elephantulus > Elephantulus edwardii. Next base: position 8,464,611 of record NW_006399755.1, read on the forward strand.
AAGGCAGTAGAACAAAGACTTAAGCCAAGGTCATCTGAAGGCACAGACCGTGAGGCAAGCTCCACTCAGTGCTTGGGTCAGCCATCTTTCATCTTCCTCTGCAAGCAAAATCCTGAAGATCATTTCCAAAATGGCCAGAAGAGTATACTTAGGCCACGTGCACACAGACACTTCTCACAGATCATTGTCTTTGTGTAACAAGAAAACTGTGGCATGCTTGCATTTGTACTTCTTTAACCATATGGTATTAATATTGGTTACTGTCCAAGTACTTTAGGTTGCCAAGGTAGCATTATGCTAGGTTCTTTTATTTCAAATACTTTTTCTTAAAAAAAAAAAAAATCATGAACAAAACCCAAGAGCCAGGCTTGAAAACCAAATTCTTTTAAGCCATGCTAACTGTGGCCTTGACAAGTTTTCTTGAAAGAGTTTCAAATCAGCACTTGATTGTACTAGCTTTTCAATGTAAAGAGGAGGCTTGGCTTAGTGCCTCTAGGGTGGTCAGGAGCTGCTGAAGTGACCCTGTTCTCCTTATCTCAGTAAGCAGGCCCTGGTGGTCTAGCATATTCTCAGATTCTCATTGGTCTGGGTTCAAAACAGAGATAAAACTGACTGAGCACTTACTCTCCTGGAACACACTATCTCAAAGGGAGTGGAGACCATAAGAACAACACAATGTGATTAGTGCTAT
>NW_006399755.1:8465864-8469749 GCF_000299155.1 Elephantulus edwardii
CAGCTTCTCTATCCATTCATTTGTTTGTTGATGGGCACTTAGGTTGTTTCCAACTCCTTGCTATTGTGAACAAAGCAGCAATAAAAATGGGTCTGCATATATCTGCTTGGGTAGCAGTTCTGATTTCTTTAGCGTATATTTCCAGTAGTGCAATTGCTGGGTCAAATGGTATTTCTATTTCCAACTTTTTGAGAAAGTGTCATACAGCCTTCCATAGTGGTTGCACCATTTCACACTCCCACCAATAATGAATAAGGGTTCCAGTCTCTCCACAACTTCACCAACATTTATTACTTGCTGCTCTGTTAAATTTTGCTATTCTTACTAGGATGAGAGCTTTCCTAGTCTTAAAGGTGCAGGTGAAAGGTGAATCAGAACATTCCAGACATAGGAAACTCTATCAGCAAATGCATGGTGTTAAGAAACAGCTTGGGTTTTTTGCTGTTACTATGTTTTGTTTTTGGTAGCAGTGCAGAGCTATCAGCCATCCTGTGTAGCAGAAACCCAATTTAGGAACAAGGAGTGGTCAGACAGGACTAAAAATGGAGATAGGGGCCATACAATGGGGGGGTAGGGAGACTCATATGTTGGGCAAAGAATTTTGCCCTTTCGTCTTTAGACAGTGGTGAGGCCTGCTTTAGATGATGTAATACAATCACCGTTCCTCAAGCCCAAGGATGGGGACCCCAGCTGGAACTATTTTCTGCTCTGGGTCCCTAGCAGGTGCAAGATTTTGGTGACTTTTCATCACTGGGGCATCAGTGAAGGGAGGAGGGTGGAGGCAGGAGATGCTCTGTACCCCACCAGACCGGCCTCCTGCAGCTGTTTGGTTGTGTGAATACCCCTAGCAAACCTCATCACCAGCTTTTGGGATATTAAAAGAACAGCAGCAAAGGAAGCCTCTTAAAAGGTAGACTCCCTAACAATGTAACAATGCCTCACAGAGAGAAAACAGTTGTCAAACTGTAAAATCTTTTTTAAAAGGAAACATTTATTATGACAAGAGCTGCTATTTAATCTTCCTAACAATCCTAGTAGAAGGCACTGTTAATTCTCTGATATAGTTGACAAAGACAAACTCCCAAGTTAGGTAATGTGCCCAAGGTCACACAACCAAAAAAGGGCAAAATTTAGCATAGATGAACCTTAAAAATATTATGCTGAATCAGTCACAAAAGGATAAATATTGTATGATCTTACTTTTAAGAAATATCTAGAATGAGCAGGTGTATAGAGATTAAATGTTAGAGGTTATCAAGGACGGATGAGACAGAGAAGGAAAAGAAGACACAGCACTTGAGGTAACACTACACTTCGGTTAAGCGACAGAAGAATTTGAGAACAGTTGATGATGACAGATAATGGTTGCAAACATAATTAACATAATGTTACTGAACTTTGTATGTGAAGACTTGCTGAAATGGCAAATATTTTGTTAACTTGTAGGTAGGTACTAGAATTAAAAAACTAAAAGATTAAAATCCAGGTTAAAATTAGAGTCTTGTGCTCCCTAGCCCCAAAGCAGAATTCAAAATCAAAGAGATTCCAACTGTAAAATAAATGTTAATAAATTAGAGACATTTAAGTCCTTGTTCCCAAACAGAATAAGTGTCTAAGAATAAAAAACTGTTTTATGGGGGGGGGGGGTTCACTCTTAGTTAGAGGCCCTAAACATATATTCAATCTGCCTTTTGACTAATCCAAAATTGCTCACAACTACAAGATTCAAAGCTTAGATATTTCTTTCAGCCATGCTGCCATTCACCGAAGCAAGCAATTCCATAACATTTTTTTAATTTATTCCTTTCATTGTTATATATAGATAACAAAACATTTAAGTCATCCAATTTCACATCTTTTTTTCTTCTCCCTGCCTCTTTTTAAACATTCCCTCTGAAAGGACTATCTACTTAGCTTTGTATCCAAAGACAAAATCTGTAGGTGAAAGGAGTTAGCCTTCGTTACAGACTGGTTCATTTCAGGGTCGAAAATATGGAACGCTTCACGAATTTGCGTGTCATCCTTGCGCAGGGGCCAAGCTAATCTTCTCTGTATCGTTCCAATTTTAGTATATGTGCTGCCGAAGCAAGCACCAATTTCACATTTTAATGAACTGAAATATAAGTTTAAAAATCATGAAACAACTAATATGTCTTTTCCCCATTCCCATCCTCTAAATCCTACAGGTTCTAAATCAACATGATTGGTTCCCATTGTCCACTCAGATTCACCACAGCACTTAGCAACTTATTTTGGGTTTTTTCGCCCCTATGCTTAACACCACCTTTTTACCATCCCAACATGACTAAATTTTACTCTTTTAAAAAGAGAAACTCACTGCCTTAGCTGGAACCACCTCAGAACTGATCTTACAGTGGGTTTTTTCAGGAGGGTGTAAATTGCACAGGAAGAGACTGCCCATCTCTCTCCCATGGACCTGCTGGTGGACTTGAACCACCAGAGGTACCACCCCTCTGTTAGCGTAGCCTGTGAACGTGTTACACCATTAAAGTGCACTTTTCCTTTTAGCAGCTCTAATCTCTCACCCTCTCTGCCCCTCCATGCCCAACACTGCCTTAGTGCAGGTCTAACCAAGTCTCACCTTGAACCTTATTACCAACATAACTGGTTTGCCAGACTCCAGCTTTTACCCTTTTGATCCATTTTTCACACCTGGGTCATTGTCCTATTTCCACAGGCTATCAACTCATTCTCCTGCTCAAGACCCTTCAGTGACTCTGGCTTACCCTTAGGAAATATGCAAATCCCCAGAGCCTCCCATACCTCTATGTAACCTTTTCTCAAGGCACTGCTCACTGTACCAGAAAATTTTAGCCAACTACTAGTCAGCTATAAATCTTCTTCATTTGACTATGCAGGTCATCTTTGGATTTCCTGTATACAGTTCAAGGTGGCATGAAGGAAATACATAGGCAATAGTTACTAATGGTAATTTAAATGCCTGCTGGTCAGAAGACAGATGTGCTTGCTGCGACCACAATCTGAAAGCCCATTTTTTCCACTATATTTCATCCTCTTTAGAATCCCTGAAGCATAACAATACTTAACTTGTTGAATGTCCCTCTTTGCCTCTATGAATTTATTAAAGATCTGACTCTAAATGCAAAAGGAGGACTATGATGGAGGACAATCCAAGTCAGAGGGTGGTAACTGTGACAATTTAACTCTTTGTGGCTCCCAAAGCATCTTAAAACTTTGCCTCAAAGGTTGTAGAACTACTGGAACTCATGTTTTATACAGCTTTCCTTTACTCAGTACAATCTTTTCATTAGAAAAAAAGATTGTAAAACTCCTTTCAAAAACTCCTCCCTGTTGGCTCTTATCAGTGCATTGCCTCCCCCAACAGCCTTGGCATGAAATGGCCTTGGGCCTCTCAGGACCTCAGTAAATCAGTACTGTGTTTTAATAACTTTGGTAAATGCAACATGTTGTTACTGTTAATACTCATTCCATTGTTCCCAGTCCCATTTCAATATGTGATCCAAAGAAGGGAGGTGCCAGAGGTTCCCAGGCAGGAACTGGTGTATCTTTTTTTTTTTTAAAAGCCCCAGCATGCCTGCAGCACAAAAATAAGGTTAACCTAATTCTTCACAATGACAGAATTCATTTATTTCATTGAAAAGTAACTTTTAAAAAGTGATTAAAAATAAAGTGATGAAACATCATTATTGGGTCAACAATGTAAGAAGGTGAAGGGCCCTTAAGGGTAATTACTTCTTTCTATATTTTGCAGTGCATTTAATGAGAACGTATTACTTCTATAAACAAAAACCTCAAACCATTTTTAAGCACATCAAAAGGCTACTTTCCAACTTTAGTACTCCTAATCCACAACATAAAGAGTCTTCCCAGTATTCTGAAAAA
>NW_006399755.1:8470899-8484282 GCF_000299155.1 Elephantulus edwardii
AAAAAAAAAAAAGGCTACTTTCCATTTTGGGAATGAACCTGATGCATTCGAAAGGCTCTTCTCTGGGGAAAGTCCCTCTCCTCTCACTTTTGAGAAGCTGGCCAGCTGGACTTACAAACCTTCAACCACAGCAAGCCTTCCTTCTAGGTCAGCTGTAAAACTGGAAGGCACTAGCAGTATGTGGAGGGAGGGGCAAAAAAAGGCCTCTTACCAGCAGGAAAATGACAATCTCGCCCCCTAGTGACCAGGGCGATAAAAGAGAAAAAGCAAACATTCATACAAGGTGTGAACACTATTAAGAAGACGCACTACTACTAAAATAATAATTTTATTCAGGGAATAAAATGTGGCACAAGGTCCTTGCTTACAAATTTCCAGCTGAAGTTGCCTTGGGGATAATCTGCTCACTCAGCTGAATAAAAGGTGCCAGGTGAGCTGACTGGACAAGCTCATCTGTAGTAACTCTGAAAGTCTCCTTTAGAGGTAGGCAGGCTAGTATTTCATCCACTTTACCAACCCTGAAGCATAACAACCTTTACGTTTCTTGTCTCTCCTGACCTCCATGAATCTATTTAAAGACCTTATTCTAAAGGTAAAAAGAAGTTGACACCAATGATGACAAGAGTCAGAGGGCGGCAATCATGATTATTTACCTGTCTGTGGCTCACTTGACTGTTACGTAAATCAAGACACTTGCTGACTTTCAAGTCCTCACCACTGAAGTAGTAAAGTGGTAGAAGTAATAACAGTATTGGATTCGTTCAGGTCCCACAACTTACAGTTTTCCAACTTCCTGCTATGTATGTGTGTATGTGTCAAGTGTGTGTGTGTTTCCCCTACTCCATAAGTTAATGGCTCTCAAATTTGATCTTTTTTCCCCACAAAGAGCTACAGGAGTTTGAGAGCTAAGACTTCCTAAATGTGGGTATTTTCACAAAACACCCAGATAAAAGACTGCTGGCTGAAATGAACCTGAGACTTTATCCAAGTAGGTGACATTCTGGGGCAATGAGTCTGTGTGACCATAGTTACTTGCATCAAGTCCCATGTCTTTCCGTTCCAGAAGGCTGACCCTGAAGAGTGGCATCAAATCTCAGAAGTAGGAGGGGCAAGCCTCAAGTTTTGCCTTTGAGGGATGGCCATACTACCCAAAGGTTATGGGTTGGACGCTTATGTGTTGGTCTTTATGCAATTGCTTGGCCCGATTTTTGAGCGCTTCGGCCTTGGCCTCATCTTTATCCACACCATCCCCCAATTTGTACATGCGGCTAGCATTGGCGCAGGCCCAAACATGGCCCAAGTCACAGGCTCTCATTGAGTAACTGCAGGCCTGGTTCAGGTCCTTGGGGAAACCAGGGGCGCCCTGGAGGAACATGGCACTGAGATTGAAGCAGCTGGCAGCATAATTGCCCTCACAGGCCCTTGTGTAGTAGTCCCTGGCCTTCCCTAGGTCAGGTTGGCCATCTTCATTGACCTGGCCATCATGTGCCAGGAGACCAACATTATGACAGGCCTCCATAGACTTCCTTCCGGGCTTCTCACAAGCCATCAAAAAGCAATCAGAAGCAGCTTTCAGGTCCTGGGTCAGTCCACCTGGGAGAGAGGAAAGGTTAGAAAATGTCTGATCAAGCCAGTGTGGAATTTGAATGTCTCAGACTAAAGTTAGGGAAGTCTTCTTAATAAAATCCACACATTATGAGAGAAGACAGCAAGAAAGGAAGGTAGCCTGCTACAGCACACACATTTTCCAGTTTGGGCCATGGAATCTTAGGTAATGAAGACGACCAGACAGGTAAATAAAAACCAAACAAACCAACAAGTGGAAATAAAAATATCTACCTCATGGAGTTAAAGTAAGCATTTGTCATCATTTAAGCATTTAATTAAATTAAATGTTCATTAAAATACATACCAACACAATATTTTCCATTACTGTATTAGATCTTACTGAACGGACACTGCCCCTGCCCACATGGATCTTACAAGTTAATAAAAATAAGACATTAAATAACCATACAAATTTTGACAAATAATGCCAGATGAGTATCTTCATATAACTTCTTTCTACATTTCCAGTTATTTACCGAGAAAATGATGCTTGGAGAATTACTAGTTCAAGAAATGCTCTTCTGCTCCCAGAAGGGAATCTGGTATTTCTGTTGAAATATTCTAAATGAAGACTGCCAAAGACACCCCTCTCCCCCATATCTCGTGTGAAAGCAGAAATGATCCACAAACAGCTACAGAGAATTAATCCTCTTTCACAGAGTACCTTTCTAAACTGGGGTTTTGCCGTGCACTGTGATTAAAAAGAATTAATGCCTTTGAGTTATCATGCTGAAGAAGAGTACTGTCATTTTGGACTGCCAAAAAAACAAACAGCTATGTCCTGGAAAGCATGCGGCCAGAGTGTTCCTTGGAGGCAAAGATGACTAAGCTTTATCTTTTGTACTTTGAACATGTAACTAGGTGAGGTTATTTCTTGGAAAGGGGCATGATGCTTGGAAAGATGGAAGGTTGGTGAAGGAGAGGAAGACCCCCAATGGGATGGACTGATGGACTGACCCTGTGAATTCAGCAATGGGCTCTAGCGTCTCAGAGATGATGAGGTGGCACAGGATAGGGCAGGTTTTCAGAATGGCTGTTCATAGGATCACTATGAATTGTACTGGACTTGACGTTACCTAACAACAACAATCATTCTCAAGAACATGTCCTGGAGCTCTGGTGGCCTAGTGGCAAGAAGATGCACTGTAATCTCAAAGGCATGTGGTTTGAAGCCACCAGATTCTCCACTGGAGAAGGAGGGGTAATCTACTGTGGCAGTTTGATCTGATGGTTGTTGTTGTTATGTGCCATCGAGTCGTTTGCGACGCATAGCGTCCTATGCACAACAGCCCTAAACCCTGCTCTATCCTGCGCCAACAGCACTGCCTCTGACACACCCATCCCGATTACCCCAGTCACCAAATCAATCCATCTCATAGAGGGTCTTCCCCTCCTGCGCTGTCCCTCCACCCTCCCAAGCATGATGTCCCTCTCCAAGGACCCGTCCCTCCTGGCAACATGTCCAAAGTATGTCAGCCGAAGCCCCAGAATCCTTGCCTCCAAGGAGTAGCTTGGTTTAATCCTCTCCAAGATGAATCTGTTTGTTTTCCTGGCAGTCCAGGGTACATTCAGTACTCTTCTCCAGCACCACAGCTCAAAAGCATCCACTCTCCTTCTGTCCTCCCTAGTCATTGTCCGACTCTCTGATGCATAACAAGTGATTGCAAAGACCATGGCCTGCATGATTTAGTGAAGAGAAGAAATACTTGTCTATTAAAGATAATGAACCCTCTATGTGGTGCACTCAACTACCAGCTGACAGGCTACCCAGGAGCATCTCAGAAGACAAACCTAGAAATCTGGAAATGTACTTTGAAAAAGATACAGCCTGACTCTGGCTTCGCAGCAGATCTACTCTGCACAACCAGATTGTCATGAAGCTGAATAGCCCTGACAGTAGCTAATAACACGAGAGATATTTCCTACTTATGTGGCTTCAAAATGCCCATAAATCCTTTCATATTCCTCCTTTCAAGGAGTAGATTTTCATTCCTTCCCACTTAATGTAGGCTAGATTTAATGACTTTCAGCTAATAATAACTGAATGTGATATAAAAGAAAAAGTTTGTCTTTTAAGGGTAGAGAAGAAACCTTGCTGATTCCATCTTGTTCTATCTTGGATCCACTTGATCTGGGGAAGCCAGGTGGCATGTCATGAGGACACTCCAACAGCCCAAGGGAGGAGCCACATGGCAAAGAACTGAGGCTTCTGCTAACATGAATAAAGCATCTGAGACTTGACCCCAGCCTTCAAGTGACTGCAGCCACAGCTGATGTAAAGAACAACTTTGCTAAGCTGCTCCCAATTTCCTAACCCATAGAAACTGTAAGATAATAAATATCTGTTGGAGTAATTTGTTATTTAAGAATCAATAACAAAATACTATTCTAGTGATAGCTGCAATTAGGCCATGAGAAGGAAAAAAAATAGAAGAAAAGGAGTTAATAATTATTGATCCCTAACTCTGTGCCAGGCATTGTGCCAATGCCTTTAAGTACCTTATCTGATGTAATTCTGACCAACAACTAGGTGACTCACAGCGACCCTATAAATGAAAGTCCTCAACACTTGTATGACTTTCATCCTTTCTCCAGGTTCAGAGGGTTTCCAGAGGCAAGCGATTTACCGAACTGGATGCCACTCCTTCTTCCAAGAACAACCTTATGAGACAAGCAATATTTTTCCTATTTTATAGGTGATGAAATTAGGGCACAAAGTTGAAGTGAATGGTTCAAATGTCCCACACCTTGCAAACAGCATCCTTTCAGGTTTGTCAAACTGGAAAGACAGTGTTCTTCCCTCATTGTTCTGAGTTCTGTAAATCCTCCTACAATGTGCCTCCCCAGTGCATGTGAGGACTTCTCTGTGAAGAAGGTTCAGTGATGCCAAACAGTGATACCAACAAGGATCAAGGAAAGCAGAATTTTCCTTACCTTTTCCTAACATATAATAAGACCCCAGTTTGTAGCAGCTATCACTGTGCTGGTACTCTTCACAGTTGAATTTCAACACCTTGGCAGCCTCATCAAAATTCTTCTGGATCCCTTCCAAGTAATCTACCAGACGATAGCAACCTGTGAAGAGAGGAAAGAGGGCTGTTTTTCACATCTGAGGCTGCTGCTAGATAGTGGGGTGGACCTAGGTGTTGCAACCTGGCCTTACCAGGAAGAATGTAGACATCATTCCACCACTCCTACTAATGTCACTATCTCTCCTTAACTAAAGAATGAGCAACATAAGGACTGAAGAGACCTGGGCCCCTACACTACCTTCACCACTCACCTGGCCCGGAGCTTCCTGTCAGTCAGTCCCAAGGGTCAACCAACTTCCAGGATTGAAACTTGCCAGCTTCAGAATTTCCTTTTAGAAGTAAAACACTGGAAACCAAAAGAACCACTAGGCTAATCTCTGTAGCTACAAGAAAGGTCTGCTGAGGTGACTGTACCTTGATGACACAATGGAAAAGGACTCAGCTGCTAACCTAAAGATCGGCAGTTCTTCTCTGTAAATGTTCATTAAAATTTAATAATAATAAAAAAAGATTAGCAATTCTAATTAATCAGTCTTCTCAGGAAGAAACATGAGGTAATCTGCTTTTGTACAGAAATACAGGTCAAAGAATATCTATGGGAAGTTATACACTGTCCTATAGAGTCAGGATTAACTGGATTGCAGTGGTTTTTTTTTTAATTTTACTACTGTTGTTGTTGTTTACCATCGAATCAAAATCAACCCATAGCTGACCTTCGGTGGGTTTTCAGAGGCAGTTAACTCCATGGGAGTTAACTGTTCATCCTTCTGCAGAGCAGCTGGTGGCCTCAACCTGTGTGCCCTCAGGATTGCAGCATAGCTTCTTGCTACTAGGCCACCATAACATTAGGATTTTATTACCTAAAGCCCCAAGAATGGTGGTTGTAGTGGAGTTATGTGCCATCACATCAGATCCAACTCATGGTTGACCCTCTAGAAGTTTAGAAAGGCTGTAAATCATGGATGGATTTGAACTACCTGCATTTGGGATGGCAGTGCAATTCCTTACCACTAAGTCAGAGAAGGAAACAGCTTAGAAAGCGTCTAGAAACGGGCTCCTCCTCCCAGCACTCTCCTAGGCCTTTCAGTCTTCCACTTTAAACACCTCTCCTGTCTCTCAATACCCAATGATATTGTCATCTTTCATTCAACAAATATTTGAACATTTATGTCTATCTGCACACTGGATGCTATTCTATACACTGTTGATACAATCATTTGTGCTCTTAACATTTATATTCTAGAGAAGTAATCATACAATAAATAATAAGTGAAAAAGATGTTGTCAAACAGTAAAAAATATTACAAATGAAGTGAAACAGGATGATGAGTTTATTATACATGCTGGGGATACAGTTAACCCAGACTGGGTGATCAAGGAAAGACTCACCTGAGGACACGACATCTAAAAGTGCTCAAGTGGGGAGGGGACAGAATATTCCAGGCCCCAGGAGCAGTTAAGTACAATAACCCAAAAGAGGAAAGAAGTTAAGCAGGAATAATGTATGATGTAGCTAAACTAAAGAGGAAAGGATCAGAAAATGGCACATCAGAGTGCACCAGCGAATAGAAAGAACTTCGGATTTTACTTTGAGGTTAATGGGAAAACACTGGAGAGTTTCTGGCATAGAAGAAGTGATACCATACTGCTCTAGGATATGTCTGGATAAGTATGAAGAAATACACTTAAGACACTGTTAATAAATGTATTGTTTTTACACTTTAAAAATCTAATGGGGAGCTCTCATAGCAGAGTCCACTGAACCTAGCATTGCTAATCTAAACTGGTCTATGTAGCAGTTGGAATCCACCAGCAGCTCAACAAGATAAAGATGGGCAATATCCTCCCATGTGATATACAGCCTCAAAAACCTGCTGGAGGGTCAGCTATGAGTTGGTTCAGACAGCTGCAAGTTCATTACTTTAGTATAAAAGCTTAATAGAACAATTACAGTCAATAAGTAGAAAACAGGTTATACTGCGAATTAGTAAATTTATCTTGCTTATCGAACAATCTGATCCTGGCTCTAGGATGCTCTCTCTGTGCACCACCATACACTCTTCACAGAATATACAGGGCAAATTCCTGCCTCAGGGCTTTTTCACTAGCTGTGAAGTGTGCCTACCTTCTCTTCTCTTTCCTAAGGCTTCGTTTAAATGATACTTCCTCAGTTATTTTTCTGACAATGGAATTTAAAATTGCACTCCTGATCCTGAGTGTTTCTCTTTTTTTTCTCTTTGCACTTATCACTTCTTAACAAATTCATTTCTTTCCTTACGCTTCTGGTCTGATTCGTCCTACTAGAATGAAAGTTCAATGAGGATAAGAAATGTCATCTGTTCAAAGGTTCATTCCTTCTGCTCAATATACCCCAGGCGTATTTCCTTCTCCCTTCTCCACCCGCAGGCCTGGTAACGGCAGAGTATTAACGTTCTGCTTATCCTGAAAGTCCTTAAGGAACCCACATTGTCCCCTCCTCCTCCCCATTTGCCCAGCACCCCGCGTGTCCTACAGAAGCGCGCTGAGCGGGCCTCTTCCTTTCACGTGACCGGTTCCGGCTCTGTCCTCTCCCCGCTCTCCCACCCGCCTAGGTCAACTCAACTAACTCCTCCGCCCTCTCCCCTCCCCCCTCCCACGTGTCTCCGTGTCCGCAGCCCACGCCAGTGGCGCTCACCGTCCGGGTCCTTCTCGCGGTAGCACTGGTAGTTGCATTCCACTTCCATATTCTCCAGAAAAGCCTTCACCTGTTCTTCGTCCTGGAAGTCCACTAAGCCGGCCATGGCTGACCCTTGCCGGGGTCGTGTCACTGAACCGCAGAGCACTACGTGAGCCAGCGGAAAGGGCGGGGCTTGCGAAAGCAGTGTCGCGAGGTCTGCAAAGGAACTTTGCTCCACCCTCACGCGGTTGGCGGTGGTCACGACTCTTCTGTGCTCATTCTTTTAAAGCGGATGGTGATGTCATTTCTACAGCACTTTAACGTCTGCTTTATGACCTGACGACTTCAGGTTCTGCTTGCTTGTATTTCTCCACTCACCCGTTCATTCATTCACTGAGGAGCCACATTGCATTGGGCAAGTCTGTTCTCAGGGACCTCTCCAAAATACTGAAGAGCAGTGATGTCAGTATGAAGACTAAGGTGCGCCTGATTCAGGTCATGATCTTTTAAATCACTTGCTATGCATTTGACAGTTAGACTGATAGAAGGATGATAGAAGAATTGCTGCTTCTTAATTGTGGTGCTGGGAAAGAGTACTGAATATCCCATGCACTGCCAAAAGAACAAGCATTTACATCTTGGTAAAAGTGCCGCCAAAGTGCTCCTTGGAGGCAAAGATGGGGACACTCTCATACTTTAGGCATGTTGCTAGGAGAGGTTATTCTTTGGAAAAGGACATCATGCTTGAAAAGATTGAGAGTCATGAAAGATAGGAAAACCTCCAATGAGATGAATTGACACAGTAACTGTAGCAATAGGCTTAAATATGTCAAAGATGATGAGGATGGCACAGGTTTCAGGTCTGTTGTTCATATGGTCACTATGAGTTGTATTCGACTTGATAGCACTTAACAACAATAGGGAGCTCTGGTGGCCTCATTTCAAGAAGCTGCACTGCAATCCCAAAGGTACGTGGTTCCAGGCCACTAGCTGCTTCAAAGAAGGGCAGGCAATCCACTGTGCGATTAACTGCCTCCAAAAACCCGTCAAAGGGCCAGCTGTGGGTTGGTTCCGACTCCGTGGTAAACAATAATAGCATGACTAGCCAGTTGCTTGGTTCTAGGACTATAATTGCTAGGGAACATTGTCCCTGTTTTCAAAGTCTCTAGTTTTCCTGAGAACACATTTATTCATTCATGTACTCAAACCATTTTCAGCACCTACTGCATGACATGTAACACGATGGAACCCAATAATGTTAGACCTGTACAAGTGTTGCTGTTGTTTGGTGGCATCCATTACAACTCATAGTAACTTTATGAACAAGTGCACTAAACTCTGCCCTATCTTGCACCATCCTCATGATTGCCCACATATTCAACCCATTGTCACTAAGTCAATCCACCTCCTTGAGGTTCTTCCTTCTTCTCTGACCCTTTCCCTTTCCTAGCACAGTATCTTTTTCCAAGGACTGGCCCGTTCAGACAATGTGAAGGACAAAGTTTAATCATCCTTGCCTTTTTTTTTTTTTCCATCCTTGCCTTAAGGAGTACTCTGATTGCACTCCCTCCGCCACACCTCTGTGTGTTCTTTCGGCAGTCCCTGAGATATTTAATATTCTTTCCCAACATCACAATTCAAAGGCATCAATTCTCGCTTTTTTTTTCCTTATTAATTGTCCAATTTTCAGTTGCATAGGAAACAACTGACAATACCACAGATAGCACCAGGTGCAGATTTGCCTAGTGTAATATATCTTTGGATTTCTTTATTGCTTCTACCAAATGTATTGATCCAAGTAAAAGTAAATACATGACAGCTTCAATCTTTTCTCCATATGTCATAATACTGCCTATTAGTGCAATGGTCAAGATTTTTGTTTCCTTAATATTGAGTTCTTTAATGTTCAATACATCCAAATGTATTAACGGCTATATAGTCTTTGATCTTCTTCAGTTAGTATGTCAGGTCATCTTTATTTTCTGAAAGTAAGGTTGTTGTAATCTGTATAACTCAGGTTATTGATGAGTCTTCCTTTGGTCCTGACATCACAAGCTTCTCTATACAGTCCAACTTCTCAGCATATTGATTGGACAGATTTAGAGAAAGATTTCAACAATCTTTTTTTGTTTGTTTCTCACTATATATTTTTATTTTATTTTATTTTATTTCCATTCATTCACTGTTGCACATTTTCTTCCCTACCCACCTCCTACTCAGTTTGCAGTTCTCTTTGGAAAAAAAAGAAACTCTTCCATTGTTGTACAGTCCTCCCCCACCCCAGTCCACTTTAGTATGCAGCTCTTATTCTGGACTGTTGTCATGCAAGTACTACCTAATCATATATTCCCTAGTTTGCGCTCTTGTGACCTAGTGGTTAGAAACTCCACTGCAATCCTGAAGTCACATGTTTTGAGGCCACTAGCTGCTTCACCACTAGCTGCTCTGTAGGAGAAAGATAGGCAATCTCCTCCCATGCAATTAACTGCCTCTGCAAACCTGTCAAAGTGTCAGCTATGGGTCTGTTCCGATTTGATGGTACACAACAATATTCCCTAGTTCTACTCTGATAACTGCTTCTTAGAGTAGGTTTCTCGTGAGCACTATTACATATTCTGAGATTCCTTTCTTTTCAATGTTAGCTATAATTTGCTATTATCCACACAGTCAAATGCCTCTGCATAATCAAGAAAACAAACACATCTTTGTGGTATTCTCTGTTTTCAACCAAGATTTAGCTGACATCAGCAGTGATATTCCCGGTTCCATGACCTCTTCTGGATGGATTCATTGTGAATGGAAGCTCCATATTGTACTTTGCCAGCCCTTAATAATCTTCAGCACAATTTTACTTACATGTGATAATAACAATATTGTTAGATGATTTCCACACTGTTGGACAACCTTTTTTGGAATGGGAACAAAAATAAATATCTTCTGGTTAGTTGGCCAGGTTTCAAATCTTGGCATAAGCTAGTAAGCATGTCCAAAACTGCATCTGTTTGTATATTTATATAATGTTTGTTGAAACACTATATTTGGTATTCCGTCAATTCCTGGTTTTTGTTGTTTGTGCCATCGAGTCGCTTGTGACTCATAGCAACCCTATGTACAACAGCCCTAAACTCTGCTCTGTCCTGTGCCAATCTCACTGTCTCTGATATACCCATCCCGATTACCCCAGTCACTGAATCAATCCTCCTCATCGAAGGCCTTCCCCTCCTGCACTGTCCCTCCACCCTTCCAACCATGATGTCCCTTTCCAAGGACTGGTCCCTCCTTACAACATGTCCAAAGTATGTTAGACGGAGCCTCAGAATCTTTGCCTCCAAGGAGCAGCCCGGTTTAACCCTCTCTGGGATGAATCTGTTTGTTTTCCTAGTAGACCATGGTACCCTCAATACTCTTCTCCAGCACCACAGCTCAAAGGCATCAATTCTCCTTCTTTTCTCCCTAGTCATTGTCCAACTCTCAGATGCATAACAAGTGATTGCAAAGACCATGGCACAGCTTAGTCTCCAGAGGGACATCATTGCTCTTCAGTACTTTGGAGAGGTCCCTAACAGCAGACTTTCCCATTGCAATATGTCTTTTCATTTCCTGGCTACTGGTGCCAAGAGTGTTGGCTGTGAAGCCAAGCAAACTAAAGCTGTGAACAATCTCAGTCTCTTCACCATCCATCCTGATGCTGCCAATTGGTCCAGTGGTGAGAATCAATTCCTGGGGCCTTATTTACCAGCAATGTGTTCAGTACAGCTTGAACTTTGTCCTTCAGTATCATTTTGTTCTTGATCATATGCCACTTCCAAAAATGGTTCAGTGTTAATCCACCAGATGCTCTGCTGGAGAAGGAGGTCAATCTCCTCCTGTACAAGTTGGATACAACTCAATAGTACACAACTAGAGAAAAAAGTAAATAAATTTTAGAAAAGGTTTAGTGTTATCTAATTCTGTTGTTACAGTGATTATATTCTTTATTATCTTCTTTTGATGCATTGTTCAGTATTTTGTGAATAGAATAATTCAGCATTTGAAGTTGAGTCTTGAATTTGTTTCTCAGTTTTTTTCTGTTTGAGAAATGAAATGTACGGTATTCTTTTCTCTTTTGGTTTTTTTTTTTTTAATTTTTTTATTTATTTATTATTTTTGTGTGCGTGTACCGTCAAATCAGATCTGACTGGTACAGGAGGAGATTGCCCCTCCTTCCCCGGCAGAGCATCTGGTGGATTCGAACCCTGCACCTCTGGGATTCTCTTTTGGTTTTTAACTCCAGATATTTGCACACTTCTTTATACTACTTTGCTTTGTCTTCTCAAGCTGCCCTTGGAAATCTTTTGTTCAGATCTCTTACTCCAGCATTTTTCTCCTTTTCTTTACTATCGCTACCTTTGAGTGCAAGAGTCAAGAGTTTCTTCGGACATGTATTTATTCTTTTCTTTGTAATGACCTTTTGCTTTCTTCATAGACGGTATGCTTGATGTCATCCCGAATCTCATCTGGCTTTCAATCATTAGTGTTTGATGAATCAAATCTATTCTTGAGACAGTTTTTAATTCTGTTGGTATTGACTCAAGGTCATATTTTAGTTTTGTCAACTTGCTTTAATTTTCTTTAGCTTCAATTTTAAGTGTTACGTTAGTAACTGATAACCTGTTTCACTGTCATCTGCTGGCCTGCTTTTGACAGCTGATACTGAGCTTCTCCATCAACTGTTTCCACAGATTGAATCAATCTGATTCCTGGTAGTCCATCAGGTGAGGTCAACATATATAATCATTGTTTATGAGTTGTTTTGGTTTTATTTGGGTTTGGGTTTTGTGATTGGTTTTTGGTTTATTTTTTTAAAAATTTTAAAAATTTTTATTGTATTATTTTTTTACATGTACCAACAAATCAAATCTGACTGGTATGGGAGGAGATTCCCCTCTCCTTCTCCAGCAGAGCATCTGGTGAATTTGAACAGCATACCTCTGGGATTGCAGTGCAGCATCTTGCCACTAGGCCACCAGAGCTCCCTATGATTGGTTGTTTTTAAAAAAAGATATTTGCAGTGAATAAACTATTGTATAAAATTCATGCGATCTCCAACCTCATTTCTGTCATGAAGTACATATTTTCTAACCCTCTTTATTTCCAATTTTTGCATTTCAGTCACTAGTGATTATTGATGCTTTTCTATTACTAAATTTTTACATCTTCATTAACAAGAGATGGACAACAGCATGAGAAACCGGTAGCAGTGTGTAGTGCAAGGCATCACAGAAGTGACTGGCAATCATATTGAAAGTTGCCTGGGGAAGGGAGGGTTTGACCAGGTAGCTAGGTGTGCAAGGAATGGGGAGGTAGCAGGGAAAGAGTAGAGACAAGTCACACATCCTTGGGGTGAGTGGGCAGTGAATGTATTGGTTATTTCTGTAAGGTAAGTGTCTTTCACCTGCTAGGTGAAAATATTTGTCAGCTATTTTCCTAACAGCGAACATCCAAATTAAGACAGACTAGGAAGAAGGATTGCCATCCACTTCTGAACTATAACTGGACTTTGAAAATCCTATGTACAGCGGAGCACACCTAGAGTACACTAACAGATATGGCAACTGAAATTGAGCCCTCAAATTTAGAAACACAAAGGAGAAACAGTTGTAAGAAGAAATTAACAATTAGTACGTGGAATGTGAGAAGCATAAATGTAGGAAAACTGGGCATGGTAAAGAAAGAAATGAAACACACAAATATTGACATATTGGGTATTAGTGAAATGAGATGGATTGGTATGGGATATTTTGTGGGTTTTTTTTCTTTTTTTAAATTAATTTTAATGAACGTTTACAGAGATTTTTGCATTTCCATTCATTCACGGTTTCATTTTTCTCCCTGCCCACCCCTACCCCACAGTTCACTCTTCTCTTTGAAAAGTAAAAGAAAAAGTCTTTTTGGTATATATGATACCCCCCTCCACGAGTACACTCCACTATGCAGCCTTCATTCTGGACTCTTGATCTAACCATAATACCCAATCATATATTGCTTTTAAACTGTTCTTTCCCTCATCTGTTTCAATGCAGTATACATAATTTATCCAATTTTTCT
>NW_006399755.1:8484852-8485751 GCF_000299155.1 Elephantulus edwardii
TGAAGTGTCTGTTCATATCCTGTGCCCATTTTTCAGTTGGATTGTTTACCTTTATCTTGTTGTGGTGAAAGACTATAGTCTTCAATATGGATTGAAGTTCAGCATCAGAAAGACAAAAATTCTCACCACTGAGCCAGCTGGCTGCACGCAATTAGATGGAGAAGAGATTGAGGTTGTTAACAATTACAGCTTGCTCAGATCCACAGTCAACACTCTTGGCACCAACAGTCAGGAAATCAAAAGACTAATTGCATTGAGAAAATCTACTGTCATGGACCTCTCCACAGTGCTCAAGAGCAACAATGTCAGTCTACAAACAAAGGTGCATCTAATACAGGCTATGATCTTCTCAAATACTTGTTATGCTTCAGAGAGTTGGACAATGATGAAGGATGACAGAAGAATGCCTTTGACTTGTGGTGCTGGAGAAGTCTTGAACATACTATGGACTGCCAATAAAACAGATATATCTGTCTAAGACAGGATGAAACCAAGTCTCTCCATGGAAGCTAGGATTTTGAAGCTCCGCATCACTTACTTGGGGCACATACATGGCCAAGAGAGATCATTTCTTAGTGAATGACACCATGCTCGGAAGTGTGAATGGACAGCGCAGGAGTGGGAGACCCCAGATAAGATGGATTGATACAGTAACTGGGGCAGTGGGGGTTGGTGTGTCAGAATTAGTGAGACTGGCTCAGGACAGGGAGGAAGGGATCAGAGCTGCTGTACATAGGGTTGCTATACATAACAGGTGACTCAATGCCGTATAACAATAATAACATACTATGACAGGTTTGGAAGTAGGAGTGGCATCCACTTCCTAAATAATGTGTCTCCAGAAACTCTATGAACTTTTGTTGGAGGCTGCTAGTTCAACCTAGCTGAAGCCATTTTGT
>NW_006399755.1:8504201-8509664 GCF_000299155.1 Elephantulus edwardii
TATATATAAACATATATAATTTACATAGTTAATGCACTTCCAATTATTGATACAGTGAATATTATCAGAACAAAAATTCTATGGTTTTGTAATTATTTCTTCATATACAATTGTTAATTAGACAAAGAGATGGTCATATTTTTGTCAGTCATATTGAGTCTCATTCTTTTTGCCAGGACGTTTAGTGAAATAAAATAAATTGGCTAGTAAATGTTTAATGGATTTTAATTTAGCAAAACCAAAACAATTTCATCATAGTCATTATGCTATAGTGAATATTTACATGGGGTGTCTCATATTCTGGAAGAGATTGTTAAGTGTATCGTAGAATCATGTGTAGGGTGTTTGTCTCTGTTACCTGTTCCACATTTTAGGGTGAGTCCTAGAGGATTGTTGCCAGATTGTGTTTGACAGGTGAATGCAGCTCACATTCCCAAATTTGAAAGACTGCAAATTGTTCATGTTATTATTAATATCAGTTCTGGTTTTGTGGTAATATCTTGTTTATCGGAAAAAGCAACTAAATATGTTGTGGAACATTGTTTATTAGCTTTTTCTATGTTAGAAACTCCTAGAATAATCTAGATTTATAACACTCCTAACTATACCAGCAAAAGTTTTCAAAATTTTTGTAAATATTTTACTATTTGTCATAAAACTGAGTTTCCTTACAAGCCTCGAAAACAAGGTATTATAGAATGTACTCTTTCTACTATCAAAAATTATTTATCTGCAGTGGAAACCCGTCATGGACTGGACAATTGAATTATTTAGCTTCCAACTGACGAGCTTCCAGATATGGAGCAGGTAGAATAAATGCCATCTTTCCAGCAGATTCCAACTTTCCCTCATGTTTCAGAAAGGTCGTGCTGGCATCTGGCAACAGCGCTATGGCCATTCTCTTATCTAACTGATAATATAATTTTTAAAGGACCATTGGTTGGAATGCTACCTTGCTTGGGGACTGGTCACCTCTTCATACATATGGTCCCGGACTTTCTATGAAAAAATTCGTGGAAGGAATGTGGAATATTGAGATGAAGAACTTTAAAACTAAATTGTGGGAATTAGTTGCTAGTATGGATTCGATAAATGTCCCCTGTGTCCCAAAAGATAAATGTAAGGGAGATAATGTCACAAGTGACAGAGTCATGTCATGTGTACCTGAACCATATGTCTTATTGATTGATAATAAGGTAATCACTAGTGATTATCCAAAATTTAAGTAAGTTGTTCCTGTAAAATTTCTAACTATATTAGCTCTGTTACCAAAGATGATTCAATTATTCTAAAGAATCCTCCTCTTGTTATGACATTGGTAAAGTTAAATGATATTTGGTATGATAATAATGGCTTGCAAATTTTAAAACAGTTATATAAGTTATCGTTAAGAACCAAGAGAGCTGTAGGTCTTGTTATTGTAGAAATTGTTTCTCTTATCCCTATGATTGCTGCTGTCTCTACTTCTACTGTAGCTTCAACACAGGAAGTCCACACGGCTAAGTTTTTAATTGGGTTAGTGCATATTGTGACAAAAAAATTAAAGCAAAAGAATGTATAATCAATCAATTATGGCCTAAAAGTTAAGGGGACGTGGTCTAAGACCAGTCACTCCTTTTTGGGACCCTTAATAGGCTTTCTTTTGCTTATTTCTTTTGGCCCCTGGGCAATTCAGAGGCTTACACGCTTTATCAAGCAGCAGGTTGAATCCATAGCTCCCGTCCCATACAAGTCCATTATCAAAGACTGCAAATGGCCGATAAAGAAAATCCTTGATGATACAGGCTAATAAATCGGGCAGCCAGAGATGGGTAAGAGACACTGGCCCCTGTTTCAACCTAAGACAGGCGCCCCTCCGTAGCTGCTGGGTTAGCCCATGACGGGTAAAATCAGTAGGTGCAGTGTCCAACCTAAGACAGGTGCTGGTTTCATACATGGTCAAACAGGAGGGCACCAAAGGTAATCCTGCTGCGCTTTTGCAGTCTTCAAATAATTATTAAAACAGGGAGGATCTGTTGGAGGCTGCTAGTTCAACCTCGCTGAAGCCATTTTGTAATTCTCTAAGGACATGTCTGGACATGTTGCCCCACCCTGGGAGGATAGGTTTCGGTTTACTGGGAACACCCTGCTAAGTTTCTGTTTACCAGATAACTTTCAGTTTACTGGAAACGACATGTTATTCTCCCTCACTGCATACTTCTCCTCCCCCATTGTGCTTCTGTATATAAGCTGTGAGTGCTTTCAATAAAATGGAGACTTGATTGGAATTTTCAACTTGTCTCCGATGCCTCTGTGTCTCTTGTCCCTTTTTTGTCATTCTTTCCTTCCCAAGGTCCCCGTTGAAAAGATCCCGCGGGCCGGGACAAACTTTGATAAATGTTGATAGTTGTAGAGGGGCTTAAGGCCATTTGTTCATAGGGTTGCTGAGTCATGCTTGACTTGAAGGCAATCAACAAGAAATTTTTGTTTTATATTACTTTACTCACAGAATTCCTATACCTTCTTTTTCACACTATCCTTCATTCACATTACATATCAAACAATCATTCCCATTCATTATATTTTATAAAATTAATCAACATTGAACTATGCCCACCATTACCATGTCTCTCCAGATCTCCACTGGATTTTTCCAATTTCCTTTTCTGCCCTCTTCCTCCACCTGCCAAATTGTGTGTCCCTTTGGTTTCACCCCTACGCATCCTTACCCCTGTGTTCCTTTCTTCCCTCCCCTTGGATCTCATACATGTTTTACTAGTTATCTATTTCTACAGTAATGGTCTTATGCAGTATTTGCCCATGTGAGACTGAGTTAGTTCATTCAGCATAACACTCTCAGTGTCTCCCGAATTATATAGTAATTTTCTAAATCATTGCTCCTGAGTCCTGTGTAGTATTTCATCGTGTAACTGCACCACGGTTTCTCAGTCCATTTTATTGTGGTTGGACATTTGGGCTGTTTCCGTGTTCTTGTGATGGTGAAAAACACTGCTATGAACATTGATGTACAACTCTCCATTTGTATCTCAGTTCTAATTTTCTTGGGGTATATTCTTAGCAGTGGAATAGTGGGATCATATGGAATGTCTATGTTCAGCTTTTTGAGGAAGCATCAAACTGCCTTCCAGAGTGGTTGTACTAGCTTACAATCCAACCAACAATGTGTGAGAGTGCCTACCTCACCACCTCCTTTCCAACATTTGTTGCTTGTTGTCCTGTTAAACATTGCCACTACTACTGGAGTGATATGGTATCCCATTATTACCAATGATTTTGAGCATTTCTTCATGTGTCTGTTGGCTATGCTACTGTCTTTCTCTTTGAAAAGTTTCTATATCTTTTCCTCATTTTGTAATTGGGTTATTAGTCTTTCTCTTGTGGATGCCCTGAAAGATTCTGTAAACTTTTGCTATGAGACCCTTGTCTGAAATGGTATTGCCAAAATTTTTTTTTCCTGGTCCGTAGATTTTCTTTTCATCCTTTTGGAAAAAGTTTTTTTTTTTTTGGAAAAAGTTTTTGATGCACTCAGGGATTTCATTTTTAGAAGGTCTCATTCTTCAATTTTATTTTTCTCTTTGCTGTTATTTTTTTTCCTGTATTTGTCAGCTGCTTTATACCATGGGCTAGAAAATTCCTCCGGAAACGAAAGGCTTCAGGCCTTTTGTTCATAGGGTCAATATGAGTCGTGTTCAACTCAATGACAAGCAACAACAATAGGCCTTCTAAGCTTGGTCCCACTTTGTTTCTTATAATTATGGTTTGGGGTTTTACCCCTAGGTCTCTGATCCACTTTGAGTTGATTTTTGTATTTGGTGAGAGGTGTGCATTTTGCTTCAGCTTTCTGCAGGTAGCAGTCCTGATTTGCCAACATCATTTGTTGAAGAGGTTATTGTTTCTCCATTTGATAGGTTTTGTTTCATTATCAAATATCAGTTGACCATAGATTGTTGTTGTTAGATGCCATTGAGTTAAGTACAACTCATAGAGACCCTATGGAAAAAAAGGTCTATCCTGTGCCTTCCTCATACTTCCTGACACACAAGAGTTCATTACAGCATGTCAATCCACTTGATTGAGGGTCTTTGTCTCCTTTGCTGACCCTCCACCCTTCCCAACATCATGTTCCTCTCCAAGGACTAACTCCTCCTAGCAACATGTCCCTAGTATGAACAACACCTCCATTCTTGCCTCCAAAGAGCACTCTGGCTGCACCCTCGACAAGACATAGTTATTTGTTCTCTTGGCCATCCATAGGATGTACAGTGCTCTTCTCCAACATCACAGCTCAAAAACCATAAATAGATGCATTAATTTCTTGGTTCTCAATTCTGTTCCATTGATCTATGTGCCTTTCAGCGTACCAGTATTGATGCTTCTTGATTCCATATTTGATGTACTTTAGACTGTAAAATTTGGTAGAAATCTTGAATTTATTCAACTTTGGCTATAGTGGTTGGTGTGTATGTTTGAATAGTTGTTGTATTAACAGGTCTTTCATGTATGAGTATGAATAGTGTGTTATCACTCAGAGCATTATACTTCAGGATGTTGTTGTTATGTGCCCTAAACTTTGCTTTGTCCTGTGCCAATCGCACTGTCTCCAACACACCCATCCCAATTACCCCAGTCACTGAATCAATCCACCTCATAGAGAGCCTTCCCCTCCTGCGCTGTCCCTCCACACTCCCAAAGCATGATATCCCTCACCAAGGACCGGTCCCTCCTTACAACATGTCCAAAGTATGTCAGACGAAGTCTCAGAATCCATGCCTCCAAGGACCTGCCCAGCTTAACCCTTTCCAGGATGAATCTGTTTGTTTTCCTAGCAGTCCATGGTACCCTCAATACTATTCTCCAACACCACAGCTCAAAGGCATCAATTCTCCTTCTAATCATAGGCCAACTGTCTGGTGCATAACAAGTAAAGGCAAAGACCCTGGCCTGTATCAGACGCACCTTAGTTGCCAGAGTGACACCACTGCTCTTCAGTACGTTGGAGAGGTCCCTAACAGCCGACTTTTCCATGGCAATATGTCTTTTAATTTCTTGGCTACTGGTGTTTTTTGAAGATGAATGTAATATCATTCCTCTTCAGTTTGTCATTCCCTGAATAATAGATGACATGATAATCTGGTTCAAAATGGCCAATTCCAGTCCATCTCAATACACTAATGCCTAGGAAGTCAATCTTTGTATTTTTCTTGTGATTATTTGTCTTTTTAATATTGTCTTTTTGCTTCTCTTTATTGTTCATAAAGAAATACAGACTTTGAATTTAGGATAAAGTCTTAATGACTCAATATAAGATTCTATGTCAAAACATATGTGTCAGTGGACCATCATTAAAAAACAAAAACAAGGGGAGCTCTGGTGGCCTAGTGGTAAGGAGCTGCAACTACAATCCCAGAGGCGCACGGTTCGAATCCACCAGATGCTCTGCCGGGGAAGGAGGGACAATCTCCT
>NW_006399755.1:8510899-8522452 GCF_000299155.1 Elephantulus edwardii
GTGGAGGGACAGCGCAGGAGGGGAAGGCTCTCTATGAGGTGGATTGATTCAGTGACTCGGGTAATTGGGATGGGTGTGTTGGAGGCAGTGCGATTGGCATAGGATAGAGCAGGGTTTATGTCTGTTGTACACAGGGTCGTTATGAATCGCAAGTGACTCGACGGCACATAACAACAACAACATAACCAACAATAATATGTTGTCTCTGAAATTGTCATAAGTGCTACATTTCCCCTAGTCCTTACTGTTTGCTCTATTGAACTATAAAAGAAAGAGACTACCTGGGCAGTAGAGGGCGATAGAGAATTGGTGATGAAATGGAAGAGATTGTACCAAGTTTGAGTCACATACTTCAAAAGGAAATTTAAGGTCACCAAAAGCAGCCAAAGTGTTTTGTTTTGTTTTTTAATCCGTAACTGTGTAGATTTCTTTTTTCCCTCTATACTTATAGCTGTTCACGTTTAATTTCTAAGTTTATTAATTACTGAAGTAATACACAAATATATGTTTATTATGAATTCCAAATTTTCCTCCTAATCCTTTTGGACAAGCATGGTGCAGTTTGCAGACATTGTTCAGATTGAGGCTGAAGTGAAGTCAGAGAAATGAAGTGATTTACCATAAGTCACACAAAGAGAAGACTACAAGAAGATCGATCCCTTGGAATCTTGAAGTTCACAGTAACTGTCCTGAATGATTCTAGAGGGATGAAATTAAAACTGTCATCTCTTCGATGTTGTCCACTTGAATAACAGACCAAAACCTTTCCCTTTCCTGTGCCATCTTTGCAATATCTAATATGCACAAGCACATTGATTCAGTCCCTGCATCAATCTATCTTAGTTTTTTTAGGATTCCTGGTTAAATTTTAATTTTACATAAACAATGAATAATTTCATGTAATATTTATAATACACAAATTATTTAAAATAAAACAAGCAGTATACAGTTATGCCTTTTAATAAGTGCCAACCACTTAAATGATATATTACCCTGTGGATGACTTAACCAATTGTTGTTGTTGTTATGTGCCATCGAGTCGCTTGCAACTCATAGCGATCCTATGTACAACATCCCTAAACTCTTCTCTGTCCTATGCCAATTGGACTGTCTCCGATACACCCATCCTGATTACCCGTCACTGAATCAATCCACCTCAAAGGGGGCCTTCCCCTTCTGCGCTGTCCCTCCACCCTACCAAGCATGATGTCCCTCTTCAAGGACCTTTCCCTCCTTGCAACATGTCCAAAGTATGTTAGATGGAGCCTTAGAATCCTTGCCTCCAAGGAGCAGCCCAATTTGACCCTTTTCCAGGATGAATCTGTTTGTTTTCCTAGCAGTCCATGGTATACTCAATACTCTTGTCCAGCACCACAGCTCAAAGGCATCAATTCTCCTTCTATCCTACTAAGTCATTGTCCAACTCTCTGATGCATGAGTGATAGCAAAGACCATGACCTGCATCAGACACACCTTAGTCTCCAAAGAGACACCATTGCTCTTCAGTACTTTGGAGAGGTCCCTAATCCCAGACTAGCCCATGGCAATGCGTCTTCTAATTTCCTGGCTACTGGTGCCAAGAGTGTTGACTGTGGAACCAAGCAAACTGAAGCTGTGAACAATCTCAGACTCTTCACCATCAATCCTGATGCTGCCAATGGGGACAGTGGTGAGAATCTTTGTCTTCTTGATGTTGGCCTCAATCCATATTGAAGCCTGCAGTCCTTGACCCTCTGCAGCAAGCGCTTCAGGTCCTCCTCAGTTTCAGCAGGCAGGGGGTGTCATCTGCCTATTGTAGATTGTTGATAGGTCTTCCACCAGTATTGACCCTACATTTCTCCTCATAGAGCCCAGCCTCCCAGATAATCTGTTCTGCATACAGCTTGAAAAGGTATGGAGACAGGACACATCCCTGGCGTACGCCCTTCCCAACTTTGAACCATGCAGTGTTTCCTTGCTCTGTTCTTGACTGCCTCGTGGTTCCAGTAGAGATTTCTCATTAGCACGATCAAGTGTTCTGGTATTCCCATTCTTCTCAGAGTCAGCCACAGTTATTTATGATCCACACAGTCAAACGCCTTTGCATAGTCAATGAAACACAGATAGACATTCCTCTGGTACTCCCTGCTTTCAGCCAAGATCCATCTAACATCAGCTACAATATCTCTAGTACCACGACCCCTTCTAAACCCAGCCTGGACTTCTGGCAGTTCTCTGTTGATGTGTTGTTCCAGTCGCTTTTTGGATAATCTTCAGTAGAATCTTGCTTGCATGTGAAATCAATGCTATTGTTCTATAGTTTCCACACTCTGTTGGGTCACCCTTCTTTGGAATATAGATCTCTTCCAGTCAGTTGGCCAGGTGCTTGTTCTCCAGATTTCTTGGCACAACTTGGTGAACACGTCCAGGGCAGCATCTGTTAGCTGAAATATCTCAATTGGCATACCATCTATTCCTGGTGCCTTATTTTTTTGCTATTTCCTTCAAAGCAGCTTGAACTTCTTCCTTCATCACCATAGTCTTTTGCTCAAATGTTATTTCATTAAATTCTTCTGTATCTGCCAATTCTTTTCGATACTCAGTATATTCTTTCCATTTTCTTTTAATACTTCCTGGATCATTTAACATTCTGCCAAAAGCATCCTTGATTATAGCAACTTGAGGTTTGAATTTGTTCTTCAGTTCCTTGAGCTTAAGAAATGCTGAGCGTGTTCGGCCCTTTTGATTTTCGGACACCAACTCCTTACACATTTCATTGTAATATTTTACTTTGTCATCCCATGCTGCGTTTTGAAATCTTCTATTCAACTCTTTAGTATCTTGAATTCTTCCCTCTGCTTTGGCTTCTCTGCACTCTAGTGCAATTTTCAGAGTCTCTTCTGACATCCATTTTGGTCTTCTCTTCCTTTTCTGTCTTTGTAATGAACATTGGCACTCTTCTTGGATGATACCCTTGATATCCTCCCACAACTCATCTGGTCTTCGCTCATTAGTGTTCAAGGCCTCAAACCTGTTCCTGAGATGGTTCTGAAATTCAGGTGGGATAGACTCAAAGTCATATTTTGGTTCCCGTGGACTTGGTTTAATTTTCCTCAGCTTCAGCTTGAACTTGCATATGAGTAGTTGGTGGTTTGTTCCACAATCAGCTCCTGGTCTAGTTTTGAGCTTCTCCAGTGATTCTTTCTGCAGATGCAATCAATCTGATTCCTATGCATACCATCAGGTGAAATCCATGTATATAACCTGTGTATTATATTTCACTTTTAATCGATACTTACCCCATTATTCCTCATATACTCCAAATTATTGAATGATATTTTTCAGAATACAGATGAATTTTTGATGTTGTTAGATTCTGTTACATATAACTGATAGCAACTCTATGAACTCTAATAGATCTGAATCCTACCATATATGGTGCCTTCCTCATCATCTGTGACATAGTCAAACCCATTGCATCCATTTCATTGAGGGTTTATCTCTTTTTCTCGTACTGTCTTTCCAAACATGATGTCCCTTTCTAAGGAATATCCCCTTCCAATAACATACCCAATGTATATGAGATGAAATTTTACCGTCCTTGAACTCTGGCAATGTTTGCTCCAAGACATCTGTTTGATGTTTTGGCGGTCCATAGGATATTCAGGATTCTTCTCTGACACTACAACACAAAGGCATCAATTCTTTTTCTGTCATCCTTAGTCGTTGTGCAGCTCTCAAGATGCATAACTAGTAATAGCAAAGATCTTGGACTGAATCAAGCAAACTTAGTCTTTAAACCGACATCATTGCTCCTCAGTAATTTGTAGAAGTTATTGACAGAAAACTTCCATTGCAACATGTCTTTTGATTTCTCGACTACTGGTCCCAAGTGTGTTGACTGTGGATCCAAGTCAGATAAAATCATCGACGATTTCAGTTTTTCTCCATTTATTATGTTTAACTATTGGCTCAATAGTAAAGATTTTTGTATCCTTGATGTTGAGATGTACTTTGTATTAAATATTGTAGATGCATCAATCTTTCTTTTCGAGGATCTTCTCTTAAATGACATTACACTTTGCCAAATCCAATGTCTTTTTCTACAGTCTGGCCCCTCATGACAACATGTCCAAAGTATAGAAGATAAAATTTCACCGTCTTTGTTTCTAAGGTGCACCTTAGATGCACCTCCTACAAGACAGATGTTTGTTCTTTTGACAGTCCGTGATATCAAATATCTTCAACATCACAATTCAAAGGCATGAATTTTTTGGACTTCCTTCTTCATTGTCCAACATCCAGATATGTAGGCAGTTGTTGAAAAAAACCTTGCCTTGGGCCAAGTGTACCTTAATCTTTAAACTGATATCCTTGCTCTTGAGAGAAACATGTCATTCACTATTTTGCCCTTAGAATCCTTCTGTATTGCACTGAGGCTCGAGTTTCTTATTTCATCTTAAGAAAAATCAAGCAGGGCTCGTGTCCGTGGTCTGTTTTCTCTGTCCTCGGCGGGCTGAGCCCTTGGGTAAGAATTTGCAGGTTTTGGCTAGGCTTGGGGGACGCAGCTTCGGTTCTCCTGTGCCTTCTAGCCTCTTCCGCACTCTTGGGATTTGCCTCTCCGGGTGGACTGAATATTACTCAGCTGCTTCCAGCCTGCCTGGCGCCCCGTGTCCATTACCGTTCATCAGCCTAGAGGGACGCCTTGGGCTTAACAACGTCGTTCCTGGAAAACTCCAGGAGAGAAAGACAGTCCTGCTCACACTGGGGCCCGAGTTTTCCCTAAAAATCTCGTGGACTGCCGGAAGAACAACCACATTTGTCTTCGATGCTACTTTAAGTTGGTAACGTGCATTGAAGGAAACTCAGACTTATCTCTAAGGTGTAAATAATGGTAAAAATACCCAAGCCTTCAACTCAAGGGGGAACTGTCGAAAGGGGCAATCATGAATTGAGCGTTGTATGTTCCCACACGGAACACAACTTTTGATGCACTGACCGTCCCCGGAACCGGAAGTATAGCTCCTCCTTCAGCAGCCTCCTTCGAGACCGGCTTATTCAGCTCTGCGAGGTCTCAGGTGTGCGGGAAGAGGGACAGCGACTTCAATTGAGGCTTCTGGACATCTAGGCCGACCCTCTTGCACACCCACAAACATCAACCGGGGATGAGAGTAACTGTGGGGAGAAAGCATTAATTCTCGGCTTCCACACCACCAAGCTTCCGCTCTCATCCGTCATCCTAACGTGGCACCTTGGCGTTTGCTCACCCCATTCCCTTCATCCTGTGGAAAATGGAGAAGTGAATAGAACCACTAGCCATCGAAGATGTGTTGGTGACCGTCAGCCAAAGAGAACTGGGCTCTGTTTAACTTTGTGCAGAAGAAACTTTATGGCGATGTCATGATGGAGACCTTCAGAGATCTGGATGCAGTAGTCATTGAAACCATATGTGATGGGCAAAAAATATCCAGTAAAAAAACAGGAGTGAAATTTAGAAAGAAATTCAACATCTTCTCCAAGTCCAGGGAAATCTCAAAATCACGAGGGAATGAGGATCAGCATGCAAACCAAGTGGGATATTTGAGACATCAAAAGTGTGTTTGTGAGAGCCTGCGGAGACCCCCAGCCCTCCTGCCACCCGCATGGAACATGACACTTCTGTTCTGACAGAAATGAGACTCACGAACAGGTGGAAAAGGTGGAAGGGTCCTTAAAGGCGTCATCACTCATTCCCAGGCGTGGGGATCCCAGTGAATGCAATGGAAAGCCTTTCTCATGCTTCACAACAAAGCAATTGTAGACACATCCGTGATGGAGGTAAGCCTCACCGATGTGAGCAATGTGGGAAGACCTTTCTGTGCCCCGCCCTCTTAGTTGCACATATACAGAGGCACACCAGAGAGTGGCTTTATCCGTTAACCCAGTGCGGGAAAGGCTTCTGTCAGTAGTTGGCCCTTGAGGTCCACATGTGGACACACACAGGGGAGAGGCTTCGCTCAGCAGTCCACCCTGGCCACACACATCTGGACACACATGGGAGAGAGGCCTCACATGTGCAGGGATTGTGGGAAAGGCTTCGCTCAGCTCTCCTTGCTCCAGAAGCACATGCGTATCCACACAGGCAGAGGCCTTACCAGTGTAAGGAGACCGGGAGCGCCTTCAGCTACTCAGCAACCCTCACCCTTCATGTGCACACCCACACTGGAGTGAAGCCCTGCAAGTGTAAATGGTGTGGAAAAGACTTCACATACAGCTCAGGCCTCATGAAGCACATGCACGTCCACAGTGGAGAGAGGTTATACGCGTTTCCGAGGTGCGGGAAAGGGTTTAACGACAGTTCACACCTAAACAGTCACCTGCCTATTTACACTGTAGTGAGGCCATACAAATGCACACGGTGTAGGAAGGGCTTCAGTGAACACTGCAGCCTTGAGAAGCACATGGGAACTCTCTATAGAACAGCCTCGTTAAGTGTTAAAATTGAGTGTGGGAAAGTGCTTACGAATCGCACATCCCCTCGGAAACATTTAAAACAGTGGATGGGCAAGAGGAAGGTCAAGAGAGGATTTGCTTGTGCGTTGACCCTCAACACACACATGAAGACTCACAGGATAATCATGAATGTAATGTTACAGAGTCTTTCTTGAACTCTAGGGTCTCACTGGACTTAACGTGAATTGACACTGGAGACAGGTCTTATGAATGTAAAGGACGTGAGGCATGCCTTAGTTATACCTTGGATATTATTCCTATGTCGGGACCACACTACCTTTGAGCCCTTATTGAAGTCATCAATATGGGAAGGGGTTTACTGGGGTCACATCCATCAGGAATTGGATCAGAACTCGCAGAGGGGATGGCCTTATCATTGTGACATATTTATGGATGTTTTTATTTGAGCTTCAGACATCATGGCATGGAGCAGAACTCAAGGCTTACCTGTATAAGTATACCTATATAGGTATAAGTGATGTAAAAAAGACTTTCCCCCCCTTTCTTTCTCCAGAAGAATCCACAGTGTGCATGTTCTTGAGTCCTCTTCATTCCTATCGTTTCATGCAACCTGTTCCAAAGCTTGGCATTAGAGAATTGGAAATGGCTGTTGTTTGACTCAATCAAAGTAGAGGCTATTTGAGTGAATTCCCACCAGTATCTGGAGTAAAACTTTCAATTGTTAATGCAAGGCTCCACTTAATCAGTTTCTCTTGCTGTCACAGTGTCATTTCACAATTTTTATTTTTAATTTATTTATTCTTTAAGTCACTGTTGTTGTTGTTATGTGCCGTCGAGTTGCTTGTGACTCATAGCGACCCTATGTACAACAGCCCTAAACTCCGCTCTGTCCTGTGTCAAACGCACTGTCTCTGACACTCCCATGCCAATTATCCCAGTCACTGAATCAATCCACCTCATAGAGGGCCTTCCTCTCCTGCGTTGTCACTCCACCCTCCCAAGCATGATGTCCCTCTCCAAGGATCAGTCTCTCACAACATGTCCAAAGTATGTTAGACGGAGCCTCAGAATCCTTGCCTCCAAGGAGCCACCCGGTTTAACCCTTTCCAGGACAAATCTGTTTGTTTTCCTAGCAGTCCATGGTATTCTCAATACTCTTCTCAAGCACCACAGCTCAAAGACATCAATTCTCCTTCTATCCTCCTTGGTCATTGTCCAACTCTCTGATGCATAACAAGTGATTGCGAAGACCATGGCCTGTATCAGACGCACCTTAGTCTCCAGAACGACACCATTGCTCTTCAGTACTTTGGAGAGGTCCCTAACAGCAGACTTTCCCATGGCAATGTGCCTTTTAATTTCCTGGCTGCTGGTGCCAAGACTGTTGACTATGGAGCCAAGCAAACGAAAGCTGTGTACAATCTCAATCTCTTCACCATCCATCCTGATGCTGCCAATTGGTCCAGTGGTGAGAATCTTTGTCTTCTTGACATTGAGCCTCAATCCATATTGTAGGCTACAGTCCTTGACACTCTGCAGCAGGCGCTTCAGGTCCTCTTCAGTTTCAGCAAGTAGGGTTGTGTCGTCTGCATAACGCAGGTTGTGGATAAATCATCCACCAATCTTGACCCCACATTTCTCCTCATAGAGCCCAGCCTCCCGGATAATCTGTTCTGCATATAGGTTGAAAAGGTATGGAGATAGGATGCATCCCTGGCGTACGCCCTTCCCAATTTTGAACCATGCTTGCTCTGTTCTGACGACTGCCTCCTGGTCCAAGTATAAGTTTCGCATTAGAACGATCAAGTGTTCTGGGATTCCCATTCTTCTCAGAGTCAGCCATAGTTTGTTATGATCTACACAGTCAAATGCCTTTGCATAGTCAATGAAACACAGATAGACATTCCTCTAGTATTCCCTGCTTTCAGCCAAGATCCATCTAACATCAGCTACAATATCTCTAGTACCATGACCCCTTCTAAACCCAGTCTGGACTTCTGGTAGTTCTCTGTTGATGTGCTGTTCCAGTTGTTTTTGGATAATCTTCAGTAAAATCTTGCTTGCATGTGAAATCAGTGAGATTGTTCTGTAGTTCCTTTCTTTGGGATAGGAACAAATATCGATCTCTTTCAGTCAGTTGGCCAAGTGGTCGTTCTCCAGATTTCTTGGCACAACTTGGTGAGCACGTCCATGCTAGCATCTGTTAACTGAAATATGTCAATTGGTATACCATCTATTCCTGGAGCCTTATTTTTTGCTATTTCCTTCAAAGCAGCCTGAACTTCCTCCTTCATCAACATAGGCTCTTGCTCATATGTTGTTTCATGAAATTCTTCTGTGTCTTCCAATTCCTTTCGAAACAGTGACTCAGTATATTCTTTCCATCTTCTTTTAATACTTCCTGGATCATTTAACATTCTGCCGAAAGCATCTTTGATTATAGCAACTCGAGGTTTGAATATGTTCTTCAGTTCCTTGAGCTTAAGATATGCTGAGCGAGTTCGGCCCTTTTGATTTTCTGACACCAACTCTTTGTACATTTCATTGTAATATTTTGCTTTGTCATCCCATGCTGCCTTTTGAAATCTTCTATTCAACTCTTTAGTATCTTGAATTCTTCCCTCTGCTTTGGCTTCTCTGCGCTCCAGTGCAATTTTCAGAGTATCTTCTGACATCCATTTTGGTCTTTTCTTCCTCTTCTGTCTTTGCAATAACTGTTTGCACTCTTCCTGGATGATACCCTTGATATCCTCCCACAACTCATCTGGCCTTCGCTCATTAGTGTTCAAAGCCTCAAACCTGTTCCTGAGATGGTTCTGAAATTCAGATGGGAATAGACTCAAAGTCATATTTTGGTTGCCTTGGATTTAGTTTAATTTTCCTCAGCTTCAGCTTGAATTTGCGTATGAGTATTTGGTGGTCTGTTCCACAATCAGCTCCTGGCCTAGTTTTCACAGCTGATATTGAGCTTCTCCAGGGGTTCTTTCCACAGATGTAATCGATCTGATTCCTATGCATAACCATCATGTGAAATCCAGGTATATAACCTGCGTTTATGTCTCTTAAAAATGTATTTGCTATGAATAAGCCATTGATTGTGCAAAATTCGATCATTCTCTTTCCAACTCCATTTAAGTCACTAGCTCTTAATAACACATCCGTCAACAGGGCTGTGTGTTTTCACATTTTGTTTGTGTTCTGTGATGGTGTTTCATAGATAAAAATAAACTTACCTTGTAGTTGGTTTAAGAATGGCTTGTTGCCTTTCCTGTAAACTTTCATTAAAATAAAGAAAAATATTTAAAAATTATAAAGAGTGATTTGTTCCCATCACTGATATAATTCCATTCTCATTGTAAAGTTACTTCCCTCCCGCCTCCCCCATCCCATGTTGGTATTAGTACAATGTATTGAAACTATGATACTCATTTTTACTGTGATTTTTTTTCTAGTTTTTGCATGCTGACTGATTTTTGCCTGTGACAATTATCAGTGTTGTATTTACCAATTTGCATTCTATTATACTCTTTTTTTATTATTCATATATTGTTACAAATTTTTCACCCTCTGCCCATCTCTCCTAGACTACTTTATAATGCACCTCTTATTCTGGATTGTTGTCATGCATATAATGCCTCATCATATATTCCTTTTACACCATAGTCTCCCTCATGTTCCAATGCTGTGCCTTTTTTAACATTATCATTTGTTTTTCATTCTTTGTTGCACATTTTCCTCTTTATAATACACCTCTTATTCTGGATTGTTGTCCTGCATATAATGCCTCATCATATATACCTTTTACACCATAGTCTCCCTCATGTTCCAATGCTGTGCCTTTTTAAAAATTATCATTTGTTTTTCATTCTTTGTTGCACATTTCCCTCTCTTAATATCCCATCCTGTGATTCAATGCAAAATGAAGAAAAATTTGCAAAAGAAAAATCCCAAGCAAATTCGTCTTTTCATTTTCTTCCTCTAGGTTTTTGCATATGTCATTAAAATAGTTTACTTTGTCTCTCAAATTCCCTTTGGAAACTTCTGTTCAGCTCTTTTTTAATTCCTTGTATGTTTGTATGTTCCTGTGTTTGTTTCAGAGTCACTATTGACATCTGCTTTGGTCTTTCTTGCCTGTCTTATTCATGATCTTTCTTCAGGTATGATGTCCTTCATGCCAGCATACAAGTGGTCTTTGATATTTATTGTTCAGTGCATTATATCTTTTCTTGAGATAGTTTTTAATTCAAGTAAGATAAACTCAAAGTTGTATTTCGGTTCTCATGGAATTATTTTAATTTCCTTCAGCTTTAAATTTCAGATTTTTTAAAACAACTATGAGATATCATCTCACTCCAGTCAGAATTGCAAAATTTAACAGAACAGCAAGCAACAAATGCTGGTGCGATTGTGGAGAAACTGGAACTCTTATTCACTGTTGGTGGGAGTGTAAAATGGTGCAACCACTATGGAAGGCTGTATGGTGCTTTTTCAAAAAGTTGCAAATAGAGATACCATTTGACCCAGCTATTCCACTACTGGGAATATACCCCAAAGAGACCATAACTGACATCCAAGCAGATATATGTACACCCATGTTTATTGCTGCTTTGTTCATAATAGCAAGGAGTTGGAAACAACCTAAGTGCCCATCAACAAATGAATGGAAGAGAAGCTGTGGTATATTCACACAATGGAATATTATGCTACATTGAAAAACAAGGAACTCATGCAATATTATTCAAAATGGATGACCCTGGAGGCCATTATGCTGAGTGAAGTATCTCAGTCACAAAAGGATAACTACTGCATGGTGCCACTGTTGTAAAGCAGGACTGACCTTGGGGTTGGGAGGAGATGGGTTCAATAATGTATACTGCATTGAAACAGATGAGGGAGAAAACTGTTTAAGAAGGAAAATTATTAGGTATTTTTGTCATGACAAGAGTCCAGAGCAAAGGCTGTATAGTGGAATGGACCTGGGGGAGGGATTGTAAAACAATGAAAGAATTTTACTTTTCCAAGAGGGTAGTGTACTAGGGGGGAGGGTTGGGAGGGGAGAAAAGTGCAACAATGAATGAATGGAAATCTAAAATATCTGTAAATTTTCATTGAAATTAATAA
>NW_006399755.1:8522577-8544457 GCF_000299155.1 Elephantulus edwardii
AAAAAAATCAAGCCTCAAGTTGTAATACTGAGATATATTATGGTCAAAGTCTTAAATGATCCAGGAAGCACCAACAGAAGATGGAAGGAATATAGTATCAGTGTACTGAAAAGAGCTGCTTGACACTGAAAAATTTTAGAAAGTAGTATATGAACAAAAGCCAGTGGTAATCCCGAGGGCACACAGTTCGAATCCATCAGATGCTCCGCTGGAGAAGGAGGGGCAATTTCCTCCTGTGCCAGTTGGATCTGATTCAATGGTACACAACAACAAAAGCCAGTGGTGATGAAGAAAGACGTTCAAGTGGCACTGAAAGCATTGGAAAAATCTAAGGCCCTTGGACTCATTGGGTTACCAGTTGGCATGTTTGAACTAATAGAAGCAGCCCTGGATGTGCTTACCAGTCTATTTGAGGATATTTGGAAGAAAGCTGCCTGTCTAACTGATTAGAAGATATATATGTTTGTTCCCATTCCCAAGCCATGTGATCCAACACAATGTAGAAATTATCAAACACTATCATTAATACCACATG
Organism: Elephantulus edwardii; assembly: GCF_000299155.1. Lineage (NCBI taxonomy): Eukaryota > Metazoa > Chordata > Mammalia > Macroscelidea > Macroscelididae > Elephantulus > Elephantulus edwardii. The sequence goes on from NW_006399755.1 coordinate 8,523,113, forward strand.
CAAGCAAAATGTTGCTGAAGGTCATTCCAAAAGGCAGAACAGTACATTGACAGAAAACTGCCAGAAGTTCAAACTAGATTTAGAAGAGGCTATGGCACCAGGGATTGTACAAGTTGCCATACAGCAGTCACTTGTGGTTGCTGTGAGGCTGAACACTGTGACACTGATGTGTCAAATGCATTAATGGCTGGTTACCCAATGCGGACAGAGAGTGGGGTGGAGCTTTCCAATTAAAACAAGCTTGGAAGCAGGAGTGGCATCCACTTCCATAAGAGCTTGCCTCCGGAAACCCTATGAACCTGGAGAGAGGATAAAGACACCCAAGTGTCAAGGACTCTCCTTCATAGGGTCGCTATGAGTTGCCTGTGACTCTACAGCACTTAACAACAACAACAACAACAACAATGGCACCAGGGATATCATTGCTGATGTCAAGTGGATCCTAGCTGAAAGCAGATTATGCCAGAAGAGTCTATTTGTGTTTGATTAACTATGCAAAATCAATTGACTGTGTGGACCATGACAAAGTATGGCTAACATTAACAAGAGTGGGACTCTCAGAACACTTTGTGATAATCATGCAAAACTAAGACCAAGAGGCTGTTGTCTGAAAAGAGCAAGAGAACCCTGCATTGTCTAAAATTGGGAAAGGTGAACATGAGGGTTGTATCATTTCTCTACATCTGTTCAAGCTGTATGCTGAGTAAATCAATCATTGGTGAAGCTGGACTCTATGAAGAAGAATGTGGCATCAAGCTTGGAGGAAGGCTCTTCAACATCCTGCTCTACGCAGAGGTCAGAACCTTACTTCAGGAGAACTTAAAACACTGCAGAGGATCAAAGACTATAACCTTCGATATGGATGGCTTACTAACACCAAGACAAAAATCCTTACCACTGAACCCAGAGTTTCCTTTTGATAGATGGAGAAAAGTCCACAATTTAGTCTTACTTGCATCCACAATCAATACCCTCAGTATCAGCAGTCAAGAGATCAGAAGACATATTGCATTGGGCAAATCTCTTGTCAGGAATCTCTCCAAATTATTGAGGAGCAATGCTATCAATTTGAAGACTAAGAAGCACCTAATTCAGACCATGGTCTTTTCAGTCACTTACTATGAATCTGATAGCTGGTCAATTAATAAGGATGACAGAAGAAAAAGTGATGCCTTTAAGTTGTGATGTTGGAAAAGAGCACTGAATATCCCATAGACTGTCAAAAGAACACCTTGGGAAAAGTGCAGCCAGTAAGCTGCCTTGAGGCAAAGATGGTGAAACTTCATCTCACATATTTGGGGCATGTTACTAGGAGAGGCTATTCCTTGGACAGGGATAGCATGTTTTGAAAGGTGGAGGGCCAGCAAAATGTAGGAAGACCCTCAACAAGATGGATTGACACAGAAACTGCAGCAGTTGGCTTAAATGTGTCAGAGATGATGAGGATGGCATACTATAAGACACAGTTTATGTGTTGTTCATAGAGTTGCTATCGCTATGAGTTGTACTTAATGACACCTAACAACAGCAATAATACTTGTTATTTCTCTCATCTGTTCCAATGCAGTGTTCATTATCTATCCACTCTTTTCCTATTCTTCCCTCAAATCCCCACCCCATGTCAGCCCTGCTTTATAATATTTGTATCATGCAGTATTTTTCCTTTCATGACTGAGATGTTTCACTCAGTATAATGTCCTCCAGGGTCACCCATTTTGTGTAATGTTTTACAAGTTCATTGTTTTCAATGCTGTATAGTATTCCATTGTGTGAATGTAACATTTTTTTCCCCTATCCATTCATTTGTTGATGGACACTTAAATTGCTTCCATCTCTTTGCTATTGTGACTAACACAGCAATAAACAGGGATATCCATATATCTGTCTGAGTGGTGGCTCTGATTTCTTTAGGGTATATTCCCAGTAGTGGAATTGCTAGGTCAAATAGTATTTCTATGTTCAACTTTTTGAGAAAGCATCAGACCACCAGAACACCTTCCATAGTGATTGCATCTTTCTTGATTTTTGAACATAATGTGCTCTTGCTGTTTTCAGACAACAGTTTCTTGGTATAGATATAGGTTTCATATGAGCATGATTAAATGTACTGGGATTCCTATTCTCCATATTAACCATAGTTTGTTATGATCCACACAGTAAAATCCTTGCATAGTCAATAGAAAACAAATAGACATTCTTTGTTATTCTCTGCTTTCTACCAAGATCCATCTGACATCAACAATGATATTTCTGGTACCATGGGCTCTTCTAAATCCAGCTTGAACTTCTGGCCATTATCTGTCAGTGTCCTGTTCTAGCCATTTTGGGATGATCTTCAGCAATATTTTGCTTGCATACAATATTAATTATCCATACACATATAAAGAAGACCTGTGAATACCTCTATCATTCAGATATATGCACCAACAACCAGAGCCAAAGAAAAGGAAATAGAATATTTCTACCAACTTTTACAGTCAGAGATCGATCGAACATGCAATCAAGATGCATTGATAATAATGGGTGACTGGAATGCAAAAGTTGAGAACAGAGAAGAATCATCAGTGGTTGGAAAACATGGACTCGGTGACAGAAATGAAGCTGGAGATAGAATGATTGAATTTTGTACAATCAATGACTTATTCATTGCAAATATGTTTTTTAATAGACATAAACACAGGTTTTTAAGAGCAGTCAAGATATCAAGATCTATTATGTTGGGAATGTCTGCTGTCAGAAACTCTCCAGAGTATTGAGGAGCAATGTCAGTTTGAAGACTCAGGTGCACTTGATTTATACCATGGTGTTTTCAGTCACTTGGTGTGTAGCTGAGAGCTGGACAATATCCCATGCACTGCCAAAGAACAAGAAGATAATGTCGGTTGGCCGAGGGGCGTCCCTCGTTGGCGGCCATGCCCAAGCGGGGCTGCCCCTTCGGGGACGCGGCCCCCCTGCAGCTCAAGGTTCACGTGGGTCCGAAGGAGCTGAGCCGCGGCGTGTCCGGCGAGCGCCAGGCCCGAGAGGTCTTTGAGAGGACCAGGCAGCTCTTGTACCAAGGGACCCAGGCCTGCATGGGCCACATGTGGGATGAAGGTTCAGCAGAGAGCTGCCCCCTCGTCCACCTTCCCGAGTCCCCAAAGCCCAGCCCAATGGGCGTCCCAGCGGCCACCCGAGGACAGATGCTGATCGAACCGGGCGGCCGCCTGCTGCGGAGCCGGGCCCAGGCTGACCTGTCGGAGGTGGCGTCCAGAGCCTGCTCCTCCTGTGTTCGCAGCGTGGACGGGAAGGCAGCCTGCAGCCAGTGCGAGCGTCCCCTCTGTGGATGGTGTCTGCGCACCTGCTGGGGCTGTGGGGCTGTGGCCTGTGCCCTTTGCTCCACTGCTGACTACAACGATGTCCATGAGCGGGTGCTCTGCAGCGGCTGCTCCATATTTGAAGCCTGAGGCCGTGGGCGGTGCTGCGGAACTGGGCTCAGTGGATACCAAAGAACTGCGGGGCCCGGCTGGGCGAGTGGGCCTGTGGTTAGTTTATATTTTGTACTCCAGACACAGAAACTGATGAATAAACTCTTTATATTTGGAAAAAAAAAAACCACCCCAAAACAAGATAATGTCTTGGAGAAGGTGAAGCCAGAGTGCTCCGTGGAGGCAAGATGGCAATGCTTGACCGCACATATTTTAGACACGTTGGTAGATGTGGATATTCCTTCAGAAGGGACATCATACTAGCAAAGATGGAAGGTCAGCAAAAGAGAAGACCCTCAGAGATTTACACAGTAACTGCAGCAACGTGCTCAAGTATGTCAGAGATAACGAGGATGGCACAGGATAGAACAAAGTTCAGATATGTTGTTCAAAGGGTCCCTATGAGTCCTACTTGACTCAATGAAACATAACAATAACGATACAAAAATATTTGTGGCAAATGTTCTTTGGATGTTTACTAATGCAGAAGGGAAATACTAGTCAATAAACAAATAAGATACTCCTCCTAATGATTACTCATTGAGTAATTGCATTGCACTGCAAGCCCAAAGACACATGGTTTGAATCCACCAGCTCCTCTATGGGAGAAGGACAGAAAATCTCTTCCTGTCAGATTTACTTTCTCTGAAGACATGCTGGAGGATCAGCTATGAGTCAGTTCAGACTCAACAATACACAACAACAAATAATCTCTAGTGCACATTGTTGGAAGATTAATTTCTGCACCAAAAGTTTAAGCACATTTTAATGTTAATTGGTTTTGTTGTGTTGATTCTGACTCCTAGTGACCCCATGGGACAGAGTAGAGCTGCATATTACTAAAGTATCCTCAAAAGAAGAGGTATAAATTTATACTGCCACCACTGGTCTATTGGAATGTTGGTTTCCTGATACCCATATGAATGTAAGATATAATTTTTTGTTTATCTACTACATAGATAAAAAATGACATCATACTGTTTTCTCAGCTAGAATAGTACATAGATAGGGAACTGCAAAAGTTCAAGGAGGATTTAAAAGAGGCCGTTGCATCAGGAATATCATTACTATTGTCAGATGGACTTGGCTGAAAGTAAAGAATACCAGAAGAATATATATTTATGTTTGCTGACTATTCAAAGACCTTTGATTGTGTGGATTATGATAAGTTATGGCTAACATTGAGAAGAATGGGAATCCCAGTGCACTTAATTGTGCTCGTGAAACCTAAACCTAGACCAAGAGGCTGTTGTGCAAACAGAGCAGGAAAACACTACATGGTTTAAAAGTAAGAACGGAGAGCTTCAGGTTGCATTCTTTCTCCATACCTATTCAATCTGTATGCTGAGCTAATTATCCAAGAATCTGGACTCTATCAAGAGGAGAGTGGCACGGGGATTGGAGGGAAACTCATCAATAACTTCTATTATGCAGATCACATGGCCTTACTTGATAAAAGTGAGAACAAATTGAAGTACTTTTTGCAGAAGATCAAGGAATGCAGCCTTTGTTATGGACTACATCTCAATGTCAATAAAACAAAGATTCTTACCATTGGACCAATACGCAGCACAGCACCATGATGAATGGATAGGAGATTGAAACTGACAACAACTTCATCTTGCTCCAATCCACAATTAACACCCTTGCTACCAGCAGTAAGAAAATAAGAAGATTCATTGTACTGGGAAAATATGCTGGTAGGGACCTTTTCAAATTATTGAAGAGTAATGATGTCAGTTTGAGGACTAAGGTACATCTGATTCAGTCAGGCCATAGTCTTTCTGATTACTAGCTATGGATCTGAGAACTGGACAATGAACAAGAATGACAGGAAAAGAATTGATGCTTTGGGCTGTAGTCTTGGAGAAAAACACTGAACATCCCATGGATGGCCAAGAGAACAAACATGTCTTGGAGAGGATGAAGTCAGAGTGCTCTTTGGAGACAAAAATGAAGAGGCTTTGTCTCACATACTTTGGGTATGTTGCTAGGAGAAAGACACGATGCTGAGAAGGATGGAGGGTTGATGAAGAAGAGAAAGACCCTCAACCGGGTGATTGAAATGGTGAATGCTGCAATGGGCTCTTGTGTGTCAGGAAGTGTGAGGATGGTGCGGGATAGAAGAGGGTTTAGATCTTTTGTTCACAGGGTCACTATGAGTCATACTCAATTCAATGGCACCAATACCAATAATCAATACCAATAACAACAACCTCTGTCTTTGTAATGACTTCTTTCTCTCTTTATGAAAGATGTCCTTGATGTCATCACACAATTCATCGCTGTTTTCAATCTTTAGACTTCAATTCCTCAAACATGTTCTTGAGATAATTTTTAAAGTAAGGTGGAATAACCTCGAGGTCATATTTTTCGGCTCTTGTGAACTTTCATTTTCCTCAGTTTGAACTTGCACGTGAGTAATTGGTAGTCTGTTCCACAATCAGCTTCTGGCCTGATTTGACTTCTGACATTGACCTTCTCCAGAAGTTCTTTCCACCGATGTAGTTATTCTGATTTCTGTGCAGTCTTATTAGGTGAATTCCATGTATATGGATACCACCTGTGTTTCTTTTTTTTAAAAAAATTTTAAATTATTTTTTTCGTATATACCATCAAATCAGATCTGACTGGTACAGGAGGAGATTGTCCCTCCTTCTCCAATAGAATATCTGGCGGATTTGAACCACGTACCTCTGGGATTACAGTGCAGCTTCTTGCCACTAGGCCACCCCATCTGTTTTTCTTAAGAAAGGTGTTTGCTATGAATAAATTATTGAATGTGTAAAACTCAGTCATTCTATCTCCAGCCTCTTTACTCTACCCAAGTACATAATTTCCAAGGAATCATCAAAAGAAGCTAGAGGGAATAACACAGAGTCACTGTACCAAAAAAGAATTGGTCAACACTGAAATATTTCAGGAAATAACATATGACAGAGTTAATGGTGATGAAGAAAGAAGTCAAGTTGCATTGAAAGCATTGGCAAAAAATAAGGCCCTAGGAATCAATGAGATACCAATAAACAGGTTTCAAATAACAGATACAACCCTCGAAGAGTTCACCAATATGTGCCAGGAAATTTGGAAGATAGCCAACTGACTAGAAGAAGTATGTATTTATTCTCATTCCCAAGGAAAGAGATCCAACAGAATGGGAAAATTATTAAAAATATCATAAATATTACATGCGAGCACAATATTATAGAAGATCATCCAAAAGTGATTAGAACAGTACATTGACAGAGAACTGCCAGAAGTTAAAGCTGGGTTTAGAAGAGGTCATAGCACCAGAGATATTACTACTAATGGCAGATGGATCTTGGCTGAAAGCAGAGAATATCATAAGAATGTCTATTTGTGTTTTATTGACAATGCAAAGGCAGTTGTTGTGTGGATCACAGTAAATTGTGGCTAACATTGAGAAGAATGGGAATCTATACCTACACCAAGAAACTGTTGTCCAAACAGAGGAAAGGAACACTGCATGGTTTAAAATTGGGAAGGGTGTACATCAGAGCTGTATCTTCTCTTCATATCTATTAAATATATATATGCTGGACAAGTCATTCTAGTAGCTGGACTTTATGAAGAAGAATATGGCATCAGGATCAGAGGAAGGCTCATCAACAACCTGTATTATGCAAATGACACAAGTTTGCTTATTGAAATTGAGGAGGAACTGAAGCGTATGCTGCTGAAGATTAAGTAGTACAGTCTTCAATATAAATTACATTTTAACATCAAGAAATAAAAAATCCTCACCACTGGGTCAATAGGCAACATCATGTTTGATGGAGAAATTATTGAAATTGTTGATGAATTAATCTTGCTTGGATCCAGAGTCAACACCTTTGGTATCAGCACTCAGGAGATGGGTACACACAGAGCATTGAGATAGTCCACTGTTGGGGAACTCTCCAAAGCCCTGAAGAACACTGACATCAGCTTAAAAACTAAAGTGTGCTTGATTTAACCCACAGTCCTTCCAATCACCTGCTGTTCATCTGAAAGCTGGACAGTGAATAAGGACAACAGAAAAATCATTGCATTTAAGTTGTAGTGTTAAAGAAGTATGGACTGCCAAAAAATGAATATTACTTGGACAAAGTGCAGCCAATGTTCCTTGGAAGAAAGATGGTGAAGTTATGTCTTAAATATCTTGGACATGTTGTTAGGAGAGGCTATTCCTTGGAGAGAGATATATCATGGGAAGGTGGAGGGTCAGTGAAGGAGAAGAAGACCCTCAATGAGATGGATGATACATGATCTGTGGCAATGTAAGGATGTCCAATATGATAATGATAGGACAGAGTTTAGATCTGTGATTCATAGAGTCACTGTGAGTTGTACTCAATGGCACTTAACAACAACATGAAAGAATAGTTGAAGAAGTTCAATATCAGTAGTCAAAATCAGGCCAGATGTTTACTATAGAACAGACTATCACTTATTCTTGTGCAAGTTCAACTTTAAGCTGAAGAAAGTTAAACAAGTCAGACCAATAACCTCAGAATTTTTTATTGAGTGCACAATAAAATTGTTGGGAAATACTGCTCTAAATCAGAGACCAAGAACATTTAAGAATTATATAAGGGGAGCTCTGGTGGCCTAGTGGCAAGGAGCTGCAACTACAATCCCAGAGACAAACGGTTCGAATCCACCAGATGCTCTGCCGGGGAAGGAGGGACAATCTCATCCTGTACCAGTCAGATCTGATTTGATGGTACACACACACAAAAGTAATAAAATTTAAAAAAAAAGAACTATATAAAATACAATATGTATGAATGATTGTATGGAAACCAATTTTTTTCCTTTCTGTTACCATGGGTGTTTTTTAAAATTTCATTTTATATTCTACTGATTTGCATACAAAATTCATATTAATTTTGTTTCACTCACATACATCGTTTCACACATTTTGTGGATCAGAGTCAACTCAATGGCAACAGGGTTTTTTAAAAGGAGCCTTGAAGTCACAGTAGTTAAAATGCTTGGTTGCTATACACACATGCGGGGAGCTCTGGTGGCCTAGTGGTAAGGAGCTGCAACTACAATCCCAGAGGCACACGGTTCGAATCCACCAGATGCTCTGCCGGGAAAAGGAGGAATAATCTCCTCCTGTACCAGTCAGATCTGATTTGATGGTACACTCACACAAAAATTAAAAAAAAAAAAGAAAGCTATACACACATGCACTGAAAAGATTTTTCTATTATCTTCAACTCCCTCATTTGACAGATTAACCTATTGGTGCTTAGCCAGGAAAAGGAGAGATAATTATTGGGCATATTGTTCAATGAAAACAGGGGACATAAAATCAAACAAGAAACTAGCCATCTATACAAGAACTCCACTTGTACTGAAGGAAGAAATCCAATTTGCTCTGTAGGCAATGGCAAAAAATAAGACCTCAGGAACTGATGGATTACCAGTTGAGGTATTTCAGGAAACAGAAGTAACCCTGGACTTGCTCAGCAAACTCTGCAAACAGATATGGAAGACAGCTACTGGCTAGCTAACTGCCTGAAAGAGATCCATATTTGTTCCCATTCCCAAGAAGAGTTATCAAATATACTATGAAATTATCTAACAGTATCATTAATATCACATGAAAGTAAAATCTTGCTGAAGGTTATTTAAAAAACAGCTGGAATTGTATATCAACAGGGAAATGTCAGAAATACAAGGCGGATTCAGATGAGGCTGTGGAACAAGGGATCATTGCTGATGCCTTGGGAATCTTGGCTGAGAATACTAGAAAGATGTCTACTTTGTTTCACTAATTTTTCTAAGCCATATGACTGTATGGATTGTAACAAATTATGGTTACCATTTAGAAGAATGGTAATCCCAGATCACTTAATTATACTCATGTGAAACATAGACCAGGAAGCAATTGTCCTAACAGAGCAAGCATTATGAAGGAAGAATTCATGCATAAGATTAAAATCAGGAAAAGTGTGCATTAGTGTTGTATCTTTTCCTTATGTCTATTCAACCTGTATCCTGAACAACAACAAAAAAAAGGTCAAGAAACAAAGCTATGTGATGAAAAGTATGGGATCATGATTAGAGAAAGATTGAACAATAACTTGTGTTATACAGATAACATAATCTTGCTTGCAGAAAGTGAAGATTACTTGAAGCACTTACTGCAAAAAGTCAAAGATAATAGCCTTTAATATGATTTCTGAAAAGATTGGGTAATGATGGGCAAGGTCCAATGGAGATTGATTATATAAAACATAATGCATGAGAATGATTGTATGGAACTCAATATGAATGAAGAATAGTGTGAAACACAATGTACATGAACTTTGTGAGCAAACCAATATATGAAAGATTTTTTTTAAAAAAATGGGTTACTTCTCAACATCAAGTAAACAACTATCTAACCTAGACCAATAGACAACATTATAATAGAAGGAGAAAAGACTGAAATTGTCAATGGCATTCTTTTTCTCAGGTCCACAATCAACATCCATAGTAGCAGCAGTCAAGAAATCAAAAGATATATTGCATTAGGGAATCTGCTGGCAAGGATCTCTCTAAAGTGCTAAGAGTAAGGATGTTAGCTAAAAGACTAAGATGTACCTGGTCCAAGCCATGAAATTTTCAATTGCTTCCTATGCATCTGGAAGTTTGACAATGGATAAGGAACACCCCCAACTCCCCCCAAACCAAAATACCTTTTATTTGTGGTATTGATAAGAGTATACACCATGGACTGTCAAAACAACAAACATATCTCTTTTAAAGAAGTGCAACTAGAATGCTCTTGAAAGGAAGGATGCTGTTGTTGTTGTTGTTAAGTGCCGTCGCGTCGCAGGAGACTTATAGCGACCCTATGAAGGAGAGTCCTCGACACTTGGGTGCCTTTCATCATCTCTCCAGGTTCATAGGGTTTCCGGAAGCAAGCTATTATGGAAGTGGATGCCACTCCTCCTTCTACGAAAGGAAGGATAGTGAAACTTTATCTCACTTATTTTGGACATATTTTCAGGATGAACCAAGTCTTGGAGAGAAACATCATTCTGGGAAGGGTGTAGGATCAGTGATAAAGAAGAAGACCCTAAAAAGAATAGATTGACATAGTGATTGCTACAATGGGCTTGAGCACAACAGACTATGAGGATAATGCAGGTAGAGGAAGATTCAAATCTGTTATTCATAGGGTTGCTGTGAGTCCTTGTTGTCTGGGTGGCATTCAACAACATAGAATTCCAGGTTAGAAAAAGCTTTATAAAGCTTCAACTAATACAAATTGAAAAATCAATTTTTTATGTCCATATAATCCCCCAGGAAAGGGTGAGAACAGTGAATAGGAAGTGATAGGAGAAAATTCTTGTAGTTATCTTATTAGATTCTGTTGAGTCAATTCTGAGTCAGAATGAAACACTACCTGATCATGTACTATCCATCTCCTCATAATCGTTATTATATTTTAGTTCATTGTTGGAGTCCTCTGTTAGGCCAGCTCACTGAAGGACTTCCTCTTGATACAATGCCTGTGGCAACAGGTTGTAGTGTTAGAGATTGTAAAGACTGGATTCAGATTGTTTGTTCATAGGGTTGCTATGAATTGTACTTGACTTGATAGCACCTAACAACAACTGCTTTTCCAAATGGGATGACTTTCTCTGGAGACTGACTCCTTCTGATAACATATTCAGAGTGTGTCAAAGTCTTACCATCCTTACTTCTAAGGAGAATTCTGGGTGCTTTCCTAAGACAGATTTGTTTATTCTTCTGGGAGTCCATGGTATGTTCAATATTCTTCATCAATATAATACTTTAAAGACATCAGTTCTTTTGTTTTCCTTATTCATTGTCCAACTTTCACATACATATGAGACAGTTGAAACTACCATGGCTTAGATCAAGTACACCTTAGTCTTCAAAGTGACATTTTTGCTCTTTAACACATTAAAGTTCTTTGCAACAGATTTGTCCAATGCAATATGGTGTTTAAATTATTTTCTCTCACTTTTCTTTTTTTGGTTATAGAAAATCAATACCTTTAGTTAATTTTAGAACTTTGGTGGCCCAGTGGTAAGGAGATGCACTGCCAACCCAAAGGCACAAGTTTCAAGTCTACCACCTGCTCCACAGGAAACAGATGGGCAGTCTCCACCCATGCAAATTGCTCATTTTGAAAACTTGCTGGAGGGTCAGTTATGAGTAGGATCTAACTTGACATCACATAACAGCACCACAATTAATTTTAGTAATGAAGAACAATATTATAAGTAATTAACAATAAACCTAAATTTTCATCAACACACAATCTATTCATCAGAGGGATAATGTACTCAGTTGAGTTTTCAATGGTTTATAACTTTTGATTTCTTAAAGATAAAAATTATTTTGAAATTAAAAATGTATGGATAATACCAAGTTTTAAAAGAGAATACACACAGACATCTGCTTAGATTGATGAAGACTAGAAAAATTACGCTGAAGGAATAACAATAATTATCTGTGGATAGTATGATTATTCTTTTCTTGACATTTCTTTGACACTTTTGCCATTTTTAGGTTTTTAGACATTAATTAACTTTTTTATTGTGATTTGAGTGAAAGTTTACAGAGCAAATTAATTTCCCACTTTCCACTGATTTTTTGACTGCTTTTTTCATGGAGGTTGATTGTGAAGTCAAGTAAAATGCAAACCTGACAACTTCAATCATTTTTCACGTATTCGTCCAGTTGTGGCTGTATTTGTTTTCTTTGGGAAAAATACTTGAGGAAGTGGAATTCCCCTTCACTTTTACCAAACTGTCCAATGGTAAAGGCATGATCATCCATAGAAAAAGGTTGTTAAGGCGAAAGTACTAACAATCTGATTAGGGTGGCTGGCGTAACCTGCTTATTCCTGTCCCAACCTTCCTGATAGAATGAGGAAAGATTAAAGAAAAGATGCTTGTAGAAAGAGGTTGTTATAGATTGATTTTTGTTCCAATAAAAAGGTATGTTCAATTCTCAGTACCTGTTAATGTGATCTGTTGTTGTTGTTGTTGTTGTTAAGTGCCGTAGAGTCGCAGGCAACTCATAGCGACCCTATGAAGGAGAGTCCTCGACGCTTGGGTGCCTTTCATCCTCTCTCCAGGTTCATAGGGTTTCCAGAGGCAAGCTATTATGGAAGTGGATGCCACTCCTCTTTCCAAGCTTGTTTTAATCGGGGAGCTCCACCCCACTCTCTGTCCTCATTGGGTAGCCAACCATTAATGCATTTGACACATCAGTGTCACAGTGTTCAGCCTCACAGCAACTACAAGTGACCGCGGTGACGGCAACTTGTACACCAGGGCTATACGACCTAGAGGAATGTCTGAACAAAAACAATGAAAGACAGGCCCGAGGGCCAAGGATTAAAAGTCACCCACCTTTGGCTTGGTAGCATTGCTTTCTGTCCACTGATCTAATTTGGGGAAAAAAAAAAATCACATTTACTGATGTAATTTACATGAGGTTATAGTGCAGTGTGGTGAGCTCAATCTACTATGATTGATATTTTTGTGTTTTGTGGGGGTTTTGTTTTGTTTTGTTTTGTTTTTACTATGACTTATATCTTTGTAAGAAGAGAAAAAACATAGATGTAAACAAAAAGCAACTTTAAGAAGAAAGAGACCCGCGGTTTGAATCCACCAGATGCTCTAATTGAGAAGGACGGGCAATCTCCTCTTGTACCAGTCAGATCTGATTTGATGGTACACACACAAAATAATGAAATAAAATTTAAATTAAAAAAGTAAGAAGAAAGAGGCCAAAGCTCAAGGTTATTCAGAAATGGCTAGAGCAATATATTTACAGAGAACTGCCTATAATTCAAGAGAGATATAGAAGCAGCCATGGCACCAGGGATATCATTGCTGATGTCAGATGGAGCTTGGCAGAAAGCAGAAAATAACAGAAGGATGTTTATCTGTGTTTTATTACTTACACAAAGGCATTTGACTGTCTGGATCATAACAAATTATGGCTAACATTGAGAAGATTGAGAATCCCAGAACACTTAACTGTATTCATGTGTCCAGGACACTCGTTCAATTTTTATTCTTCCTTCTGTTATAAATAGCAAAACAGGGGTCCATACTTTCCTATGCAAGCAGAGAAAGGTTTATTAAAGAAAGTACTTTGCAAAAGGTGACGTAAAGAAACAAGTTGCCTCTCTAGCCCATAGCTCATTGAACAGAAGACAAGATTCCTTTAGAGATTCTGAAAGTGAGTGAAAGAATATAATTTTTATTCATAAAAATAGAAGGGGACTATCTGAGATTGGCCCACGTGAGAGGGATTAGGATAATTAAACACATGAGCAGTTGTTCTTTCAAGATGGATGTCACCAGAAATACTTTCTGGGTCTTGTGAGGAACAGGAACAGATGATCAAGATAGCTGTGAGTATGTGTGATTCATGCCTTTAACTTTAAAGATAACCATCTACAAATGAGCCTCTTTGTCATCACAGACAGGCCCTTTCAGAATGACTACTAAAATGTCATAGAGGCATCACTTTCATGGAACCTGAAAATCTCTTAGTAGAGTTGTTGTTGTTGTTGTTGATTGCCTTTGGGTCGAGCACAACTCATAGCAACCCTATGAACAAAAGGCCTGCAGCCCCTCTACAGCTATTAACATTTATTAAAGTTCATAGGTTTCTGGAGCCATGTTATTTAGGAAGTGGATACCACTCCTGCTTCCAAACCTTCCATAGTATTTTATTGTTTTATGTACCATTGAGTCATCTGGGATGTATAGTGACCCTATTATGTACAGCAGCTCTGAACCCTTTCCTGTCCTGAGCCAGTCTCACTAATTCTGACACACCAAATCCCATTGCCCCAGTTACTGTGTCAATCCATCTTATCCGGGGTCTCCCTCTCCTGCACTGTCTGTCCACTCTTCCAAGTATGATGTCCTTCTCCAAGGACTGATCTCTCCTGGCCATGTGTCCAAAGTAAGTGAGGCGGAGTTTCAAAATCCTAGCCTCCAAGAAAAAACTCGGTTTCATGCTCTCCAAGACAGACCTATTTGTTTTCTTGGCAGTCCATGGTATGTTCAAGACTCTTCTCCAGCACTACAACTTGAAGGCATCTATATTTCTGGTTTTAGTAGAGTTAGAGGTTATTAAAAAGGAACACCTAAAGGAGCCTCAACTACACATTTAAGGCGCGTTCCAGAGTTGTTATCTGCATCAGCAGAATGTTGACTTTACCAATCTGAACCTTCTCAATGAAAAAGACTTTAATTCAACATACCATGTAAAGAAGAAAAGGAGATAGGAAAATGAAAAAGTCTATGATTCAGAGCAAACCTAGCAGTAACCTGTTGATGGTGGTGGTGTGTATTAAGCTGGAACTGACTCATAGCTGACCCTCTAGAAAGTTTTCAGAGGAAGTGAGTCACATGGGAGGAGAGTGGTGACCTTCTTCCCATGGAGCTGCTGGTGGATTCGACCTTTGGGTTAGTAATGCAACTCCTCACCTCTCACTAAACCACCAGAGCTCCCCTAATTTCTTTCAAACAGTTAAAATTGTCTTTCTCATCTTTTGGAAAGATTATCCTTGAAACAGGGTCAGAAGGTCCTTTTATTATGTTAATAGAAGAGTGACACTTAACTAGATTGCAGGGAGGAGGCAAACTACAATAAAGGATTTAAACATGGTAAGGAAGTTTTCCTCAAAACTGTTCCCCTAGACCAAAAGGACATTTCTCCTTTTAAAACTATTCTTAAATAGATATTAGGAGTTTTTATTGTTTACCTACTGTTGCACCCCCTACTGCCCAGTTCTCCAGCAAGCTCAGGAAAGGCTGGCAGCTCTGGCTCTAGCTCTAATTCCATAGAAGAACAGTCAGCAGTCAGTTCTTTCTCACATCATTCTCTGGTTCCTGATTATGCTGCTGCTCTCATCTAGGTTCACACTTGAGTCATGCAAGAATCTCTAGCAGGAAGGGCACAGGACTCTCCAATGCATATTTCCTGCTAGTTGTGAGATTACCATCTTCTGTCTCTAATGTTGCTTACTTTGGGGCTGGAGGGAATGATAAAACAGACCAATCTCTTTAGTAGTCTATATACCTTGAGGGAGTTCTGGTGGCCTCATGCCAAGAAGCTGCATTGGTGGTTTGAGGCCACCAGCACCTCCACAGGAGAAGGATGGACATTCTCCTCTCACGTGATTTACTGCCTCTGAAAACCCGCTGGAGGGTCAGCTAATGGGTCAGTTCCGACTCTACGGTACACGACAACAACACACCTTGTTTGCTTGTTCCTACCCAAAAGGAAATCAAGAAAGACATGTGCCAGGGTTGTATCCTTTCTCCTTAGTGAAAAGTTTCAGATCAAAGCCAAGAACCAGGCCGTGGTAGAGGTAGAATTCTTCTCAAAGTTTATTGCACACCAGGCTACTCAGCAAGGGGAGTAGGGCTGGGGGTTGGGCTTAGGAGGGTTTGTATGGGATTTCAGCAAGTGTGTTTAGGAGGTTGTTAGATGAGTTTGACGTTGCAGTAACTCACTGGTGCATAAAGATTCTCATTTTGGAAAAGTTTCTAATATGGGAATTTCTGAGTTCTGGTTCTGGGGAATGTCCTGACATAGGATTTTCTGAGTTCTGCTTTCAGAAAATGTCCTGACATAGAATTTTCTGAGTTTTGGTTTCAGAAGATGTCCTGACACAGGGATTTCTGAGTTGAGCTTCAACCTTCATTTTGATTTTTATCCCAACACCTACCTATTCAATTTTTATGCTGAGCGACTCATTTGAGAAGCTGGGCTTTATGAAGTGCCATTAGGATCAGAGGAAGGTTCACCAACAACCTTCATTATGCAAATACACAACCTTGCTTGCTTTCTGGAAGTGAGGACTTAAAATGTTTGCTAAAGAATATCAAAGACTACAGCTTTCAATATGGATTATATTCTATAAACAATGACTCTGAACTTTGCCCTATCCTGAGTCAGCCTTACCTTCTCTGACACACCTGATCCCATTCCTACATTCACTGTGTCAATCCATCTCATCTAGGAGTTTTCTCTTCTGTACTGACCCCTACACTTCCAAGCACAATGTACTTCTCCAAGGGCTGGTCCCTCTTGCCACATGCACAAAATATGTGACACAGACCTTCAAAATCTTTGCCTTCAAGGAACAAATTTATTTCACTCTTGCCGGGACAGAACTATTTGTTTTCTTGGCAGTTCATGGTATGTTCAATACTCTTCTCCAACACCACAACTCAATGGCATAGATTTCCCTGCCATCCATATTCATTGTCTAACTAGACCTGGAGCCACATGGAACTGCAGCCCCAGACGTACTCTGGGAAGTATGGAGGCCTGAAACACCATCTTCTCTGGGGAGCACCTAGATAGATTACAGACAGGAGTGACTGGAGCCTGAGCCATCATATCAGAGGGTAAGAGGTGGGTGGAAGTTGTGGTATATGGTGGATGAGGGGAGGGGATATGTGCAAGAGCAACACTGAATTGCCAAATTTGTCTGTCAGTTTTTGAACTGAGGATTTCTTTTTGCATGTGCTGCTCTTAATAGCTTAGATGTGTATATGTTTGCCTGTCTACCATTTGCTCTTTGGGGTACAACACTTGTTGCACTAAAGAGGAGCTCCCAAATTAAGACAGACTAGGATGAAAGATTGGCCATCCACTTGTGAAATAATAGGACTTTGAAAACCCTTATGAATCTCAACAGTAAGAACACAAAAGTCCTCACCAGTGTGCCAATGGACAACATTATGATACATGAAGAAAAGACTGAAGTTGTCAACAATTGCATCTTAATTAGATTCACAATCAATTGGTATTCCATCAAATGTTTTCAAGGCAACTTGAACTTCTTCCTTCATTACCAATGGTTCTAGATCATATGCTTTTTCCTTAAATGGTTCCGTGTTAACTAATTCTTTTTTGTGTTGTGACTCTCTGTATTTCTTTCATTTTCTTTTGATGCTTCCTGGATCATTCAAGATTTTTATCTTGAAGTACAGTGCTGGGAGTGATAGGAAACTGTCCGTACACATTCAGGAAGACCCGTTAATGTAACTATTATTCAAATATAAGCACCAACTATTAAAGCCAAACATGAAGAAATTAAGGACTTGTACCAACTTTTGCAGTCTGAAATTGATCGAACATGCAATCAGGAAGCATTAATAATAACTAGTGACTGGAATTCAAAAGTTGGAAAGAAAGAAGGATGTCTAGTATTTGAAAAAAATATGAACTTAGTGACAGAAATGAGGCTGGTGATAGAATAATTGAATTTTTGTAAAATTGATTTTTTTCATTACAAATGTTTTTTAAAAAACCCATTAATGGAAATTATATGCGTGATCCTCATATAATGAACTACACAGGAATAAAATTGACTACATCTGTGGAAAGGGTCTGTGAAGAAGCTCAATAAAACCAGGCCAGATGCTGACTGCCCTGGAACAGACCATCAATTAGCCATGTCTATGTTCAAGCTGGAGCTGAAGAAAATGAAGTCTATAAAAACCAAAATACAACCTTGAGTCTATCACACCTGAATTTAAAAGCCATTTCAGGACAGAGTTGATGCACTAAATACTAATGATCAAAGACCAGATAGATGATCTGTGGAATTACCTCAGGTATATCATCTGTGAAGGAAACAAAAGGTCATTATAAAGACAGGGCAGAAGGAAAAGATTAAAACAAATGTTAGAAGAGACTCTGAAAATTGTACTGTACCTAAAGAGGCCAAAACAAAGGGAAGAATTACTGAAATAAGTAAGAGATGAATGGAAGATTTCAATGAGCTCAATGAACTCAAAAAGACAAAAGTATTTTAATGAATTGTGCAAAGAGCTTCAGTTAGAAAATACAAATGGAAGAATTTGCTCAGTATATCTCAAGCCAAAAGAACTGGAGGGGAGAGAAAGGGTAGATCTGTGAGGCTAACCCATAGACTGCACTTCTCTAGTGGTTCAAATCCACTAGCTAAACTGAGAGAGATAGATGGGCATTCTTCTCCTGTGTGATTTACAACATTGAAAACCCAATGGAAGGCCAGCTATGATTTGTTTCAGATTTGATAGCAATGAAATGAGGTATACTGAAGAGTGTAGTGATGAGTGGTCCTAACTATTGTGATCTGATGTGCTAATTTTTCATTTTTGCATATTGCCTATTTTTACATAATGAGCTGGTCTTTGGAACCTACCCATGTCAATATATGAAGAGTACATATGTTTTGTTATGGCAGCCCTGGGATGCTAATACAGAAAGCATTAAACTAGATAGTGGCTCAGTTGCTAGTTTTTGGAGTTAATTCTACAACCTGGTAAGTTACTCCTCTGTCTAGGTATTCATTCTCTCAACAATAAAATTGGACAATGATATCTAACTTGCAGGATTGGCAGGAGAATTTTATAATTATGATACTTATAAAGCAGTTATGTATTGTTTTAATAGCTTTATGTAACTCAACTAATTGCTGACAAATTGGTTCCAACTGATAGAGCTGGTCCTCCAATGGGTTTCTAAATTGCATCCAAGGAAACTGCCCATCTTCCTCCCAAGGAGTGACAGGTAGATTTGAAACACCAGAAAAGCTCAGCCTTTGGGTTAACAGGGAAACTCTACAGACTATACCACCAGAGCTCCTAAGAGCTTTATATATATTAACTCAATTTTTATTTAGAACTCTGATTATCATAACAAGTTTAGAGATGAAGAAACAGACACAAAAATGTCAGTACTTTACAAATTCACACGTAACAATTTCATAAATGTCATGTAACTTTTTCAAGGTTATACAGCTACTAAATATGGAGCTAGAAGTAAAACTAAAGCAGATTGACTTCATCCAAAATCAATGCTCTTAACAAGCACTGCATCTTACTTCTCAAATAAAATAACTGTGTGAACATGAAAGTGTCTGGCCTATAGCAGAACGTAATAAATACTGACAATAGGAAAAGCCATCTAGTATCTGTAGTTTATACAGATGGCACAAAAATGGGCTAGTGTTAAGTGGGAAACAAGATAATATTTACTCTATCACTTTTTTTTACAAAAGCCAATTATAATTTATTAATTCATTAATTAATTCATAGTAATAATAAATTGTAATTTATCTATATTGTAATTGACAAATCCATCATAGCATATGGATTAATTTATTAGTAGCAAACAAAAAACAGTTAAT
This sequence comes from Elephantulus edwardii, assembly GCF_000299155.1. NCBI lineage: Eukaryota > Metazoa > Chordata > Mammalia > Macroscelidea > Macroscelididae > Elephantulus > Elephantulus edwardii. The sequence goes on from NW_006399755.1 coordinate 8,542,775, forward strand.
TGTAATTTATCTACATTGCAGTTCATAAATTAATTGATAGTGGGGAACACTCACTCACCCCTGGGATCCCAACTCATCTTCCTTTGCCTCTCATGGTCATTGGTGCAGTTGGGGTGCGGGGGCCCTCAGCTAGTTCAGCAGTTCACAGTCATTGGTGTATGTAGCCAGGGCCCTCAGCTATTCTATCACTCTTTTTTAAGAATGTGTTTTATCTAGTATGTGCTTTTTCAATTTTTAAAAAAGGTTTCTATGTGAATATTCTGGGTTATTTTAAAATGTTCTAAAGGTATATTTAGGGGCTGCTAACCTGGCCATGGTCTTCACAATTACTTGCTATGCATCAGAGAACTGGACAATGACTAAGGATGATAGAAGAAAAATTGATGCCTTTGACTTGTAGTGCTGGAGAAGAATATTGAATATACCATGGACTGCTAAGAGTACAAACTGGTTCAGCTTAGAGAGGGTGAAACCATGCTACTCCTTTGGAGGTAAGGATTTTGAAGCTCAGTCTGACATACTTTGGGCATGTTGCAAGGAAGGACCAGACCTTGGAGAGGAACATTATGCTTCCTGGAAGGGTAGAGGGACAATGCAAGAGAGAAAGACCCTTGATGAGATGGAGTGGCTCAGTGACTGGGGTAATGGGGATAGGTGTATCAGAGAAAATGAAGTTGGCTCAAGATAGAGCAGGGTTCAGGGCTGTTGCACATATGGTTGCTATAAATTGCAGGTGACCTAATGGCGTATAACAACAACAACAATAACCTGAAGACACAGTTTGGATCCACCAGCTGCTCCATGGGAGAAAGATGGGCAATCTCCTCCCATGTGATTTACTGCCTCTGAAAACCAGTTGAACGATAGCTGTGAGTTGATACTCAACAACAACAACAAAGGTAAGTTGTGTTTACCTTCTCCTGAGAACTGGAACAAAGCCTTAGCCCTTAAGTTAGAAAGTATGTGATAGACGCTAAGATCCTGTGAAAGTAATTCCTTTAAGTTAGGCCCTATTCTGGGCCTTGAAAACAGAGATAAATGAAATCCAGCCCATGCTCTCAAGGAGTTCATGGCTTTGATAGGGAGGCAAATTAAATTGTTAATCTCAATATAGTATTGATATACAGGAAAGCTCAAAGGCATCAAAGTTAATCATGGAAGGGATGATCAGAAATGCCTTCTAGAGAAGGAGATGCATGAATTTAACATCAAAGGGCAAATGTAAGTCAGTTATTTGGAGAAAGCAAGAAAAGAATTCTTGGCAAAGGAAATGCCATGAGCAAATGCATAGAGACTTGAAATAGCACCATATGTTCCAGGAACTATAAGTAATTCATTATGGGTAGAGTGGGGCTGGGAGACCTGGTGAGAAGTATGCTCACAGGATAGATAAAGGTCAAATGGAGAAGTGTCTCAGGTGTTACTTTAAGAGACTTGACCCTTATTCTGACAGAGGTAGAATCAATGAAAAGTCCCAGATAGGGGTGAAATGAGGTTTAGAAAGATGATTTTGGTAGCAAAATGGGTATCGAGTTAGAGATTTATGACTAGAAGCAGGCAATCAGTACTGAAAAAATAATGTATACCTTCAATATGGATTGAGGCTCAATGTCAAGAATACAAAGGTTCTCACCACTGGACCAATTGGCAGCATCAGGATGGATGGTGAAGAGATTGAGATTG
>NW_006399755.1:8545726-8572080 GCF_000299155.1 Elephantulus edwardii
AACTGGGGAGGAGGGTGGAGAGAATGGTGCGGCAATGAAGGAGTGAAAGCCCAGAATCCCTGTGAATGTTCATTGAAACTAATAAAATTTAATAATAATAAAAAAAACACAGTCAAATGTGTTTACATAGTCAATAAAACACAAATAGGCATTATTCTGATAATCTCTGCTTTCTGCCAGGATCCACCTGATATCGTCAATGATATCCTTGGTACCATGCTCTAAACCCTGCTTTAATGTGTTGCAGTTCTCTGTCAATGTATTGTTCAAGCTGGGTTGGGTTGTTCTTTTTTTTATGATCTTCAGCAATATTTTGCTTGCATGTGATATTAATGCAATTGTTCAATAATTTCAACATTCTGTTGGATCACCTTTTTTTAGAAACAGAAACAAATATGGATCTCTACCACTTAGTTGGCCAGACAGCTGTCCTCCACATTTCCTGACATAGACTGGTGAGCACATCCAGGGCTGCATCTGTCACTTGAAACATCTCAATTATTATCCCGTAAATTCCTAGGGCCTTATTTTTATTGCCAGTGCTTTCAGTATAACTTGAACTTCATCCTTCATTACCATTGGCTCTTGTTCATATGGTATTTCCTGAAATTGTTCAGTTTCAACTAATTCTTTTTGGTAACAGTGATTCTGTGTATTCCCTCCATCTTCTTTGATGCTTCCTGAGTCATTCAGGATTTGCCTCATAACATCTCGAGGCTAGAATTTGTTTTTCATTCTTTCAGCTTGAGATATGCGAGAGAGTTCTTCCTGTTTGATTCTCTGACCCCAGCTCTGCACACTTGTTAAATTGTTTTATCTTCAAAAGGAGCTTTTAAAATCTTCTGTTCAGCTCTTTTACTTTTAGCATTTCTTCCTTTTGCTTTGACTTCTCAATGCTCTAACGCAAATTTGTGTGCTCACTTTAAAATAACTTTAAAAAAAATACCAAAACCACAAAAGGTGCCTTTATATATGGATCTCACCTGATAAACTGCACAGGAATCAGAATGATCATTATATGTGGAAAGAATAGTTGGAGGAGTGTAAAATCAGCAGTCAAAACCAAACCAGGTGCCAATTATAGAACAGACCATCAATTACTCATGTGCAAGCTCAAATTGAAGCTGAAGAAAATGAAAGCTAGTCCACAGGAACCAAAATACTACCTTGAGTCTATCTCCATCAAATTTAAGAATTATCTCAAGAACAGGCTTGAGGCATAGAACATCAATGATCAAAGACCAGAGGAACTGTGGGTGGACATCAAAGATATAACCCATGAAGAGAAACCAGAGGAACTGTGGGTGGACATCAAAGATATCACCCATGAAGAGAGCAAAAGGTCATTACAAAGGCAGAAGAGAAAGAAGGGAAAAAAACAACAACCCCCAAACCACAACCCACATTATCACTAGCCTTATTCAAAACACTCCATCACAATTGACATGAACTCAGTGATTCCTTCCCAAAGAAGGAAACAGACTACCACATCTTCTCTTTCTCACCCTAATAGCTATTGATAATCTTTGTATTAATCCTATATTAAGTTTTTATTTTGTATACAATATTTGTCCTTTTAAACCTGACTTATTTCAGTTAGCATAACATTTTCAAAGTCCATCCATGTTGTGGTGTGCATCAAGACTTCATTTCCCTTTATGGTGAAGTACTATTCCATTCCACACTGAGTGGTTAAAAAATCAGGAAACGTGTCTGTTAGGGTTGTATTCTTTCTCCATATTTATTCAATCTGTAGGGAGGTCTGGCTATCTTGATAACAAGGAGTTATGCTGACGACTGAAAGAAAGGCACATGGCTTGAATCCACTGGCTGCTCCACGGGAGAAAGATAAGCCATCTTCTCCCACACAATTTACTGCCTCAGAAAACCTGCTGGAGTCATTTCCACCTCGACGGTATTTAACAACAACACCAGCTTTCAATCTGTATGATGAGCAAATAATTTGAGAAACTGGACTGTATAAGGAAGAATATCAGATCTGGAGGAAGACTCAACAACACCTGTGTTAAGATGGTGACACAATCTTGCTTGGAGAAAATGAAGAAGACTTCATCTTCTTCTGCATGATCTTTCTGCAGAAGATCAAAGCCTTCAAAATGGCTTACATCTCAACACTAAGAAAACAAAAATCCTCACTACTTGATCAATAGGCAGCATTATGATATATGATATATGAAGGAAAGGTTGATTGAAGTCAACACTTCTACCTTGCTTTGATTCACAATCAACACCCTTGGTACCAGCAGTCAAAACCCACAAACACATATTGCATTGAAAAAATTTGCTGTCAAGGACCTCTTTGAAGTGCTAAAGAACAAGAATTTCAGTTTCAATACTAAATGTACCTGATCCAAGCCAAAGTGTTTTAATTGTTTCTTATGCATCAGAAAGTTGAACAAGGGGTAAGGAAAATCAAGGAAGAATTGATGCTTTTAAGTTGTGATCTTGGTGAAGAGTATTTAATATCACAGGGGCTGCCAAAAGAACAAACAAATCTGTCCTAAAGGAAGTTCAAACAAGGTGTGCTTTAGAGACAAGGAGTGTGATACTTTGGTTTACATACTTTAGGCATGTTGTCCGGAGAGGCCAGTCCTTGGAAAAATTATATCATGCTGGAAAAGGCCAAGGGTCAGAGAAAGAGAAAGACTTTCAACAATATGGGTTGATGTAATGATTGTAATAACGGGCTTGAGCATATTGGAGATCGAGGATCATGAAGGATAGGGCAAGGTTTGGATCTGTTGTTCCTAGGGTTCTTAGTTGTAGTCAACTTGACAGCACCTAACAACAGTGACTTGCCACTTGATCCCTGAAATGTTGATACACTGGGAAAATAGTTTCTTTTTCAATGTCCAAATGTTAGGAGGAGTGAGCTCCAAGGTCCCTACTGGTTCTGATATTATGACTTTGTATTTATCTAGCCAGAGTGTTACTTTCTCTAGATAATTTCTAACATGAGGAACAAGAACTCTGGCAAATCAAGAGTATACCTAGGAGGTAAGTCTTCCTCACATGATGACTTCAAAGCCTGATGAAGGAGCTAGCGAAAACTCTTAACTGCAGAAGTAGAAAATATGTCTCCAGAGACAAGTGATAAGATTAAAAATTAAGTAAGTCTCTTCCTTTGCTGTGTTGAAAAAAAATAAGGAGTTTTGTATCAGAGGAAGCAAACTCCTTGGATCTGTAAATGCATAAATCTAAACAAAACTTTCTTATCTAACTACCCAGGCTAAGGCAAAATTTTTCTGGGAGAATAGATTTTACTATGCTTCTGTTTAAAGGGGCTGCAGCCTCATAGTTCTTAAGGGCTCTGCTGCTAGCAAAACCCATCGGAAGACAAAGTGGTGGTCTGTTTCCTATAGCCTTGGAAACCTTATGGGGCAATTTTACTTTTTCTTCTATGCTCACTATGACTTGAATCTACTTCATGGCCATGAGCGTGGTTTAATATTCTAATATAAATTACAAATTCTTATATTTTCTTCAATTTAATATTCAATCTTAAAGCTTCAAAATATGTTTCCAAAAATTTCATGAAGGCATAAAGCATGTTTATTGTGAGAAAGATAATTTATTTGAGAAATATATCTGCTATTAATTAATTGAATTTTAAAATGATCTGTCAATTTTTTAAATTTTCCTTTTCTTCATTGTCTAACACGTAGTAAAATCTGTGGTGATGGAAAGTAATTTGGCAGTTCAGCTTGCTCTTTGCCCCAGCCTTCTGAAGTGGTTGGCTCTATTTAGGGTTCAAATATTAACATGGCGTGTATCCCACTGAACAAAGAAAGCAAAGCCTCAAACACAGAGATCAAAATTTAGAATAAAGTGTGGAGAATAAGGCAGTCCAGACTTCTGATAAGGGTTCTGGGGGGAAAAAAAATGTGTGCAATTTGAACAATAAATAAATAAATAAATAACTGACCATTAGATGAAAGGTCCAAAAGTTAAGGTGTCATTCTAAATCAAATATTTAGAGTTGGTGTCTTTCCCTCTTCATTGCTATAATTATTAACGACATTAGTTGAAGACTTGCACCCAACTGAATCTTCAGACCGTTGCAATGACAGTCAAAGTATTGTCCCCAGAACTTGTTAGAAATGCAAATATTTGATTACCAACATGGACTAAATTAAAAACTGTGAGTGTGGAGCCCAGCCATCTCTTATTTAAGAAGACTTCCAGGGGATTCTGACATAGGTGGACTAAAGCTTGAGAATTATTGGCTGCTTTAACCCTACAACAATTTAAGTGACTTCAACATTCACCTCAGTGATTCATCTCTTTGGCCTCTCTGGTCCTTTGTATCCTCAGTTCTAATGGTTCTCCTTTCTACTCAGCCACCCACTCTCACGCTTCATGCTCACTTTTGTCCAAATTCAAAATTGCTTTATGTCTGAAGGCTAGAAACAGCCTACACCGATCTGATCAAACTCTCTTATTTCCATCTTTGTACTCTATGTTTTCCTTGAATAATGAAAAAGTCTCCTATATCTGCAACACACACACACACACACACACACACACACACACACACACAGAGTTTTCTATCTTAAATCTTTTCTTTAAATTTAAACTTTCATATTCAATGTAAATGCAGACTTCACTTAGATATTTCATTGCTACTGTTAGTTACTATCAAGTCGAAAGACTCATAGCTGACTCTCCAGTGAATTTTCAGAGACAGTAAATCACATAGGAGAAGATTGCCCAGCTTTCTCCCTTTAAGTAGCTGGTGGGTTTAAACTGCCTACTTTGAATTGGCAGCACAACTTTTATCTGAGCTCCCTTGATATCCCACTAGCACCTCATATAACATATACAAAAATTAACTCCCTATCTTTCCACGAAATTTGTTCCTCATCCTGTGCTTCCCATTTCAAGGGCAAATGCTCACAGGTACATTTTTAAAGGTAACCAGGAATGCATCCTTGACAACTTCTTTTCCCACATCCCTTACAACCAAACAACACCCTCAGTTTCACAAATTTTACCTCCAAGGAGGTCATATGGAAATTGCTAATTTATTCTTTAACAGAATTAAGGTTTTGAAAAAACCAAACTAAGAGATACTGAAATTTTGCAAAGTCCTTCCCAATTAATAATTCTTTAGGTACTTTTTCAAATCTATTCTTTCTCTTCCTGTTCCCAATTATGTAGTTTTAGCCCACCACCATAATAAGTTTATTCTATTTTTTAATGCTTTATTTTAATTTTTTTCCATTGTTGCACATTTTCTTCTCCCTTTTCCTCCCCCATCCCACAGCCCTCCTGCAATGCCCCTTCCCTCAGTCCTCCCACAATGCATCCCTTGTTCCAGATTGTTGTCATAAATAAAATTTCTAATCATATATTCCTTTGAGACAGTTCTTCCCCTCATCTGATCTAAAGCAGTGTTCATTATCGATCCACTCTTTTCCTATTCTCTCTCCAATCCTCTCCCACGTCTGTCCTATTTTTTAACATCAGTGTTACACAGATTTTGTCCTTTTTTTTGTGATGGAGATATTTCACTCAGCATAATGTCCTCCAGACCCTGTCATGTTATGTAATGTTTTATGCGTTCATTGTTTTTCAGTTCTGTGTAATAATCCATTGTGCATCATGGTTTTTCTATTAAGACATTTTTTGATGAGCACTAGGGTTGCTTCTACCTCTTTGCTATTGTGAATAATACAGCAATAAACATGCGTGTGCATACATCTGTTGAGTTGCGGCTCTGGTTTATTGAATATTTTTTTTTATCCCCAGTAGTGGAATTGCTGTTTCAAATGTTATTTCTGTTTCCAATTTTTTTGAGAAAGTGCCGGACCACCTTCTATAGTGGCTGTACATTTTACAATCCCACCAGTTCCAATCTCTTCATAACCTTGCCAGTATTTGTTGTTTGCTATTCTGTTGAACTTTGCTATTGTTGCTGGGGTGAGATGATATCTCATAATTGTTTTGCAAAATAAACTCACTAGGCTGAAGCTCCAACAATGGAATTTTCCTTTTTAGATACCTCAGGAGATCCTAAGGAAGAAGTCTAGAATTTGTCCTTTGGTACCCTATAAAAGAATTCTGAAAAATTATACTCCTCCTCACATACTTTTAGTTTAACATCCACATTTTCATTATTATTATTAAATTTTATTAGTTTCAATGAACATTCACAGGGATTCTGGGCTTTCACTCCTTCATTGCCGCACCATTCTCTCCACCCTCCTCCCCAGTTTGTTCTTCTCCCCCGCCATCCGAATGTCTGTTTTAATTGTCCAATTGCCACAGTGCTTGTCAAAGTCAGTTCTGATTAATCTCCTTTGTCGGTGTGTCCTTTGCCATTCCCTATCACTCCTCCCTGAGAGAGACTTCACCCTGATCCATAAGGAAAAGGGGATGGCGTATTCTCTTAGCTACTTCCTGCTGAAAAGGGACGCTGTGGGTTTCAGGGTGAAGATCTTCTCTCACTACTCTAAAGGGCCCCTTTGGCAGTAGGAAACACATAGACTATTATGGAGATTGATTTTGGAATTTAGATGCACTCTTATTGATTGTGCTTGGCCGTACATGTTCATATCCTTGAAGATGTATCATGGGGGTGTTGCAACCTAGAAGACACAAATTTGACTAACAAGTTATAAGCACATGAGTCAAAAATTATGGAAAAGTAAAAGAAAGGATTCTTTCATTGTTTTACAAACCCTCCCCCAGGTCCCCTCCACCATGTAGCCCTCGCTCTAGACTCCTGTGATGACAGAAGTACCTAGTCATATATCTCTTTTAAACAGTTTTCTCCCTCCTCTGTTTCAGTGCAGTATACATTATTGAACCCATCTTACTCAGTCTCTCCCCAACCCCAAGGACAGTCCCAATCTACAACAGTGGCACCATACAATATTTGTCCCATTGTGACTGGGACATTTCACTCAGCATAATGTTCTCCAGAGTCAACCATTTTGAGTAATATTGCACGAGTTCCTTGTTTTTTAATGCAGCATAGTATTCCATTGTGCGAATATACCACAGCTTCTCTAGCCATTCGTTTGTTGATGGGCACTTAGGTTGTTTCCAACTCCTTGCTATTGTGAACAAAGCTGCAATAAACATGGGTGTGCATATATCTGCTTGGATGTCAGCTATGGTCTCTTCAGGGTATATTCCCAGTAGTGGAATTGCTGGGTCAAATGGTATCTCTATTTGCAACTTTTTGAGAAAGCGCCATACTGCTTTCCACAGGGGTTGCACCATTTTACCATCCCACCAACAGTGAATCAGGGTTCCAGTTTCTCCACAACCTCGCCAGCATTTGTTGCTTGCTGTTCTGTTAAATTTTGCTATTTTGACTGGGGTGAGATGATATCTCATAGTTGTTTTAATTGACTGTGTTGATCATAACAAATTATGTCTACCACTGAGAAGAATGGGAAACCCAAAACTCATGCAAAATGAAAATCCCAGTGCTCGTGAGAAATCTATGTATAGATCAAGAAGTTGATATCTGAACGAGGCAAGGGAACACTAGATGGTTTAAAATTAGAAAGTGTGTGCATCAGGGATGTATAATTTCTCTATACCTATTCAAGTTGTAAGCTGAGCAAATAATTCCTGAAGCTGGACTCTTATGAAGAGGAATGTGGGATCAGGATTGGAGGAAGACTCATCAGCAGCCTGTGTTATGCAGATATACAACCTTGCTTGCTGAAATTGAGGAGGACTTGAAATGCTTGCTGCAGATGATCAAAGACTACAGCCTTTGGTATGGCTTGCATCTCAGCATTAAGAAAACAAAGGTCTTCACCACAGGGCTAATAGTCAATATTGTGATAGATGGAGGAAAGACTGAAGTTGTCAGTGATTTCATCTTGCTTAGATCAACAATCAACACCCTTTGTACTAGCAAGCAGTTCAGGAAATCAGGAGAGGTATTGCACTGGGCAAGTCCACTATCAGGGACTTCTTCAAGATACTGAAGAACAATTGTCAGTCTGAAGACTAAGCTGCATCTGATTCAAGGAATGGTAATCTCAATCACTTGTTATGCATCAGAGAGCTGGACAATGAATAAGGATAACAGAAAAATTGTTGTCTTTGAGTTCTGGTGTTGGAGAAGAGTACTGAATATCCCTTAGGCTGCCAAAAGAACAAACAAATAAATCTTGGAGAAAGTGAAGCCCCAGAGTACTTCTTTGAGACAAAGATGGCAAAGCTTTGCCTCTCATACTTTAGACATGTAGCTAAGCTATTCCTTGGAAAGGGACAGCATGCTTGGAAAGATAGAGGGTCAGTGAAGAAGAGAAATACCCCAGTGAGATGGACTGACACAGTGACTGAAGCAATAAGCTCTACTGTATTGGAGATAATGAGGATGGCACAGGATAGGGCAAGGTTCAAGACTGTTGTTCATGAGGTTGCTATGAGGGGTACTTGACTCAAGAGCACCTAAGAACAACAGCAATAACAACAGTAATAATGACAGACAGCACAGCATGAAAAATGTAATCAATGTTAGTAAGTTGCCTAAAGTCTTTTGCATATGAATGAGGTTAAGTTAAGGATGGAGAATGAAGTTGAAACTGATAATTTCTTTAAAGGTTTGTGTGTTAAGATTCTCCTTGATTCAACTTTACAGGATATTGATGTTATTTGTATGTGTTAAAATGTATGATATAAATTAATCTGGATATTGTAGATTTAGAAATTGTGAAATACTAAAAGGCAAGATTTGCCCTACAAATAAGCTTGTTGAAAGTAGAATTTGATAGCGAGTGCTGGGGCTTAGTCTAGGGGAAAGATTAACTCCTATCCAGTATTCTGGGTGATAGATTAATAGAAAAGATTGAAACTGTTGACAGTTTCATCTTACCTGGATCCACAAGTGGCACTGGGTGTCAGCAGTCAGGAGATCAAGAGATGTATTGCACTGGGAAAGTCTGTAGTCAAGGTGCTCTCCAAATTATTGAGGAACAATGATGTTAGTTTGAGGACTAAGGTGTGCCTGTTACACTTTTCAATCACTTGCTATGCATTTGAGAACTGGACAGTGAATAAGGATGACAGAAGAATTGATGCCTTTGAACTGCAGTAGTGGAGAAGGGTACTGAATACATCATGGAATGCCCAAAGAACAGATATGTTTTGGAAAAGGTGCAATTAAAGTGTTTCTTGGAGGCAAAAATGATAACATTTCATCCCACATACTTTTGGCATGTTTCTAGGAGAGGTTATTCCTTGGAGAAGGTCCTTATTCTTGGAAAGGGAGAGGGACAGCAAAGGATGGGAAGACCCTCAAGTAGGTGGATTGACATAGTGATGACAGTAAGGGGTGAGTGTGTCAGAGATTAGGAGAGTAACAGCGTAGGGTAGGATAGGACAAAGTTCAGATCTATTGTTCATAGGGTCACCATGAAACTTACTAGACTTGATGGCACCTAACCACAACAAGAGTACTCTGAGATTTGGGTTTGAATGAATACTCACTTTGGATTTTTGATTAAAGAGATTTCTATTTGAAAGAAAGATAAACAGGAAAAAAGACTTTGACATTTAAAAATTGAAGCAAGACTTTTGGCTTCTAGCTCACTGAGACAAGGGAGCTCTGGTGGCTTCGAGGTAAGAAGCTGTACTGAAATCACGAAGGCATAAAGCTGGAGAAAGATAGTCAATCTGCACTGTGTGATTTATTGCTTCTGAAAAATCTGCTGGGTCAGTTCGGATTCAATGGCAAACAGCAAGAATTGTAAATGTGTAAGTTGTGTTGGTGTATATGTTTTTACTGAGATAAAAGAAAGATTGACATATGTACATGGAAACAGAGATATTATCAAGAATTGTCAGAAACCACGAAAGGTAAAGAAAGATCTTCTCTAAAACTTTCATGGAGAGCATAATCAAGTTGACATTTTGATTCCAGGTTGCTAGTCTTCAGAAGTGTGAGACATTAAATTTGTTGTTTTAATCCACGCTTTAATAATTTCTTTGCTACAGCATACCTGAATTAATGCAGAGGCCTTTGAGAAAGTGAGAGAGTGTGGGACCTAGTATAGTGTTGCTCAAAGTGTGTGTTCTTTGCACTTGTGATGGTCCAAACTTTGACTTGGTTTAAAACAAATGGAAGGTAAATGTTTAAAACTTTCGTGGCAAGTTCCCTTTGTTCCCCTCCCCCCTGCAGTGTACGTTTATTGGATCAAGTAATACAATTCTTTGACTTTTTTTTGTCTTTAAAATTTTTGTTTATCTAACCATTTTTATTGTGTTTCATAAAAACATGTCTTCCAGCACAGATAATTTAAAAAACACTGTAAAGTGTTTACCCTTAATTAAGAGAAGAAAAATTCCCTTGTAATGAAGAATGGAAAGTAGAGTATATGAGTAGTTACAGGTAGACTGGGAGCTATCAGTGACGATAGGATGTTGTGGCTGTTCTTTGCTTGCTTCAATTTTCTTAGGGAAATTTCTTAGGGCAATCTCAAGCAAAATTCTTGTCATGATGGATAGTAGAATCTAATTAGTTTAATAAGAAAAAGTAAAGGTAACAGGGTCAGTGATTTTGGGTCTCCATAGAGTTGAAAACATTTTGGGTTGGATCTTTAGAGTTGAGGTGTAACTGAGTTAGCTGAAAAGGGAGGAGGTTATGATGTGACACTTGGTTGATTAAAATGATTGTAATGGAAAGGTTCCAGTGAGTGGTAATGATAGATTAAGTTATGAGCCTGAAAGAATCTGAGGCTAGAGAAAAGCAACGCAGAGGGCTGGATTGGAAAAATTGTTTAAGAGAATGTTGAAATTATCAAGAAATATGGCAATTTTAATGAGTAACAAAGAACCAAAGTTGGAATTCTAAAAGAATGAAGGAGAGTGACGTATTTGTCTGAAAGTCATAAGAGACTGAAACAAGTGGATCGAGTAGTCTGTTGTCACGTGACACTCAAAGCGGTTATTATTCTTCAGAGAAGCGGAGGATTCGAGGGGGGCGGGGGTGTGGCTTTTTAAAGGTCTGTGCAGAGAGAACCCAGAAGCCAAGCGAAGAGGCGGGACCTCACGGCTGAGTCTGCGCACTGAGGGCGGAGGCGGGGTCAAGCGCCTGCTCTCGAGTGAGGGCGGGGTCTCGTGGGGGGTGGAGCCTGTGCTCCGGTTTGGGCTGCGGCTGCTGCGGCTGTTGCGGCTGTACTTCTAGCTTCTGGGTGCGAAGAGCCCGAGGCCTGGGCCGAGCCCGGAGCCGCCGCTCGTTCGAGCCTCCTGGAGCCTCCACGCCCGTTCAGCCTGGGGGCGGGCCCGGGCCCAGCCCGCCACCGAACCCAGGACAGAGGCGGCATACCCGACGACCAGGCCAGCACAGCCATGGTGAGGGAGCGAGGCCTGCGGAGCCGCAGCCTCCCGCCACCCAACCCTGCGGGCCTGCACTTCCCTAGCTGTATCTGTGATCTGTGTTTTCCCCGCGCCCGGCTTTTACCTGAGCCCCTCGCTACCGCCTCCTCGATATTCAGCTCCTCCTCCCCATACCTACCCCCCCATTGGCGTCCACCTGCAGAGGTGAACCCTTTTTGGTGACATCTGCTTAATCTCCTACCTCCTCGTTGACACCTTTCTCCCCCTTTAAGAACACCCCCAATGACAGCCTCTAATGCTGGCCCCCTTACTCCGTCCTAGAACCCCTCCCTTCTTTTTCTCTTCCATTTTGCTTTTTACTCTTCTCCGGTCATTCTGCTTGTCGATTTTCTCCCGTTGTGTTTCTCTCTTGCTCTTCGCCGTCCCTTCTTACCCTCCTGCACTGTTTTCTGCTCACTGCCCTCTCCCTTCTCTGTCTCTCTTCTTACCTCCTTGTCCCTTCGTCCTCAGCCATTCACATTTCCTTTCTCCTTATCAGATGTCCTCTCTCCCCCGCGCTCACAGCTGTCCCCATTTCCTTCTACGGGCTTCAGGGTCTAAGCAGGAACAATATGAGAGCTATTGCTCCCTAGGAGCTGTTGAGCGGGCACATAGGGATTATCTTTTTTTTTATTGGAGAGGGGACAGGGGCGGTATTGGAAAGAGCCTGCAAGCCTGTATTACCTAGAGTCAGGGCAGAACCTGAGTGTGAGTGTGTGTTTAGAGTGATGGGGTGAGGGCCAGCACTCTGACCTGATGGATGTACCAAAGTCTGTTGTATTGTCTGTACCGTCGAGTCGGAACCGACCCATAGCTGACCCTCCAGCGGGTTTTCAGAGGCTGTAAGTAGCTAGGGAAGCAGCTGGTGAATTGGAACCGCTTGCCTGTGGTTTGAGGGTGCAGCTCTTTACCACTAGGCCACCAGAGTTCCCTGTCAATCTATTTAGAACCAACAAGAAATGGTTTGAACTTGATTTGTGCTTTGAGTGCTTTTCATATGGGGATCCAGTGTGGGGAATTTAAAAATATGTATTTAGTAAAAGGCTTGATGATTGATTACTCAGAACAAATTGTTTGGATGCAGAGGGCAGGGGCATCTAAGTATTAAAATCAGCTTGACAGCCCCTAGGGACACACATTTGTTTTGCTCACTCAGCTTTTGATAGGGTGAGCCGTGCAATTTTTTTGTCCCACTTGTTTCAAAATAGATTGAGACTTCAGTTGGCTTGGCATTGAATTGGCCGCACTTGGGTTCAGTACATTTCTTGAAAACATTGCTCCATAATGTACAGCAGGTGAAATTTTGGCCTCTGTGTGGAATGAATAAGACAGTCTAGCCAAAATTGTCCTCTGGTAATCATGTTCTCCTAGATGATTAATCAATTTCTGTAACCCCTCCCATCTTGCTAAGGGGTTTACTGTAATATAATTTAATCTGTGAACTTCTTTCACTGATTCCTGCATTTTAGGTTATCAATTTTCTCTGACTGTGGCCATAGAAACTCTTTGCCTTCTATAGCTGATCACTGACATTGTGTGCTAACCTGATTTCTTTATGGAATGCAGTTCTTCAAGGCAGCAACCGCATCTTACTTCTTTCTGTTACTTAAAATGTCAAACAGATGCTTGAATGATTCACTTTATGGTCTCTTCTTACTACCTGACAAGTATTATCTTAAATTAAAAGTTGAGACAAGTAGTGGACTATTCTGAAAGGGAAATTTAGTGAGATGTGAAGATTTCTTCAGAATATAGAGCTGTATATTACCTAAGACAGCAAACTACTAACATTTTATAGGCATTGGCCCTCTCACTGAAAGAGAACATATGTTGTGGTATATGGTATTTAGGATTAAGAAGTGGCATTTGAATTAGACTTTGAAGGTGAAGTAGAATTTATGTAGCTCATTTTGTGAATGTAAATAGAAAGGATTTAGGGTATATTATAGGAAGTAGAGCTACTTCTGCATGGAGCATTGTGAGAACAAAGATGTGTAGTAGTAAGACATGAGGCTGGAAAGACTATTAGGCCTTATTGTGGTTTAAATTTTGCCTCCAGCCAACTTGATTTTTCCTTACATGTTAAAACACATACATGTGTGGTAAGAGTTGATGAGGGGAAAGTGTAAAATATTGGCTTATTTGAGCAGTAAATAATTTTTAGCTGCTTTTTTATTTTCCTTGTATACTATGTTGAGAAAGTACTTAATAAATAGAGCTGAACAAATGATTATTATGAAGCTTTGCATTATTTATTTTTCAAACTGTTTGCTATTATGCTGCATTTTGAATAGTTGATTTCTAAGATTGGAGTTCTCAAACTTTATTCCACATGAGAAGCACAGTGAGGGCTTGCTTGGCCCTCATTTCCAGGATTTGATTCATTCTGCCTACAATAGAGTTGGCATTTCTAACAGGTGATGCTGCTGCTAATGTGCATTACTCTATCAAGACCACTAGTTTAAGATGTTGCTGTTGTCAGTTGTTTTTGAGTTGTCTAAGACTCATGGCAACCCTAAAAACAACAGATCTGAACCTTGCCCTATTCTGCACCATTGTTGTTAGGTATCATCAAGTAGGTTGTGACTCACAGTGACCTACCTGTGTGCCATCCTCGCAATTGTTGCTGTAATTGAGTCCATTGTTAGAGTTGCTGTGTCAGTCCATTTTTTTGAGAGTGGTTTTCTTTCTTTTTTTTTTCCCCTGCCCCATCACTAAGCATAATGTCCTTCTGCAGAGACTGATCCTTCCTGATAAAATAGAAAATGTCCAAAAGCATAAGACGAAATCTTGCCATCTTCCCTTCTATGGAACATTCTGGCTGTACTTCTCCTAAGAGAGATTTATAAGATATAGTCGTTATTTTTCATCCAACTAATGACTTTTTTTTTAAAGTGTCAATGAATGTGCTGCATTAAGGATAATAGTGAAAGAGATGTGGTCCCTGCCTCTTGAATGTGTGGGGACATTATAGAAATCAAACGAAAAGAATTATTTTAAATATGTTGAGTGCTATGAAAAGGGGGTGTGGGGTTACAGAATGAAGCACTTACTCTTAACTGGCTTACCAGAGGATATTACTTCAAGAAGAGAACTGAAGTATTAAGTGATATGAGTTACAGAGTAGTCCAAATAGAAAGAACAGCATGTACAAATGACTTGTACTTGTCTTGCCTGCCTAATTCTGATATATCTTTACACTCTCACCTCAGAGAACTTGAGGAAACTTGTTTACTCTGCCCACTCCTTGCAGGAAAAACCAAGGTCATATCCTTTTCTGTTTGTAGCCTTTCTCTATAACATACATGTCAATTGTAATTTTACATTTATTGCTGTGATTAGCTGATTAATGTCTGTCTCTGCCTTCAGATTGAAGAAATAATTGACATATGGATTTTTTTAAATCTTCTTCCAAGGGTCAGCTGATGTTCTGACCTTTAGATATGACACTATTTTAAAAACAAATACATAGTACCTAGTAGAGGAATTAAGCAACAAACAAATTTATAAATACATAATGAGATGTATTTAGAAGTGCTAAGATAAAAAGTAAGTTAGGGTGAGATATAAGGTGATAATTAATTTATTGGGTAGGAAGCAACTACTTGAGATAAGATGATTGGGCAGCAACAACAATAGCTAGTGTTTTTTAAATAACTTTGCTGGGCTTGATTTTAAATATCTTATCTCATTTGAGCTTCAGAATAAGCAGATAAATAAAAAAGTAGAGGTTGTGTTTGACATGTCCTGTTTGTATCTTCAATACTTGCATAGTACTTGGTGCGTAATAAGTGTTCAATAAGTGTTGGTTGAATTAATCCATTATTTGGGGGGATGACCAGGAATTTGTATAGACTACATCAGGAAGCCTTGGTATTTGCAATCACTTGATATGCATTAGAGAGCTGGACAATGACTAGGGATGATCAAAGGAGGACTGATGCCTTCGAGCTCTGGTGTTGGAGAAGAGTATTGACTATACGATGGACTGCTAGGAGAACAAACAGGTTTGTCCTGGAGAGGGTGAAACCAGGCTGTTCCTTGGAGGCAAGGATTCTGAAGGCTCGTCTGACATACTTTGGACATGTTGCAAGAGGAACCAGTGCTTGGAGAGGAACATCATGCTTTGGAGGGTGGAGGGACAGTGCAGGAAAAGAAGACCCTTGATGGGATGGATTGATTCAGTGACTGGGGTAATGGTGCTAGGTATGTTGGAGACTGAGATTGGCCAGGATAGAGCAAGGTTTAGGGCTGTTGTACATAGGGTCACTATGAGTCACAGGTGACTCAACAGAACGTACCAACAACAACATTGGGAAGGTGATATTTGAATTGGGACATTAGAATATTTAGCAAGAATGTGTTAGGTAAGAGTTTGGGAAGAAAGTCATACTTAGAAAAGAGACCAGCTTCACCATAAAAATTGAAGAAGTATGTTATATACTGACGAATGTATGACTCTCAGGTAGAAGGTAGCATAGATGAGACTAATTAGGTGCCATTGAGTCGAGTCCAACTCATAGTGATCCTATGAACAACAGATCTGAACCTCATCCTTTTCTGTGCCAGGTTCACACTTACCATTGAGGCAGTCATCATGTTAATTCACCTTGTTGAAGGTCTTCCTGTCTTTTGCCACCCTCTACCCTTCCAAACATCATGTCCGTCTCAAGGGATAGCCCTTCCTAGCAACATTCCTGAAGTATGTGAAGCAAAGCCTTCAAAGAGCACTCTGGCTGCACCCTCTCCAGGACATATTTGTTTGTTCTTTTGATGGTCCGTAGGATGTTCAGTGCTTTTCTCCATCACTGCAGCTCAAAGGCATCAGTATTTCTTCTGCCATCCCTATTCATTTGCCTGAATCAGACACACCTTAGTCTTCAAACTGACATAATTATTCCTCAATAATTTGAGAGGTCCCTAACTGCAGACTTTTCCAGTACAATGCATATCCTTATTTCCTGACTGCTGGTACCAGGGCTGTTAAATGTGGATCCAAGTAAGATGAAGTTGTTTATAGTTTTTATTTCTTCTCCATCCATCATGATGTTGCCTATCCGTCCAGTGGTAAGAATCTGTTTTCTTGACCTTGAGATACAGTCCATACTGAAGGCTGCACTCCTTGATCATCTGCAACAAGTGCATCAAGCCCTCTTCACTTTCAGCAAACAAGGTTGTGTCATCTGCATAATGCAGGCTATTGATGAGCCTCTCACCGATCGTGATTTCACATTCCTCTTCACAGAGTCCAGCTTCTTGAATAATTTGCTCAGCATAGAGATTGAATAGGTATGGAGAGAGAATACAACCCTGCTGCTCTCCCTGATGCATGTGATACTGAATGCTGTGCCGCTGGTGTCAGATGCCGTAAGTCTGGAACTCCCAGATTAAGACAAACTAGGAGGCAGGATTGACCGTCCACTTCTTAAATAACAGGCTTTTGAAAACCCTATCAACATTAAAAGTTAGAATATAGAGTGTCTTAATTTATAGTCTAGGATGTTTTGCCTTATTTTATAAACTCAGTACCTGAGGGGGTTGTGTTTGTTTTATTTCTTGCGTTTTTTTTGGGGGAGGAGTTGGTGTCATAATCAAGAAAAGATTTTGAGGATGGTCATTCTACATATATGCAAATGAAACATGATTTGAAATGAGAAGAACTTTAAGTGTAGGTGGAAAATTAATGTGAACTTTTACTTTACCTTGCTCCATGGTGATAGTAATTTAAATTGGAATAATAGGAAAATTAAATGGGAAGATCGGGTACAACTCTGACTAAGTGCATTTTCCTTAGATGTGGTACCATAGAATTGCAGGAAAAGCATAACAGTGTTCCAGTTTGGCTCTATTTCTCAACTACTTCTCAGTTTTTGTGGTGCTGAAGAAGAGTGTTGAATATACCATGGACTGCTAAGAGAACAAAAAGGTCTGTCTTGGAGAGGGTGAAACCAATTTGCTCCTTAGAGGCAAGGATTTTGGAACTCCATCTTACATACTTTGGGCATGTTGTCATGTTGTCCTTGGAGAAGCATATCATACTTGGAAGGATGGAGGGTGAGCACAGGAGAGGAAGATCCTGGATGAAACA
The DNA here is from genome assembly GCF_000299155.1 of Elephantulus edwardii. Classification (NCBI taxonomy): domain Eukaryota; kingdom Metazoa; phylum Chordata; class Mammalia; order Macroscelidea; family Macroscelididae; genus Elephantulus; species Elephantulus edwardii. Next base: position 8,563,182 of record NW_006399755.1, read on the forward strand.
GGAGTGCTACAGTGACTGTGGCAATGGGGTCAGGTGTGTTGGAAATGGTGAATTTGGCTCAGGAAGAGTGAGGTTAAGAGTTGTGGTATATGGGATCGGTATGAGTTGTGGTCAGCGCACATAACAATAACAAAACAAGGTAAATTTACTATACCAGTGTCTTGTGTTTCCATGTCCCAAAGGTCATGTTAACATTTTCCAGTTACACAACTTTCAATTTTTGAGTGGTATCTGAGAAAGGAGTAACTTAAAAAAATAAATTATGTAAATTGTGGTGGTGGTGGTGGTTGTGTACTGTCAAATCACCTGTGAATCATATGACCCTATGTACAAGAGCCCTAAATCCTGCTCTATCCTGTGCCAATCTTACTGTATCCGACATACCTACCCTGATTATCTGAGTCATTGAATCAGTCCATCTCACAGAAGGTCTTTCTCTCCTGCGCTGTCCCTCCACCCTCCCAAGTATGACGTCCCTCTCCAAGGATTGATCCCTCTGTGCAACATGTCCAAAGTATGTCAGACGAAGCTTCAGAACCCTTGCCTCCAAGGAGCAATCTGGTTTAACACTCTCTAGGACAGACCTGTTCATTTTCTTAGCAGTCCATGGTATATTTATTACTCTTCTCCAACATCACAACTTAAAGGCTTCAGTTCTCCTTTTATCATCCCTAGTCGTTGTCCAGCTCTCTGATGCATAGCAAGTGATTGCAAAGACCATGGCCTGTATCAGACACAACTTAGTCTCCAGAGTGACATCATTGCTCCTCAGTACTTTGGAGAGGTCTCTAACAGCAGAGACTTTCCCATTAATTTTCTGGTTGCTAGTGCCAAGATTGTTGATTGTGGAGCCAAGCAAACTAAAGCTGTTAAGAGTCTCTTCACCATCCATCCTGATGCTGCCATTTGGCCCAGTGGTGAGAATCTTTGTTTTCTTGATATTGAGCCTCAATCCATAGTGAAGGCTGCAGTCCTTGACCTTCTGCAGCAAGTGCTTCAGGTCCTCCAGAGTTTCAGCAAGCAGAGTTGTGTAATCTGCATAACGCAGATTGTTGATGAATCTTCTTCCAATCCTGATGCCTCATTTATCCTCGCCCAGCCTCCAGGATAATCTGTTCTGCATATAGATTGAAAAGGTATGGAGTTATTTTGAAATATTTTAGTAACAAATATATTAAACAAATATAGTAACAAATATATTAACAAAAAAGCTGCATGAATTTTTCATTTTAAATTGAATGCATATACAAATCAAAATAAAAATCTACACTACCTCACCTTCATTAGAATATTGTTGTTAGGTGCCAGTAAATGTCTTGTAAGGACTGAATATACAACAAAATGAAATAGTGCCCTTCCTCTGTCACATTTACAACACTTTATATTAATTAACCCCTTACTTAAGTAACTGTGTTGTCTTCTTCTAAGGGACTGACCCCTCCTGATAATTATTTCTTCTAAGAAACATTCTTACTCTTCTTCTTCCACAATAGACTTGTTTATTCTTCTGGCAGCCCATGGGATATTAATTATTCTTTGCCAGCACAGTAATTCAGAGACATCAATGCTTCTGTCTTTCTTTCTTATTTGCATATTTCATTGTAATACTTTGTCTTCCCTAGGTGTCTTTTGAAATCATCTGTTCAGCTCTTTTACTTCAACATTTCTCTAATTTTCTTTAACTCTTCTCCCTTCAAGAGCAGGCTTCTTCTGGCATCCATTTTGGTTTTCCCACCCCCTCCCCCGTCTTTTTTTTAATTGAAATTTTAATGAAACTTTATAGAGACTTTGAATATCCATTCATTCATTGCTGCACATTTTCCTCCCTGATTACCCTTTCCCCAGTTGGTTTTTCTCTTTGAAAAAAGTAAAAAAAAATTCTTTCATTATTTTACAATCCTCCCCTTCCTTTGTTCATGTATGATGTCCTGGATGCCATCCGACTGTTCTCTTCTGGTCTTCCCAGTCATTAGTGCAGTGTGTCAAACCTATTTTTGAGATGATCTTTAAATTCAGTTAGCATATTCACAAGGCTGTACTTTAGTTCTCCAAGACTTGTTTTAATAGTCTTCTGCTTCAACTTGAACTTGCGTATGTACAGTTGATGACTGTTTTGCAGACGGCCCCTTACCTTGTGCTGACTGATGTTAAACTTCTTTATTGTCTCTTCCTGTAGATGTTGTCGTGTGTTGTTCAGTCAGAACCAACCCATAACTGAACCTTCAGTGAGTTTCCGGTGATCGTAAATTGCACAGGAGATTGCCCAACCTTCTCTTGCAGAGCAGATGGTGAATTCAAACCACCTAACTTTTCTATAGAATTAGTAGATTTGATTTCAGATTTGCTGTAATATCCTGATCCTTCTTTATTTTGAATTTACATATTACAATCACTAGTTTTATCCCTCTCCTCCTGGGATGAACCCTCCACAAGGATCAGTCTTCCACAATTGTCTGTATTTGTGTTTAAACCTTTCCTTAGTCTCTTTTTCCTCCTGCCACCATTTGCTCAGTAGTACATGTGTTCTTTGTTGAGAATTGTATAAGGTGATGTTTACTGATGTGAACTAGATTTAACAGTTTTTATGATGGAGATGGGGATTGGATGGGTAAGAGATGTTAGGTCAAGTGATGTCATGTGCTGTCATGCCAGCTGCAGCTCAGAGCATGAACAACAAATCTGAACCCTTCCCTATCCTCTGCCAGCATACTTGAACCCATTGTTACAATCACTGTGTCAGTGCATCTTGTTGAAGATCTTCCTTTCTTTTTCTGACCATCCATCTTCCCAAGCATGATGCCTTTTTCCAAGGTCTCATCCCACTCCTGATAACATACTCAAAGTAAGTGCGATGAGGCTTCTCTGGCTGTACTTTTTCTAATATAGACATCTTCTCTTGGCAATGCATAGGATAGTCAGTACTCTTTTGCCAACCCCACAATTCTCTTGTCTTTATTCATTTTCCAACTTTGATATGCAGTGGAAGCAACTGACAAAAAGACTGTGGCTTAAGTCAGAAATACCTTAACTTTAAACTGACACCGTTGGTCTTAAGCACTTTGGAAAGGTACTTGACAACACATTTTTCTCAGTTCAGTGTGTCTTTTGCTTTCTTGACTGCTATTATCATGAGTATTAATTGTGGATCCAAGTGAAATGAGATGATTGACAACTTCAGTCTTTTCTCCGTGATGCTGCTGCCTGTTGTTCCATTGGTGAGGATTTTTGTTTTCTTGATGTTGAGATATAATCCACATTGAAAGCTTTTTATGTATTTTATTGGATTTTTAAAAATTGTAGTCTTTGATCTTTGGTAGCAAGTGTTCTTTCAGTCTTTTATCACTTTGCATAAGCAAAGTTTTGTCACGTCTGTGTAATACTGATGGCTTTTGAGTCTTCCTCCAATCCTGATACCATATTTTTTTTTACATAGTCCAGCTTCTCAAATTATTTTCTCAGCGTGCAGATGGAATAGATATAGTGAAAGGACACACAGTTTCCCTGATTTTGGAATAGATACAGTAAAGGTTATAATCCTGACATAACACTTTTCCTGAGTTTAGACTTTGCTGTGTTCCCATATTCTGTTTGGATAACTGCTTCTTGGTCTGTGTATGGTTTTCTCATGAGCACAATTGAGTGTTCTGGGACTCCCATTCTTAATGTTAGCCATAATTTGTTATCCACAAAGGCAGATTCCTTTGTATTGTCAATAAAGCTCTAGTAAGCATTATTATTGAACAAGCTCTAATATATACAAGTTCTTTCTGCTAATGTCGTATGGATCTTGTCTTAAAGTAGAGAATACCTGAAAAGATGCTTACTTATGTTTTACTGATGATGCAAATGTATTTGACTTTTTGTTTAGATCTGTTATCTTTTCTTAATACCTTAAATGTACTCAACCTATGATAAATGTTTCTGGCCAGAAGAATTTAGTAGGAAAAGTTGAGGAGAAAGCCAAGTGACTTTGTGGTTAATTGCAAAGCATGTCTAGTATTTGTAAAGATATCCTTTCAGAGTTGTTGTTGTTGTTGTTGTTGTTATGTGCCGTCGAGTCGCTTGCTGCGACTCATAGCGACCCTATGTACAACAGCCCTAAACCCTGCTCTATCCTGTGCCTATCGCACTGCCTCTGACACACCCATCCCGATTACCCCAGTCACTGAGTCAGTCCACCTCATAGAGGGTCTTCCACTCCTGCGCTGTCCCTCCACCCTCCCAAGCATGATGTCCCTCTCCAAGGACCTGTCTCTCCTTACAACATGTCCAAAGTATGTCAGACAAAGCCTCAGAATCCTTGCCTCCAAGGAGCAGCCCGGTTTAACCCTTTCCAGGATGAATCTGTTTGTTTTCTTGGCAGTCCATGGGACATTCAATACTCTTCTCCAGCATCACAGCTCAAAGGCATCAATTCTCCTTCTATCCTCCCTAGTCATTGTCCAACTCTCTGATGCATAACAAGTGATTGCAAAGACCATGACCTTTCAGAGTACTGAATATTTAAATTCAGGAGGTTAAAAAAAAATTAATGGTAGGGGAGCTCTGGTGGGTTAGTGGTAAGAAGCTGCACTGCAATCTCAGAGGTATGCGTTCAAATCCACCAGATGCTCTGCTGGAGAAGGAAGGGTAATCTCCTGTGCCTGTCAGATCCGATCTGATGGTACACACACACACACACAAAAGTAATAATAATAATAAAATAAATAAATAATTTAAAAAATTAATGGTAAATCAGCAGAGGTGGGCAAATCCCTCCCCCAACCTGGTAATTCTTTTTTATATTTAGCTCTTTATTAGAGTTTGGGTTTTTATTTTTCTTATCTGCAGTTCTTATTTGTGTATTTGTTTTTCATAGCTCTCCAGTGCTTTAATGTCTGTTCAGTGCCATATTTTTCTTTTCTAAGGATATTAAAAGTACTTTGCATTATGCAGATGACACAACCCTGCTTGTTGAAACTGAGGAGGACCTGAAGCGCTTGCTGCACTGCAGCCTTCAATATGGATTGAAGCTCAATATCAAGAAAACAAAGGTTCTCACCACTCACCATTGTGATAGGTGATGAAGAGATTGAGATTATAAACAGCTTCAGTTTGCTTGGCTCCACAGTCAACACTCTTGGCACCAGCAGCCAGGAAATGAAAAGATGTATTGCAATGGGAAAGTCTACTATTAGGGACCTCTCCAAAGTACTGAAAAGCAATTGTGCCACTCTGAAGACTAAGATGCACCTGATCCATGCTATGTTCTTTGCAGTTACTTGCTATGCATCAGAGATCTGGACAATGACTTGAGACGATAGAAGGAGAATTGATGCCTTTGAGCTGTGGTGCTGGGAAAGAGTAGTGAATGGACTGCCACAAGGGTAAACAGGTTTGTCCTGAAGAGAGTGAAGCCAGGCTGCTCCTTGGAGGCAAGGATTCTGAAGCTTTGACCTACTTTGGACATGTTGCAGGGAGAGACCAGTACTTGGAGATGGATGTCATGCTAGGGAGGGTGGAGCAAAAGCGCAGGAGAGGAAAACTGTCTATGACATGAATTGATTCAGTGACGGGGTAATGGGGGTAAGACAGTAAGATTGGCACAGGATAGAGCAGAGTTTAGAGCTGTTGTACATAGGGTCGCTGTGAGTCACAGGCAACTTGATGGCACATAACCACAACAACAAGGGTATTAAAAATATTTATTGTTCTTATTGTTCTTGATTAGATAATACTAATTTTTTCCTTCCATAGGTCTTGTAAGGTTTTTTCCAAATCATTTTATCTTTCTGTGATTCCATTTGTATTTAAATATAACTTTTTGATGTTTATATACTTTGTTTCTTTGAAGGCATTTTCTTTCCTTGAAATTTTTCATTTTTTAATTTGAAATGAATAGGTTATATTAAATCTTCTCTAAGATCCCCTCTACCTCTTCAAAAAAGTAATAAGATTTTATTTTTAGTTTTATGAGGTATGTAACTAGAACATGTAAGGTTTGAGTAACACTGTAAACAAGTTAAAATAAGTACAACTCTACTACTAGAATAGACTAACTCTGTAGATGTAGTGCTGTGAAGTCTGGGCAAGCTGCTATTTATAAGTTTAATTAAGTTTTATATAAATTTGAACTTTTACCTCCATTGAACATATCAGCAAACTTTTCACATGAGAGATCTTTCATTTAAAGATTTACATAAAGCTTTAGCATTTAAAGGTACTTTCACAAAAGTTCTGATTCTTCTTCGCTACCTTTTTCTAATTTTATCAATCACATATATTGCTTTGATGCTGGATGCCACACTCCACTGGTATTTCAGATACCAGCGAGGTCAACTATGGTGGACATGTTTTGGTGGAGCTTCTGAACTAAGAAGAAAGACCTGGGAATTGTCTGAAAACTGGCCTGTGGACCATGATAGAGTAATGTCCCATATAGTTCTGGGAGATGAGCCTCTTTAGCTAGAAGGCACTCAGAATACACAGGTGACCGCAGCAGTGTTGTTTTTGTTGTTAGATGCTGTCAAATTGAGTACAATTTATAGTGACCACAAGAACAAAAGATCTGAACCTTATCCTCTCCTGTGCCATACTCACAAACTCGGACACACTCAAATCTGTTGCTGCAGTCACTATGTCAGTCCACCTGGTTGAGGGTCTTGCTCTCTCCACTACCTTTCCAAGCATCTTGTCCCTTTCCAAGTAATAGCCTTTCCTAGCAGCATGCCCAAAATATGTAGGATGAAGCTTCATCATCTTTGCCTCCAAAGAACCATCTGACTGCACCTTGTTCGAGACATAACTGTGTGTTCTTTTAGCCATCATGGAGTATTCACTACTTTTCTCCTATACTGTGGTTCACAGGTGTCACTTCTTCTTCTTTTGTCCTTGTTCATTGTTCAGCTCTCAAATGCATAGAAAGTGACTGAAAGACACTGAATCATACACACCTTAGACCTCAAACTGATATAATTGATCTGCAATAATTTGGAGATGCCCCTGACTACAGACTTTCCTTGATCTCCTGACTGCTGGTACCAAGTATATTAATTGTGGATCCAAATAAGATAAAGTCATTGACAGTCTCAATCTTTTCTCCATCTGTTAAAGCAAAGAATACCAGAAGAATGTCTCTTTGTGTTTTATTGACAATACAAAAACATTTGGCTGTGTGGATAATAATAAATTATGGCTAACATTGAGAATGGGAATCCAAGAACTTAATTGTGTCCATGTGAAACCTGTTCCTAGACCAAGAAGCTAGTGTCTGAACAGAGCAAGGGAACACTTCATGGTTTAAAATTAGGAAAAGCGTGCATCAAGGTTGCATCCTTTCCTCATATCTATTTAATCTGTATGTTGAGCAAATTACTCAAGAAACTAAACTCCTTGAAGAAGAACATGGTATCAAGATTGTAGGAAGACTCATTAATAACCTTGCTTATGCACATGACACAGCCTTGCTTAAGTGAGGACTTGAGGCACTTGCTGAAGAAGGTAAGTTGCTACAGCCTTCATTCATTATGGATTGCATCTCAACATCAAGAAAACAAAAACCCTTGCCACTGAACTGATAAGCAACATCATGACCACAATAGATTCAAGCATATCAGTGATCTTGAAGCTGGAAAATCACTAAGGAAGATTTTGTTCTGTTGTACCTGGGTCCACCATAAGTGGTAATTAAAGCAATGGCAGCTGACGACCACCACCACTTTTTGTGAGTCAAGGTAGAGGTTTAGCCGCAATCTTACAGAGAAGGAAACAGATCTTAATTGATTTTCCTAAGATCTAACAGTCTGATCCCTGCTTCTCTATTTGCCATATTTCAAGACTCATACAAGTAGTATAGAAGAAAATGATGGTAATGTATTCTTTGAGGTATTAATTCCTGTAATAATTCAGTAACTTGATCAGTTGATTTAGTAGCTACTTTATGGGATTTTTTTTGTTTTGTTTCTGAGAATGACTTTATTACATAAGATGTAAGAGAAGGAAGTTTATCTACCTCTCTAGGCTGTGATCTTTTTAGAACTCCGACTCCTTCCCTTTTATTTCTTTCTTTTAAATATTAAAGTTTTTTAATTTTAATTGTGATTTTAATGAAAGTTTACAGAAAAGTTGGATTTCATTCATTCATTGCTGCACATTTTCCTCCCTTCCACTTTCCCCAGTTCTCCCTCCCTCCCTCCCTCCCTTCCTTCCTCTCTCTTTTCCTTCCTTCCTTCTCCTTCCTTCCTTCCTTTCTCCCTCCCTTCTTTCCTTCCTTCCTTCCTTCCTTTTTTCCTTCCTCTCTTCTTTCCCTTCCTTCCTTCCTCTCTCTCTCTCTTCCTTCCTTCCTTCCTTCCTCTCTCACTTTCTTCCCTTCCTCTCTCTCTTCCTTCTCTTCCTCTCTCTCTTCCTTCCCTTCCTCTCTCTCTCTCTTCCTTCCCTTTCATTCATTATTGCTCAATTTCCTTCCTTCCCTCACTCAGTTTTCTTTGCAGTGTACCTCTTATTCTGACTGTTGTCTTAAATATAATGCCTAATCATATATTCCTTTTAAACAGTTCTTTCCTTCATCTGTTCTAATATAATATTCATTATCTATCCACTCTTTTTGTTATCCTCCAAGGCCCCATGCCAGTCCTGCTTTATAATGGTGGTGTTATGCAGTATTTGTCCTTTTGTGGCTGAGATATTTCAGTGTAATGTCCTCCAGGATCACTCATGTTGTGCAATGTTTTACGAGTTTATTATTTTCCAGTGCTACATTGTATTCCATTTTGTGAAATACCATTGTTTTTCTGCCCATTCATTTGTTGATGGGCACTTGCATTGCTTCCATACATATATTTAAAATCCCAAACATTAAGTGTGCTCACTAACCATTTAATTGTGCCTAATCCCCCATAATAGGTGTATGTTGTTAGCCCTT
>NW_006399755.1:8572192-8577151 GCF_000299155.1 Elephantulus edwardii
GAGTAAGGATTTAATCTTTATTTTTATCTGACAGCTCTTTTAACAACTGCCATTAGCATTCTTCTACACAGATTTAAGCAAATAGGTGTGGCTGACACCTGTCAATTCAGTTCATTGAAGAAGGTACAGTGGAACAGAGACTTCTAAAGGGCCAATGTGTGCCAAGCCCTAAGCCTGCAGTTAGGAGCATTGATAGCTGTGAAAGTCTGTGGAATAGGACCTGGGGAAATAATTTTCTCTATTTCAAAATCACCTTTGCATAAGATTATTATATGAGGTAAAGCATCCTGTATATAGTAAAGACCCAAACCATGACCTCTTTTATTATCACCACATTTAGTACTACAATTAGTACTATTATCTACCTCTCTAAGAATGTTTCTCAGACTCCCAATACATGTTCCCCCTCTTCCTCTGTTATCTTGTAATTTTTTTATCGGTGCCCCTTTTGACATTTGAAAGCCCTTACATTGTGCTTTCTTACGTGGTAAGTTGAAAGTGCCCTAAGGGGAAGTATCTGTTACTCCTTGTCCCTTCCATATCAGTGATCAGAAAACTGTCCTGCCCTTGGTCAACACCCAAGAAATAGTTTTGCTTTTTTTTTTTAAATTTTATATTTGTTTGCTAAGGCCTCCTACTTAAAAACTCTTGTTGGTAGGAGCCATGGCACTGGAGACCAGTTTAAAAATCATCTACAGACAAGCACTGTGGCAATTGGACAATTAAAACAGACATTGGGGGGCGGAAAAGAAGAACGAACTGGGGATGAGGGTGGAGAAAACAGTGCAACAATGAATGAATGAAAACCCAAAATCTCTGTAAATGTTCATTAAAACTAATAAAATTTAATTAAAAAAAGTCATCTACAGGAGCTGGTTCTATAGAGGCTGGGAGTGGTGAGCACTAGGTTGGAATGTTGATTCACTAAGGGAAGTGAGGCCTTGTGATAAGGCCTCCTATTTAAAAACCCATATGGGCTGGTTTAAATTGGTTTTTTTGGTCAAACATTCTTCTAAGTGATAGAGCACTGGTCTGTGCATTGCTGTACAGAGGTTGCTATGATGCTAAACACTGTGACACTCACGTTCCAAATGCGATAATGGTTACCCATAATGGACAGTGTTTGGTGGAGGTTCCTGATAAAACAAGCTTGGAAGCAGGAGTGGCATCCACTTCCAAAATGACTTGCCTCCAGAAACTCTTACAAACAGTGCTCAGGTTTATCGTTCATAGGGTCACTATGAGTCATCTATGACTTAACGGCACTTAAAAACAACATTTAAAATAAAATTTTTATTTTATGCTGGTTTACTTTCAAAGTTTGTATACACTGTTTTTCGCATCCCTCTCTTTGTTATAATAACGCAGCAGTAAACATGGGTGTTCGTACATCTGTTGGGATAGTGGTTCTGGTTTCTTAACGGTACCTTTCCAGTAGTGGAATTGTTGGATCAAATGATATTTACCACTGGGCCAATTGGCAGCATCATGATAGGTGGTGAAGAAATTGAAGTTGTTAATAGCTTCAGATTGCTTGGTTTCACAGCAGTAGTCAATACTGTTTTTACCAACAGCCAGAATATCAAAAGACAAATTGCATTGGGAAAATCTGCTGTCAGGGATCTTACCAAGAGTACTGAACAGCAGTGATTTCAGTCTGGAGACTAAGGTGAGTCTGACCAGGCCATGGTCGTTGCAACTACTTGCCATGCATCAGAAAGCTGGACAGTGACTGAGGATGATAGAAGGAGAACTAATGCCTTTGAGCTGTGGTGCTGGAGAACAGTATTGAATATACCACGAACTGCTAGGAAAACAATCAGGTTCATACTAGAGAGGGTGAAACCAGGCTGCTCCATGGAGGCAGGGATTCTGAAGGTTTGTCTGACATACTTTGGGCATGTTACAGGGATGGCCCAGTTCTCTTCTTCTGATTGTTTGCCATGTGAATGTCTTCTTTGGTGAAGTGTCTGTTCATATATCCTGTGCCCATTTTGTGGTTGAGTTGTTTATCTTTTTCTTGTTGAGGTGCTGGAGTATTCTGTAAGTTTTTATTATGAGTCCCTTATCAGATATGTCATTAGCAAATTTTTTCCCAGTCTGTGGGTTTCCTTTTTACCCTGTTGGAGAAGTTTTTTGATGTGCATAAGGATTTGATTCATAAAAGGTCCCAGTCATCTATTTTATTCTCTCCTGATTGTAGGTTTTTTAAGATGCTTGGAAGACTATTCATATTGGATTAGGGCTTCTAGAGTTCTTCCTACCTTTTCTCTGATGAAGTTTATAGTCCTTGATTTTACTCCTGGGTCCTTGATCCACTTTGAGTTGTTTTTTGTGTATGGTGTGAGGTGTAGATCTTGCTTGAGTTTTCATCAGATAGTTTTCCAATTTTGCCAACACGGTTTGTTAAAGAGGCTTTTGTTTCCCCACTGTACTAATCTTGTCTCCTTGCAAAAAAATCAGTAGATGAGCTGTTTTCTGGGTTCTCAGTTCTATTCCATTGATCTTTGTGTCTGCCACTGTATCAATACCATGCTGTCTTGACCACCACTGTTGTGTAGTAGGATTTGAAATCAGGGAGTGAGATGCCTCCTACCTTGTTTCTCTTTTTCAGGAGTGCCTTATAGATTTGGAGTCTCTTTCCATTCTAGATGAAATTGGAAATTACCTTTTCCATCTCGTTGAAGAATAGATTTTCTTTTCTGTAGTTGTCTTTGTTGTTAGGTGCCATAGAGTTGCCTGTGACTCATAGTGACCCTATGTACAACAGCTCTGAAGCCTACTCTTTCCTGAGCCTGTCTCAGTCCATCTCATCTGGAGCCTTCCTCTCCTGCACCGTCCCTCTACTCTTCTGAGCATGATGTCCTTCTCCAGGGATCTGTCCCTTCTAGCTATATGCCCAATGTATGTGAGATGGAGCTTCAAAATCCTAGCCTCCAAGGAGAAACTTGGTTTCTCCCTCTCCAAGACAGACCTGTTTGTTTTCTTTTCAGTCCATGGTATGTTCAAGACTCTTCTCCAGGACCAAGGCATTTGACTGTGTGGATCACAACAAATTGTGGCTAACTTTGAGGAGAATGGGAATCCCAGAACACTTGATAGTGCTTATACTAAATATATATTTGAATCAAGAAGCAGTGCTTATGACTGAGCAGGGAAACACTTCATGGTTCAAAATCAGGAAAGGAGCGTGTTGGAGAATGTGTCCTGTCTCCATACCTTTTCAATCTATATGCAGAACAGATCATTCGGGAGGCTGGGCTTTTCCTTTTTGAGGAGAAATGTAGCATCAGGATTAGAGGAAGACTCATTAACAATCTCCTTTATGAAGATGACACAGCTTTACATGCTGAAATTCAGGAGGACCTGAAGTACTTGCTGCAGAGGGGTAAGGTCTTCAATATGGATTGAAGCTCAACATCAAGAAGACAAAGTTTCTTACCATTGGGCCAATTGGCAGCATCATAATAGATGGAGAAGAGATTGAGATTGTTAACAGTTACAGCTTGCTTGGCTCCACAGTCAACATTCTTGACACCAGCAGTCAGGAGATCAAAAGATGGATTGCATTGGGTAAATCTGCTGTAAATCCACTGTACTGAAAAGCAACGATGTCAGTCTAGAGACTTGCCATGCAACAGAGAGCTGGCAAATGACTAATGACAGAAGAAGAATTGATGACTTTGAGTTGTAGTGCTGGAAAAGAATCTTGAACATACCATGGGCTGTCAAGAAAACAAATAGTTATGTTTAAAATAGTAGTAATGTTTTGTAATTTTATTTGAATAGGTCCTTTGTTATTCTAGTTAGATTTACTCCCAAGTATTTAATATTGTTGTTAGCTATTGTGATTGCCATTGTTTTTCTTAGCTCCATTTCTGTATTCTCTTTGCCACTGTAGAGAAGTCTGATTGATTTTTTTTAAGTTGTTCTTATATCTTGCCACTTTACTGAATTGGTTGACTATGTCCAGTAGTTTTCTTGCTGAGTCTTTAGGGTTTTCTAAGTATACTATCATGTCATCTGCATATAGAGATAATTTTACCTCTTCTTTGCCAATTTGGATACTTCTGACTTCCTTCTTGTCTTATTGCCCTTGCTAAGACTTCGAATACAATATTGAGGAGCTGTGATCATGGTTATCATTGCTTAGTTCCTGTTCTCAAAGGGAATGCCTTTAAACTGTCTGCATTGAGAGTGATGTTGGGCCTTGGTTTTGCAAATATACTTTTTACTTTGTTTAGGAAATTCTCCTCTATTCCTGTTTTGTTGAGTGTTTTATTCAGGAAAGGTTGTTGGCTTTTGTCAAAGGCCTTTTCTGCATCAGTTGGTAGGATTATGTGGTGTTGTTCTTTGCTTTGTTAATGTGATTAATTACACTGGTTGATTTTTCTTTTGCTGAACCATCCTTGCATGCATGTTATGAATCCCACTTGGCCATGGTGAGTTATTTTTTTCATGTGTTGTTGGATTCTATTGGCCAGGATTTTATTCAAGATTTTTGCATATATGTCCGTGAGAGATATCAGCCTATAGTTTCTATTTTGTCTATTTTCTGTAGTGTCTTTACCTGACTTTGGTATCAAGGATATGTTTACTTTGTAGACTCAAAGAATTCATAGACTGAATGACTCTAGAATTCCATCATTTTCTATTTTCTGAAATTCTTTGTATAGACTTGGTAACAGTTCTCTGAATGATAAAATTCACTAGCAAAACCATCTGGTCCAGGGCTTTTTTTTTTTTTTTGATTGAAAATTGTTTTATTACTTGTCTGTTCAATTTCTTCTTTTTAATGTCTCTGTTCAGGTCTTCTATTTCTGTCTGTGTCAGTTTAGGTAAGTTGTGAGTTTCTAAGTATTTTTCGATTTCTTCTAGGTTTTCCTATTTGAGTATAGTTATTTATAATATTCTATTATTAACTTTTTTATTTTAGTTGATTCTGTTGTCACATTACCC
>NW_006399755.1:8578371-8598619 GCF_000299155.1 Elephantulus edwardii
TGTCAGTCTAGAAACTAAGGTGCATCTAATCCAGTCCATGATTTTCCCAATTACTTGTTATGCTTCAGAGAACTAGACAAGGACTAAGTATGACAGAGGAATTGATGCCTTCAAATTGTGGAATTGTGGTGCTGGAGAAGAGTGTTGAACATATGATTGACATTCAGGAGAATAGATAGGTCTGTTTTGGAGAGGGTAAAACCAAATTTCTTTTTGAGGCTAGGATTTCGAAGCTCCATCTCACATACTTTGGTCACGTGGCCAGGAGAGAGACTGGTCTTTGGAGGACATCATGCTTGGAAGGATGGAGGGATGGTGCAGGAATGGAAGGCCCCGAATGAGATGGATTTTTTTTGTAACTGGGGCAGTGGTGGTTCTTGTGTCAGAATTAGTGAGACTGGCTCAGGACAGGGCAGGGTGGGTCACAGATGATTCGACAACACATAACAACAACAATTTTTCAATTCTGTTTGCTTTGTATTTTTTCAACTCTTTTATTTGGTGGATAAATATTAATCATGGTTATGTCCTCTTGTTCTATTGACACTTTAAGCATTCCTTGTCCTTAATGATGGTTTTTACACGTAAATATATTTATTAGGCATTAATATCACTACTCCAGCTTTTTTCTGGTTGCCATTTCCTTGGTGTATTTTTTCCCACCCTTTTATTTTTAGTCTTTATCTTCACTTTTAAAAGTGTTTCTCTTGTAGGCAACATATTGATGCATTTTGTGTTTTTATCCAGTTTGCTACTCTTTTTTTTCTTCAGTGCTCACATTCAGTATAATTATTGAGAGGTAAGATTTTTTTTCTTTTCTTTTTTGAGAGGTAAGATTTTATTATTAAAATTTTATTGAGTTCTTTTTGGTTTTGTTGCAGGTTACTTTGGTCCATCTTGCTTTCTGTGACATCTCTGTAAGAAGGACTTCACTCAGTATTTCCCGAAACACTGGTCTTGTTTTTACCAACTCCCTTAGGTGCTGTTTTTCTGAGAATTTCTTGATCTCTCCATCATATTTAATGGGCAGTTTTGCTGAGTACAGTATTCTTGGTTGATAGATTCTTTGAGCGTTTAATATATGTCATTCCTCTGTTTTCTTGCTCGTGTGTTTTCTGCTGAGCAATTGACATGTTATCTTATTCTCCCTAGGTTACTATTAGTTTCTCCCTAACTACTTTCACAATTCTCTTCTTATCTTTGGTTCTGGAAAATTTGACTATGATATGCCTTGGTGTTTTTGTTTTGAGGTCTATTCTATATGGAGTTCACTCAGCTTCTTGTGTGTGTGTGTGTGTGTGTGTGTGTGTATATATATATATATATTGTCTCATTCTTTATTATGCCTGGAAATTTTTCTTCTAGTAATTCTCCCACAACCTTCTTGGCACTTTTACTTCTTCCTGTTTTGAGATTCCAATTATGTGCATGTTACTCCTCTTGTGACATCCCACTTTATTCTTAGGATTTCTTCTTTTTCCTTCCTATTTGACTCTGCTTTTTTCCCCCCCTAGAACAGTAGTGATAAAACTTCAATCTTCTGTTTGACTAGTTCTGTGATCCATACCTCCACTGCGCATAAAGCCCTCCAACATGTTGACAGCATCTGAAACATTGGTCCTCATATTCTGGATTGTGTTGGTTTTTGTTGTTGTTGTTGTTTTTCCAGAGCCTCTAATGTCTCGTTTGTTTTATCTGCATTGTCTTGGATTGTTTATTTTAAGTTCTTTTGACTTTTGCTTGCAGAGTCCTGTAATTCTTTGAGTTTGTCTTTCATCTACTGAAAATATTTAATCATTGTTCTTTTGGATTTTGTGTCAGAAAGTTCGATCAAACTTTCTGGATTCAGAAAATCTGTTGACTCTGTGTTTTGATCACTTTTTTTTTTGTGATGACATCTTGTTTTGGTTTTGTGTAGGTGAGGTAGTCTGCGTCTCATTTTTCTAGTAGAGTGTTTCTTACCTTGAGCCTTAGCAGGACCTTAGTCTGATAACGTTGGCTCAAGAGCTCTGCACTCTAGAGAAGGGAGGGGCAACTCATCCTACCTGATGTGTCTCTGATCCTTTGACTCAAGTGGGGACTTGCTTCAATTGGAAAGAGAGATGTCTTGTGAATTAGCAGTCTACTTGGCCAGGCAACTGCTGCAGCTTGACAGGGTACAAATGATATGTAGCAAAACAACTATGAGATATCATCTCACCCCAGTAAGAATAGCAAGACTTAACAGAACAGCAAACAACAAATGATGGCGAGCATTCACTTATTCACTGTTGGTGGGAGTGTAAAATGGTACAATTACTATGGAAGGCTGTTTGGCACTTTTTCAAAAAGTTGCAAATAGAAATATCATTTGACTCAGCAATTCCACTACTAGAAATATAACCTAAAGAAACCAGAACTGCCACCCAAGCAATTATATGTACACTCATGTTTATTGTGGCTTTGTTCACAATAGCAAACAGTTCGAAACAACCCAAGTGCCCATCAACAAATGAATAGATAGAGAAGCTGTGGTATATTCACACAATGGAATACTATGCTGCATTGAAAAACAAGAAACTCATGAAATATTATTTAGAATGGGTGACTCTGGAGGACATTATGCTGAATGAAATATCTCAGTCACAAAAGGACAAATATTGCATAGGGCCACTGTTATAAAATGAGACTGACATTGGGGTTGAGGGAAGACTGAGAAAGAGGGGATAAATAATGTATACTGCATTCAAACAGATGAGGGAGAGAACTATTTAAAAGGAGTATATGATTAGGTATTATTGTCGTGAAAGGAGTCCAGAATGAAGGCTGCACAGTGGAGTCAGCTTTGGGGAGGGATTGTATAACAATGAACTAATTTTACTTTTCAAAGACAAGAGCAAACTATGGGGGGGACAAGGAGAAAAGTGCAACAATGAATGAATGGAAATCCTAAGTCTCTGTAAGCTTTCCTTAAAATTAATAACTAAAAAAAAAAAAAAAGGATATGTAGCTCTGGGAGGGGCCAGGGGTACCAAGTTGGTGTTTGGGAAGGAGTAGCTTCATTTGGTTTTTTTTAATTTTATTAATTTTTTAATTTATTTAATTTTATTAATGATTTTTTTAATACAACACATATATTTTTCCTTTTAATCCCCCCCATTCATTCATTGTTGCACATTTGTGATATTGGTCTTCCTGGCACAGGACAGTGGGGTTAGTAGCTAGCAGCAGGGTGGTCTCCACTCAGTTGGGCAGTCTCTATGCAGCAGGGCAGTTTAGTGCTCCAGGCAGGGGCCCGGTCTGGGTGGGAGCTTAAATATGATCTAAATATTATCTCAGGGCAGTAGTTTCAGGGATCCATCCAGCCTCCATGACTCTAGAAAATCTAGGTTCCTTGAAAATTTTAAATCCTATTTTGTATTTCATCCCTTTCATATTATCTTCTCTGTAGAATCCTTGGTCAATAATGACAGCTGCACACTGGTATTTCTATTGGTCTCACAGCAGTGAAATCATTTGTTCTTAGGATCAGTTAGCTCACATCTATTTTTTACTCCTATTCATAATTTTCCTTCTCTATCTGTTGTGTCACGTAAATAGAGACCAGTTGTACCTTGGATGATCACTTGCAGATATTTTCTCCCCCTGAACATTTTTAGTGTTTTAGGAGTTGTGTTTTGTATTTTAGAAGTTTACGGAGTAGATTAGTTTGCATTAAAAAATTCACTGTTCAGTGACATTGGTTGCAATCTCTGCAATGTGTCAGCTCATCAAAAAACTCATAAACTCATTGTCATTGAGTCAGAATAGAATCATAGCTGACCCTCTAGTGGGTTTTTGGAGACTGTAAATTACATGGAAGGGGGTTGCCGATCCCATGGAGTTGCTGGTGTATTTGAACTGGCAGAGAAGTGTTACATTTTGGTTAGCAGGCAGAATGTGTCAGCACTCTTCCTGTTTCTGTCCTGATTATCTGATTTCTCTTCATCGGGTTCCCCTGACTTTTCTCCTTGGTTTTAGGCAGATATTACCCTTTTGGTCTCAAATAGTTCATTGCTCTATGGAACATAATAGTCATTATTATTTTATAGAATAAGAATTGTAATCCCAGAGAACTGTGTTTTGCTCATGTGAAACCTGTGCATGAACATGGGCATTTGAATAGAACAAGGGGGTATTCATGCCTTAAAATAAGAAAATGTTTGGGTCAACGGATATCATTTCAACAGAACTATTCAGTTTGTATCTTGAATAAATAATATGAGAAGGTGTATGAAAAAGAATGTGCCATCACAATTGGAAGAAGATTCAATACCCTGCCTTATGCAGGTGACACACCTTGTTTGCAGAAAGTGAAGATTTGAAAGACTTACTGAAGAAGATCAAAGATTACAATGTTCAGTATGAATTACACCTCAACATCAAGAAAACAAAATCTTTACTATTGACCAATAAGCAACATAAGGATAGATGGAGAAAACATTGACGTGGTCAACTATTTCATTTTACCGGAATCTAGAATCAACATCCATAGTAGCAGCAGTCAAGAAATCAAAAGATGTGTTGCATTGAGGTGAAAAAAATATGAAAGAATGATAATATCAATTTAAAACTAACCCTTGCCTGATCCAGGCTATAGTATTTTCAGTTGCTTGCTATGCATCTGAACATTGAACAGTGAATAGGGATGAAAGAAGAAAAACTGTTAGAAAACCTATCTATCAATCATTGTATAGGGGGAATTATTTGCATATTGCTAATTACCTTATAGTTTGGATATCTGTATTATTGTTTATCTGTTAGTTTGCTGTATTGGGAGAATGATTTTCATATTGCTAATTATTTTACAGCTTGGATATTTGTATTCTTGTTTATCATTGTTCTAATTAGTATAGCACTTATCTGTCTGTTTGCTGTACTGAGAACTTATGAGGGCTGTGAAAGCTGTGTCACCTGTGTGTCAAATGCCAGAGGGATCACCATGGTAGACAGGTTTTATAGAGTTCTAAGAGTCAGACAGTCTAGAAAGCAGGATTGACCATCAACTTCTTAAATAGCAGGCCATAGAAAACCCTATGAACAATAGAGGAACATAGTTATAGTATTAGAGGTAGATCCCAGTTTGGAAGTCAGTCAAAATGAGGACAAACAGCTGCAAACATCCTTTAATCATTAGAGCATGGAATGTGTGAAGTATGAGTATGGGAAACCTAGAAGATGTGAAAAATGAAATAGAACACATGAACATCTTCAATCTAGGAACTAGTGAGATGTTATGGACTGGCCTTGGCACTGTGAATTAGGCAGTCACATGTTATACTATTCTAAGAATGAAAAAAACCCAGAAGAATGTTATTGTATTCACAATTAAAAGGACAATTTCAGTTCTATCTTGAAGTACATAGTAGTAAGAAATTGCACTGCAATGTCAAAGGCATAGTTCATATCCACCAGTTGCTCCACAGGGGAAAGATGGACAGTCTCCTCTCTCACCCAAGTAAAAATAGCAACATTTAACAGAACAGCAAGCAACAAATGCTGGCTGTGGGAGAAACTGGAAACCTTATTCACTGTTGATGAGAGTGTAAAATGGAGCAACCACTGTGGAAGGCAGTGTGGCACTTTCTCAAAAAATTGCAAATAGAGATACCGTTTGACCCAGCAATTCCACTACTGGGAATATACCCCAAAGAAACCATAACTGCCACCCAAACAGATACATGCACACCCATATTTATCTTGACTTTGTTTACAGTAGCAAGGAGTTAGAAACAACCTAAGTGCCCATCAACAAATGAATGGATAGAGAAGCTGTGGTATATTCACACAATGGAATACTACACTGCATTGAAAAACAAGGACATTATGCTGAGTGAAATATCTCAGTCACACAGGAACAAATACTGCACAGTTCCACTGTTGTAAAACAGGACTGACATCAGAGTTGGGGGAAGACTGAGAAAGATGGGATAAATAATGTATACTGCATTGAAACAGATGAGGGAGAAAACTGTTTAAAAGGGATATGTGATTATATATTATTGTCATGACAGGATTCTAGAACGAAGGCTGTATAGTGGAGTGGACCTGGAGGGAAGGATTGTAAAACAATGAAAGAATTTTTCTTTTACTTTTCAAAGAGAAGAGTGTACTTGGGGGAGGGAGGGGTGAGCAGGGAGAAGAGTGTAACAGTGAATGAATGGAAATCCAAAATCTCTGTAAATTTTCATTAAAATTAAAAACAATTAAAAAATTTAAAAAAAAACCACAACAACCCAAAACCACTGGAGCTATGGGTTGGTTCCAACACAATGATACAAAACGGCAATATCCTGAAATACAGTGTTGTGAGTGATAGGCTATTATTCACAAGCATGCATGGAAGACCTGTTACTATGACTATGATTAAAATATATGCACCGATAGTTAAAGCCGAAAAGGAAGAAAATTGAAGATTTTTTACCAAATTTTCAGTCCCAAATTGACCAAACATGCAATTAAGATGTGTTAATTATCATTAATGACTGGAATGCAAAAGTTGGAAATAATGAAAAAGAACGGGTAGTCATAAAGTATGGGCTTGGTGACTGAAATCAGGCAAAATGAAAGATCGAATTTTGTATGTTCAGTGATTTATTTCATTGCAGATGCCTTTTTAAAAAACACAAATGGTGACTCTACACATGGACCTTACCTGATGAACTGCATAGGAATCAGATTCACTGCACATCTGTGGAAGGAATTGTTGGAGAAGCTCAATATCAGTAGTCAAAAGTAGGCCAAGTGCTGACTGTGGAATAGACCATCAACTCCACATGTGCAAGTTCAAATTGAGATTGAAGAAAATGAAAAGAAGTCCATGAGAGCCAAAATAAGATCTTGAGTCTATCCCACTTGGGTTTAAAAATCATCTTAAGAATAGATTTGAAGCATTGAACAACAATGATTGAAGACCAGATGGTTGTGGGATGACATCAAGTATATTATCCATGAAGAGAGCAAAAGATCATTACAAAGACAGAAAGAAAAACTAAAATGAGGTTGGAAGAGACTCTGAAAGTTGCACTAGAGCATTGAGAAGCCAAAATAAGGGAATTAGATGTTGAAGTAAAAGAACTGAACAAAGGATTTCAAAGGACAGCTTGAGAAGACAAAGCAAAATACTATAACGAATGTACAGAGAGCTAGAATTGGAGAATAAAAGGGGAAGAACTCGCTAAGCATTTCTCAAGCTGAAAGAACTGAAAAACAAATTCAGGGCTCATGTTGTAATGTTTAGAGATGCTATGGGCAAAATCTTGAATGACCCAGAAAGCTTCAAAAGGAGAGAGGGAATACACAGAATCACCATACCAAAGCGTTGGGTGACACCGAAATATTTCAGGAAGTATCATATAATCAAGAGCGAATGGTAATGAAAAAAATTGAAGCTGCACTGAAGGCACTGACAAAAAATAAGGCCTCAGGATTTAATGGGATACCAGTTGACAAGTTTCAAATGGCAGATGCATTGGAGGTGCTCACCAGTCTATGCCAAGAAATTTGAGGACAGTTGCATGGCTGACTGACTGGAAGAGATCAATATTTGTTCCTATTCCCAAGAAAGATGATCCAACAGAATGTGGAGATTATACAGCAATATCATTGTTACAACATGCAAGCAAAATACTGCTGACAATAATGTAAAATTTATTAGAACAGTACAATAAAGAACTGCCAGAAATTCAAGCAGGATTTTGAAGAGACAGTGGCGCCAGGGGCATTGTTGCTGACATCAGATGGATCTAAAAGTAAAGAATATTGGGAAGAATGTCTATATGTGCTTTATTCATGATGCAAAGACATTTGGCTGTGTGGTTCATAACAAATTATGCCTAACATTGAGAAGAACTCTTAATTATCCCCAGACAAAACCTTTGTTGTTGTTATTTGTCATCAAGTTGTCTATGACTGATAGCGACCCTATGTACAGCAGCCCTAGACCCTGCTCTATCCTTTGCCAATATTATTGTGTCTCCGACACACCTACCCCTATTATCCCAGCCACTGAATCAATCCATCTCATCGAGGGTCTTCTTCTCCTGCGCTGTTCTTCCACCCTCCCTAACATGATGTCCCTCTCCAAGAACTGATCCCGCCTTGCAACATGTCCAGAGTATGTCAGGCTGAGCTTCAGAATCCTTACCTCCAAGAAACAGCCTGGCTTCACCCTCTCCAGGACAAACTTGTTTGTTCTTCTAGCAGTCCATGGTATATTCAGTACTCCTCCAGCACCACAACTCAAAGGCATCAATTTTCCTTCTGTCCTCCCTAGTCATTGGTCAACTTTCTGATGCAGAGCAAGTACTTGCAAAGACCGTGGACTGTATCAAGCACACCTTAGTCTCTAGACTGACATCGTTGCTCTACAATACTTTGGAGAGGTCTCTGACAGTAAATTTTCCCAGTGCAATTCTTTTCATTTCCTGGCTTCTGGTATCAAGAGTATTGATTTTGGAGCCAAACAAAATGAAGCTGTTAACAATCTCAGTCTCTTCACCATCTATCATGATGCTTCCAATTGACCACTGGTGAGAATCTTTGTTTTCTTGATGTTGAGCTTCAATCCATATTGAAGACTGTAGTCCTTGACCCTCTGCAGTAAGCACTTCAGTTCCTCCTCAGTTTCAGCAAGCAGGGTTGCTTCATCTGAATAACACAGATCGTTGATGATTCTACCTCCAATCCTGATGCCACATTTCCCTTCATAGAGCCTAGCCTCCCAGATAATCTGTTCTGCGTATAGATTGAAAAGATATGCAGACAGGACATATCCTTGGTGCACACCTTTTCCAATTTGAACCCATGCAGTGTTTCCTTGCTCTGTTCTGACGACTGCCTCCTGGTCCAAGTATGTAGGTTTTGCATAAGCACAATCCGATGTTCTGGGATTCTCATTCTTTTCAGAGTAAGCCACAGTTTGTTGTGAATGACACAGTCAAATTTCTTTGCATAGCCAATGAAACAGATAGATATTCCTACATGGTTTAAAATTAAGAATGGTGTGGGGATTATATCCTTTTTTCATATGTATTCAATCTGTGCTAAGCAAATTATTTGAGCAGCAAATGGTCCTATGAAGAAGAATGTGGCATCAGGATTGGAGGAAGACTCATCAGTAACCGTCATTATGCAAGTGATATAACCTTGCTTGCTGAAAGTGAGGACTTGAAGCACTTGTTACAGAAGATGAAAGATTGCAGTTTTCAATATTAATTGTATCTTAATGTCAAGAAAACAAAAATTCTCACCACTGGACTAAACACAAGATTATGATAGTAAGAGAAAAGATTGAAACTTTCAATTATTTCACATTCTTCAATACAGAATCAATATACTTGATACTAGCAGTTAGATCAGGAGACTCATTGTATTGGTAAAGTCTACCATCATCTCTCCAAATTTTTGAGAAGTAATGATGGTCATTTGAGGACTAAAGTGCACCTGATTCAGGCTTTGGTCTTTTTAGTCTCTTAATAAGCTGTTAAAAGGTAGACAGTGAATAAGGATGACAGAAGAAGAGTTGATACCTTTGAACTGTTGGTGTTGGAGAAGAATTTTGAATATCCCACAGACTGCCAAAAGAATAAATACACATATCTTGGAGAAGGTGCAGCCAGAATGCTCCTTGGACACAAAGATGATAAAGTTTTGTCTCACACACTTAGCATGTTGCTAAGAGGTGCTATTCCTTGACGAGGAATGCTCACACTCTACTGTGCTTAAACCTGTTACAGTAATTGTGTCATTCCATCTCTTTGAAGGTCTTCCTCTCTTTCCATGATCCTCTACTTATCCAAACATGATGTCTTTTTCCAAGACCCTTCCTGACAATGTGCGCAAAGTATGTGACATGAGGTTTCACCATCCTTTCCTCTAATGAGCACCTTGGTTGCATTTCCATCAAGACAGATGACTTCTTTTGACTGTCTACAGTATACTCAGTAATCTTCATTAACACCACAATTCGAAGACATCAGTTCTTATTTGATCTCCCTTATTCATTGTCCAACTCTTACATGAATATGAAGCGCTGAATTGCGTATTTTGTAACTAAAAAAATAATTCAAAATACTAAAAAACAAAGAAATGAAAACACTTTCACATGAATCCATCTAAAGGACCTTATGCTAATGAAGTTAAGTCAGCCACAAAAGGGCAATTATTATATAAACCACTATTCTAGGAAGGTAAGGAAAGGTTTACACACAGTATCATTTTTGGATGGGAAGTAAGGAAGAGATTTCAAATCAGTTTTAAAAAGTTTAATCAAGGGAAAAGCAGTATACAATGAAGGGTAGATCAGACTTTGTAATTATTTGGATCATTTGTAATTAGTATTTTTAAATTTTTTTATATTCATTTATTTGCAAAATTAAAATACATTGATTTCGAGA
Organism: Elephantulus edwardii; assembly: GCF_000299155.1. Classification (NCBI taxonomy): domain Eukaryota; kingdom Metazoa; phylum Chordata; class Mammalia; order Macroscelidea; family Macroscelididae; genus Elephantulus; species Elephantulus edwardii. Next base: position 8,588,787 of record NW_006399755.1, read on the forward strand.
ACAGATTTTTCCAATTTCCCTCACCTCCCCATCGATTTGCACAACCCCGTGATTAATCCTCCCCCCATCCTCATCCCTCTGCTTCCACCCTTCCCTACACCCCTTGGATCCTTATACTCATTCTACAATAATGATTTTATACAATATTTTTCTTTGAGGGACTGAGTTAGTTCACTCAGCATAATGCTCTCCAGTCCTTCCCAAGTTGTTGTTGTTGTTGTTGTTATGTGCCGTCGAGTCGTTTTCGACTCATAGCGACCCTATGCACAACAGCCCTAAACCCTGCTCTATCCTGAGCCAACCGTACTGCCTCTGACACACCCATCCCGATTACCCCAGTCACCGAATCAATCCATCTCATAGAGGGTCTTCCCCTCCTGCGCTGTCCCTCCACCCTCCCAAGCATGATGTCCCTCTCCAAGGACCCGTCCCTCCTTGCAACGTGTCCAAAGTATGTCAGACGAAGCCCCAGAATCCTTGCCTCCAAGGAGTAGCTTGGTTTAATCCTCTCCAAGATGAATCTGTTTGTTTTCCTGGCAGTCCAGGGTACACTCAGTACTCTTCTCCAGCACCACAGCTCAAAAGCATCCACTCTCCTTCTGTCCTCCCTAGTCATTGTCCCACTCTGATGCATAACAAGCGATTGCAAATACCATGGCCTGTATCAGGTGCACCTTAGTCTCCAGAGAGACACCGTTGTTCCTGAGTACTTTAGATAATAACTTCCCAAGTTAGATAATAATAAACAAAATCATTGCTCCTGCATGCTGCGTAGTATTCCATTGTGTGAATGTACCATCATGTCTCAATCCCTTCATTTTTGTTCGGACATTGGAGCTGTTTCCCAAGCAAAACACTTCTGAGAAACAAAAATGAGGTGGGAGGCATAGCACTCCTTGACCTCAAAACCTACTACACAACAGTAATAACAAAACCAACATGGTACTGCTACAGTGACAGACACATAGACCAATGGAACAGATTTGAGAACCCAGAAATAGACCCAACTGATATTCAACAAGGAAATCAAAGCTATCAAATGAGGATATGATAATCTCTTCAACAAATGGTGCTGGCAAAACTGAATTTCCACCTGCAGAAAGCTGAAACAGGATCCACATCTCACACCACACAGAAAAATCAACTCAAAGTGGATCAGAGACTTGGGAGTAAATTCCAAAACCAAAAAGTTCGTAAGAGACAAACTGGAATCAAGCTTAGAAGCGTTAGTTTGGGGTATAAAGAGACTGCCAAATATAGGCAGAAATGTCCAATCTGAAGAGAATAAAATTGATGAATGGGACCTTGTAACAATTAAACCCATGTGTGCATCAAAAACTTGCAACACAATGAAAAAGAAAACCTACTGACTGGGAGCAAACATTTGGTAATAGCATCTCAGACAAGTGTCTCAAAATGAAAGTTTGGGGGTTTGGTGGTTTTTTCTTTTAAATGAAAGTTTAAGTGCTAAAAAGTAAAGATGTCACTTTGAGAACTAAAGTGTGTATGACCGAAGCCATGGTGTTTTCAATTGCCTAATTAAAAGCTGGAAAATCAATAAAGAAGACTGAAGAAAAGTTGATGTCATTGAACTATGATGTTAACAAAGGATTGTTAGAAGTGAAAACAAATATGTCTTGGAAGAAGTACTGCCAAGAGAAGATGGCGGTGAACTCAAGTGGCACTTGTTTACCTTTCAATTCTTTGCTTTAACTTTAGTACTTGGAATTAATGTTTGGATATGGCAAGGTTTTCATATGCTGTTCATAGGATTGCTGTGAGTCATCGTCTGCTTGATGACACGTGACAACAATAGCAATTAATTTGTACTAGACTGTGAATTTAGTCATTCAGTGGACATGTAATGCCCACTATATGGTAAGCAAGATGAGTTCTGGTGGTGTAGTCTGTGATGATTTGTGCTGCTCACCCAGACTGCTTGTTTACTGGGCTTTTAAACTCACCAATATCTCAGAGGGAGAAAAATGGGCAGTCTCTTCTCGTTATGATTTACAGCATTGTAATCCAGTGAAGGGTCTCTGTGAGTTGGAACTGACTCAAGGACAGTGGATTTTTTTAAGAGGTGAGGGAGTGTTTAAGTTCGTGTCAAAGACAAGGAGGAGCCGCAGTGTTTCAGTGGTTAAAACACTTGGCTACTAACCTGAAAGTCACTGGTTTGAACTCACCAGTTGCTTATTTTTTTAATTATAGCCTTGAAAAAAAATGATGTATAGCCTTACAAATCCTGTGAGCAGTTTTGCTGTGTCCTACAGGATTTGTAGAATCAACTTGTCAGCAACAGGTTTAGTTTTTATTTTGCTTTGGTGATAGTGTTATTAGGTGCCAACTCTGAGCCATGGCAACCCTGTGAACAAGAGATCTGAACCTCACTCTGTCCTGCACCATCCTCACAATCTCTGTCACAGTCAAGCCAGTGAGTCGAGTTGTAGTCACTGTGTTAACCCATTTCATTGACCATTCCCTGGCTTTCTCTGGCCCTTTGTCTTTTCCAGTATGATCTCTCTCACCAAGGACTAACTTCAAAGACTATTGTACAGTCTTCAGTATGGATTACATCTCAATATCAGAAAAACAGAAACCCTTAGCACTGCAATTTGCTTATGTAGTAGGCTCTAGAAATGTTAACAGTGAATAAAACAAAATGTTACGTGGAGTTTATATTCTGTAATAAATAATAATATTTATTGAGCTCTCAGAATATGCCAGCAACTGCCTTAAATGTCTTAGATTATTTAATCCAGACAACTGTATGAGAGTATGAGATAGGTACTGCTGTTCTCTGTATTTTATAGATCTTAAAGCTGAGGTGCAGGGAAGGAAATTAAGTAGTTAGTTTGCTCAAGGTTATGTAGTTTTGTAAGTGGTAGAGCTGGCATTTTAATCCACATAGTCTGACTCCAAGCCCTTGTTCTTAACGATAGCATTATACAATCCTTAAGATAGATAACAATAAAAAAAAATTCTAATTATAGTATAGCCAAGTTCAGAATCTTTGTTCTGAATCTCCTTGTTTCTTGTCCATTCCTTGGGGAAAAATATCCCTTGTGGATAAAAAGGAGCAACATCAGAGCTGTGAGCTCTGGTGGCTTAGTGGAGGGGAGTTTACACTGCCAGCTAAAAGGTACATGGTTTGGGTTTATCAGTTGCTCTGCAGATGAAGGATAAACAGTCTCCTCTCATGTGATTTACAATCTCTGAAAGCCCACTGGAGAGTCAGCTCTGAGTTGATTCTGACTTAATGGTATTCAACAAGAACGTCAGAGCTCTAGTACTCTACTGGGAAAATTTGTCAGTCTTAGGAAACTTTGAGGTAAGACATGTTTTGTTTTGTTTTTTTAAAGATGTGATCTCTTGAGCCTGAGCTGTTGTTGTTGTTAGGTACCATCTAGTTAAGTCGAGTACCACTTACAGCAACCCCATGACCAACAAATCTGAACCCTGTTCATCTTCACACTTCCTGACACACTAGAGCCCATTGCGACAGTCACCATCTCAGTCTACCTGGTTGAAGGTCTTTCTCTCCTTCACCGATTCTCTACCCTTCCAAGCATTATTTCCTTCTCCAAGAAATAGCCCCTCCTAGCAACATCCCCAAAATACGTTAGGCAAAGCATCACCCTTGCCTCCAAAAAGCACTCTGGCTGCACCCTTTCCAAGATGTATTTGGTCTTTTGGCCATCCATAGGATATCCAGTGCTCTTCTCCAATACCACAACTCAAAGGCATCAGTTCTTCTGTCATCTCTATTCATTGTCCAGCTCTCAGATGCATAGCAAGTGATCAGAAAGACTATAGCCTGAAACTGATGAACCTTAGTCTTCAGACTGACACCATTAAGTCTCAGTAATTTGGAGAGGTCTCTAACTGCAGACTTTCCCAGTGCAATGTGACTGCACATTTCCTGACTACTGGTACCAAGGCTGTTCATTGTGGATCCAAGTAAGTTGAAGTTGTTGACAGTTTAAATTTCTTGGCCCAGGAATCGATGAGATACCAATTGACTTATTTTAATTATCTGTTTAATTAACAGATAAAGCCTTCGATGTGCTCACCAGTTTATGCCAGGAAATTTGGAGGACAACTCTCTGACCAGTTGATTAGAAGAGGTTCATATTTATTCCCATTCCCAAGAAAGGTGATCCAACACAATGTGGAAACTATCAAACGATATCATTAGTATCACATCCAAGCAAAATACTGATGAAGATCATTCCAAAGCGGCTAGAACAATGCATATAGGGAACTGCCAGAAGTTCAAGCAGGATTTTTAGAAGAGTTCTTGTTACTAGGGATATCATTGCTGATGTCAGATGGATTCAGGCTGGAAGTAAAGTATAACAGAAGAATGTATGTTTATTCTTTATTAACTATGAAAAGGATTTGACTGTGTGGATCATAACAAGTTGTGGCTGACATTGAGAGGAATGGGAGTCCCAAAACATTTAGTTGTGCTCTGTGCTCATGTAAAACCTATACATGGACCAGGAGGCTATTGTGTGAACAGAGTGGGGGAACATCACATGGTTTAAAATTAAGAAGGGAGTATACATTATGGTCATATTTTCTCTCCATACCTTTTCAGTCTGTATGCTAAGCAAATTATTTGAGAAGCTGGTCTCTATGAAGAGGAATGTGTCTTCAGGATCAGAGGGAGACTCATCAATAACCTGTATTAAGCAGATGACACAACCTTGCTTGCTGAAAGTGAGGAGAACTTGAAGCACTTGTTACAGAAGATCAAGGAATGCAGCCTTTGGTATAGATTGCATCTCATTGTCAAGAGAACAGATTTTTACCATTGGACTAGTAGGCAATATCATGATGGATGAAGAAACTGGAACTGTCAACTGAGCCTGAGCTATATGAGTTAAAATTAGAACACTGAATAAAGCCAGGACTTTTAGAAGTCTACATTCTTATTGCAAAGGACTAAAATATAGTTACCTACCTGATGATGTGATAGGAAGCTTTCTTCACTAACTATTCCAAACTCAAGTTTATATTTATGTACAGGATCATGGCTAATATGTGGATGAGGAACATTTATATTCTGCATAGGTGTTTTTGCACTTGTTTTACTTTTCAAGATCACTCATTGCCTGGCAAGTAAGGAAGCCAAAATCAAAGGTGTTGGTCTTTGGAAAAGTGAAAATGTTGTGTAATTTAGGACTTAGCAAGTGAGGGCTGGGAAGACTTTTCTTTAGATCAAGCTGTCTGATAGTAGTGCTGATGCATAGTTACAGGTTTCTAGACTAGGGGAGTTAATCTGCATTCATTAATGTTTAGGTGATCATGCATATTAATTATGGCATGGGGTAGGTGAGCATAGTGGTCATGTGTTGCATGTTTGGTAAACGGTATCTAAGCGTGATTGGCAGCAGAGTTTCCTTAGGGGAGATGCTGTGATGTTTACTTAGGGCAAGTAAGTCATCTGTGCTTGCATGGGGGCCCAAGACTGCTTAGGGTTAGTTTCAGCCGGAACTGGCTTGGTTAAGACTTCCTGAGTAGTTTATAACAGAAAATAAGCAACAAAAGGACAATTTAGAATAGATTAGGCAATGTGACCTTTTCCTGACAATAGTTTCCTTATCCCCATTCTAGACAAGACAGACTGATACTGGAACAATTTTGTACTCAGTGTGGTACTACTAAAATTCAAATCCGTCTTCAGTTTTCTTCCTACTAGCTACAGTTCTCCTAGAAAATTCTCTTTGTTTTTGTGCCTCAGGGTCTTTATCTGAAGTTTTTATTATCTTTTCTTTTACTTTGAAAGGTCATTTAATCAAGTGCAATAAATAGTTTAAATATGCTTTATTTCCACTAGCAGTGTCTTAGGGAGCTCTGGTGGCCTGGTGGTAATGAATTCCACTGCCAGTAGACAATAGATAATAGGTTCAAATTCTCCAGCTTTTCCACAAGAGAAAGGTACCGTCTCCTCCCTTATGGTTTTACTGCTTCTGAAAACCACTGTAGTGTCAGCTGTGAGTCAGTTCCAACTCCATGGCACATAACAGCAGCAACCAGTATTCTAAGTGTTTTTTCCTTGCATTGATGCTGTCAAGGTGAGTACAACTTATAGCAACCCTATGAACAATAGATCTGAACCCTACCCTATCCTGTGCCATCCTCATCATCTCTGACATATTTGAGCCAAGAATTTTTGTTGATGTTGAAATACAATCCATATTGAAGGCTGCAGTCTTTGATTTCTTCAGCAAGCACATTACTTCTTCACTTTCAGCAAGCAAGGTTGTGTCATCTGCATAACAAAAGTTACTGATGAGACTTCTTCAATCCTGAGAAGTAAACCCTCTACAAGACAGACTAACAGAGCTACTGCAGCAAGATTATTCCTAGGAGAGGCACATCATGCTTAGAAAGGTGGAAGGTTTGTGAAAGAAAGTAAGGTCTTCAACAAGGTGGATTGACACAGTGACTATAGCAGTGGGCTTAAGTGTGTCAGAGATTGTGAGTATGAAACAGAATAGGACAGGGTTCAGATCTGTTTTTCATATGTCCTCCAAGTTGTACTCGATGACACCTAAGAACAATAACAAGTGTCCATGTCAGAGAGAACTATTAAGTGAATTAATTGTTTGGTGGCATTCACCACTTGGCTCCAATTTATAGCAGCCATATGCAACTGCCAATCCTTTGTCATCCTCACAATTTCTGTTGTGTTTTTAAAAGCCTATTGTTACAATCACTGCATCAGTCCGTTTCATTGAAAATATTATTTATTCCTTTTTTATTGTTCCTCTATACTTTGATGTACTTTTCCAGGGACTTGCACTTCCTGATAGCATGCCTAGATTATGAGACAAAGTCTTAACCATCCTTGCTCCCCCCCTCCCTGGGGCATTCTTGCACTTAAGATGCACTCTGGCTGCTCTTCCAAAACAAATTTGTTTATTTGAAAGTCCATGTTATATTTAATACTCTTTACCACCACCACAATTCAGAGGGATCAAATCTTCTCATATCTTTCTTATTTATTATTTACCTTTTACACACATATGAAACAATTGAAAAATGCCATGGCTTAGGTAAGACACCCTTTGGTATTTAAAGTGACATCTCTGTTCTTTATCATTTTAAAGCAGCCCTTGACAGATTTGCTCAACTGAAGATGCTGTTCAATCTCTTTCTTGATAGCTGCTTAGTGATTAGTCTATTAGTAATCAATGTCTGCTTCTGTAAATACTGATTCTGGATCAATAATCAGTAATGTAAAGTAAGTCATTGACAACTTCAGTCTTTTCTTCGTTTATCACAGTCTTGCTTGTTGCTCCAATTGTGAGATTTTTTTTTTTTGTTTTCTTAATGTTGAGGTGCAGCATATTATACGCTAAAATAGTGTCATTTTTAAATCGCAAGTTGATGAATTTTCTCTCAGTCCTATTACCAAATTCTTCATATGGTCAGATTTTTTGAGTTCTCTTCTCAGCATACAAATGAAGTAGGTATTGTTCAAGAATATGACTATGATGCATGCCTTTTCTGATTTTGAACAGAACCTTGTTCTGTTTGAACATCTGACTCTTGGTCTAATTGTAGGTTCTGGAAGAGCATAATTAAATATTCTGGAATTCCTATTCTTTGCAGTGTTGTTTATGATTTATAATGATCCACACAGTTAAATGTGTTTGCATAATCAATAAAACACTAGTAGACATCTGTCTGGTATTTTCTGCTTTTAGTCAAGATCCATTGGACATTAGCAGTGATGTTTCTCATGCTTTGTAACTCTTGTGAATCCAGCTTGAATTTCCATCAAGAAATTCCCTGTTTATGCATTACTTCAATACTTTTAAAGTATCTTCAAGATTCTACCTACACGTGATATTAATGATAATTGTTTAAGAATTCTTCCCACTCTGTTGTTCTTTTTTTTTTTTTTTAAATGGGCAAAACCATGGATCTCTCTTCCAGTCAGTTGGCCAGATGCTAGTAAATTAGGTTCCAGTGTACCCCCAAAAAGATCAGTATACATTCTTTTCCAGTGTGCATGAAACATTTTCCAGAATAGATTATATTTTAGGGGACAAAACAAGTCTTAATAAATTAAAAAACAGTAATAATATAAACCATTTTCTCAGACCACAGTGCTAAAAAATTAAAAATCAACAATAGGACAAAGAGAAAAAAATCATTTACCATACAATGCCCTAGTTCAACATGAGTGGGTAATAGAAGAAAATAAAAAGTTTCTTGAAACAAATAAGAATGAAAACACGACTTACCAAAAACCCTGGGATATAGCAAAAGCAATACTTAGATAATAGCAATTCATAGCAATAAGCAAATATAACAAAAAGAAAGAAAAAAGGATAATCGATTATTTGATCCAACATTTTCAACAAGTAGGAAAAGAACAGCAAAAACTGCTGACAATCCCTAAAAGAAGGAAATGATAAATATTAGGGCAGAAATAAATGCAATAGAAAACAAAAACAATTGAAACTATCAGCAACACTAGGAGTTGGTTCTTTTAAAAGGTCAATAAAATTGACAAACCACTAGCAAGTCTAACGAAGGAAAAGAAGGGAAAAAACTGACAAATAATCTGAAGAAATGGAAGGGGCAATGTCACAACAGAACCAGTTGAAACAAAATGGGTAACAATGGAATATTATGAAAAATTATATTAAAACGTAGATGAAAACCTAGAGGAAATGGACAAATACTTGGAAACTCACAACCTATCCAAAATGACACAGACTGAAGTAGGACACCTGAATAGATTCATTACAAAGAAATTGAACAGATCATAAAACAACTTCCAACTAAAAAGTTACCTAGACCAGATGATTTTACTAGTGAATTTTATCGGACATTCAAATAAGAGCTGTCACCAATTCTACATTAAGTATTTCAGAAAATAGAAACAATGGATTGCTCTCAGACTCATTTTATGAAGCAAACATAACCCTCATACCAAAGTCAGGTAAATACACCACCAGAATTGAAAACTGTAAGCTGTATGTTCTCATGAACATAGATGCAAAAATTCTCAATAAATTCCTGGCCAAAAGAATCCAACAGTACATAAAAAAAAGAATTCATCATGACCAAGTGGGATTCATAACAAGTATGCAAGCATGGTTCAACATAAGAACAATTACTGTAACTCATCACATCACCAAGAAAAGAACAAGAACCACTTGATCTATCAATTGATGAAAAAACCTCAAACCAAAGCTTTGACAAAATCCAACAGCCCTTCCTGATTAAAACACTAAACAAAATAGGAATAAAGGTGCAAATCAAAACAACTGTGAGGTATCACCTCTCACATCAGCAACAATAACAAAGTTCAACAAGGCAGCAAACAACAAATACTGGCAAGGTTGTGGAGACATTGGAACTCTGACTCACTGCTGGTAGGAATACAAAATGGTACAGCCACCATAGAAGACAATCTGGTGCTTTCTCAAGAAGTTGGAAATTGACCCAGCAATTTCACCACTGGGAAAACCCTAAAGAAACCAGAGCCACAACTCAAACAGATGTAAAAAATAAACACCCATGTTTATTGCTGCATTATTCTCAATAGCAAAGAGATGGAAGCAACCCAGGTGCCCATCAACAAACGACTGGGTAGAAAAACTATGGTACATTCACACAATGAAATATTACACAACACTGAGAAACCATGAACTTGTAAAATATTATACAACATGAGGGAGCCTGGAGGACATTATGCTGAGTGAAACACCACTGTTATAAAATAGGACAGAAATGGGGATGTTGGGGAGAGAATGAGAAAAGAGTAGATAGATAATGAACACTGCATTAGATCAGATGAGGGG
>NW_006399755.1:8599719-8601812 GCF_000299155.1 Elephantulus edwardii
CAATTTTTTTGTCATTAAAAACAACAAAAACCTAAATGAGAATCTTCTTCAGAATCCCTGAAATAAAAAAATTTATTTCATTTTTGTGTTTGGTTAACTCTATGATGTATCATTTTTATATATTTGGATTAACAGTATTATTGGCATAAAATAATTGCAATTTAAACTCTGCTAACATGCTGTTGCTTTAACTCTTAGTGACTTTGTTGTTGATGATGATTGCCTTCAAGTCGAGCACAACTCATAGTGACCCTATGAAAAAAATCCTGAAGCCCCTCTATAACTATCGACATTTATCAGAATTCATAGTTTCCAGAGACATGTTGTTTAGGAAGAGGATCCTTGCTCTACCCTATGCCATCTTCACAATCTCAGATATGCCTGAGCCCATTGTTAAAATAACTTGTTGTTCCATCTTATTGAAGGCTTAGACCTTATATATTACAGAGCCAAATATTTCTAGTCCTCTGCCATCCTCAGAATTGTTACTGTGTTTGATTCCCATTATTCAGATAGAACTGTTTTAAAATTTGTTAAAGCAGGTGTGTATATAATTTTCTTGAAAAGTAAATTTTACTGTTATCAGTGTTTTCATGGAACTTAAGGACTAGGAGTGATAGACTGATAGGATTTTTATTTTTCTCACTTGTGGGCCACAGGCAAACAAAAGCAGCATCTGAGAGCCACTAACTACTAATCCGAGCTCATAATCTAGAAGGGCAAATGACCATCTAAAGAAATCAAAGTCTTACAGCAGATGGCTATAGTAGAACTATATACAAAGTATAGCGTGATTACATCTACCTGTGTATGGTGATGTGAGGAGGAACTAGATGGAAGAGTAAACTCATGTGCTGGCTCTTACAGGCTGAATAGGAATTTGGTAAGTCAACAGGGAAGGGCATTGTGAGAAGGAAGGAGAGTCTTAAAGAAAGTGCAAGTCTCTATGGACTACATGACCAAAGCTCCCTAGAACATAATAAGTAAATAATTAGTATTATAGTAGTTAAGAAACTTTTTAAAATTGAGATTATGAAATGAAAGTTTATAGAGAACTTGGATTTCCATTCATTCATTGTAGCACATTTTGCTCCCTGTCCCCACTCCCAGCTTGCTCTTCTCTTCGGGGAAAAACAAAATTATTTCATTGGATACAGTAAAGAGTTTTAAAGTATAGGGGTTTGTCACAATCATAGACTTAATAACGTGATGTGTGGCAATGGGAAAGACAGTTAAGCTAAGCCTCACTTTATGCATCTCTAAAATGCACGTTGTAATAGTGCTTTTTTAATGAGTTTGTGCATCCATAGAGTTCTGTACCTTACATGCTTCATAGTAAGACAGCTGTTGTGATTTTTACTCTTGCTGTGGATTTTGCTGGCTGTTTTGTCTTCAACATTTACATTAGTGTTTGGGAGTCTCAGTTTACATACCTCAAAGTTGTTTTGTGGGCTGCACTTATATATAAAATGCTTAGATTAGTTCCTGGCACCACACACTTACCAGTTCATGTCAAGTTGGAACTAACCCATAGCTGACCCTCCAGTGGGTTTTTAGAGGCAGTAAATCACCTGGGAGGATATTGCCCAGTCTACCCCACAGAGCAGCTGGTGGCATTGAACCATGTGCCTTTGTGATTGCAGCCCAACTTCTTAACCATTAGGCCACCAGAGCTCCTTGTCAATACATAACAGCTGTTAATGACACCAATTTTTCAGATATTGAAAAGAAAATTAATTCTGCCTTATAATTTAGGAAAAACATCACAAAATGAGTGAGATTTGAACTGGATGTTGAGAACATTCTCATGTAGAAGGAGTAGCCTAAACAAATGTCTAGAGGTCTGAAAGTGCTTATTGTGCTTAGAAAATAAGGATGCTTCAACGATTCAGATCCTCCCAGAAGAGCCATGGGTGAGCATTAACATTACTGGTAAGTATATTAGTTTTCTCCTGGACACAAGAGCCTGCTGTTTGGTCCTAAAAGCCTTCTGAGGTCCCAACTCTTCACACTATTTCTTAGTTGCTGGAATTGACGGAAAACCACATAAGCAGTTCCTTACTTCACCTCTGCCTTGCATGCGGACTTCTGAG
>NW_006399755.1:8603290-8610115 GCF_000299155.1 Elephantulus edwardii
GGCAATGGGACAATTGAAACAGACTTTCAAGGGGAAAAAAAAAGAGGAACAAACTTGGGGCGTAGAGCAAATAGTGCAACAATGAATGAATGGAAATCCAAAATCTCTGTAAATGTCCATTAAAATTAATAAAATTTAATTAAAAAAAGAAAATAAGTAGTAAATTCAGTATATTTGGCAGGTAGCATGAGTAGGGTAAGCAGTGGAAAATGAAGGTAAATGGAAGGTTGAAGTCAGTTGTTGTTATGTGTTATCGAGTCGCCTACAACTCAGCAATCTTGTATACAACAGCTCTGAAGCTTGCCCTATCCTGAGCCAGTCTCACTGACTCTAACACACCTAATCTCATTGCTTCAGCTATTGTGTCATTCCATCTCATCTGGGGTCTTCGTTGCCTGAGTTATCCCTCCATTCTTCCAAGCATGATGTCCTGTGCCCAAAATTTATGATATGAAGCTTCAAGTTCCTTGCCTTCAAGGAGAAACTTGGTTTCACTTGTCTCCAAGACCTGTTTGTTTTTCTGGCTGTCCGCATTATGTTCAGTATTCTTCAGCACCACAACTAAAATGCTTCAGTTCTTCTGTCATCCTTAGTCATTGTCCAGCTTTCTGATGAAACCAGTTAATGAAACATTTTTAATATCTTGATGAAGATCTTATTCTTTATGTTTTCATTGTTTGAGTGTTGAAACATCAGAAAGGCCCTGTATGGCACACATGGCTTGCTCTTGGCTCCTAAAAGTTTGGTAGGTAGTTTGAATTCCTGTTGGTGCTTCAGGAAAAAGACTTGGTGATATATTTCCTTTAAAGTATGTTGTTGTTGTTATTGTTATGTGCCATCGAGTCACTTGTGACTCAGAGCGACCCTGTGTACAACATCCCTAAACTGTGCTCAGTCCTGTGCCAATCACACCATCTCAGACACCCCCAACGCAGTTACCCCAGTCACTGAATCAATCCACCTCATTGGGGGCCTTCCCCTTCTGTTCAGTCCCTCCACCCTACCAAGCATGATGTCCCTCTCCAAGGACCTGTCCCTCCTTGCAGCATGTCCAAAGTATGTTAGATGGAGCCTTAGAATCCTTGCCTCCAAGGAGCAGCCCAGTTTGACCCTTTCCAGGATGAATCTGTTTTTTTTCCCTAGCAGTCCATGGTACCCTCAATACTCTTCTCCAGCACCACAGCTCAAAGGCATCAATTCTCCTTCTATCCTCCTTAGTCATTGTCCAACTCTCTGATGCATAACAAAATGATAACAAAGACCATGGCCTATGTCAGATGCACCTTAGTCTCCAAAGAGACACCATTGCTCTTCAGTACTTTGGAGAGGTCCCTTACAGCATACTTTCCCATGGCAATACGCCTTCTTATTTCCTGACTGCTGGTGCCTAGAGTGTTGACTGTGGAGCCAAGCAAACTGAAGGCTGTGAACAATCTCAATCTCTTCACCATCCATCCTGATGCTGCCAATTGGTCCAGTGGTGAGAATCTTTGTCTTCTTGACATTGAGCCTCAATCCATTGTATAGCCAAGAGAAACTTGTGAAAAAGTGTGAGTATGTTGTGTTATTGAAATTAAAGAGCATTGGTTGAGTGAAAATTAATTTATAAAACTTAACTCAAATCACAATTTAAAAAAGTTTAAAAAGAAAAAGAGAGAAAATCCTTTGTTAGGCCGTTCTTTCATGAAGTACTTGAATTCACTGTGTGTAACAGCAAAGGAAACAAAAATTTGTTTTTGGGCCCACAACCACCCCTGGTCCCGTCACATCATGGAGTTGACTGACTCTTGGCAAATTAGTGAAAATCAAAGTCAGACTATGCTCTGTAGAGTTTTCCGTGGCTGATTATTTTTGGGAATCATTTGCCAGACCTTTCTTCCAAGAGTGGGTTAATGGGTTAACAAATGCGATTATTTGAAATTAGTGCTACAAACAGGAATTTCTTGGTAATCTTGTATTTTATCTTAACAATTCATGTGATATATACTCTCTACTGTATGTTTGTTTTCCTTATATAAATATTTAAGTTAGTACTGGTTATGTAGGGAGTTCTGGTGGCCTAGTAGCAAGAAGCTGTGCTACAGTCCTGAAGGCATACAGTTTGAGTACACGGGAAAAGGATAGACAATCTCCTGTTTTAGTAACTGCCTTTGGAAACCCACCAGAAGGTCAGCTGTGGCTTGGTTCTTACTCAGAGGTACGCAGCCACAACTGGTTATGTAATTCTTTCCCCATCCTACTACCCTTCTCCTTTAGCTTGTCATTAGTAATTAAGAAATAAAAAAATGTATTACACCAGGGAAAGTCTGCTATCAGTAATCTCTCCATAGTACTGAGGAACAGTGATGTCAGTTTGAAGACTAAAGTGCTCCTGATTCAGGACCCAATCTTTTTGGTCACTTGCTGTGCATCTGAGACCGGGATAGTGAATTAAGGATGACAAAAGAAAAATTGATGCCTTTGAATTGTAATGTTGAAGAGTACTGAATATCCCATGCACTGCCAAAGGAAATAACAGATATGTTTGAGAGAGAACGTGCAGCCAGAGTGTTGCTTAGAGGCAAGGGTGACAAAGCTTTGTCTCTTATCCTTTGTGCATGGTGCTAGAAGGGTTGCTAGGTTCATTAGAAAGAGACATCATTCTAGGAACATCATTGAAAGAGAGGAAAACCCTCAATGAGATGGATTGACACAGTGACTGCAGCAGTGGGCTCAAGTGTGCCAGAGATGATTAGAGTGGCACAGGATAGGAGAGGGTTCAGAGCTGTTTTTTTATCAAGTTGCTGTAAGTCATAATCAATGACACATAATTATATTTTTATTTTTGAGGATATATACAACAGAACATACAGGGATTGAACGATTTCTACACAAACAATTCAGTAACATTAATTACCTCCTTCAGGTTTTTACTGTCATTACTTACCCCACCTTTCTGAATTATTTCTCTTCCATAAACATAAATTCACTGTCCTCTAAAGTTCCTGTATTATCCTTTCACTTGCTATTATCCATTTGATCTCATACAGATCTTAAAAGAGCATAATGCTCAAGGCAGACATTTTTTACTATTTAAGCTATTATTTGTTTTTAAGATTTCAGGGGAAATCTTTTTTGGTTTATGCTTAAAGATTTTTACAAGGCAATAGTTTGAGGAATCCATCCAACCTCCATAGCTCTAAAAAATCTAGATACTGTGATAATTTGAAATTACAGTGTTTATTTTCCCTCTTTTGATTAGGATTCTTCTATAGAATCTTTGTTAGGGCACCATCCCGTTCTTCTGATCTCATGGCAAAGAGAGCAGTTGTTCATGGAGGCAATTAGTCACATACTTATTTCCTTCTATTCCTAACTTTTCTCCTTCCCTGTGCGTGAATAGAGACCATTTGTACTTTGAATGGCTGCTTGAAAGCTTTTAAGATTCTCTGAAATCGTTACCCATTGAGCTAGAAAATAGAACAGAAGCACTAAGCGCAATATTAAGCCATTATTAGGATGTTTGTAAAATAATCTTAGTGTATGTTTGATATTCTAAGAAGATCATACTTATCCTATAGTTTTTTCTACTATTCATCTCTCTAGAAACTCTTTGTATGTATTTTAAGCATGAGAACAGTGGCTGATATGATAGATAATCTTTTAAAATTTTAAGAGATGGTATAATAGGTTGATCTAGATTGTCAATTAATTAGAAAGAACTTTCCAACTTATTTTGCCTAGAAATAATTTAAACTTTAACTGTGTAGATTACCTCATCCAAATTAAGTCAGACTTGACCTTCTCTCCCTTCTGCTCTTCCAGTGCAAGCTTTATTTTCACTCTCCCTGGGGTGTGCCTAGTTAGTAACAGGAAAAACCTCCCTGAGCAAGAATTTCCAAAAGCTTAATTGTTTCTTTTATTCGCAGCGTCTGTTTTACTCTGTCTTTGCTGTTATTCTTATGCTTCTGTGATTTGCTTAACTGTCTTAATAGGAAATGCTAATCTCAAATTACTTCTGTGTTAGTTTGAATTACTGGGATGTGGAGAATTGCAGATGGCTTTATGCGCACTGGAGAAGATGATTTAAGCACAGGTTTTGTTCGATCTTGGGCCAAATATGCAACCTGTTTCCCACCTTTTGAGTGCAATAATTATACTTGTCTATATCACAGACCTGTTTTATTAGTGTCAGGTGAGATAATAATATATTTGAGACTTAAATATAAAACTGAAAATGTAATACAGTGTAGTGAGTGGGTGAATGCATAGGTCTGGAACCAGCTTTCTTGATTTTGAATCTGTGTGTGTTTTCTTTAATACATGTTATCAACAGTCTGTACCCCAATTTCCTTATCCATAAAGTGGAGATAATAACATACATACATGTAAAAATTAAATAACTTAGCATATTAAATACTTAGAGTAATGACTAGCATTTAGGATTAAGTGTTATTACAGATAATGTCTGTAAAGTGCCCACACAGTGATTTCCATATGACATTTATGAGTAATGAAGTAATAAAATAAGATGGTGAAACTGGAAATCCAGTGGCTTATTCTGTTGTTTAATATGTAGTCTAGGTTTCTCAGATTATTTTTATTGATTTATGTTTTTTCTTGTTAATATAAATATGAAAAAGAGCATAAAAATAATATAGCCCAAGGAAGCTCTGGTGGCCTAGTTGCAAGAAGCTGCACTTCAACCGGTATGTGGTTCAAATCCATCAGATGCTCCACTGGAGAAGGAGGGAAAAATTTCCTCTTATGCCAGTCAGATCTGATTCGACAGTATACAACAAGGGGGGGAAAGAAAGAAATAAAAATAATTTTAAAAAATATATAGCCCAGTGACTTATTATAAAGCCAACAAACACCTTCATTAGCCATGAAAGGAGATAAAATAAACCCTGCAGCCATTGCAGAAGCCTTCCAGGTATTCCCTGAATCTCCTTGTCCTGACTTTGTGATCGCTTACGCCTTACTTTTACTAGTTTTATTACTAAAAACTATATTTTACTAGTTTTATTACTAAAAACTATACATCCCTAAAAACAGAAGTCTTAGAAGTTTCTTTT
Organism: Elephantulus edwardii; assembly: GCF_000299155.1. Taxonomy (NCBI): domain Eukaryota; kingdom Metazoa; phylum Chordata; class Mammalia; order Macroscelidea; family Macroscelididae; genus Elephantulus; species Elephantulus edwardii. Next base: position 8,608,348 of record NW_006399755.1, read on the forward strand.
AATTTCAAGTTTCCTTTCTTCAGTCTTCCTCTGTTCTCTTAGATTTTTTATGTTGAGAACATAGATCTTATAACATTCCCCTCAGGATTTTGTAAAGTACATTTCCATGATATAGTTTATCATCTTCCTCTCTCTTCTCTATTTCCTACAAAATGGTGACTGGATCTAGAGACTTAATCTGCCTAAGGATTGATCCCTGTCCCCCACCTCCCACCCTCGGATAGTGTGGGAGGAAGGCTACTTCACAGGCGATGTTATGTTCTTCATCAGAAAACACACAGTTTGTGATTGTTTTGTGTGTCATTAGCAGTTTATTAGATGCTCAAAGTTTATATCATTCACTCCTAACTAATCATTTGCCCATGGAGTTGGAATCTATCTATCTATCTATCTATCTATCTATCTATCTATCTATCTATCTATCCAATCTATCTATCTAGCCTCTCTCTATCACATTTCTGAGGGAAGTACATTTTTTTCTCCCAGGGAGTTACTGGTGGATTTGAACTACCAGAGATGAGATCTTTAGGTAGGTAGTACAACACCCTACAAACTATACCACCAGAGTGCTCTTCTGCATCATTTTTTAAACTGATTACTGTTGAGTCAGAACATAAATTGTAAGAGAGGAAATTGTCCATCTTTCAGGAACTGACTGGTGGCTGATCCTTCAGTGGGAATTCAGAGGCTATAAATTGCAGGAGAGATTGCTTCTGTGGAGCAGTTGAAGAATTTGAACCTACCACCTTTGGGTTAGCAGTACTAACTCTACCCACAAGGTCATCAGAACTCCCTCTTATACTATTAGGGAGGTTGCAAAATGGTGACATGAAATTCTTTCATATGCCATTGAGTTAAATGTGACTCATAGCTACCTTATGAACAACAGATCTGAACCCTGCCTATCTTGTGCCATCCTTACCGTCTCTCCATCTTGTTGATGTTCACACTGTAAGACACAGTAAAACTACCCTAGGATTTCTAAGGCTGTACATTTTTTTGCAGAAGCTGACAGCCACATCTTTTGCCTTGTTGAATGGCTAATGTGTTTGAACAGTTAATTTTTTCATTATCAGCCAAGCACTTTAACTACTATACTACCAGGGCTCCCTGTCCTCCAGAGATTTCTGGTTTTTCTTTTGTATCATTATGAACTCATGACAAAAATGTATTTGAGAGTTTTAATTCATTGCATTTATTGTCCTTATTCCCATCTAGATCTTGGAAATGAGAACAATGACTAACTTCTTGTCTTTTATGTTTTCTTTGTTTCTTCCCGGGCTCCTAGGAGGAAGCATCTCCCTATTCCTTACTTGATATTTGCTTGAATTTCCTGACAACTCACCTTGAAAAATTCTGTTCAGCAAGACAAGATGGAACATTGTGTCTACAGGAACCTGGAGTGTTTCCACAGGAGGTGGCTGATCGACTCCTTCAAACCATGGCTTTTCATGGTAATAAATAAATAAACAAACAGAAGGAAGCATCAGTTGTGTGCTGTTAATTGGATTTTGAGATGCTGGTTTGACCAGAGGTGCTGGTTTGACCACTTAATTATATTCTTAGAAAAAAATACTGAAGACCAGGTTACTCTGATTCCAGGGAAATAGCTGTTTATATTTAGCTGTTTTACCACTTTCTGTGTAATTGGAATAAGCTTTCTTCTTCAGAGTTTTCATTTTTTCCCCCTTTTAAATTTATTTTCGTGAAAGTTTAGAGACTTTGGATTTCTATTCATTCATAGTTGCACATTTTTCCTCCCTGCCCA
>NW_006399755.1:8612135-8612678 GCF_000299155.1 Elephantulus edwardii
CTGTTCATATCCTGTGCCCATTTTTCTCTTGAATTATTTACCTTTATCTTGTTGTGGTGCTCTTTAAGGCTTCTTTAAGGAACTGAAGAATGAATGGAGATCTTAAAGGTGAGGCTTCATAGAAAGAATGCAAGGCTCTGTGGTAGGAAGGAGCATGGTACAACCAAAAAATAAGGCCACTCTGGCTAGAGCTCAATTAGGAAAGAGTTGATATGAGGCTGGAGAAGTAGGCCAAGGCTAGACCTGGCAAGAGCTGTAAGCCAGGTGTTGGGCAATAAGCTTGAATTCATAGCCAGCTGGTGTTAGAACCTGCCCATCAACCATTGGACAATTTTAAAAATATTTTCTTTTTGGTGGTATAATACACAGAAAATTCGAGTCCTGTCCAACAGTTTCTAGACTCAATTGATCAGTGACATTGGCTACATTTTTCACAACGTGAACATTTTTGCAATTTCTCTTCTACTTGTTTCACTCCCATTGACTTAAACTTCCTGCGCTCAACCTTCTCATCTAAGTTTTTAAATAGCTAATTTTATATAG
>NW_006399755.1:8612778-8620392 GCF_000299155.1 Elephantulus edwardii
ATGTGGATATACCACAGTCTATCTAGCCATTCATTTGTTGATGGGCACTTGTTTCCAACTCTTTGCTATTGTGAACAAAGCCTCAGTAAACATGGCTGTGTGTGTGTGTGTGTGTGTGTGTGTATTTATATATATATTTGGGTGGCGGTTTTTATTTTCTTTAGGGTATATTCCCAGTGGTGGAATTGCTGAGTCAAATGGTATTTTTATTTGCAACTTTTTGAGAAAGCACCATATAGCCTTCCTTGTGGTTGCACCATTTTACACTCCCACCAACAGTGAATAAGTGTTCTAGTTTCTCTGTAACCTCACCAGTATTTGTTGTTTGCTGTTCTGTTAAATTTTGCTATTCTTACTGGGGTGAGATGATACCTCATAGTTGTTTTGCAGAATTTTCTGCATTTCTAATTTGAGCATACCACTTTTTTTTTCTTTTGAGAAACTATTCTCATGACAGCAATGACTTCCCTGTTTTATGAAATAGCCATTTAGAAATCTGCTGGCATAAATGTTGTAGGTCTTATTTCGACAGCAAATGTATATTCTTATGGGAAAACGAATTTCTGGTTTTGACCTTTGAAAAGAAAAAGAGTCACAGTTAATTTAGTACTTCTATTTTTAAAATCACATTCTGAAAGATTGGGAAAGTTTCATCTGAAATTCTAGTTATTTATATTGAATGGTACTCTTTGTGTGTCTATTTAAGATTTAACTTGAAAGAAACATAATACCTTTATAACTTTAGAATTTTAAACTTACAGGTGGGGAATAAGTTTTGTCCTCAACTCTAAAATAAGATGAAAGTATTGCAATGGTAATAATTACCAGCTATGTTATGAGCCAAACATTTTACATGTTTTCACTGAATTTTCTCAACAACCATGTAGGCAGCTACTATTACCCTGATTTATATGCAGATAGAAGAACTGAGGTCCAAAGCAGTAACTTGTTGAAAGGAACACTGCTAGTCCTGATTAAAATTCAAATTGGTTTTCCCCTTTGCACTGTGCCTCAGTGTGCCTACACCTACGTTACAGATATTGCTGCTTCTTGATACCAGGAAACGGTTTATATTTTAAAATAATAAGCGTGACTGCACATGAGGTTCTAATTGAAATCAGTCTGGAACATTTTGGAATAATTACACAAAGACGACGATCTTTGTTTTCACTAAGTTGCTCAGATCCCTAGTCTCTGAATTATCTCGTATTTCCATAGGGAACTAGAATACATTTCAATAGATACTACACAGAGTAAACATACCTTGTAAGGCTGTACAATAATTTTAGCAAGTTAGACTCATACTGACAGTTCTTTCTAGTCTTAATTTAGGGATTATATGTGGCATATTTCTCCACCCTAAAATAGCTCTAGTCTTTTAAATCATAAGAATAGCTGCTAACTAAAATTTTAACTTTGTTAAATTCATTTAGGTTTTTGAAACACAATTACTAATATCTAATGACGTCAGCTAACGTTTATTAAAGGCATATTCCTATCTGCCAAATGCTTTGTGTACATACAATAATGGAAGTGATTTTTATGTAAGTGTAACTGTAAATTGTTGTTGTCCTTCAGAATAATGTCTCGGAGAGAGACTATGCTTGATCAGAATGTGTGTGTTTACAACTTTTGTTTTTAATTACCTTCACATAAGGAAAAGGAGTTCTGATGGCACAGTATTTAAACTTTTAGCTGCTAACCAGTAAGCTTCTTATTCATCACTTAATTTCTTTTTTTTCATTAATAACATTAATTTTAGAAACTAACTTACATGCATTTGAAATATTTCTTTGTTTACTCATTTCAGAGGTTTTATGATAATTGAGGTTAAAAGAAGCCAAATTCTAAAAATTTTACTTCTTAGAATGTGTGATTCTTTTATAATAGTCTTTGTTCTTTATATCTATGCTAAAATTTTCCAGGAAATATAAGCATAAGACCTAGAAATCAGAATAAGAAGTTTGCCATCTTAGGATAATGCACTCGTCATATTGCATGTCTAATCTCAGTTGATAGACTTTAGCATATTCGCCATCTGACTGCAGATCTGAAGGGGACAGGCTGGCAACAAAAGTGAATTGTATGGCAACAAAGGACTATTTTGCTTAAATGGATTGTAAAAGTGACAAATGCATTAATTGTTGGGCATGGAAGAAAACAAATGATTATTTAGTGTGTTTTTTTTTTGTGAAAGAAAAGAAATACAACGTAATTTAGAAAGATTTCTTTTAAATATAGTTAATGACATGTGTAATGCTTTTACTTTGCAAAATAATTTGTATGTATATTATATAATTTAATCTTTCAGCAGTCTCTATGAGGGAGATATTACTGTTTATATTTTACAGGTAAGGAATCTTAGACTCCTAACTTAAAACTCTGGAAGAATTTGTCTAATGTTAAATAGTAAATAGAAGACAGGACCAGGACTCAACTCCAGGCTCAATTTCTGGGTCTCACACTTTTCTTTAATCCTTAACTCTTTTAATTAATTACGCCCAAATATAGACTTAGTTATTATGACAAAGTCCAGTAGTAACACATTTGACTAAATCTGTATACAGTATAAAAATCTGCAACCCAATTTTTTTTTAAATTTTTTACTAGTTTGTTTACAAAATTCAAATACATTGTTTTTAAGAACCAATTCTTTCAATTTCTCTCACCCTCCACCCATCAAATTGTACAACCCCATGATTAATCCTCCCATCCCCTGCACATCCTCATCCCTCTGCTTCCAACCTCTCTCACCCTTCTTGGATCCTTTTACTCATTCTACAATAATGGTGTTGTACAATATTTATTCTTGTGGGACTGAGGTAGTTCACGCAGCATAATTCTTTCCAGTCCTTCCCAAGTTTGGTAATAATTTACAAAATCATTGATCATATGTGCTGCATAGTATTCCATTGTGTGAATGTACCATTATTTCTCAATCCATTTGTTTGTGGTTGGACATTTCACAAGAACATGAGAGACAGTTTTGTAAAGTATTGTGATAATCTCTGAAATGAAAAACAGTGTTAAGAATATTATTTCTGCGGCAAGCTCTGGTGGCCTAGTGACAAGAAACTGCACTGCAACCCCAGAGGTGCATGGTTCAAATCCACTAGATGCTGTCCTGGAGAAGGAGGGACAATCTCCTCCTGTACCAGTCAGATCTGATTTGACGGTACACACACAAAAAAATAATAAAAGTTTTAAAAAAATATTATTTCTAAAACTGATGTTTCAGCTGTAAAAAAAGGAACATTTTAAAATACAAGTTAATTTTGCAGCATAAACAAGGAAAACATTAGCCATAGCCCAGAATCTGATTCTTTTTTTTTTTAATGTACTAGAGACCATAGCAAGCTCTCAGTGTGTGTGTGGAAGGAGTTCTAGTGGGTGCAAAAGAATAAGATTTATTAGAGAAAAACAAAATAATTGAATGTTTGTTATATGTCAGGCACTGTTTTAGGTACTAAATGTGAAATATAAGCACAGAATATAGCTTGCTTTTATGAAATTTATAACCTAGTGGGAAACATAAGAAGCAAATAGACATATGGAACTATAACTTGTAATAGGTTTTCTGAAGGAAACAAATGTAAACTCTCCTGATCTAATAACTTAATCCAAAGTTTTTACCTTGCTCATGCTATATAAGTCCAGTCAGGTTTTTATTCTGTTACCATCCTGGATCCAAGCTGATGAAGGCATCTTCCTCATACAGCTGCAGTATCTAGAACTTAAAGTCTTTTCATCTGGCACAGCAGGAGAAGATAATATGGACATTCATGTGCTTGCTCTTAGATTGTTATTGTGGTTATGTGCCATTGAGTCTTATGCAACTCAGTGATCCTGTGAAAAATAGCTCTGAACCGTACCCTTTCCTTGCTTGAGCCAATCTCACAGTCTCCAACACACACTTGACTCATTACTACAGTCACTGTGTCAATCCATCTCATCCAAGGTCTTCCTCTCCTGCGCTGACCCTCCACCCTTCCAAGCATGATATCTTTCTCCAAAGACTAGTCCCTTCTGGCAACATGCCCAAAGTATGTGAGATGGAGTTTCAAAATCCTTGCCTCCAAGGAGCCAGCTTGGTTTCACCCTTTGTAGGACAGACCTGTTTTTTTCTCCTGGCTTCCATGGTATGTTTAGTACTCTTCTCCAACACCACAATTCAAAGGCATTGATTCTTCTTTCATCCTTAGTCATTGTCCATCCCTCTGATGCAGAGCAAGTAATTGTAGAGACCATGGCCTGAAGTAGGCTCACCTTACTCTCTATACTGTCATTTAGAGCTATTAGATGCTACATCCTATAGCCAGTAATAGTCATATGATTCCTCTTACTTCCTGAGATAGTATCGAGAAATACAATATTTTTCCACCTCTAGGAAAACAGATATAAATACGTATTAGTAATGTCTTATTCTGCCATTTGCTCTGTGATCTTCAAAGCAAATTACTTTTCTGAGCCCCAGTTTACTCATCTATAAACTGTGGGTAACGTCCTCTCCTTATGGAATTGTTGCATGTATTATAAAGAAGATGTTGCTACATAGGAATACTCTGTAAATTCAAAATATGATAAAAAGTTTAGTTATTATTTAACACTTTTGCTTGTCCAGCATTTATTGATTTTTTTTTAATATATACATTAAATTCTACTTGTTTTTCAGGTCTCCTGAATGATGGAACTGTGGGTATTTTCCGGGGCAACCAGATGCGCTTAAAACGAGCTTGCATTCGAAAGGCAAAGATCTCTGCTGTTGCTTTCCGGAAAGCTTTCTGCCACCACAAGTTAGTGGAACTTGATGCCACAGGTGTGAATGCTGACATCACTATTACAGACATCATCAGTGGGCTTGGCAGTAACAAATGGATCCAGCAGAATCTCCAGTGCCTCGTGCTCAACTCATTAACTCTCTCCCTCGAAGATCCTTATGAGCGATGCTTCAGCCGCCTTTCTGGCCTTCGAGCTTTGAGCATTACCAATGTTCTCTTTTACAATGAAGACCTGGCTGAAGTTGCCTCATTGCCAAGATTGGAGAGCCTGGACATTTCTAACACCTCCATCACAGACATTACAGCTCTCCTAGCCTGCAAAGATCGCCTCAAGTCTCTAACCATGCACCATTTGAAATGTTTAAAAATGACAACTACACAGATACTGGATGTTGTTCAGGAGCTAAAACATCTCAATCATCTTGATATTTCAGATGATAAACAGTTTACATCAGACATAGCTCTTCGATTATTAGAACAAAAAGACATCTTACCCAACCTTGTCTCCCTGGATGTTTCTGGGAGAAAGCATGTGACAGATAAAGCTGTAGAAGCCTTTATTCAGCAACGACCCAGCATGCAATTTGTAGGTTTATTGGCCACTGATGCTGGCTATTCTGAATTCCTTACAGGCGAAGGACATTTGAAGGTTAGATTTTAAAAACTCATTTTTCTTGTCAGTCTAGTAAATGTCTACATTGCCTAAGAGTTCATTAAGATGACTCTGTGTAATGTCATGGCACTGTATAGTGCAGTCTAAAGTCCACTTTAGAGCCAGCGACTGATTAACACTCCAGCTTTCTTGCTTCATGACCTAGAACATACTATCATGTATTTTTGAGTAATAATTATGTATGTAAAGAACAAGTCAAATAATAGGTCTTAAAAAATAATAGTTTCTATTATGATGATAATATTTAGATATTAAATGGTTCATGTAATTTCTAATGGATCCCTTCAAAATAACTTAGATCTTCTTGTTGAATTTAAAGTTCCCTGAGGAGATCTCTGTTATAGAAGTGGCAAAATTTAGCTTTGCTTTTATATGCCTATTAGATGAAATTCAGCTTTGCAAATATGTTTCAGGCTTTCAATTAAAAGATGAGAAAAATACATGGAGCTTAGTCTAAGAAATAATAGTTATAATAAGGTAATTATAAATAACTATTAGGTCAACTATTGAAGAGGCAATAATTTCTGTAAGAGGGTAGGAGACATTTTTTCTAGCAGAGGACTTTGGGAACTTTATGAGAAAATGCTGTCTGAATCAGACCTTGAAGGATAGTATTGCAGAAAGGTTGAGAAAGACTAATAGGTTTCTAATACATACTATATTCCTTATTGTTAGGTGCGCTCAAGTAAATTCTGACTCAGAAATCCTATATATTTTGGGCTAATACCTGTCACTATAAAGCATGATGTTGTTGTGTACCATCGAGTTGGAACTGATCCATAGCTGACCTTCCAGTGGGTTTTAAGAGCCAGTTAATCACGTGGGAGGAGATTGCTCATCCTTCTCCAACAGAACAGCTGGTGACCTTAAACTCATGCCTTCAGGATTACAGTACAGCTTCTTGCCACTAGGCCACCAGAGCTCCCATCTGGATGGTGCAAGACTTGACTATATCCCTTAGGTGCTTTATAGTGAGTGATGGGTATTAGCCCTATTTTAGAAGCCCTAAGGGAGCTCTGGTGGCCTAGTGGCAGAATCTGTGCTGCAATCCCAAAGACAAGTGGTTCAAAGCCACCAGGTACTCCATTGGAGAAAGATGGACAGTCTCCTCTTGTGTGATTAACTGCCTCTGAAAACCCACTAGAGGGTCAGCTAAGGGTTGATTCCTACTCCATGGTACACAACAACAAATGATGCAATAGTTGAGCACTTGGCTGGTAACTAAAAGATCAGAGGTTTGAACCCATCAGCTGCTCTGTGGGAGAAAGAGCAGTCAGCTTCTGTAAGGATTACAGCCTTTGACACCTATATCACAGTTTTACTCTGTCCTACAGAATTACTGTGAGTCAGAATTGACTTGATTTCATAATGGGTTTGGTTTGGAGCTTTATTTGATATATAGCAAAACATAGACTTACAGAAATGATTAGTTAGAGACAACATTTTTACTTACATGTGTCTGATTTCAGAGCCATATTTTTCTACCCACATCACTTGACTAGAAGCATCCTTTGATCCTACCTGGAGTACAGTCAGGCAAGGCCCAGAGGAAATGGATTTTGTGATCGAAATAGCAAGGTATCTTCAGCAGCCAACTTTGGGTAAAATAAAAAGAAGAAAGGGTTAAGATTCCCTTTGGCTATACCTTAGAAACTTCCCTTTCTTGGAATGTTTGTAAAATCAGACTTAAAATATATAAAAAAGGATGTAGAAAATAATTTGTCACTCCTTTTCATTATTTATTCAGTACATATTTATCCAGTGTCTCTGTGCTCTAGATACTATGTTGGACGTGGATATCTGATGGACAGTCCAGGCATACATGATTTTGCTCTCATGAACCTTGTAATTCAGTGAGGTTGTCAAACATTAATCAAATATATCTATCTATATATCTCTATCTATCTATCTACTGATAGATATATAAATGCATACATACTTTAAACTGTGTAGCACTGAGCTTGTAGAATAATATACATTACTATCTTAAGAGATTCTTAACAGCAAGACTAAACTTACTTTAAGGCTTCTTTTTTTTATTTTATTATTATTATTATTAAATTTTATTAATTTTAATGAACATTTACAGGGATTTTGGGTCTTCACTCCTTCACTGCTGCACCATTTTCTCTACCCTCCTCCCCAGTTTGTTCTTCTTCCCCC
>NW_006399755.1:8623251-8637113 GCF_000299155.1 Elephantulus edwardii
TGTTGTGGTGCTCAAGTATTTTATAAATTCTAGATATAAATCCCTTATCTGACATGTCATTACCAAATACTTTTTCCCAGTCTGTGGCTTCCCTTTTTACCCTGTTGGAGAAGTTTTTGGATGTGCATAGGGATTTGTTTCTTTGAAGATTCCATTTATCTACTTTATCTTCTCCTGGTTGCAGGTTATAGATATTTTTTAAAAAGAATGTAATATCCCCTTTCCTTTTCTTGGTGATGAAAATCTCCTTGTTATAAGTTTAGATATATATCTATTTATTCCATAGCTTGCATCATTTCCCTGCTATACCTAACTACCTGTATTTGAGGGTCTTAGTTTTTTGCCCTTTCTCTTTAGTCTCACCACAGATGGTTTTCATATCATAGAATTTCCAGCTGTCATTGTCTTTCCTCCATCCAATTTTTTTTCTGCTCGTATCAGTCTCCTGAACACTCCACTTCTTCATAATTAAGATTCTTACTTTTGTTGACTTCCTTACTCTCAGACTCTTGAGGCCGGCTTCCAAACTATTGCTCCTGGCTCTTGGAAATCATTGGAATGTGCTAAACCAAATCAATGCCTGCTGTCAGTTTTCATCTTACGTGACCTAGAGGGACATTTGACACAGTTGATAACCATAGATTCTATAGTCATGTTTATTTTTAATTTTTGGATTACTTCTTATAAATGATGATTTCATCCTTTTTATATAAAAGTCACATTTGCCATTTTTAAGGTTCCCTTATTATTACATTATTATCTTTAGTTCACAACTTATTCAAAGAGTTAGTTTACGGCAAATAAAAGAATTCCTTTATATACTTCCAGAGCACAAATATGAGTTACAGCAGAGGCACAATGGAGGAGATTGGAGCTAGGCTATGATATATAAATGGCTGGAATAGAAATGAATTTTTCACACATCTATTAAGTATTAAAACTAAGTCGGTTGCCACTGAGTCCCTTCTGACTCATGGTGACCCCTTGTCTGTCAGAATAGAACAGTGCTCTTATGGGATTTTCAGTTGATTTTTTTTGAAAGTTGAAAGTCTGCACTTAGGGACCTTTCCAAGTTATTAAAGGGTAGTGATGTTGGTTTGAAGACTAAGGTGCATCTGGTTCAGACCATAATCTTTCCGATTACCCGCTATGTATCTGAGAGTAGCACAATGAATAAGGATGACAGAAAAAGAATTGATGTCTTTGAGCTGTGGTGTTGGAGAAGAGCACTGAACTTCCCATGGACAGCCAAGAGAATGAACAGATATATCTTGAAGAGGGTGCACCCGACATGCTCTTTGGAGGCAAGAATGATGAGGCTTCGCCTCACATACTTTGGACCTATGGCTAGGAAGTATGCTATTCCTCGTAGAAGGACATGATGCTGGGAAGAGTGGAGGGTTGGTGAAGGAAAGGAAGACCCTCAGCCAAATGGATTGATACAGTGACTGCTGCAGTGAGCTCTTGTGTGTTAGGAAGTGTGAGGATGGTGCAGGATAGAACAGGGTTCAGATCTGTTGTTCGTAGTGTTGCTGTGAGTTATGCTCCAACTCGATGGTATCTAACAATAACAACCATGCAGGGAGTAGCATGTATTTCTGTATATAACATACTCACATAAATGGATAGTTGTTACTACTGGGCCAATTAGCAGCATCTTGATAAACAGTGAAGAGATTGAGATTGTAACAGCTTTCATTTACTTGGCTCCACAATCAACATTCTTGGTACCAACAACCAAGTAATCAAAAGTCTGCTGTCATGAACATCTCCAGAGTACTGAAGAGCAACAGGGTCAGTCTGGAGACTAAGGTGTGCCTGATCTAGACTATGGTCTTCATAATTGTTTGCTATGTGTCAGAAAGTTGGACAATGACTAGGGAAAATAGGAGGATTGATGCTTTTGAGCTGTGGAGCTGAAGAATTGTATTGAATATAAATGGACTGCTAGGAGAACAAAGAATTTCATCCTGAAGAGGGTGAAACCAGGCTGTTCTTTGGAGGTAAGGATTCTGGAGCTTCATGTTGCAAGGAGGGACCAGTCCTTAGAGAGGGACATCATGCCTGGGAGGGTGGAGGGACAGTGCGAAAGAGGAAGACCCTCAATTAGATGGATTGAAGGGTGATGAGTAGGTGTGTCTCAGGATAGAGACAAGAGCTCAGGGCAGGGCAGGGTTCAGTGCTGTTGTTTATAGGGTTGCTAAGAGTTGCAGGTGATTTGATGGCGCATAAGAACAACAACAACAACATGTTGTTAGGTACTATTGATTTAACCATGACTAATAGCAACCTTACAAACAACAGATCTTGCCTTGCCCTGTACTGCACAATCCTCATGCTCTCTGTTGTGCTCAGGGCCATTTGTGGTAGTCACTGTATCAGTCAATCTCATTGAGAGTCTTCCTTGAATTTGTTTTTCAGTTCTTTCAGTTTGAGATAAACCCAGTATGTTCCTTCTTTTTGTTTTTTTAACTTTAGCTCTTTGCTTATTTTATTATAATATTTTGTCTTCTTAAGTTGCCCTTTGAAATCTTCTATTCAACTTTCTTTAGCTTTTTCTTCCCCTTGTTTTGGTTTGGTTTTTTTTTTCATTCCAGCAAAAATTCCAGAGTCTCTTTTCTTTCTCTTCTGTCTTTGCAATGACCTTTTGCTTTATTTACAAATGATGCCCTTCTGTAACTCGTCTGGTTCACATACACATACAGTGTGCCTAGGAAGCAAACATAAAAGAAGGCTGCCCAGTTTAAAAAAAATATGATAAATATATTGATTCGCATAAAAATCCAATATATGTTCAAAATTAAGCAAAACCAAATAAGCCCCACTTCCATCAATTCTTTTCTAACTCACTGCCACCACTATTGCATTCCCAAGGAGGGTAATTTTATCTGACCTTTGGAAACAGTTTTGCATTTATGATCTTGCTCTGTTTTGAGCTCTGGCCTAAGCTGTCTTTAACTTAAGTTGTTATCAGTCTTAATGTCCTTTCCTTACTTTTTCGAAAACTATTTTAAATGTCTACTATGGGCAATTTATTCTATTTAAGGTTAGGGGTATAGTGTGGTGAAATTATCAACAAGACTTTGACCCTAGAGTTTTCTGTCTAAAGAAAACAATTAAGAAAGCAATTGTGGGGTTAAAATAGCTAAGAAACTGTTTTATCCACTATGAGTGGAGGTATAAAGGACATTGTGTGTGCAACAATGAACGAACGGAAATCTAAATTCTCTATAAAGTTTCATTAAAATCTCAATTAAAAGAAAAAAATTAAAAAAAACAAACAAAAGGACATTGTGATGCTCATTCTTATTTTTCCTTTTCAAAGGTTTATTTTTTGTTAAACCATATTTTGGTCATAAATGTTTATTCAAAATCCTGTTTAAGTATCTCATGTAACCTTTTCTCTGTATGTTCCTTCTGCCTCCTGATCCTTATTTCTAGATGCTCTGTAGTCTCATTTCTTTCCGAGTTGATTTACCAGAGGTCCATTTAAAAAAAATTTTATTTTGTACTGGTTTATTTACAGAGTTCATATACATTGTTTTTCACACCTTATCTTTCCTATTTCCTTCACATACACCCCCATAAAATTGTGCAGCTCTATGATTAACGCCCCCCCCCATCCTCACCCCTCTGCTCCCACCATCCCCTACCTTGAATCTTCATACTCATTCTGCAATAATGGTCTTACACAATATTTGTCCTTATGGGACTGAGTTAGTTCACCTAGCGTAATGTTCTCCAGTCCCTCCCAAGTTAGGTAGTAATTTACAAAGTCATTGCTCCTTTGTGCTGCTCGGTATTCCATATGTGAATGTACCATGATTCCTCAGTTCATTTGATTGTGGTTGGACATTTGGGCTATTTCCATGTTTTCACAATGGTGAGTAATGCTGCTATGAACATTGATGTGCCTCAGTTCTCATTCTCTCGAGATATATTCCAAGCAATGGAATAGCTGGGTCATGTGGAATTTCTGTGTCCAGATTTATGTGGAAGTGCCAGACTGCCTTCCAGAGTGGTTGTACAGAGGTTCATTTTTAACATTTACTCTCATATCTCTAACTGTTCTCTAGCTATGCGCTCTTCTCCATTCATCTTTTATTCAAATATTTTGAATCCTGTTTTCTCCAAGAATAATAGTGATTACTTCTTTCAAAAAAAGAAAAGAATTTTTAGATATCTTTTAATCCACTGATGAACATTGTGAATTTTAAATTTATTTTTAGAATTATTTTTGTCTAGTTTTTAAAAATCAGTAAGTCCTTAGCTGTTGAGCTAAACACTTATGATGCAATTGATCTAGGATAAAATATAACAATTTTTGAGACTTATGAAAGGTTGTACATTAGTTGGTTAATTCAGAGAACAAACATGTAGAAAGGACATTTCAGAATAGTATGCATATAGAGAATATAGAGTAGATCAGTTCTCAAGGTGTTTCTTTTAGGTTAGAATGCCTTGAACTTAAAATACCTTTCTGAATCATTAAGAAAAAGTCTGGTTATCCCCTGCTTTTGCAAAGTTTACTCTTACATGTTTTACTTTCATGAAAGATGTACACTAGTACTTGTTTTCATCAACCAAAAAAAATTTTAATCCTTCTCTTATTTTTTTTTTTTTAAATGAAACTTATATTTGGAGAGAGTCGTTAAAGAGCTTGTACATTGAATAGCAGGAGCTAGCTGGCTCTTTCCCCAGAACTACACTCAGCCTCTCACCATCACCATAGCTTTGAACTGTGTAGTGCTATTTCAGATTTTATGTTATTTCATATCAATTGATAGGTTAATTTTTGAGTTAAAAAATACTTTAAGCAATACCATGACTTGGATCTGATAGATGCACTTTAGCCTTTAAACTGATGCTCTTTAATACTCTAATGAGGTCTTTGACAGCAGATTTTGCCCATTTTGATTTCTTAACTGCTGCTACCACGAATGTTAATTGTGGATCCAAGTAGAATGAAATCCTGGACAACTTCAGTCTTTTCTCCATCTTTCACGATGTTGCCAGTTGGTCCAGTGGTGAGGATTTCTGTTTTTTTTGACATTGAGATGTAACTGATATTAAGGGCTATAGGTTTTAATCTTCAGTAGGTGAGTCTTCTTCACTTTCTGCAAGCAAAATTATATTATCTGCATAATGTAGCTTCTTGATGATATTTCTTTCAATCCTATTTAATGGCACATTAATCTTCATGTAGACTAGCTTCTGGAATTATTTGTATAACATACTGATTGACTATGTATAGAGAAGATCCATCTCTGAGGCACACCTTTCCTGATTTCAGACCATGCAGTCTGTTTGAACAGCTGCTTCTTGGTCCTATGCTGGCAGACCTCTCAGCATTTAATGGAAGTTTGGTAAATCTAGGGAAATTATTTTTTGTATATATTTGATGAGCAGTTTGAATTATTATTCTGATCCATTGCAAAGTATTTGGTTAGTCTAGTAGGAGATTATTAAAATTATTATTAAATGAGATGTATTTGGGGTATCTAATTTTGATTAGTGGGTCAGAGAAAGCTTTTCTAAAGAAACATAATTTAACATGAATTAGAAAGAATGTGTGTAAATGGATCAAGCAGCAAGAGATGGGAAGAAGGTTCTAGGCAAAGAAAGTATTATATGCTGTAGCCTTTGCTGGAAAGAAGCATGACTTCCCAAAAATCATTTTAAAAAAATAACCTGAAGATGACTTAATCATGTGCTAAGGCTTTGTAAATAGTGTTAAATATCTTGAGATTTATTTTATATGCCTTGTAGAGAATTTTACCTGTAGGCTTACAGCAGACTCTAAGTTTATATTAAATAAGCTTTTAGTTACTGTCACCCTTTGGATGACTGTTCTTCATTAGTTGCAGAGTAACTATTCTCATTTGTTTCAAGTCTGTGTAGTTATCCTCGATACCATAAAGGCAAATGATGCTTATTTAGAGAAAGTTAGGGGATGAAAGAAAATCTAATCTTTTGGTTATGTTTAAAGGTGTCTGGAGAAGCTAATGAAACTCAGATTGCAGAAGCATTAAAGCGGTATAGTGAGCGGGCATTCTTTGTCCGAGAAGCTCTCTTCCACCTTTTTAGCCTGACTCATGTGATGGAAAAGACAAAGCCAGAAATTTTAAAGGTAAGATTGAGAAGAGGATGGGGCATTTTAAAATTCCCTCCCTGACCGTATAATGTCTTTGTGGAAAAGATTTGGTGAAAATTTGCATTTAGGCTTTGATTTTTAGTGATAATGGGTTTAATAAAGTATTACTTTAATTATTAGCCATAGATGAAGAAGACAGAAAGTAGTTGCATGATATTATTGAAGTTTTATAGTAATTTCTTTCAGCAATATAAATTTAAATGTCTTTTAGTACATACTTAATTACCTTTTAACCAGAGATAAATCTAATATTTTCTTACTGTGGTAAAAAAAATGGAAATATGTGACTGAAGTCACAACACTGCATTAGATATTAACTCTGTATTGCTTCTCTTATTCTCTCATTTTAGAAGCATAATCTTATAATTTTATAAGGCACTTTCTCTGTTACTTAGGAATCTAGGTGTTTATGTATCTGGTCGATGTTATTCTGCAATTAAGAATTTACCCAAGACAGCTTTTGAAAAACACAAATGGATTTTTCATGTTCTTGATTTCTGAGAGCAGTGTTTGTCAAATTTGGTCTTTTTACCACCAAGAATCTATAATAATTGCTTATTTTTAAAACCTATTTGTAGACCCCACTTTAAGAAATGTAGATTCAGTAGGACTGAAGGTGATGCAAGAGTCTGCATTTTATTAAGCCCCCAAGGTAATTCTTTCATACACTCATAAATTCATACACTTTGAAAACCATTGATTATGTTGAGTATGAGACTCTGTTCTGTTTGGTACTTTATTTTGTGGGCATAACTTGGCAAAACCAAGTGTTTTGAAGAAATGAGGTTTTCTCTCCTATTTTGTGAAATTTGTAATTAAAGCCATGTAAAATTATGTAATAATACATTGAGGGCTACAATTGATCAGTGTCTTAAATTCTGAGAATGGTTACTTCAGTAAGAATCAGCATCATTTCAGTCCCTGGAATGTTATTTCCAACACATTTAACTTTGTATGCACACCAAAAGATGACTGATACTTGATATGCCAGTGTATTGTATGTTTTTGTTTTATTTTGTTTACAATTAACCTGAGCAACTAAGGACGAGATTTCTAGTCTTTGTTAGGATTTCACATTGAGATACTTACTTATTTATGCGTTAAGCAAATATTTGATAAGCATCAACTCTTTGGAATACCTTGCTTTAGGTCTTTTAGATAAGTGAGTGAACAAATGGACAACATTGCTTGCTTTTAGTAAACTTAAATTTGCATTAAGACATAATTAACTACATAAAAGTAGCATTGTATAAGCTTACGAGTTATAAAGACAATAAAAAGCCAAGGTAAGCCAAATCTGAAATATGAGGATCAGGAGGAGAATGCAATATTAAATTGATCAAAGTAGGTTTTACTTAGAGGTTGAAGTATGAACAATAGCGAGACAATCAGTCATGTGGATATTTGGAGGAGTGATCCACACAAAGACAGTTTTTAGAGCAGTACTTTCCAATAGACCTTTCTGTGATTAGGGGAATAGTCTGTATCTCTGCCGTCTCATACTGTAAGCACTAGCCACATAATTTCTGTTGAACATGTGAAATGTGGCTAGTGGAGCCAGGGAATAAAATATTTAATTTCAGACTTAAAAAGCCATGTAGGACTAATGGCTACTGTATTGAATAGTGAAAATATAGCAAAGGCTTGAAGGCAGGAGCAGGAGGAAAGACAACCACTATGACTGGTGTGCCAAGAGCAGAGTGACAATAGATAAGATCAAAGTAATACTGAGAAATTATATGAAGCTCCTAAACTATCTGGTGGTGTTGTTCGTAAAGAGTTGCTCTGCTAACCCAAAGGCATTTCAAACTCTGGCAGTTCAAATCCACGAGCAGCTCCTCAGGAGAAAGAAGGATCGTTTCCTACCATGAGATTTACAGCTTCCAAAAACCTGCTGGAAGATCAGCTATGAGTCAGTTCCAGCTCAACGGCAATGAAAAAGTATAAGCCATTGGGAGAGTTTTGAGCAGAGAAGCAATGAGACTTGGTTATTTCCATTGATCTTCCTGTCTATTGCTTTGAAAATATATTAGAGACAAGATGGAAGTAGATTTTTAGCAGAGCAGATAAGAGCTGATGGTGCCACTAATCAAAGTGGTATATAGATATTAGATATATTTTGAAGGAAGAGATAATATCCCCAGAAGGATTGGATGTTTAAAGCAAAAGTAATTAGGAATGCCCTAAAATTTTTAACTATGCGAGGGAAGAGCAGTGATTTCACTAGCTGAGTTGTGTAAAGCAAAGAAAGAACAAATTTTGGGGAAATACACAGAGTTCAGCTTTGAACAAGGTGAATTTGATATGTCTGTCAAATCACCACAAAGAAATGTCACATATGTAGCTGGGTAAATAATTTAAACATTTGAGAGATTAGAGCTGAACTGCTGAATTTAAAAGCCATCCATAGGCAGATGAACTATAGCACTGGAGTTGAGCGCTGGAACATTCCTAGCATTAGCAATCAGGGAAAGAAGAAAAAATTGCAAAGGAGTTTCCAGTGAGGCAGATGAAATACCAAATGACTTAGTATTGTCATGACAACTACAAATAGTGACCCTGTGAACAGCAGATCAAAACCTTGCCCTGTCCTGTGCCATCTTCACAGTCTTTGCCTGCTTGCGCCTATGGTTATAGTAACTTTGTCAATCCACTTTGTTAAAAGTCTTCCTTTCTTTAGGTAACCCTCCACCTTTCCCAGCATGATGGGGGTTTTTTCCCCTTCCAGTGACTGCCCTCTCCTGACAACATGCCCAAAGTATGTGAGGCAAAATTTTGCCATTTCTGTCTCTAAGGAGCACCTTGGCTGCACTTCCTCTAAGACAGATCTGTTTGTTCTTTTGATAGTCCGTTCAGTACTCCTTTCCAACTGGGAACTCAAAAGAGAATTGATTCTTCTTCTGTCATCCCTGTTTATTGTCCAACTTTCAGATGCATAGTAAGCAATTGAAAATATCATGGCTTAAATCAGGCACACCTTAGTCTTTTTTATTTATTTTATTTTATTTTATTATTTTTGTGTGAGTGTACCATCAAATCAGATCTGACTGGTACAGGAGGAGATTGTCCCTCCTTCCTCGGCAGAGAATCTGGTGGATTTGAACCGTGCGCCTCAGGGATTGTAGTTGCAGTTCTTTGCCACTAGGCCACCAGAGCTCCCCTACACCTTAGTCTTTAAACTGACAACCTTGCTTGTTAGTACTTTAAAAAGGTCCATAACAGCAGATTTCAACTCATTATGCCCAGATATGACAGACTAGAACTGCCCCATAACTCTTTTCTCCTACAGAACCAGTGGTTCAAACCATTACATAATGAGGGTCAGATGAAGAAATTAATTTAGGAGGAGGGAATGAGCAACAGCTGTATCAAGTGCTGTTGATAGATTAGACAAGTAGGATAAGGACTTTGGATTTAGCAAAATGGAAGTAATTTGTGACCTTTTGGTACTGAATGTGAGAGCTGTTTGGAATAGGTTCAAGGAAGAATGAAGGGAGAAAAATGGAAAAGTATAGGCAGTAATTTTAAGGAGTTTTGCACAGTGGAAAGTAGAGAGTTAGATGTCTGAAGAAGTAAACTCATAGAATGATGTTTTGTTTAATGTTTTTGGGATTTTTTGCAATAGAAGAAACAGTAGTTTGTTTGATATATGGATGTGAATGATCCAATAGGAAATAGAGAATTGATAAGGAATAAGAGGGAAGTACAATTGATGTGATATGCCTGAGTGGATGGAAGACTTTAAAATGCTAAAGAGCAAGGATGTTGTTTTAAAGACTACGACCCAAGCCTGACCCAAGCAATGGTATTTTTAATTGCTTCCTATGCATATGAAATTGGATATTTAATAAGGAATACTGAGGAATTCATGACTTTGAATTGTGGTGTTGGCAAAGAGTACTGAATATCCCTTGGATTTCCAAAAGAATGAACGGATCTCTTTTCAGTGCACTGCCAGAGTGTTCCTTAGAAACAAGGATGATGACACTTGGTCTCACATACTTTAGGCATGTTATCAGAAGAGGTCTCTAAGTCCCTGGAAATGGACATCCTACTTGGAAAAGCAGGTGATCAATGAAAGAGAGGCAGACCCTCAACAAAGTGGAACAATGACTACAGCAATAAATTTAAGCACAGCTCAGATAGTGGAGATGGAGCAAGATTGTGTAGTGTTTCATTCTCTCTTACATAGGGTCATTATCACTCGGAAATGACTTCACATCTAACAACTAATGACAAGCAAGAAAGTATCTATGAGGGGCTGTATAGATATCTAACACACTAGATAGCTAGACATCTAACACACTAGACTTACCTAGTGGGTTAATAAAGAAGTTGGTTTCAGAAAGGAACCTTCATAGTTAATTTATAAAAGGGAGGAGAATGGATTGTGTAGATGTGGATGCTGAAGAACGGTAAATGTGGTGACAGTCTAAAGTTATTTTCCAATTTCTTTAGTTTTCTCAATGTGATTAAAAACAAAGTCTTCAACTGTGAGTGAGAAATAAGAATTTGATGAGAATTTGAAAAGAGAAGGCAAATTGAGAAATGGTTGTCTAAAATAGGAGAGAGTGGATAAATGTCATTATCCTAATGACTTTAGCAGTATTCCTGAGAAACTGACAGTGGGATTTGAGAGAGAAAATTGCCAGTGATTTACTTAGCACCTGCCAAATAACAGGTTCTATATTCTGTCTTCCAGAAATTAAGATGAGTTGTTTGTATAGAAATGATATGGACGTGAGTAACTTTATACCTTCATTGACCAAATTATAGACAGTTGCAATGAAGTGAATATTGTGATAAAACAAGTCACAAAAGATTTTTTTGTTTCCTAGTGAATATATCTACACAAATGTAATCCATTAAGTATGCAGTAGCATTTTGAAAAAAGCATAAAATACTATGAGAAGTACTACAGTGTGACAGTGACACAAAGACATGAAGTGGCACTTGCTGTTGGAAAATGGTTCTGATAGACTTACTGGACACAAAATTCAACAATCTTCAATTTATAAAAATCATCTCTGTAAAGGGTAATAATAAAGGAAAGCACAGTAAAATGAAATGAGCCTGTATTTGTGAGTAAGTGCTATGTCTAGACCTCTTGTGCATGTGGATGTGAAAGACACTTAAGATGTCTTTGAAATTTAGAATAACAGGGTAATGTTGCTATGTAAGGAGGATGGATTTATAATGTGAATTACGCAGGTGAATGTGAATTACGAGAGCTCTTGATTTTCCAGCTTGTGGTTACTGGGATGAGAAACCACCCGATGAATTTGCCGGTGCAACTAGCTGCAAGCGCCTGTGTGTTTAACTTAACGAAGCAGGATCTTGCTGCAGGGATGCCTGTAAGACTCCTAGCAGATGTGACCCATTTACTACTCAAAGCCATGGAACATTTTCCCAATCACCAGCAGGTAAGCATAAGGGGATGCTCACTGAAGTAGTCCTGTAGGTCTCCTTCTAACCATGAACTACCTCCACCCTTGCATCCTGTTTCAGTTCAGTAGACCAGAGATGGAAGTTCAGATGCCTTTGGAGATTGTAAAGTAATACATTTTTGGTATGCAGGTATTGGAAAGCAGAGAAGTGGAAACTAAAGAGTGTGTTTCTTTTTTGTTTGTTTGTTTTGATTAAAAAGGACATTTCATTTTCCTCCCAAATAAAGTAAACATGAAGATTTCAAAGAGTTTATTGTCTTGATAAAATAAGATGAAGCTTAGAACTGGATCACTTGGCCCTTTCACTTTTTATCTCCCCCCCAGTTCAGAGTGCTTGCATCTTTTGATAGCCAACATTCTTTTAGATCTGCAGTTTGGCTCAACACATTTCAGTCTTAACACAATCCTCTTCGTAGTTTTTGCCTTTTTCTGAGAAATTGGATTGGTCTCCCTAGCATAGCCACACTGCTTCCTAACATAACACCACTTTCCCTGGGCATACAGAGTTGCCCTTCTTGTTCTATGTTACTTTGTGGGGTTGGTGCTTGCCACACTTCATGCAAAATGTCCAGCAAGTTTTGACCATCCACTCAAAAAGGAAGAGTGCATAGCTTGACTACTTTTGTTATGTGCATTCGAGTCACTTGCAACTCATAGCAGCCCTGTGTACAACAGCCCTCAACCCTGTTCTATCTTGAGCCAACTTCATTGTCTCTGACACACCTACCCCCAATACTCTAGTCACTGAGTCGATCCATTTCATCCAGGGTCTTCCTCTCTTGCCCTGTTCCTCCACCATTCCAAGTATGATGTTCCTCTCCAAGGACTGGTCCCTCCTGGCCATATCCCCAAAGTATGTCATACAGAGCTTCAGAATCCTTGCCTCCAAGGAGAAGCTGGTTTTACCCTCTCTAGGATGAACCTGTTTGTTCTCTTAGCAGTCCATGATACATTCAGTACTCTTCTCCAGCACCACAGCTCAAAGGCATTGATTCTTCTTCTATCATCCTTAGTCATTGTTCAGCTCTCTGATGCATAGCAAATAATTGTGAAGACCATGGCCTGGATCAGCCACAACTTAGTCTCCAGACTGACATCATTGCTCTTCAGTACTCTGGAGAGATCCCTGACAGCAGATTTTCACAATGCAATTAGTAGTTTGATTTCCCGGCTACTGGTACCAAGAGTGCCAATTTTGTAGCCAAGCAAGCTGAAAGTATTAACAATCTCAGTCTATCATGATACTGCCATTTGGCCCAGTGGTTAGAATATTTGTTTTCTTGATGTTAAGCTTCAGTCCATATTGAAAGCTGCAGTCCTTGAACTTCTGCAGCAAATGTCTCAGGTCCTCCTCAGTTGCAGTAAGCAAGATTGTGTCATCTACATAACAAAGATTGTTAATAAGTCTTCCTCCCTTCCTGATACCACAGTCTTTCTCATAAAGCCCAGCCTCCTGAATGATCTATACTGCATATAGATTGAAAAGGTGTGGACATAGGATGCATCCCTGGCATACAGCTTTCCTGATTTTGAACCATGCAATGTTTCCTTGCTCTGTTCTGATGACTTCCTCCTGGTCCAAGTATAGTATGCTTCTCGCATAACCACAATCAAGTGTTCTGAGATTCTCATTCTTCCCAGAGCTAGCCAGTATTTAAATCCAAATACTGGTGGAAAATGTGCAAGTCATATATATTTTATTAGGATCTTGAGGTTGTGTTTATCTCAATAAAAAGGCAAAGAGCATCTGCTCTAGACGAGGCATTTTCAAATTATGAGTACAGAGTTGAGCAATATTTTTCATTTCTAGAAGTATGGTGGACTACCTCTGTCCTGTCCATGATGCTCTGGTGTCATAGTTGGTAAGGAGTTATACTGCTGACCCAAAAATTACACCTTTCTGACTGTTCGAATCTACTAGTGTCTCCATAGAAGAAAGATGGACAATTTCCTTCTGCACAGTTTGTGGCCTCTGAAAACCCACTGTAGGGTCATCAAGCCAACTTGATGGCTGTGATAGTCATTTTCATTATGTAACAGTAAAAACGCTCACTGTATTTTTTTTTAAAATTTTTTAAAAGTTTAGTGGCTACCCCAAAAGTTCTATAAGAGACACAAACGCAGGTTATACACATGGACTTCACCTGATGGTATGCATAGGAATCAGATCGAGTACATCTGTGGAAGGAACCGCTGGAGAAGCTCAATATCAGCTGTGAAAACTAGGCCGGGGGCTGATTGTGGAACAGACCACCAATTAC
>NW_006399755.1:8639158-8658648 GCF_000299155.1 Elephantulus edwardii
AACAACAACAACCCCAAAAGTTCAAAACAAATGAAAATGAAATCTAGTATGTTGAATGTAATGTATCATTGAGGACATTTTCACTTGTTAAGACAGTTGCTAAGTTAGATGAAGAACTTTAGACTTTTTATTTTACATTATTTGAAAGTCAGGTGGATTGAAAACAAAACTTGTAACTCACTTTAAGTGTGGAATCTGATAGATCTATGACAACTATGACATTCTTTTTCCTCAAAAGTGTACTTCTTATTGTAAGAATATTGTTCATTCTGTACAATTAAAAAACTGTGAGGAAGGATGGCAATAATAAAGTTTAAAATAAAAAACAATAAGTAGAAAGCAAACATGCTATTGAATTGGAGATCAGCTTTGCCAAGAACTGGTTATTAGAACATTGAATAATATTGTCAAATTTTTTACAAAATTGATCCAGGAAAGCTGAAAGAAAGTACATATAAATCCGATTAGGACCCAATACAAGGAGGGCTAGGTGATGAGTAGTAATTGAGATGGGTTATTTTTAGGATAATAAATATTCTGAAATTGTAATGGTTACACTTTTCTAAGTCATTAACTTATACACATAAAAAAGCAAATTGTATATGTGAATTATTTATCTTAATAAAGTTCTTGTTTAGCTTTGTTCCTGTTTTTATTTAATAAAAAAAGAATACTTGTAATAACACTGTTTGTAATGACAACAAATTGGAACCAACCAGATGTCCTAGGATATTTAAAAGGAATGAATGATGATTGATCTGTAATTCCAGACTAAATTTAGGTTGAACTCTATAAGTTTAGGATTATAAAATTCAGAAAAGCATATGCAAGTAATTCTATCCACTTAAAAGTTCAAAAACTTGTAAATCTATCTATGTGTATGCTACTTAAGGGATGCAAAAATACGCTAAAATAACGTAGAAAACCCCAGACTTCTAAATTAAATATAAATCCTGCTAATGGCATTTCTGAGGAGAGGAAATAGTAAGAAATGAGAAGGGCAAGTGCAGTGTGTTATTTATGCATCCCACCTCTACAAATAAACTAGATGATAAGTACACAAATATTCATTGTATTCTTTTTTTAAAAAAATTATTTTTTGGTGAGCTCTGGTGGCCTAGTGGTAGGAAACTGCATTGCAATCCCAGAGGTGCACGGTTCAAATCCACCAGATGCTCTGCTGAAGAAGGAGGAACAATCGCCTCCTGGACCAGTCAGATCCAATTTGACGGTACACACATAAAATAAATAAATAAAAATTATTTTTTAATTGGTTTGCTTACAAAGTTCCTATCTATTGTATTGCACACTGTTCTTCATTCACATTGTGTTTTATACTATCATTCCACTTCATTGTGTTTTATATCACTATTGGTCTCATTGTATTCTTACTCCTTATACTCTTGCATGTTCTAGTAACTAGCTATGGTGGTTTTTTTAAAAAAAACAACTCCTCAAACTCACTGCTGTTTCTGACCCATAGCAACCCTCCAGTGAGTTTCCAAGACTGTAAATCTAAATGGGAGAAAAAACTTATCTTCTATTCCTGTTTTAGCTAGTTAAACTTAGCAACTCCTTAGTTAATTCAAGCTATGCGTACCTGCATTAAGGTCTGTGAATTCAGACATGGGAGTACATAATGCAGTCTAATGTGGCAAATACCAAAATAGAAATAGGTACTATTTGGAGCATTGAAAAGTCATTTAAAAAATTAGGAGGAAATTTATTATAGAGTATAATGTACCTTAAGCTGTGTTGTAAAAAAAACCCCGGGGTTTAGGACTTTGACTTTCCAAAGAGGGATAATAGAAATGGCTTTATTATCTTGCTTATATCCATTAATCTTGTACAAATTAATGTGTCTGCTTGGATAATGGAGTAGAGAGAAAGCTACTTTTTTTACGTTTTGTAGATGACTCTTCCGATTGCTGAGAAGGTAGATGGATCCCCTAGCATAGAATCCAGCTCATCGCCTTGATTACCTCTACTGAATACCAAACGTAAAGAAAAGCCACCTTCATTAAATATGTATCTACCATTCTTTTTGTTATATAATCTCTATGTATCTTTGATAAAACAAATAGGATATTGGTGTTTTGTTTTTCTTAACTCCTTGACTAGTTGTGCTCTTATTACTGATACTGTTATTATATACCCTTGAGTTGGAATCAACTCATATTTGATCCTCCAGAGGGTTTTGGAGGCTCTAAATTACATGGGAAGAGATTGCTCAACTTTCTTTCTTGGAGCAACTGGTGGGTTCAAACCATGTGCCTTTGAGTTAACAGTACAACTTCTTACCAGTAGGATGTCCCATTAATCTGAATTTTGATTTTGTTCTCTGACCAAATTCTGTAAAATGAATTTTCTTTTTTCAACTATATACAAAGTTTTATAAGATCACTTATCCAGGCTTAAAAAATTAGTAATATGTATTATGAATTTTATTTCCACCCACACCTTATCAAAAACAAGATGTTTCTAGCCCACAACTTATTGTTAATTAAATCAGAACAACCAAACAGCTTACATCTGTTTGTTAATGAAATCAAAACTACCTACCTTCCAGAATCCAACTGCTTCAAGCGAGAGGCTCTTAGGTAGGCTTATTCTTAAATCACAAAGGCTCTGAAAAATTTCAGGAAGTACTGTATGAGCAAGAGCCAGTTGTGATAAAGGAGGAGATGGAAACTGCATTGAAGGAATTGGCAAAATATAAGGCCCCAGGAATCAAAACTGACTTGTTTCAATTAACAGATACAGCCTTGGATGCACTTACCAGTCTATGCCAGGAAATTTGGAGGACAGCTATCTGGCCAATGGATTACAAGAGGTCCTCATTTGTTTTCATTCTCAAGAAAGATGATCCAACTGAGTGTGGATACTATGGAACAATATTATTAATGTCACATGCAAGCAAAATACCGCTGAAGATCATTAAAACAATGCCTGGAACAGTACATAGATAGGGAATGGCCAGAAGTTCAAGCAAGATTTAGACGCCCTGGCACCAGGGATATCATTGCTGATGTCAGATGGATCCTGGCTGAAAGTAAAGAATACCAGAAGAATCTGTTTGTGCTTTATTGACTATGCAAAGGCATTTGACTGTGTGGATCCTAACAAGTTATTGCTAACATTGAAAAGAATGGAAATCCCAGAGCACTTAATCAAGGCCAGTACACTGTTGTGGGAACAGCAAGGGAACACTGCATGGTTTAAAATTAAGAAGGGAGTGTGTCAGGGTTGTATTCTTCCAAAGCTATTCAATCTGTATTCTGAGCAACTTGTTCGAGAAGCTGGACCCTGAAGAGGAATGTGGCATCAGAATTGGGAGGAAACTCATCAGTAACCTGTGTTATGTAGATGACACAACTGTGCTTGCTGAAAGTGAGGAAAACTTGAAGCACTTGTTGCAGAAGATCAAAGAATACAGCCTTCGGTACGGAATGCATCTTGATGTCAAGGAAACAAAGATTCTTAACCATTGGACTGCTAGGAAGCATCATTATAGATGGAGAAAAGATAGACACTGTCCGCAACTTCATCTTACTTGGATCCACAATTAACACCCTTAGTACCATCAGTCAGTAAATTAGGAGATGTATTTTACTGGGAAAGTCTGCAGTTAGGGATCTCTCCAAATTATTGAGGATTATTGATGGCAGTTTGAGGACTGTGAGGTGTCCATTTCAGGTCATGGTCTTTCTAATCACTTACTAGGCATCTGAGAGCTAGACAGTGAATAAGGATGACAGAAGAATAATTGATGCCTTTGAGCTGTAGTGTTGGAGAAGAGTACTAAACATCCCATGGACTGCCATAAGAACAAACAAATAGGCTTTGGAGAAGATGCAGCCATAGTGTTCTTTAGAGACAAGGATGATGGGACTTGGCCTCACAAACTTCAGGCATGTTAATAAGAGGAAAGGTGATGTGATGCTCAGAAAGGTAGTGGTTTTTGCGACGAGAAGGAAGATCCTCTGGTGTATTGACGTGACTGCTGCAGTAGGCTCTAATGTGTCAGGAAGTATACGTATAGCACAGGATAGGACAGAGTTTAGATCTGTTGTTCAGAGGGTTGTGAAGGGTCATACTCAACTTGATGGCGCCTAACAGCAACAACACTTCAAAAGTTTTAATTTTGTTTCCTGAGACTAATGCCA
This sequence comes from Elephantulus edwardii, assembly GCF_000299155.1. NCBI lineage: Eukaryota > Metazoa > Chordata > Mammalia > Macroscelidea > Macroscelididae > Elephantulus > Elephantulus edwardii. Next base: position 8,643,325 of record NW_006399755.1, read on the forward strand.
TTTTCCATTCTGTTATTATGGCATACCTTCATTATGTTGATGAATGTTTTCCCTTCATTCATTTTTATTTAATTGTATTTACTGTTTAAAAAAGTTAGTATCACTGACATCCAAGCAGATATATGCATACACATGTTTATTGCGGCTTTGTTCACAATAGCAAGGAGTTGGAAACAACCTAAGTGCACATCAACAAACGAATGGATAGAGAAGCTGTGGTATATTCACACAATGGAATACTATGCTCCATTGAAAAACAAGGAACTCATGCAATATTATCCAAAATGGGTGGCCCTGGAGGACATTATGCTGAGTGAAGCATCTCAGTCACAAAAGGACAAATACTGCATGGTGCCACTATTGTAAAAGAGGACTGACCTCGAGGTTGGGGAGAGACTGAGAAAGATGGGTTCAATAATGTATACTGCATTGAAAGAGATGATGGAGAAAACTGTTTAAAAGGGATATGTGATTAGGTATATTTGTCATGACAGGATTCTAGAGCAATGGCTACATGGTGGAGTGAACCTGGGGGAGGGTTTGTAAAACAATGAAAGAATTTGTCTTTTACATTTCCAAGAGGGTAGTGTACGAGGGGGTAGGGTTGGGAGGGGAGAAAAGTGCAACAATGAATGAATGGAAATTTTTACTGAAACTAATAGTAAATTTAAATAAAATTTTAAAAAGTTAGAATCAAGTCTGTGAGTCACTCTATTTAGAAGACAATTTGTAGAACACTCGTCCCGTTTCTCTAGTCTACAACCAAGCTACTGTTGAAGTAGAGAGGCTTAAGTTTTTATATTCCTTAGTTCTGCTGGCATAGTTTGTAGGGAATTGAACTGCTCACCCAAAGATGGCAAATTTGATACTGTTTAGACCCACCAGCAGCTCTGCAAGAGAAAGAGAACTCCTGTGAGATTTGCAGCCTCCTAAAACCCATTTGGAGGGTCAGCTATTAGTTGGTTTTGACTTGATGGTAATTAAGTTTGAGTTTTGTATATTATCAGTCATAATTTTCAACCATTGCTTTTACCATTCTCTCATTTTCCACAAAAGACAAGACTGGCCACCAGGAGTGAAGGAGATTAGCAGGAATTTTCTGTGAAGTTTCTTAGCTAATAGAAAAAGACAGGAAAAGAATATGTGCAGGTAAACTTAGGTGGCTCCAGTGTAAGCTGGCCTTTGTAAGTGAGCTGAATAAAGGTTATAAGACGTTATCGGTGTCTTACTAGATTACTCTTTCTTACATCCTTTTCCCCACTTCATAGATGCTAGCTCTTTTAAAAATAACAATAAAGTGTTGTTTTATTTAATTTTTTTTTCCTCTTTGATTTTTTTTTTTAGTTACAGAAGAATTGCCTCCTTTCACTTTGCAGTGACCGGATTCTTCAAGATGTCCCATTTAACAGGCAGGTGATAAACTTAAAATTTAAAATGGAGCAAGATGAATTTTCAAAATTTTTCTTCAGTTATTTCTTAGCAGTTTAGTTAGCCCTGAGGTAAGATTAATTGAATAGATAGGATTGTGCGTTACCTTTCGGAATGCTAGAGCTGTATCTCTAATTTAGTGCTTTACCATTCAGGCTAGCATATTAGCCCCTGTTTTCATAGATCTTTGCTTAAGAATTTATACTGTTTATAGCTACATAATACTGAGGGCTATATGAGCTTTATTGGCCTAGTAATAGGGAGTTGTGTTCCCAATCCAAAGACACATAGTTGAATCTGCCAGCTGCTTGCTCTGTGAGAGAAAGATGGGCATTCTCCTCCTCCTGTGCAATTTACCTCTTCTAAAAACGATGGGTTGTTCCTGACTCGATGGTACTCAACAATAACATATGGAAATTATTATTTTGATGTTAATGAGTAGTTTGACAGATTTAGTCAGATTAATTAGATTAGTCTTTACTTCTTAGTCCTTTTTTGTCCACTTCATATAAGCTACCTCTGTTTTAAAAATAACAAGGGTTATTTTGTTTCATTTTTTTCATATTCTGATCTATTTTTTTATGTAACTTTTTTGGTAATTTTTGATGTATTCTGTTGTTTTGCCCATGGTTTTTTAACTAGTTGAGTTCTAGGTTCGATGTTGGTTTTATTAAAATTATTATTGTATGTCTCTTATTGTTACACTTTCTCCTCACTTACCATCTATATTATTTTCTGAAATTTGGTGTTTACATAAATAAAACAATCTTATCTGCTTAAATCCTGAATGGGTGTCGAGTGAAAGATCACCTTCTTGAACCCAAGTCCTTGAACCCTCCCATCTTAATCCTCTCCTTAGTCTTAATTGTGAATATATTGAAAGAGAGTTAAGAAGAAAAGAACCACAAGTTAGTCATTGCCCTCCTTTCTGATTAGAGCCACTGCTAGAGTCTGTGAGAAGATAGCAGAAGGACACAGATAAGACACTTGAGATCTACTGTCTGGGTACCTGAAGGCCTAGGGCTGATGGGTAGCAGGTGGAAAGACAGCAGGTCATGGTGGAGAGGATTTCCTCCTGGCTGTAAATCCTGACCCAGGAAGTTCTGTCTTTGGTGTGAAGTGGCACAAACCAACTGCCTCACCAACTCCCAAGCCACTGAGCAGAGAGGCAAACAAGCTGCAGGGGAAGGAGCAGCACAATGAGACCACCTCCTGAATGGCTCCTGCAGCCAAGAAGCATTTAGTGACTGAATTTTCACGTAATGCCAATTTCAGCATGATGACTTGATCTTTAGATTCTAATCTTGTCTTTGGGACCTAGATACTGACCTAAAGCTGACCCTCCAGCTTTTCAGGGACAGTGAATCACTCAGGAAGAGACTGCCCATCCTTCTCCCACAGAGTGGGATTCAAACCCTGTACTTTTGGGTTGACAACACCATTCCTTACGGCTTAGCTGACGGAATTCCCTAGTGATAAGTTAGGAGTAAATACGTTCTTATTTATACTGTCTTAGGGAAGAAACTTTTTTTAAAAAAAGCTTAAGGGAGACCATAAAACTTGATTCAATTAAGTATAAGAGGTCTCTATTTTCTAAGATGTTTATTATTTGGAAACTTGATAAGGTCCATCTTTTTTAAAAAAAAAAATCTGAGTTTTTAGTGAAAGTTTAGATTCCCAATGAAAAAATTTTTATGTGTTGTTCAGTAACATTGTTTTACAGTTTTGACATCGTGTCAACATTCTCATTTGTTTCTGCTTTGTTTATTCCATTTCTAGAATCTAGTGTCCTTTCCTCCCTATCTTTTTCCTCCTGACTGCCTTATCTTTGTTTTAGAATACAGGTTGTTCATTTCATCTTCTACAGATAATTTTTTTTTAAGGAGCACTATTCTCTGGGGTCTAATGGTCTAACTGGCAACCCAAAGGGAAGCAGTTTGAATCCTCCAGCTGGCAAGAGAAAGATTGGCAGTCACATTCCAGTTTACTGCCTCTGGAAACCCACTGGAGGGTCAGCTATGAGTTGGTTCTGACTCAATAGGACTTAGCAACATACTCACTATTGATAGTGTTTATTTTATGAGCCAGTATTGAAGACAACCTCTGAGAGTGGTTCACTTCAAAGTTTAGAAAGAGTACCTCTATAATAATCTTATGCATTTTTACGCTCAATAAGTCTAGTAAATTTGGAATATGAAATAACAAATAGTTTTAACTGGTTTCCAAACTCTTTACAAAGTGCTGTCAAAATGAATAAGAAAACATTATCACTAAAATGTCATGCAATTGTTATTCCTTTATCAGGTCAGAAGAATTTTCCATTTCCTTTTCGGTTTTCTTCTAAATTGTAGCACTGTTTCCTAGCTAGAGCTCTGAAACTGCATTCAGAGCCTCCAGAATTCATCTGTGAAACCCTTTGTGTGCTTTCAGGTTTGAAGCAGCCAAGCTTGTCATGCAGTGGCTCTGCAACCATGAGGATCAAAATATGCAAAGGATGGCCGTTGCTATCATTTCCATTTTGGCTGCCAAGGTACCTAAACCCTTGCTAGATAGTTCTTTCTAGGCAGCTGTTTCTCATTACAATTATCATTTCTCCAAAGTCTCTATACCAGGGAGATTAGTAAGCCTCTCTGTCAGCCTTCTTGTTCACTGTGGCAGTATTCCAGGATGCTCAGAGGTTTTTTGTTTTGTTTTGTTTTGTTTTTTTATTTTTTTATTTTTTTTTTAATTTTTATTTTTTTTGATGCTCAGAGATTTTAGTCTGACCTTGGTATCTGTTGCAATAAATGAACTCTTAGACACACATTTACTTTTTCTTCTGCTTGTTTGTAGCTTTCTACAGAGCAGACCGCACAGCTTGGTGCTGAACTCTTCATTGTCAGGGTAAGTCTTAAGATTTTTTACTGTGCAGGCTATTTGCTATTAGGAGCCATTAAATCAACTACAACTCATAGTTGTCCTGTGAGCAACAAATTGGACCTTGCCCTATTCTGCACCATCCCCACAATCTCCACTATGTTCAAACCCATTGTTAAAGTCACTGGATCAGTCCATCCTCTCTTTTGCTGACCCTCTGTCTTTCCCAGCATGATGTCTTTTTTCCAAGTACTTGACCTCTCTTAACAACATGCTGAAAGTCTGTAACACAAAGTATGTGAGCCTTCAAAAACCCTAAGAATAACAGGAATATGGCTGGATATAGTGCAGGAAAATGAGCACATCAAGTTGGAATGTACTAAAAAAGTGAAGAGTGACAGCTGCAAACACCCATTAGTAATTAGAACATGGAATGCACAATGTCTGAATCCTAGGAAAATTGGAAATTGTCAAAGATGAAATGGAATGCATAAAGATCTACTTCTTAGGCATTAGAGAGCTGAAATGGACTGGTATTGGCCGTTTTGAATCAGACAGTTATCTTTTATGCTAGGAATAACAAATTGAAGAGGGATGGTGTGTTCATAATTAAAAAAATATTTCATGCATACCCATGTTTATCACGGCTTTGTTCACAGTAACAAGGAGTTGGAAACAACCTAACTGCCCATCAACAAACAAATGGATAGAGAAGCTGTGGTATATTCACACATTGGAATACTGTGCTGCATTGAAAACCAAGGAACTCATGTAATGTTATTCAAAATAGGTGACCCTGGAGGACATTATGCTGAGTGAAGTATCTCAGTCACAAAAGGACAAATACTGCATGGTTCCACTGTTGTAAAACAGGACTGACGCTGGGGTTGGGGAGAGACTGGAAAAGAGGGATAAATAATATATACTGCATTGAAAGAGATGAGGGAGAAAACTGTTTAAAAGGGATATGTGATTAAGTATTTTTGTCACCACAGGAGTCGAGAGCAAAGGCTGCATAGTGGAGTGGACCTGGGGGGATGAATTGTAAAACAATGAAAGAATTTTTCTTTTACTTTTCCAAGAGGGTAGTGTACTAGGGGGCAGGATTGGGAGGGGGGAAAAGTGCAACAATAAATGAATGGAAATCCAAAGTCTCTGTAAATTTTCATTGAAATGAATAATAAATTAAAAAAAAAAATCTCAAGATCCATCGTGAAGTACAATGCTAGGAGTAGATATGATACCATCTTTACACATACCAAGAAGATCTGTTAACACATACATACACACTAATCCCTAAATCCAGAGATGAAGAAATTGAGGATTTCTACGCAGTCTAAAATTTATCAAATGTGCAATCAAAATGCATTAATAATAATTGGTTACTGAAATAAAAAAGTTAAAAACAAAGGACGACTGATACGGCTTTGGTCACAGAGAGGCTAGAGAGCACATGATAGAATTTTGTGCAATTAATTATTTTATTCCTTGCAAATACTTATTTTAAAAAACAAATGGCAGCTATACCTACATAGATCTCGCCTGTTGAACTGCAAAGGAACCAGATTGATTACATCTATGGAAAGCATCAGTGGAGAAGCCCAATGTAAGGAGTCAACACCAAGCTGAGAGCTGACAGGAACAATTATCAATTACTCATGTATAAGTTTAAATGAAAGGTATTTCACTAGAAGGAAAATACAACCTTGAGTCTATCCTAATTAAATTAAAATGCAATCTCAAAAGTCACAAAATTCACTCATTGCATTTAAGTTAGAACCAACTCACAGCTGACTCCCAACTAGGTTTTCAATGGCGGTAAGCATACAGATTTCTTTCTTCTGTGGAGCAGTTACTAGGTTCGAACCACCTGCCTTTGGGTTGATAGTAGAACTCCTTTAATTGAACACTGATGGCCAAAGCTTCTGAAAAGTACTTGCTGATAATGAGGAGAACTTGAAACAGTTGGCTGCAAAAGGTTAAACACTGAAGCCTTCAATACAGATTGCAACTCAACAAGAAAACAAAAATCTTAGCCATTGGACCAAAAGGCAACATCATTATAGAGAGAGAGACAAGATGGAAACTGTGAATGACTTCCTCTTACTTGGATCTACAAATGGTACTTGTAGTCCACAACTTGTTATTAGCAGTCAGGAGATGAGACGTATTGTACTCGTAAAGTATATTGTTAAGGACCTCTCCATATTATTGAGGGGCAATGATGTCAATTTGAGTACTAAAGTGCACCTGATTCAGGCCATGGTCTTTTCCGTCACTTACGAATCTGGGAGCTGCAAGATGAATAAAGATGACAGAAAAACAGTTGATCCCTTTGAACTGTGGTATTGGAAAAAAGTACTGAATAGACTGCCAAAAGAACAAACAGGTAAGTTTTGAAGAGGGTGCCGCCAGAGCGCTCCTTGGAGTCAAAGGTGATTAAACTTCATCTCACGTGCTTTCCTAGGAGAAGTTATTCTTTGGAGAAGAACATCATGCTTGGAAAGGTGGAGGGATGGCAAGGAGAGGAAGACCTTCAACAAGTGTCTTCAGCAATAAGCTTGAGTGTGTCAGATTGTGAGGAGAGCACAAGATAGGACAGGGTCATTCATACTGTCACGGTGAGTCTTACTCAACTCGATGGCACCTGACAATAAAATGACTGAAGACTAAATGAGGTGTGAGGGTAATATCATCCACCAAGAAAGCAAAAGATCATTATTACAAAGATAGGATCACACAAAAAGACCAAAATAGATGTTAGAAAATACTCTAAAACTTAGAGTAGAGCATAAAGAATCCAAGGCAAAGAGAAGAAATCCTGAAGAGATATGAAAAAAGATTTCAAAGGGCATTTTGAGAAGACAGCAGAGTATTATAATGAAATGTACAAAGAACTGGACTTAGAAAACCAAAAAAGAACAACATACTAGGCATTTCTCAAGATGAAGAACAGATTGCAGCTTAGAGTTGGAATACTAAAGGATTCAGTAGGCAATATATTGAATGATGCAAGAAACATGACAAAAAGATGCAAAGAATATACAGAATCATTGTACCAAAACCCAAATTAGTCAGTACAGAACCATTTCAAGAACCGAAGATAATGACACTGACACTAAAATACACAGGGCTATTCAAAACAAGTTTTCCAGTGTTACGTGTTTCCTGACATTTTGGTGGCTTTGATGTTGTTATGGTGCCATTGAGTTGCTTGCGATCGATAGCAACCCTGTGTACAACAAGCCGGAAACCTGCTCTATCTATCTTGTGCCAACCTTACTGTCTGTGACACACCAACCCTCATTACCCAGTCACTGTATCAATGATCTCCCTCTCTTTATCCATCCCTACACCCTCCCAAGCATAACGTCCCTCTCAAAGAACCAGTCCCTCCTTGTAACATGCCCCAAGTATGTCAGATGAAGCCTCAGAATCCTTGCTTACAAGGAGCAGGCTGGCTTGACTCTGTCCAGAACGAACATGTTTGTCTTTGATATTGTTTTTAAAATGTTACTTATATACAGTCTGTTCATTGCTGTATAGAGGTAACTTGTGGTTGCTGTGGTGTTAAACACTGTGACACTGATGTGCCAAATGTGATAATGGCTACCCATGGTGGACTGTGTTTGGTGGAGCTTCTCGATTAAAACAAGCTTGGAAACAGCAGTGGCATCCACTTCTGAAATGGCTTGCCTCCAGAAAGTCTATGAACAGTGCTCAGGTCTTTTGTTCATATTGTCACTATAAATCATCAACAACTACACGGCACCTCACAACAACAACAACATGTATGGACTTAGTTCGTTTGCACTTTCTCTTAATTCAGATCATTTTTATTCCTTCACAAAAATAGAAAGAACTCTGATCCAAGAGTCAGATAACCTATAATCTAACCTTCTAAACTCAGTTTTTGAAGTTAGAGAAGTTACTGTAACCATTAGGATCTAAATAAGGCTTAAGATCACATACGGCTCTAAAATTCTATAATTTTGTGATTCATGAAGAAAATACGAGTTTCTACTCTAGACATAGATTGTAGTCAGAAGAAAATAAGGAACTGATGTTATTTTTCTTGCCTATAATGCAATTGAGAGTTAAAATCATATATTCTATATAATATATAATTCAATTATGTTTTCTATCTGTTCATTGTTGTTGTGTATCATCAAGTTGGAGCTGACCCTCCAGAAGGTTTTCTGAGGCAGTTTATCACAGGGGAGGAGATTGTCAATCTTTTCCAGTGGAGCACCTAGTGAATTTAAAACGCATGCCTTCGGGATTGCATCCCAGCCTCTTACCATTAGGCCACAAGAGCTCTCCATGATATATATTTTACATATTAAGTAATAAAAAAAATGGGATGAAAGGGAATCTTTAAGAAGAATAACTATACAAGATAAAGGTACACAACCCAATTGCAAAATGGACACAGGATATGAGCAGATATTCACCAAAGAAGACATTAGATGGCAGACAAACACATGAAGAAATGTTCAAAATCCTTAGCTCTAAGAGAGATGCAAATCAAAACAACTATGAGATATCATCTCACCCCAATAAGAATAGCAAAATTTAACAGAACAGCAAACAACAAATGTTGGTGAGGTTGTAGAGAAACTGGAACCTTTATTCACTGTTGGTGGGAGTGTAAAATGGTACAACCACTGTGGAAGGCAGTATGGTGCTTTCTTAAAAAGTTGCAAATAGAAATACCATTTGACCCAGCAATTCCATTACTGGGAATTTATCGTAAAGAAACCTTAACTGCCACCCAAGCAGATATATGTACACCTATTTTTATTGCTGCTTTGTTCACAATAGCAAAGAGTTGGAAACAATCCAACAAATGGATAGAAGCTGTGGTATGGTCACACAATGGAATATTATGCAATATAGAAAACCAAAGAACTCATGAAATATTATACAGAATTGGTGACAATGGAGGACATTATGCTGAGTGAAATATATCTCAGGCACAAAAAGACAAATACTGCATAATGCCACTGTTATAGAATAGGACTGAGATGGGGGCTGGGAAGAAACTAAGAAAAGAGATAAATAATGTACATGGCATTGAAACAGATAAGAGAGAGAACTGTTTAAAAGGAATATATGATTAGGTATTATTGGCATGACAAGAGCCCAGAATAAGAGTTGCATAGTGGTCCGGGGATGGGGGTGGGTGGGGAGGGACAGCTCTGTATAACAATGAAATAATTTTTTTTCCAAAGAAAAAAGTGAATTGGCGGTGGGGAGGGGAGCAGGAGGAAAATGTGCAACAATGAATGAATGAATGAATGGAAATCTAAGTTCTTTATAAATTTTTCATTAAAATTTTTTTTTAAAAAAAAAGTAAATTAATATCAAGTAAACAAAGATTCTCACCACTGGGCCAATTGGTAGCATCAGGATGGATAGTGAAGATATTGAGATTGTTCATTGTTCACAGCTTTAGTTTGCTTGGCTCCACGGTCAACACCCTTGGCACCAGCAGCCAGGAAATTAAAAGATATATTACGATGGGAAAGTCTGCTGTTAGGAACCTCTCCAAAATACTGAAGAGCATTGGTGTTGCTCTGGAGACTAAGGTGCACCTCGTACAAGCCATGGTCTTTGCAATTACTTGCTATGCATCAGAGAGCTAGACAATGACTAGGGAGGATAGAAGGAGTATTGATGCCTTTGAGCTGTAGTTTTGGAAGAGAGTATTGAATATACCAGGGACTGCTAAGAAAATGAACAGGTTGAACCTAGAGAGAGTTAAATCAGGCTGTTTCTTGGAGGCAAGTATTCTGAAGCTTTGTCTGACATACTTTGGACATGTTACAAGGAGGGACCAGTCATTGGAGAAGAACGTCATGCTTGGGAGGGTAGAGGGACAGCGCAGAAGAGGAAACCCTCTATGAGGTGGATTGATTCAGTGACTAGGAAAATGGGGGAAGGTGTGTCGAAGACAGTGAGATTGGCAGGACAGAGCAGGACTCTATCTGTCCACCCTTCAGCTTTCTGATTTAAACAAGCTTGGAAGCAGGAGTAGCATCCACTTTGGAAATAGCTTGCCTCCAGAAACTTATGAACATGGAAAAACTATGAAAGTTATACAAATGTTCAGATCTTTCATTCATAGGGTCATTCATTACGAGTTGTCTGCCACTCGAGGGCAATTACCAGCAGCAGCAGCAGCAGCAGCAGCATAGAGAGAGCTTTGTTGGTCTAGTGGATAGAAAGTTATGCTACCAAGCCATAGGTTCAAAGTGGAACTGATAAATTGAGGGTTATTTCCAGTTCTATTATTAGCTATGCAGTTTTGAAGAAGTCTAAGAATTTTCTTAGGGGGTGATTAAAAAAATACTTTATAGATTCTTGAATGTTAAATGAGAAGGGGAAAATAAATTATAATAGAAGGAATAGATAGTAAGTAACTAGCACAAAATAAACTGTTCCTGGTGTTACAGTGGTATCTAAAGAGGAGAAAATGAGACATTGGAGCACAAGGCTATGAGCATTTCTCTGAAATAGAAGCTCTAGAGAGTAAGAATAGCACAGTACCAACAGCAAAAAACAAATAAAGAACCTTTAGCCCAACCCCATGTTGCTGCTAGAGCTACACCAACAACAAGAGGTTTGTTTATTCATTGCTGACTCATAGTTATTTTACCAACAATGGGTTTTATTAGAGAATTGAATGGGGGAGGCAAAGTACCTCTCATAAGTCCAGGCTTTAGCCCAATGGTTCCAAGGCACAATTCCTCAGTAAATCCAGGCTCTGGTTTCAGTTCAGCAGTCAATTCCAAATCATCTAGCCAAGTTTGCCTCATACTTCTTGGTGTTGTTGTTGTTAGGTGCTGCCAAAGAGAATACAACTCATATCAACCCTATGAACAAAAGACCTGAACCCTGCTCTATCCTTCACCATCCTCACATTTCCTGATACACAAGAACCCATTGCAGCAGTCACTGTGTCAGTCTACCTGGTTGAGGGTCTTCCTCTCTTTCATCACCTCCCTACCTTTCCCAGCATCATGTCCTTCTCCAAAGAACAGCTCCTCGTAGCAACATGTCCAAAGTCTGTGAGGTGAAATCTCATTCTTGCCTCCAGAGAACACTCTGGCTGTACCCTCTCCAAGATGTGTGTTTCTTCTCTTGGCTGTCCATATATGTTTTGTACTCTTCTTCAAAACCACAGCTCAAAGGTGTCATTTCTTTTTCTGTCAACGTTTTTCATTATCCAGGTCTCAGATGCATGACTAGTAGTTAGAAAGACCATGGCCTGAATCAGACACACCTAAGTTCTCAAACTGACATTGTTACTCCCCAATATTTTGGAAAGGTCCCTAACTGCAGATTTTCCCAGTGCAAGATAATGCACATTATTTCCTGACTGCTGGTACCAAGGGTGTTAATTGTGGATCCAAGCAAGATGAAGCTGTTGACAGTTTAAATCTCCTCTCCATCCATCATGATATTGCCTATCAGTCCAATAGTAAGAATCTTTGTTTTCTTGGCATTGAGATGCAATCCATACTGAAGGCTGCATTCCTTGATCTTCTGCAACAAGTGCTTCAAGTCCTCTTCACTTTAAGCAAGGAAGGTTGTATCATCTGCATAACACAGGTTATTGATGAGTCTCTCTCCAATCCTGATGTCACACTCCTCTTCATAGAGTCCTGCTTCTCAGATAATTTGCTCGGCACCTGGATTGAACAGATTGCCTCAGAGTAGTTGTAACCAGTTATATCCAGCACAGTTTGCCTCCAAGCAGGAACAGCAAAACCTTTAACTGTGACCGAAACACAGGCAAGAAACCTCAGATCACACCTTGTCACAGTTTGTCCACAGAAATGTCACAATTTCTCCAAAACCATGACCAAAGTCTCACTAAAGGGTCTGCTCCAGTCTCCCTCAAGCCTTGCTGCCATAAGTCTTGCTCGTCTCTAGTCTTGCAGCTCAGTGTGGAAAAGCACTCTTTCTCTGATCCTAGTCCCAGAGCTGGTGCTGATTTGCAAGACTGTGTGTCTGTAGTTAAGGTAGCTGAATACCATGAGGACTAACTAAAGGCTAAAAACAGCCAACATCGCAAGTGGTTAAAGTATTCTATTTCTAACTAAAATGTTGATTCTTTATACCCACTGGCTATTCTATGGGGAGGGATGTGACAGTCTGTTTTCAAACAATTTATAAATTTAGAAATGCTAATGGGCAACATAATGATAGATGGATAAAGAACTGAAACAGTCAATTATTTCATCTTACTTAGATCCACAGTCAGCATCCCTGGTACCAGTTGTTGTTGCCATCAAGTTGAGTACAATTTATAGTAACCCAAAGATCTGAAACCAGTCCTGTCCGTTCCATTCTCACATTTCCTGGAACACAAGAACCCATTGCAGCAGTCACCTTGTCAGTCAACCTGGTTGAGGGTCTTCCTCTCCTTCTCTGACCCTCCACCCTTCCCAACATCATGTCCCTCTCCAAGGAATAGAACCTCCTAACAACATGCCCAAAGTATATTAGGCAAAGCCTCATCATTCTTACCTCCAAAGAGCACTCTGGTTGCATCCTCTCCAGGACATAGCTATTCATTTTCTTGGTCGTCCATGGAATGTTCCGTGCTCTTCTCCAACAGCAAAGTTCAAAGGTGTCAGTTCTTTTTCTGTCATCCTTATTCATTGTCCAGCTCTCAGATGCATAGCTGTAGTCAGAAAGATGATGGCCTGAATCAGACGCACCTTAGTTCTCAAAAACAATAATGGTGGTAGTGAAAGCAAACATTTATTTTTGACCTTTTAATTATCACTCTTAATGTATAATTGAGAAGCTACAGAAAGGGGTAAAGAGTGCTACACAGCTGGTCAGGGACAGAGATTCTATTTCTGTATAACCAGCCTGATTCTAATGCTATACTTTAACCATTAGCCCATTAAGTTACCTAACTGTACTTAGATTATTTTTCTTTCTTCATTTTTCCCTTGTATTAGGTAGTACCTTTAATAATAATATTCATTTTAAAAAAATAACTGATTCAGCAGAGGTCTCTTTTACCCTCAAAACTATAAAAGTGAAAAGCTATGGTAGAAATAATTTACAGAGTTTCAAAACTATCCTTTTTGTATTTCTTAAGGAAAATTTAGGGAGTTTTGGTGCACTAATGGCAGAAATTATGCTGCCAACCCAAAGACAGGCAGTTCAGATTCACCTATTGCTCTCTGAGAGAAAGTTAGGCAGTCTACATCCATGAGTTTTCCAGCCTCTGAAAATCTGCTGCAGAGTCAGCTGAGTTGGTTCCAACTCAACAGCAATGAGAGAAAATGAAAACTTGATTAGGTGGAATAGGCCTTGCCCTTTATACTGTTTCTTATAGATTTGAGGGCTATGATCATATTTCTTCTACTCCATTAATGCCTGCCTATTTGGATTAACTGTACTATAAAATAGGAGCTCTTGTGGCCTAGTAGCAGGAAACTACACTACAGTCCTAAATGCACATGTTTCAAATCCACCAGCTGCTCCATGGGAGAAGGATGGAAAATTTCCTGTGTGTTTAATTGGCTCTGAAAACCCACTGGAGGGGTAACTATGGCTCGGTTCTGACTGACGGCACACAATAACAGCATACTACAATATAGAATATAGTTTGCTGATGCTTAATAATTACTAGCTTCATATGCTTTTTTCTTCCACCTTTCCTTATCCCAAGATATGAAGTATATCCAAAGCTTATGCAATTGTGTAAGATAGTTGTCCTAATATTTTAACATTTTGCTTTCAACTGTTATTTAGCGTTGACTAGAGAAGGAGATATAATCATAATATAAGAAGATAATTATTTGTAAAGATTCTGAGATATTTTTTTCTGTTTAAAATAGTTTCAGCCAAAGATCCCTTTGAAGTACTTATTTTAAGGAAAATACTGTAAGCCATTCCCTTAGGGACTTGCAGTTATTACAATTCAATAATGAGAACTTTTTTTCTTTTAGCAACTTCTTCAAATAGTGAAGCAGAAAACCAATCAAAATTCAGTGGACACTACTTTGAAGTTTACATTGAGTGCGCTTTGGAACCTCACCGATGAGTCCCCAACCACGTGCAGACACTTTATTGAAAACCAAGGGTTAGAGCTCTTCATGAGAGTCCTTGAGGTTAGAATGGAAATTGAGTCTATGATTTTGACACTTAGTGATGGATTGATTATGTTTGGTTCTTTGTGTATTTACAGATTTCTCTTCTTTTTTACAGTCCTTCCCTACTGAATCATCCATTCAACAGAAAGTCCTAGGACTTCTGGTAAGATAGAAGCATTTTCCTCTAGAATTTCAAGCTGTAATTATCTTCTGAGAAAATACCCTGAAAGTAGCTGCTAGGATACAACAAACTGTTAAATGACATTGGAAAATACATAAAATGTAGTTATTATGTGAAAAATACAGTCTATAAACTTGCAGATATTATTAATATTTTAGTCACATTAAAAGGAAATATATATACTTTTTTTGTTTTATGTTGTACACAGATTTAAATTGGAATTTTTACTTTTTAAATTTTATTTTTATTAAATTTTATTAATTTTCATAAACATTTACAGAGATTTTGGATTTCCATTCTTTCATTGTTGCACTATTTTTCTCTATCCCCCACAGTTCGTTCCTCTTTTTTTCCCCCCCTTGAAAATCTGTTTTAATTGTCCCATTGCCACAGTGCTTCTCAAAGCCAGTTCTGATTAATCTCCTTTGTCAGTGTATCCTTTGCCATTCCCTATGACTCCTCGCTGAGAGAGACTTCACCCTGATTCTTAAGGAAAAGGGGATGGTGTATTCTCTTAGCTACTCCCTGATGAAAAGGGACGCTGTAGGTTTCAGGGTGAAGATCTTCTCTCACTATTCTAAAGGGCCCCTTTGGCAATAGGAAACACATAGTTTATTGTGGAGATTGATTTTGGAATTTAGATGCACTGTTATTAATTGTGCTTAGCCGTGCATGTTCATATCCTTGAAGATGTATCATGGAACTGTTGCAGCCTAAAAGACACAAATTTAACTA
>NW_006399755.1:8665363-8668491 GCF_000299155.1 Elephantulus edwardii
CATGGGAAAGTCTGCTGTTAGGGACCTCTCCAAAGTACTGAAGAGCAATCAAGTCTCTCTGGAGACTAAGGTGCGTCTGATACAGGCCATGGTCTTTGCTATCACTTGTTATGCATCAGAGGGTTGGGACAATGACTAAGGAGAATAGAAGGAGAATTGATGCCTTTGAGCTGTGGTTCTGTAGAAGAGTATTGAGAGTACCATGGACTGCTAGGAAAACAAACAGATTCATCCTGGAAAGGGTTAAACCAGGCTGCTCCTTGGAGGCAAGGATTCTGTGGCTCTGTCTAACATACTTTGGACATGTTGTAAGGAGTGAGCGGTCCTTGGAGAAGGACATCATGCTTGGTAGGGTGGAGGGACAGCGCAGGAGAGGAAGGCCCTCAGTGAGGTGGATTGATTTAGTGACTGGGGTAATCAGGATGGGAGTGTCAGAGGCAGTGTGATTGGCACAGGATAGAGCAGAGTTTAGGGCTGTTGTACATAGGGTTGTTATGAGTTGCAAGTGACTCAACGGCACATAACAACAACGACATTATTAATGCAATCTTATGTATTTCCTTTCATATCTTTCACCTCTATCTGTTTTTTAATATTCTAACTTAATTTTCTAGATCAGAGAGCACACTTAGCTTGATTTGATACATCTTAAATTTATTGAAAGTTCTTTGAGGGTCAGAATAGTCTATCTTAGAAATGTGCTCTGTGCCCTTGAGAAGAATGTATACTCTGCTGTTGTTTGTTATGTTTTTTCTTTTTAGATGCTTTCAATTTGTTTCTCAGTTTGTAACAGAAAACACTGTTTGATCCTGCACCATCCTCACTGTCACTGCCGTGTTTGAGTCCTCAGTTGCAGCCACTATTTCAGTTCATTTCTTTTCTGTCGTCTTTGCTAACCCTCCTCCTTACCACAGACATAATGTCCTTCTTTAAGTCCCTTCTTATAACTTGTACAAAGTATGTGAGATGACGTTTCATCATCCTTGCTTTCTCAGGGAATATTCAGGCTGTATTTCTTCCAGGACAGATTTGTTTGATCTTCAGACATTCCATGGTATAGTCATTGTTCTTTACCAACACCATATTCCATCACAGTCTTCATGATTGGTTGTCTAAATTTCATATAGATTTTATGCAATTTCATATATCTCATAACTTGAATCAGGTTCACCTTAGTTCTCAGAGTGGAATCTTTTGTTCTTAAAACATTTTAAAGATATTTTTACAGCATGTTTTCCCCATAGAATATATAATTTTATTTTTGGGGGGTTTTTTTTGCAGCTTTTACGGCTTTTTAGCACAAATTAAATGTGCAAGCAAGCTTTCTTTTCATTTCCTTTGCTGCACAGTCTGGCATTGAGATTGGTGACTCTAATGGCCAGCTGGGCTGCTCTTTCCATGATAGCTTTGTGGTTGTTGGAGGAAACATTCTGAACAATCTCAGTACAGTAAAATTTGTTGCACATCAGTACCATTTCCAGCTTCTTGACATGTGGAGTAGGAATTTGCAGAAGCCACTGGACAGCATACTTTGTCTTCTTGTTGCTCCTGTAACCAAAGTTGGGCATCAAGATCTGGCTCTTAAATCTTCTCTGAATCCTGTTGACTATGTCTCTGGACTTGAGCCAATTACCCTTAATTTTAACATAATGGTCTGACTGGTGAACTTCTTGGTTGTCTTTTTGACAATCTTTGGCTTAACCAGGGATTTGAGGGTAGTCATTACACCAGCAGGAACTGACCGCCACCTCCTTAGACAGCACCAAAGGAGATCATACCCTTTGATTTCTTGTCTGCCTCCTATATCTAGACCACAAAGTGGTGGTCCAAACAGACCAAGGAAATAGTACTTCATGGTTTAAACACATGAAGGATGTGCATTAGAATTGTATCCTTTCTAGTGCAACAATGAATGAATAAAAACCCAAAATCCCTGTAAATGTTCATTAAAATTAATAAAATTTAATAATAAAAAATAAAAATTAAAAAAATGTATCCTTTCTTCGTGCGGATTCAGTAAGTATGATGAGCAGATCATTTGAGAAACTGGACTAGATAAAGATGAATGTACCATCAGAATTGAAGGAAGACTCATCACAACCTGTGCTGTGCTGATGATATGAATTAGTCTTGTTTGCTGAACGTGAAAAGGCACTTACTGCAGAAATAAAATAAAAGACTATATAGCCTTCAGTATGGATTGCACCTCACCCTAAAGTAAACAAAAATTTTCTCCACTGGACCAATAAGCAACATCATGATAAATGGAAAAAGAAGGGTGAATCCACAATCAACACCTGTGGTAGCAACAGTCAAGAAATCAAAAACATTTTGTATTAGGGAAATCTGCTGCTAAGGATCTCTTTAAAGTGCTAAATAACAAGGATGTCACTTTAAAGACTAAGGCACACTTGATTGAAGTCATTTTATTTTCAGTTGCTTCGTATGCATGTGAAAGTTGAGCAGTGAATAAGGAAGACTGCACAAGAGTTAATGACTTTGAATTGTGGTATTGGTAAAAAGTATTGAATATATCATGGACTATCAGAAGAACAAACAAATCCATCTTTGAAGAATTGCACCCAGAGTGTTCCTTAGAAGCAATGATGGTTACATTTCATCTCATATACTTTAGGCATGTTATCAGGAGGGAACAATTTCTGGAAAAAGATTTCATGCTTGGAAAAGTAGAAGGTCAGCAAAACAAAGGAAGACTTGAAACAAAATTGACACAATGTTGGCAATGTCATTTTAATTAAACACAGCCTAGAGATTGTGAGGATGTCAAAGGATCTAGCAGAATTTTCTTTTGTTCTACATAGAGTTCTTGGTACCTAACAAAAGACAGTTTGCCCTCATCTTTCTTAGGTTTTCCACATAGTTCAGAACCACTAATCACATCATCATTACGGTATATTTACCCTTTTCTGCCTTCTAGATATATCACATTTAACCTGGCTTTCCTCTGTGCTTCTTGTTGCTTCTCACTTTATCCAGAGCACACAGATGTATAAATTTGAACCACAGTTTGCACAGGGCAGGTTCATGGTTATACCTTATAAGGAAAGATTTTTCTTTTGGAGCAGAACCCAGATTTTTTTTTTCTATAATTATATTTTATTAATTTT
>NW_006399755.1:8668706-8709706 GCF_000299155.1 Elephantulus edwardii
TCTCTCACTACTCTAAAGGGCCCCTTTGGCAGTAGGAAACACATAGACTATTATGGAGATTGATTTTGGAATTTAGATGCACTCTTGTTGATTGAGAACCCAGATTTTAAATAGATAGTCCTTCCATTCACATGTCCTTGACAGTTTGTGCTTTTATTAAGAAGTAATTCTTTGAAAATCTTAACCTTATATGAGAAATCTCAGTTCTAGTTTATTGTCCTCACCTTCTGCCCTTGCATGGCTATTAAAAACCCAGCTCTCCTTCTCCCACATGTCAGTGGGGAACCTAACTGTACTTTGTTTCTCTTTGCATTTTGACCTTAGTAGTTAAAGTTACATATTTAAAGGATGTTATCTATTTTTCCTATTCATATAATTTCTAGATTATTTTTCCCCCTAGGTATTTTATAGTAGAAAGATCATGCTCTAAAAAATGAATGTTTCTTTATTGTTTGGAGAAGAAAGGAAAAAAACCATAATCACTCTATCTTAACAAAGTGGTAGCTTTCATGTTTTGTCCAAGTACATGTTTAAATCATTGTAATTGCTGTTCTGCCTTATTGTTGTTGTTGTTATGTGCCGTTGAGTTGTTTGCAACTCATAGCGACCCTGTGTACAACAGCCCTAAACTGTGCTCTATCCCATGCCAATCTCACTGCCTCTGACACAGTCATCCCGATTACCCCAGTCACTGAATTAATCCACCTCATAGAGCATCTTCCCCTCCTGCGCTGTCCCTCTACTCTACTCAGCATGATGTCCCTCTCTGAAGACCTGTCTCTCCTTAAAACATGTCCAAAGTATGTCAGACGAAGCCCCAGAATCCTTGCCTCCGTAGTGAAGTCATTTAGCTATTTTCTATGCATATTAATTTAATTTTATGTCTTCTTTTCTTACTAGAACAATATAGCTGAAGTACAAGAATTGCATTCTGAGTTAATGTGGAAGGATTTTATAGACCACATCAGTAGCCTTCTACACAGTGTTGAAGTAGAAGTCAGTTACTTTGCCGCTGGAATTATTGCCCATTTAATATCCCGAGGTGAACAAGCCTGGACATTGAGCCGTAGCCAAAGGAATTCTCTTCTGGATGATCTGGTGAGATCATTTGATATTTTCTTAAAACAAAAAAATGTTCATAATGGCTAACTATCAGAGCCTTATGCTGTAAAAGTGGAGTACTAAGTAAATATTATAATCTTTCTTATATCTTACAGCATTCAGCTATTTTGAAATGGCCAACTCCAGAATGTGAGATGGTAGCATACAGGTAATTATCATAATTATTATTAATTAACCTAGCAATATAATAAGTTTCTTGCCTAGAGATTATTTCATGTGTGTGTGTGTGTGTGTGTGTGTGTGTGTATAATTTTCCCTTCAGCTAGCCATCTTAGAACTAGCTTTAAATGAGACAAAGTATTTTGTCTTAAATGACAACTGCCAGATAATGTATACTTTTGAAAGTCAAGATGAATATGCCATGATACTTGTACATAAGAATCCTATAATCTAATTACATAGACCAAATATGAATCAGGCATATTTCACAATTATGCTATGAAATTAAAGATGAATTAATTTAAATCTGCACTGGGAAATCATAAAAATTATCTGAAGAAGGTGATTTGTGAACTGATTTTTTTTAAGATTAGTGACAGGAAGTTTTAGGGGGAAAACAGCAATATATCAATGCAGAGGGATGTAAAACAACATAACACATTGAGAGAGCTAGAAGTAGCATCATATTGTTTTGGGGAAACATTTTAGTCCTTTGTTGATATGCATACTTTATACCTAGCTATTATATAAATACCTTTTATAAGAAACATCAGTGCAGATTATACACATGAATTTCACCTGATGGTATGCACAGGAATCAGATTGATTACATCTGTGGAAATTCAGTATCAGCAGTGAAAACTAGGCCAGGTGCTGTATGAAACAGACCATAAACTGCTTATATGCAAGTTCAAATTAAAACTAAAGAAAATGAAATCATATCCACAAGAATCAAAATTTGACCTGTAGTCTATGTCCCATGAATTTAAAAACCAACTCAGGAATAGGTGTGAGTCATTGAACACTAGTGAACGAAGACCACAGAAGCTGTGGGAAGATATCAAGAATATCGTTGATGAAGAATGCAAAAAGTCATAACAAAGAAGGAAGAAGACCAAAATGAATGTCAGAAGAGACTCTGAATATTGCATTAGGATGCTGAGAAGCCAAAGCAAAGGGAGGGAATCAAGAAGTTAAGGAACTGAATAGAAGATTTCAAAGGGCTGCTCGGGAAGACAAGGCAGAATATTATAATGAAATGTGCAAAAGGCTGGAGTTCCTTCTTAAACTGAAAGAACCAAAGAATAAATTGAAGCCACGAGTTACAATGCTTAAGGATGCTATGGACAGAATATTGAATGATTTAGGAAGCATTAAAAGAAGATGGAAGGAATATTATATATAATGACAGAGTCATTATACCAAAAAGAATTGGCTGACACAGAAGAATTTCAAGAAACAACATATGATCAAGAAGCAATGGTGATGGAGGAGGAAGTGCAGGCTCCTCTGAAGGACTTGGCAAAAAAAAAATAAATAAATAAAGCACAAGGAATTGATGGAATACCAGTTTATGTATTTCAGCAAACAGATCCTGTTCTGAATGTGCTCACCTAGTTGTGCCAAGAAATCTGGAGGACAACTAGGCCAACTGACAGGAAGACCCCTATATTTATTCTCATTCCAAAAAAAAGGTGACCCAACAGAGTGTGCAAATTATCTAACAATATCACTAATATCACACACTAGCATAATCCTGCTGAAGATTAGCCAGAAAAGACTTGAACAGCATATGGACAGAGAACTACCAGAAATACAAGTTGGGTTTAGAAAAGGTCATGACACTAAGGATATTATTGCCAATGTCAGATGGGTCTTGGCAGAGAGCAGAGAGTACAAGAAGAATGTCTGTGTTTCATTGACTATGCCAAGGCATTTGACTATGTGGATCACAATAAATTGTGGCTAACCTTGAAGAAAATGGGAATCCCAGAACACCTGATTTGGCTTATGTGAAACCTGTACTTGGGCCAATAAGCAGTCTTCAGAACAGAGCAAGAAAACACTGCATGGTTCAAAATCAGGAACGGAGTGTGTCAGGGATGAATCCTGTCCTCATACCTTTTCAATCTGTATGTAGAACAGAGCATTCGGGAGGCAGAGCTTTATGAGAAGTAGTGTAGCATCAAGTTTGGAGTCAAACTCATTAACAACCTACGATATGCAGATGACACAACCTTGCTTGCTGAAACTGAGGAAGATCTGAAACACTTGCTGCAAACACTTGCTGTAGTCTTCAATATCAAGAAGACGTTGATTCTCTAACAGCGTCTCGGACAGATAAGAGATAATGTGATTACCCCTGCAGGCATGCATCTAAAACCTATATAAGCCTTTTCCAGAATATTAAAAATTGCTATTCGTCACTGGCAAAAAAAAAAAAAGAAGACATATATTCTCACCACTGAGCCAATTGGCAGCACCATAATAGATGGAGAAGAGATTAAGGTTGTTAGCAACTATAGCTTGCTTAGATCCACAATCAACACTCTTGGTACCAGCAGTCAGGAAATCGAAAGATGAATTGCATTGGGAAAGAAAATCTACTGTCATGGACCTCTCCAGAGTGCTAAAGAGCAACAATATCAGTCTAGGTACAAAGGTGTGCCTACTCCAGGCCACAGTCTTGTCAATTACTTGTTATGCTTCAGAGAGTTGGACAATGACTAAAGATTACAGAAGAAGAATAGGTGCCATCAAATTACAGTGCTGGAGAAGAGTCTTGAACATATCATGGACCGCCAGAAAAACAAATAGGTCTGTCTTGGAGAGGGTGAAGACAAGTCTCTTGGAGGATTTTGAAGCTCCATCTTACATACTTTGGGCACATGGCCAGGAGGGATCCATCTTTGGAGAAGGGCATCACTCGGAAGGGTGGCAACACAGGAAAGGAAGACCCCAGATGAGGTGGATTGATACAGTGATTGAGGCAATGGGGATTGGTGTGTCAGAATTAGTGAGACTGGCTCAGGACAGGGAAGGGTTCATCGCAGGTGACTCAACAGCACATAACAACAATAACATACCATGACAGGTTTGGAAGCAGGAGTGGCATCCAATTCCTAAACAACATGCCTCCAGAAACTCTATGAACTTAGATAAATGTCGATAGTTGTAGAGGGGCTTCAGGCCTTTTGTTCATAAGGTCGCTATGAGTTGTGTTTGACTCAAAGGCAATCTGCAACAGCAGCAATTATATATAACAATTTGATAACTTGTTAATTAAGCTATTAATTACCTGAAATTATCCAGGTTGTTGCATAAATAATCTTATTTAAAACACCAAATTTATTGCCATCAAGTTGAAACCAACTCATAACTCACCCAGCAGGTTTTTCCCAGGCTCTAAATCACATGAGAGGAAATTGTCATAAGTTTAAAAGTAATTTTGTTACAACTTATTTGTTGTTTACTTAAGTGCTGATGCTGCTAATACCTTTGACTTCCCTAACTTATATTTCACCCACTTTATGCAGAATATAAGTAGCAGTAGAAAGGCTAGTGATTTGTTTGTTTGTTTTCAGGCTTTTATAGGGTACTCCATCCTTTAAGGTTCTCACAGTTCCTTCAGCAACTCCAGGCTGGGGCTCTGGGGATACTGGGGCTGGCTGGACATGTCAGACATGGTCCCGTCATCTTAGAGGGATATTGAGTAACTGTAGGGGGTGACCTCATTGATCATGATGACATACTTGGTATAGGAGCTTAACGGGGCAGAATTAAAGCAAGGCCACCAATGGTGAAGGACAAAACCAGCACTTGCTCCTTGGCCCAGATGTTTTTTGGGGTGGGAGAAATCTAACAAGTTATAATCCAAATTAATGACAGAAAACAGTGAAGACAGCTCCAGAAATCTGGATGCTGGCACCTTAGCCTAGAGCCTTTAGGCCAAATTCTCAGTCCTGCCAATACTGGGTTCCTGCACCACCAATTGTCCAGTAAAGTTCTTGGTCCTGCCAGTATTGGCTCCCTGTGACACACACACCCCCCCCAGCCCCACTTCTGCCCCAAAGTCTCGTGATCTCATCTCACATCACCATCTCCCATCAGGTCTCTGGTTTGGCCATAGCTGCTGCTGCTATCTTGAAGCATGTTCTACATTTTTCTGTTTTTTCACCGGGGTGGGAAGGTCTCTTTCCTCTTCACTCACAGGGGAAGATGTGGCCCAGGGATTCATGAGGAAGGCTGTGAGTCTATCGCCATGTTGGCCTGAATGGCAATGGTAGCAGCAGGAGCTAGAAAGGCTAATTCTCCTTGATGGTATCCTATCATGTAGTGGCTATCTTCTCCTTTTCTCAGTTTTCAAACCAAGATCTGTTATCTTTCACATGTGCTACCTTCATTATCAGAAAAGTGCTTTTTTTTTAAAAAAAAAAAAGGTCTTTTTCTGTTAATACCTTGTTCACTTTTCATTGTCTATAACAAGATTTAGGTTTTATTGCATTTCTTTCTGGAATGACAGAGACAAAGAAATTATGTTCGGTAGCTAATTCATATTAGTAATTTTTACTGGGGTTTTTTTTCTGTCATGTTGGTTCTGATTCGTAGAACCTTGTGTGACAGGATAAAATTCCTACAATATAAATTTTAAGACCCATTATTTTAGAAAATGATACCAAGGATAGGATTTAATATGGATAACTTTCCTTTGACTCTTAGGTCCTTCAATCCGTTTTTCCCATTGCTTGGCTGTTTCACAACACCAGGAGTCCAGCTGTGGGCAGTTTGGGCAATGCAGCATGTCTGTAGCAAGAATCGTATGTATCAGAAGAGTCTCCTTTTCTTTTCTGAGTGGCATTTTTCTTTCATTTACCCTCTAATCTTTCTACTACCATTCCTAAATTATGTATCAAAGTGATTTTTAAGGATAAAAACTTCAAAATATACAATGTAAAAGGTCTTATACTAACTATAATTGTAATCTGTTCTTTTAGACGAGTACTTAATGAGAGTGCTGAATGAAACTTCCAGTGTCCTAAGTTCATGGAATTTAAAGATTCAGAGCCCTTTTGGTTGAAAAAAATGTCATAGAGAGGTTATACTTATGGTATATTCTAGTTCCGTATTCTCATTCATCTAAACATTATTAATTCAAGACATTATTCTCAATACTCATGGTCTCTGGAGAAACAAAGTGTTTATGTCACATTCCAAACCATTACTTTTTTGAAGGTTATGCTACAATTCATTCCACCAATGATCTGGGACATTGTTCAGGTAACACATAGAGTAAAATAATAATGCTTAAGTTTAAAAATAATCAAACACTTAAGACTCAGACAAAAATAGAGAAAGAATTAAGGGAGTTGGGGGAGATTGTTGAATCCAGACATGTAAGCCATGTATAAAGTTGGACAGTTGATAACCACTGCCGTAGAGTCAAATCCAACTCATAGCAGCCTGAGGAGAGAGTAGAATTATCCAGAGGGTTTTCAAGGCTATAAATCTGTATGAAAGCAAACTTACGTGTCTTTTCTCCCACAGCATGGCTGGTGAGTTCAAACTGCTAATGTTTTCTCTCACGGCCAAATTCTTTTACTACTTAGTCAACAGTGTTTCATTCACACTCTTTAAAAGGGGAAAAATATTTTCTATGAGGACAGGCAGATGGGTTTTGAGCAGAAGACTGCAAATTAACATTTTTATAAAGGGCCTTAGTAGGGAACATATTAAATGTCATAGGAAATAGGAGAGTTTGGATTTGGTTTATGTAGATACATATCTATATCTGTCTGTCTATCTATCTATCTATAAACAGCATACTTCTAGCAGAGGCAGTAATGATTTATATTGTTCCATACTTTAATGACTACCTATTATATACCACCAGAAAACAATTTAGTAAAAATGCTCCTAGTCATATAGACACAAAAGGAGAATTTAAAGAATGACAGCCTCAAGCACTCATTGCTGTCAAATTGGAACAAACTCATAGCTCACCATCCCCTGCGTTTCTGAGACTATAAATCACACAGAAGAAAATGGCCCAACTTTTTTGTGAAGAGCCACTGATGGATTCAAACCACCAGAGAGGCATGGCTTTGGTCTAACTCCCTCCACACTGGGGCATTGGGGTTTCCTTAAAGAAATGTAAGTAACAGAGAAAAAGACTCCAGAGCAGAGTTATTAGTTAACATAAGAATACCTCACTCGCTGCCTTAAACTGCCTCTAATCTAATATAGTCCCATTTTACTGGACCTTCAGGCTCTAAGCCATGACTCATCTGTCATTTTACTGTACTGTGGTAGATTGCATATTATTATCTTGCATGCTAGAAACTATGCCACTGGTATTTTAAATAGAAGCAAAGTCACCCATGGTTAACATGTTTAAATCCTATAAATAATTAAATTCTACAAAGAGCAACAGAATATTATCTGATACAGTGCCAAATGGTCAGCCTTTAGATTGGAAGGCACTTAAAATGTGACTAAGGAAGAATTGCCTCTTTAAAGTAGGGTCTACGTTAATGATGTTTATGGAGTAAATCTTCTACTCTGTTAAGGACCTTCTTTTGCTGAAGTGACATCACTCAAAACATATAGAAACAACCGCAATCATCCATTAATTCAAACATGAAATGTATAAAGTAGGAATATAGGAAAACTGGAAATTTTCAGAAATGGAACAGAACAGATAAAGATGGACAACACATTAATGAGCCAAACTAGACTTGTATTGGCCATTTTTAGTCAGATAATCATATAATCCACTATGCCAGGAATGACAAATTGAGGAATAATGGTTTGGCAGTCATCATCCAAAAGAACGTTTCAAGACATCCCCTGAAATATAGTGCTGTGAGTGATAGAATAAAATGTATGCACACTCAAGGAAAGTCTGTTAACGTGACTATTATTCAAACATGTGCACCAACTACCAAACTCAAAGAAATTAGGAATTTCTACTAACCTCTGCGGTTTGAAATTAATCAAATATGCAATCAAGATGCATGAGTAATACTTGATAACAAGCATGCAAAAGTGGAAGCAAAGGAGGAGAATTGGTAGTTGGGAAATTGAGCCTTAACAAGAGAAATAAGACCAGAGATTACATGATAGAATTTTGTACAGATAAGAAAAAAAGACCAAAATAGATGTCAGAAGGGCTTTGAAATTTTCTCTTGAAAATTAAGAAGAAAAAGCAAATGGAGAAAATGCTGAAGAAAAATGAACAGAAAATTTCAAAAGGCAGGCCAAGAAAACAAAAGTATTATAATGAAATGTGCTAGAATTATAAATTGGAAAACCAAAAAGGAAGAACATTCTCAGCATTTCTCAAACAGAAAGAATGGAAGAGAATATTCAAGCCTCGAGTTAAAACATTCTGTGTGAGTAAAACAATGAAAGAATCTTTTCTTTTACTTTTCCATAATTTTTGGACTCATGTACTTATAACTTGTTAGTCAAATTTGTGTCTTCTGGGTTGCAACACCCCCATGATACATCTTCAAGGATATGAACATGTACGGCCAAGCACAATCAATAAGAGTGCATCTAAATCCCAAAATCAATCTCCATAATAGTCTATGTGTTTCCTACTGCCAAAGGGGCCCTTTAGAGTAAGATCTACACCCTGAAACCCACAGCGTCCCTTTTCAGCAGGAAGTAGCTAAGAGAATACGCCATCCCCTTTTCCTTATGACTCAGGGTGAAGTCTCTCTCAGGGAGGAGTGATAGGGAATGGCAAAGGACACACTGACAAAGAAGATTAATCAGAACTGGCTTTGACAAGCACTGTGGCATTTGGACAAGAACAAACTGGGAGGAGGGTAGAGAGAATGGTGCAACAATGAATGAATGGAAGCCCAAAATCTCTGTAAATGTTTATGAAAATTAATAAAATATAGAAAAAAAAATTCTGTGTGAGTGAAATATTGAATGATGTAGAAACCAACAAAAATTGGTGAAAGGAATACGTAGAGGCACTGTACCATAAAGAATTGGACGAACCATTTCCGGAAGTAGCAAGAGCCTGTGGTAGGAAATGAGAAAGTTCAAGCTGTGCTGAAGGCATTGGGTAGAAGAAAAGAGCCAGGAAATTATGGACTGCCAATTGAAGTGTTTGAGCAAACAGAGCAGCTCTTGCTGTACTCACTCAGCTGTGCCATGGAATTTGAAAGACAGCTGGCTGGCTAACTGACTGGAAGAGATCCATATTTGTTCCTATTCCTCCCTCCTACCCCCAAAAAGGTGACCCAACAGAATGTGGAAATTATCAAGCAATGTAATTAATATCCCGTGCAACAAAAATCTTGCTGAAAATTATTTCAAAATTACCAGAACAGTATGTTGACAGTGAATTGCCAACAACTCAAAGCTGGATTCAGAAGAGACAAGGATGATGAAATTTTATTTCACATACTTTGGTCTTGTTGGAAGGGGCCAATTCTTTAAAAAAAAAATATGCTTGGAAATGTACAGGATACGAGAAAGAGAGGAAGAGCCTCAATGAGATGGACCAGTAACTGTAACAGTGGGCTTGAGCGTAGCAGAGACTATAAGGATGGCGCTGGTTAAGGCACACTTTCCATCTGTTGTTTTTATCAGTTGTAGTTGACTTGATGATACCTAAAAACAAAAACAACATCAATACAGGTTTTGAGAACTTCCTAGCTCCTTAAAAGTCCCATTTTTTAAAAAAAAGGTGGGGGGGGGGCATGGATCCTGTCTTACTGCTATCCCTTAAACCCTTAGACTACTATGTACCTCTAACTTCTAAAATGGACTATAACTTTAAAAGTGAAGGGAAAAAAAGAAATCAATAATGATGGGCTTTTTATATAATTATCTACTTTTTGTATCTTTTTATAGTGAGTGTTGTTATTATGTTCCATCGACCCTATGGACAACAACTCTGAAGCCTGCCCTGTTCAGAGCCATTCTCACTGATTCGGACACACTTATCCCCACTACCCCAGTTACTATATTAAACCATCTCATTCAGGGTCTTCCTCTCCTGCACTGTCCCTCCACTCTTCCAAGCATGATATCCTTCTCCAAGGACTGGTCCCTTCTGGCCATATGCTCAAAGTATGTAAGACAGAGCTTGAGAATCCTAGCCTCCAAGGAGAAACTTGGTTTCACCCTCTTTAAGATAGACTTACTAGTTTTCTTTGTGGTTCAAGACTTCTTCAGCACCACAACTCAAAGGCATCAATTCTTCTTCTGTCATCTTTAGTCATTGTCCAGCTCTCTGATTCATAGCAAAGACTTGGATCAGGTACACCTTAGTCTCTAGACTACATCATTGCATTTCAGTACTCTGGAGAGATCCCTGACAGCAGATTTTCCCAATGTAATTGGTAATTTTGTTTCCCAACTGTTGGTGCGAAGAGGGTTGATTGTGGATCCAAGTAAACTATAATTGTTAACAGTCTCAATCTCTTCATCTATCATGATGCTGCCAGTTGGCCCAGTGGTGAGGATATTTGTTTTCTTGATGTTGAGCGTCAGTCCATGTTGAAGACTATAGTCCTTGATCTTCTGCAGCAAATACCTCAGGTCCTCTTCATTTTTGGCAAGCAAGGTGTGTCGTCCGCATAATGCAGGTTGTTGATGATTCTTCCTCCAATGCTCATGCCACATTCCTCCTCAGAAAGTCCAGCCTCCCAAATGTTCTGTTCTGCATATAGATTGAAAAAGTACGGAGAAAGTATGCATCCCTTATGCACAGCTTTCCTGATCCTGAGAGTAGGAAAGATACCTTTATTCTCCTGAGAGGAGGCTAATACAATAATAATAAAGACATTTTTATTGTCCTGAAAGTAGGCCGATACAGATAAAGTGTATGAAACCCTAATGATGGGATTAGTCAGTTTTGCCATCCAGGTAGGCATAAAAATCCCAGAGACAGACAGAGGTGCCCCTGAAAACTGCCAAGAAAAGATATGGGAACAAAGATCATCCTTGAGCCCAGAATCCCAGTGCTGGGGACCTACTAGTTCTAGAAAACTGACAGCTGCAGCACCATAGATGGCTAGAGACATTGAGAAGTAGCAGCAGAGAAATGGTAGTAGCAGAGGCAATGGAACCAGGAGGCTGGCAAGAGATGGCATAGTGGGCTTCCCAACCTACAAACCCAAGAACTTGAACATTAAGGCAAGAAGCTTGCTGGTATAGTGGAGTGCCTCAGTATTTTATAAACTGAGTTAGGCTTGTCAGCCCAGTGAGAGCACCTTCAGACATGAAGTAGGCAGGAATGTGATCCTTTTCATCACATACTAGTGGAGCTAAAGAACCTCTGGCACTTACCTGAGTAGGTCAGAGGCCAGACTAGAACCAGAGAGATGCTTGTCTATGGGCAGGCACAGATGAGAAGAAGCTGTCATGACTAAAGAGCTGTGTCTGAGTCCTTTCTGATCCTGAATTGAAATACATTATTTCCTCAATAAGCCCTGTAATCATGAATATTGTTCTGTAAGTTCTACATAGCCAGTACAATGATTTGTTAAATCCAGTGGAGGCATAAAGAATACCATGGGAGGGCCAATTGATATTACAATTGGTAAAAAGTTTGGAGATATATCTACCTCTCCTTCCCAGGAATCACCTTTGAGCTTTTGATCTTGATTATCTTTCTTTTTTAAAAATTTTTTTTATTTTATTATTATTAGTGTGTGTGTGTGTGTGTGTGTACCGTCAAATTAGTTCTGACTGGTGTGGGAGGAGATTGTCCCTCCTTCTGCAGCAGAGCATCTGGTGGATTTGAACCACGTGCAGGTCCTTGGAGAGGGACATCATGCTTGGTAGGGTGGAGGGACAGCATAGAAAGGGAAGGCCCCCTATGAGGTGGATTGATTCAGTGACTGGGGTAATGGGGATGGGTGTATCAGAGACAGTGCGATTGGCACAGGACAGAGCAGAGTTTAGGGATGCTGTACATAGGATCGCTGTGAGTCCCAAGCAACTCGACGAAACCTAACAACAACAAACAACAACCACCTCTAGGATTGCAGTTCTGCTTCTTGCCACTAAGCCACCAGAGCTCCCTTGATCTTGATTATCTTTCATTCCTGTGAAATTAGAGGAGGTCAATCACTGGTTTGTTTGGGTTTTTTTATTCACCGTTTTATTGGCCCACTTTATTGGCGAGGCCATCAGGAAAGACCATTTCTACAAAAGAACATTGTTTGCTGTTCTGTTAAATTTTGCTATTCTTACTGGGGTGAGATGATATCTCATAATTATTTTTATTTGTATCTCTCTTAGAGCTAAAGACTTTGAACATGTCTTCATGTGTTTGTTCACCATTAGAACGTCTTCTTTGGTGAAGTGTCTGTTCATATCCTGTGCCCATTTTGCAATTGGGTTGTTTACCTTTATCTTCTTGAGGTGCTGGAGTATTAAGTCCCTTATCATAGATATAGATATGTCATTACCAAATATTTTTTCCCCAGTCTGTGGCTTTCTTTTTTGCCCTGTTGGAGAAGCTTTTGGATGTGCATAGAGATTTGATCCTAAGAAGATTGCTTTCATTTATTTTATTGTAGGTTTTTTCATGATGCTTTGGGAGACTGTTCATGTTGTGGCTTTGGGCTTCTAGTGTTCTTCCAAGCTTTTCTCTGATGAAGAAAAGTCCTTGATGGACCAAGGGGGTGGGAGGAGGGAGGAAATTGTGCAGAAATTAAAGAATCTTTTTAAAGAGAAAAGCTAAGTGGGAGGACAGGGAGGAAAATGTACAACAATAAATGAATGGAAATCCAAGTTTTCTATAAACTTTTGTTAAAATAACAATTAAAAAAAATAGGAACTCTACAACCAGGACAAGATAAAATAGATGAATGGGACCTTCTAAGAATCAAATCCCTATGCACATCCAAAAACTTCTCCAACAGGGTAAAAAGGGAAGCCACAGACTGGAGTATTTGGTAATGACATGTCAGATAAGGGACTTATTGTTGTTGTTGTTACGTGCCATCAAGTCATTTGCGACTCATAGCGACCCTATGTACAACAGCCCTAAACCCTGCTCTATCCTGTGCCAATCTCATTGCCTCTGACACACCCATCCCAATTACCCCAGTCACTGAATCAATCCACCTCATAGAGGGTCTTCCCTTCCTGCGCTGTCCCTCTTCTCTACCCAGCATGATGTCCCCCTCTGAAGACCTGTCTCTCCTTACAACATGTCCAAAGTATGTCAGACAAAGCCCCAGAATCCTTGCTTCCAAGGAGCAGCCTGGGTTAACCCTCTTTCGGATGAATCTGTTTGTTTCTAGAATTTATAAAGTACTTGAGCACCACAACAAGATAAAGGTAAATAATCGAATTGAAAAATGGACACAGGATATGAACAGACACTTCACCAAAGAAGACATTCAGATGGCCAACAAGCACATGAAGAAATGTTCAAAATCCCTAGCTCTAAGAGAGATGCAAATCAAAACAACTATGAGATTCATCTCACCCCAGTCAGAATAGCAAAATTTAATAGAACAGCAACAGCAAGCAACAGATGCTGGCGAGGTTGTGGAGAAACTGGAACCCTTATTCACAGTTGGTGGGAGTGTAAAATGGTGCAGCCACTGTGAAACGTGGTGTGGCGCTTTCTCAAAAAGTTGCAAATAGAGATACCATTTGACCCAGCAATTACACTACTGGGAATATACCCCAAAGAGACCGTAACTGACATCCAAGCAGATATATGCACACCCATGTTTATCACGGCTCTGTTCACAATAGCAAGGAGTTGGAAACAACCCAGGTGCCCATCAACAAATGAATAGATAGAGAAGCTATGGTATATTCACACAATGGAATACTGCGCTGCATTGAAAAACAAGGAACTCATGCAATATTATTCAAAATGGGTGATCCTGGAGGACATTATCCTTAGTGAAATATCTCAGTCGCAAAAGGACAAATATTACATGGTTCCACTGCTGTAAAATTGGACTGATATCAGGCTTGGAGCAAGACCGAGAAAAACTGGATAGATTGTGTATGCTGCACTGAAAAAGATGAGGGGGTGAATAATTTAAAAGCGATGTATGATAGGGTATTATGGTTATCACAATATCCACAATTAAGGTTGCATCGTGGAATGTATTTGGGGCAGTGGGAGGGGTGCGGGGGGATTGTGTACCAAGGAGGGAGTGTTTCTTTTACTTTTGAAAGAGAGGGGCAAACTGGGGGTTGGGGGGAAGACTGGGCGGGGAGATAAGTGCAGCAATGAATGAATGGAAATCCAAAATCTCTGTAAATGTTCATTAAAATTATTTTTAAAAAATAATAATGTAAAATAGAATGTATATGAACTGTTGTAAGAAAAACAATGTAAATGAAAGATTTTATAGAACACAAGGTATATGAATGAAACATAATGTAATTATTATATGAAAATCAATAAAATATTTTAAAAAGGAAAAAAAAATAGGGACCTCTAATCATCTAGTGGGTAAAGAGCTGCACTTCCAATCCAAAGGCAGGCAGTTCTAATCTATCAGCTGCAAAGAACATCGTGTGTGATTAGGAGAGAGTCCTCAAAAAAGAGAAATCCTCAATAAGATAAATCGATACAATAGGCTTAACTGTGAACTCAGACCAATCATCATGGAGATGATGTCGAACCAGGCACCAGTTAACTGTATTTTACAAATATGTGTCACTAATATCTACAATACATTCTTTGAAATGCAATTGGGTCTTAAGCAGTTTGGACATTGTACAAACATTGTTATTTTGTGCAAGAAGCTACCTGTACAATCCATAGTTAAATCACAGGAAAGCCAATTATATTAAAATCATAAAAGACCCCAGGAGACACAGCCCAAGAACTATGTCCACTGAATTGAAGAGGCTTTCCATACTGGGTTTGCAGGTGGGGTAGGCAAGGATGATGGACCAGACAGATTGGGACTTTGCACATGTTCAAGCATAAGGGGTAGTGCTGGGTGGAAGTGGAAAGAACAAGTGCATTGCTGCCTGGAGTGTGGCTGGTAGTAGAAGCGTTGGCTCACTGTTGATACACCTGCGTCCTGATTGTGTGCAACCTCTTCTGCCACTTTCCTGAAACCAGGAACAACACCTCACCACTACAGTGGCCAGAGCAAGAGCAGAGAAACCATAGCAGGTACTGGCTATGCAAGGAAGGAAAGGCTGCATGGCTCCTGGGCAGGTGAACGAAGCAGGGAGGAAAGGGAGAAGGAAGTTGAAGAGGAGACACTATAGGGATTTAAATGTATCCTGGCTTTCTCACTGCTCATTCATTCTGGAGGCTTGGAGTCTTTAAAATCTTCAGAGGAAAGTAATAAGCAAAAAGAGATTTAGGTGGAAAAAAAAGGAGGGGACTATGAAACTGTGGACACAAATGAGGGTTAGTGGTTACCTAAACAGATGCCAAGCAGTGCATACTTGAACGTATTGTGACCATGAATCAGAGCCAACGTGACAACAACTGACAAAAACAAAGGGAACCCTAGTAGCCTAGTAGTAAAGAGCTGTTCTTCAATCTGAAGGCACACAGTTTGAGTCCTCCATCTGCTCCATGAGAGGAAGATGGGCAGTCTCCTCCCATCTGATTTACTGCCTCTGAAAACCTACTAGAGGGTCAGCTGTCAGTTGGTTCTGACTTGGTAGAATATAACATCAACAACAGTTATCCCAGCAAGATTGAGAAAGTAATAAAAAATTCAGACTGGAATTAATTAAACAAGCTAGTGTTATTCACTGCTGGCATGATCATCTATGTAGAAAATCCCATGAGTATAGTTTGTAAATAATTTTCTAGGAGAATAATAAGTGAATTTAGGAGATTTCAAGATATAAGATCAATATACATGAATTGTGAAGACAATGGCCTAGATCAGGCACACCTTGGTCTCTAGACAGACATCATTGCTTCACAGTACTCTGGAAGAGTCCCTGACAGCAGATTTACCTAATACAATTTGTCTTTTGATTTCCTGACTGTTGATGCCAAGAGTGTTGATTGTGGAGCCAATGAAGTTGTAACTGTTCACAACCTCACTCTCCTCTTGATCCATCGTAGTGCTGCATATTGGCTCAGTGGTGAGAATCTTTGTGTTCTTAATGTTGAGCTTCAATCCTATTAAAGACTACAGTCCTTGACTTTCTACAGCAAGCACTTCAGGTCCTCCTCAGTTTTAGCACGTAAGGTTGTTTCATCTGGATAATGTAGGTTGTTGATGAGTCTTGCTCCAATCCTGATGCCACATTCCTCCTCATAAAAGCCCACCCTCCTGAATGATCTGTTCTGCCTGTAGATTGAAAGGGTATGGAGACAGGACACATCCCTGACACACTCTCTTTCTGATTTTAAATCCTGCAGTGTTTTCCCTGCCCTGTTCTGAGGACTACTTCCTAGTCCAAGTATGGGTTTCACATAAGCACAATCAAGTGTTTTGAGATTCCCATTCTCCTTAAGGTTAGCCACAATTTGTTGTAATCCACACAGTCAGATGCCTTTGCATAGTCAGTGAAATACAGTTAGATATACCTCTGGTACTCCACTTTCTGCCAAGATCCATCTGACATTGGCAATAATATCTCTAGTGCCATTGACCTCTTATAAAGCCAGCTTGTATTTCTAGTAGTTCTCTGTTGATGCACTGTTCTAGTCATTCCTCGATAATCTTCAGCAGGATTTTGCTTGTGTGTGATACGAGTGATTGTATGATAGTGATAATTTCCACATTCTGTTGGTTCACCTTTTTTTGGAATGGGAATAAATATAGATCTCTTCCAGTCAGTTGGCCAGGTAGTTGTCCTCCAGATTTCTTTGTGCAACCTGGTGAGCACATCCAGGGCACCTAAGGATGACAGAAGAAAAATTTATGCCCTTGAGTTGTGGTATTGGAGAAGAGTCTTGAACATACAATGGACTGCCAAGAGAACAAATAGATCTGTCTTGGAGATGGTGAAACCAAGTTTGTCCTTGGAGGCTAGGATTTTTAAGCTCCATCTGATATATTTTGGGCATGTAGCTAGGAGGGACTGATCCTTAGAAAATGACATCATACTTGGAAGAGTGGAGGGACAGTGCAGGAGAGCAAGATCCTGGCTGAAATGAATTGATATAGTAACGAGGGCAATGGAGGATGGTATCAGAATCAGTGAGACTGGCTCAGACCAGGGCAGGCTTCAGAGCTGTTGTCCATAGGGTTGCTGTGAGTTGCAAGCGACTCGATAGCACATAACAACAGCAAACATACATGAATTATTTATAAGCCTATGTACTAATAACCTTTTTTGTTTTAAAAAAAGACATTTCAACAATGAATGAATGAAAATTAAAAATCTCTGTGAATGTTCATTAAAATTAATAAAATAAAATTTTAAAAAAGAGGAATAAAAAGACATTTACAATTGTATGAAAATATGGTTTAATAGTAAGGACTTGTGCTGTGACACAAAGGTACATGATTTGAATCCACCAGTTGCTGCTCCTGAGAAAGAAGAGCAGTCAACTCACATGCAGTTTACTGCCTCTGCAAACATGCAAGAGGGTCAACTGTGGATTGGTCCCAACTCAGCAGTGCACAACAACAGTCTGAGAAAAGATGTTTAAGTCCTTTAACAATGAAACAACAAAACTGTACACAGCTACCATTTTCATGAATCAGCAAACTTAATATTATTAAGAGGACAGTATTCACCAAATTGGTGACTAGATTTTATATAGTCTCAAGTAAAATCTCAACTGCTTTTTGAGGAGAAATTGATGGGCTGGTTATAATATTTGTGAAGATCTGAAAATAAGAAAAACAACTAAGAAAAAAGAACACCATTGAAGGACTTCTGCTATATGACTTTAAGATGTATTCTACTGGTTTAGGGAAATGACAAGTTAGTTTCAGTTCTGATGGTATAAGCAAAACAAAACATGTTTATAAAAGTTTTATCTTGAAATACTGGTGTTCAATAGCTAGTAGCTTATGTGATTTGTCCCCTTACGTTAATTGTCACAAATTTGATAGTTACCTCTAAGCATCTGTTTGTGCATGCTTCATTTCCCCTCCCCACCTAATTGAATCTCAATTGAATTGCATATGGAAATACTTAAATTCAATGTGGTAACTTCTTTTTTTTAGATGCATAGTTACGGGTTCAGGTATTCAATTTTTTTTATGTTCTACATGGAATTTGTGTAGGCAGTTTGAGTACCTGTTCTGTATCTCTGTGAACTTAATGCTGCTTTTGTTGGATGTCACCTTGACTTCGTGGAGAATAAATCCCATCTAGGAAAGAAAAGAACAAAAAACAGGGTGTACTTTAAACTGATAGTAGTGAAGACAGTGTTATGTGGCCTAAAAATAGAAAAAGATTGTTTGGTGACCTGAAATAGAGAATACAGAACTAGACCTATGCACAAATGGTTAATTAGGGAGGGTTAAAATTTTTTTAATGTTGTAAATATTTATGTGCCAAAATATACGCTATTTCAATACTTTTTTACTTTTATTCCAGGTAATTATGCTTACCATGTTGTTTAACCATCACTGTTAGGGGTTCCGAAACAGTTCTGTTCATCTTTATCTGAAGCTCATTGTCTCTTAAGCAGTGAATCCCCCACCTCCCTTTTTCACCTGCTAACCATTCATGAACTTTGGTCTCTATGTACTTACCTTGAGATCTTTCTTATGAGTGGGTTCATGTAATATCTTTCCTTTTGTGACTGATTTCTTTCAGCATAATATTTTCAAGGTTAATCTATGTCGTTGGGTGTATCAGAATTTCATTTTTTTTTATGATTGAGATGCAAATTAGGGCAAAATTCCAATCTTTTAACAGCGTCGACTCAATATCACCTAACAGCAGCAGCAGTATTTCACTGGGGAACTCTGGTAGCATAATCAGTAGGGAGTTGCATTAGTAACCCAAAGGCCTTGCCTCTCTGTTGGAATCCATCAGCTGCTCAGAGGGAGAAAGATGGGCAGTCTGTTCCTGTGCCATTTATGGCCTCAGAAACCTACTGGATAGTGAGCTGTGATTTGGTTTGACTTGATGGCAGAGAGTTCCAATTTTTTTTTTTTGAGAGTTCCAATTTTGAATCTGAATATTTCATTGTATGCTTGTATCACATTTTATTTATACATCATCTACTGATGGACGTTTAGTCTATTTTTACCTTTTGGCTATTGTAAATAGTACTACATTGAGCATTGGTATACAAATATCTATTTGCATTTCTTTTTTCAGTTCCTTTGGCCAGATACCTAGGAGTGTAGTCATTGGATTACTTGTTAGCTTTGACATAGATCTAAAGTTATTAATTCAAGAAAAAATAGTTATTTCAACAAATGATGCTGATACAACTGATTATCTGAATATTTTTTTAAAAACAAACTTTTTAAAAAAAAAACAACCCAGACCTTTTATTCATACCTCATATTTTTCTATCACCAAATCGGATTTGACTCACAGTGACCCTCCATTGGGTTTCCAAGCTTATAAATCTTTATGAGAGGAGACTGTCCATCTTTGACCCTTGAAGCAAATGGTGAATAGATCTAATGACTTGTCTGTTAACAGCAAAACTCTTAATTCACTGTATCACCAGAGTTCCTTCTTCCTCACACTATATGTAGAAAGTAACTAAACTAATAAAAGACCTAAATATAAACTCTAAAATTAATTTTTTTAAGTTCTAAAAGAACATCTCTGTGACCATAGATTAACAAAGATTTCTGCTTGTTGTTGCTGAGTGCCACTGAGTTGACTATAACTCACAGAAACTGTTTAGGATCAATAGATCTGAACCTTGCCCTTTCCTGTGCTGTCCTCTCTCATACTGTAGCCCATTGTGATAGTCACTGTCAGTCCATCTTACGGAGGAGCTTCCTTTCTTTCACTGATCTTTTACCTTTCCCTGCATGATGTCTCTCTCCAAGGACTGGTTCCTCCTTGAAAATATGCCTCGAGTAAGTGAGATGAAGTTTAACCATTCTTGCTGCTGAAGATCACTGGTTGCATTTCTCAGTGCAAAGCTCAGATTCTGTTCTAACATCCATTTTAGGTTTTTCTTTTTATTCTGTCTTTGTAATAATCTTTTGCTTTCTTCATGAATGATGTCCTTGATGCCATTCCACAACTTATCTGGTCTTCAATGATTAGTGTTCAGTACATCAAATCTAGTCATAAGATGGTTCTTATATTTGGTTGGGATACACTTAGCATCTTATTTTCATTCTCATA
This sequence comes from Elephantulus edwardii, assembly GCF_000299155.1. NCBI lineage: Eukaryota > Metazoa > Chordata > Mammalia > Macroscelidea > Macroscelididae > Elephantulus > Elephantulus edwardii. The sequence continues at coordinate 8,688,987 of NW_006399755.1, forward strand.
AACTTGTTTTCAATTTCATTTTGGATTTGTATATGAATAATTGATGTGTTTCATAGTCAGGCTCTGGCTTGGATTTGAGTGCTGATACTGAGTTTCTCCAATATTTCTTTCTGTAGATGTAGTCAGTCTGATTCATGTGGAGTCCATTAGGTGAAGTTCTTGTATATAGTCACCACTTATATTTTTTTATAGTATTTGCAATGAATATATCATTCATTGTACAGAATTCTGTCATTCTATTTCCAGTTTCATTTCTGTCACCAAGGCCATATTTTCCAGCTACCAGTCCTTCTTTGCTTCCAGCTTTTGCATTCTAGTCACCAATTATTATTAATCCATCTTAATTGCATGTTAGATAAATTTCAGGCTACAAAAGTCAGTTGTTGTTGATGTTAGGTGCCATTGAGTATAGTACCACTCATAGCAACCCTATGAACAGCCAATCTGAACCCTGTCCTATCCTGTGCCATCCTAATCATCTCTGACACACTTGCACCTATTGCTGAAGTCACTGTGACAGTCCATCTCCTTGCAGGTTTTCCTTTGGTTCACTGACCCTCTATCTTTCCAAACATGAAGTCCCTTCTAGGAAGCTTCTCTATCTTTGTCTCTAAAGAGCACTCTGGCTGCACTTTTCCCAAGACGTATCTGTTTGTTCTTTTAGCAGTCCATGGGATATTCAGTTCTCCAACATCACAACTCAAAGGCATCAATTCTTCTGTCATCTTTAGTCATTCTTCAGCTCTTTGATGCATACCAGGTAATTAAGAAGACCATGGCCTGAATCAGGTGCACCTTAGTCTTCTACTGACTTGCCCAATGCAGTGTTGTTGTTGTTATGTGCCATCAAATGACATGCGACTCATAGCAACCCTATGTACAACAGCTCTGAAGCCTGCCACGTCCTGAGCCAGTCTTACTGTCTTAGACACACCTTCCCCCTTTGCCCCAGTTACTGTGTCAAACCATCTTATCTGGAGTCTTCCTCTCTTGTTCTGTCCTTCCACCCTTCCAAGCATGATGTCCTTCTCCAAGGACTGGTCCCTTCTGGCCATGTGCCCAAAGTATGTGAGATAGAGCTTCAGAATCCTAGCCTCCAAGGAGAAACTTGCTTTCACCCTCTCTAGCACAGACCAGTTCTCTTAGCAGTCCATTCAATGCTCTTCTCCAGCACCACAACTCAAATTCTTCTTCTGTCATCCTTAATCATTATCCAGCTCTCTGAAACATAGCAAGTAACTGTGAAGACCATGGCCTGCATTTGGTTCACCTTAGTCTCCAGATAGACATCATTGCTCGTCAGTACCCTGGAAAGGTCCCGGACAGCAGATTTTCCAAATGCAGTTAGTATTTTGATTCCCTGGCTTCTGGTACCAAGAGTATTAATTGTGGAACCAAGCAAATTAAAGCTGTTAATGATCTCCATCTCTTCACTGTCTATCATGATGCTGCCAGTTGGTCCATTGGTTAAAATCCTTGATTTCTTAATGTTGAGCTTCAATCCATATTGAAGGCTGCAGTCTTTGACTTTCTACAGCAAGGTTGTGTCATCTGCATAATGCAGGTTGTTCTTGAGTCTTCCTCCAATGCTGATGCCACATTCCTCCTGATAAAGTCCAGCCTCCCAGATGATCTGTTCTGCATACAGATTGAAAAAGTATGGGAATATGATGTATCCCTAGTGTACATTTTTCCTGATTTTGAACCATGCAGTGTTTCCTTGCTCTGTTCTTACAACTGCCTCTTCATCCAAGTATAGGTTTCGTATCAGCATAATCAAGTGTTCTGGGATTCTCATTCTTGTCTGAGGTAGTCACAGTTTGTTGTGATCCACACAGTCAAATGCCTTCACATAGTCAATGAATCACAGATAGACATTCTTTGGTACTCTATCTACTAAGATCTACCTAACATTGATTCTGATGTCCCTAGTGCCACAGCCTCTTCTAAATCCAGCCTGCACATCTGGCAGTTCTCTATTGATGTGTTGTTCTAGTCATTTTTGGATCATTTTCAGTAGGATCTTGGTTACATGTCATAGTAATGATATTGTTCAATAATTTCCACACTCTATTGGGTCACTTTTGTTTGGAATGGGAATGAATACAGATCTCTTCCAGTCAGTTGGCCTGCTAGTTGTTCTCCTAATTTCTTGGCACAAACTGGTGAGCACATCCATGGAAACATGTTTGTTGAAATATGTTAGTTGGTATGCTGACAGTTCCTGAGGCTTAGTTTTTTGCCAGTTCCTTCAGAGCAGCTTAAACTTCCTCCGTCATCACTGTAAGCTCTTCTGAAAGACCACCAAGTGTCTAAAAGATATCACTTTGCAGAAGTAGTATGTGCCATTCTGATATTATAGTGGTAGAGTTAATAGATACGCCTATCCAAACTGTGGGGTTAGACAGAGACGGTGGCCTAAAAGAGTGCTAATGCTATTTCTATAGGTCACCTTTCAACCAAATAATAGACTAGCTTATAAACTAAAAACACTTGTGAGAATTAGGCTCAGTTAGACAACCCATTATTTGGAGTACAATATTTGAAAAGACATTTCTCCAAAGAAGATACCAGCCAGTAAACACACAAAAAGATCCTCGGTCTCATTAACCACTAGGGAAATACAGATCAAACCCACAGTAAGATACTACTTTATACCTACTCTCAGTTGTTCTCTCTCATTGCAATAGAATCAGTTCCACCTTATTACCGACCATTCAGATTTCCATGGCCATTATTTGCACTTAAAAAGTTCTTTTTCCCAAAGTGTGGTGGATTCAGACTGCCAGAGAGGTGCCACCTTTAAGTTAGCTCAACTCCCTAGGTACTACTGCACCAGAGCTCTCTTCGTACCTATTGCTGCTACCATTATGTGCCATTGATTCGGAATGTGCCCATAACAAACCCTCCAGCAAGTTTTCAGAGGCTGTAAATCAGGTAGGATGAGATTGCACATCTTTCTCCCTTGTAGCAGCTGGTAGATATGAACCACCTAGTAGGCCCCCAGAGCTCCCCACCAACTGGAATGCCTGTAATACTAAAATAGAAAAAAATTATGAGCAATGACAAGTATTAATGAGGATGTGTATTAACTCATTGATGTTAAAAAATTTTCCAACCATTTTTTTGAAAGTTGGGTAATTTCTTACAAAGTTTAATGTCCTTAAACCACACCAAAACCCAAAGCCACTGAGTTCATTTCAACTCCTACTAACCTTAAAGGACAGAGTAGAACTGACTTACCAAATTTCCAAGAAAGCAAATTTTTAGAGAGACATACTGCCACATTTTTCTCCCTTGAAGCAGGCTGGTGGATTTGAACCATCAACCTTTCAGCGTTCTTAGTCATTGCTCCACCAAGGCACCTCATATTACCATATACCTGGCAATCTAGTTATTTCTCCAAGAGTGTCAAACATGAAAAATCTATGAAAAAGACTCATGCAAAAATAATAGTGGCAGGGAGCTCTGGTGGCCTAGTGGCAAGAAGCTGCATTGCAATCCCAGAGGTACACAGTTCAAAGGAGGGGCAATCTCCTCCAGTACCAGTCAGATCTGATTTGACGGTACATGCACAAAAAATAATAAACTTTAAAAAAAATAATAATAATAATAATAATAGTGGCAGGTTTAGTCGTTAGTAACCAAAAAGCAGAGGGGGAAGGTATCACTGCAATAATGTAAGAATATGTGGCAACTCAATTTGATGGAATTTTTTCTGGCTTAAAAATAAAAACAAACAAAAACCCTTAACATGCATGACCACATGTATATATTTCAAAAACATAAAGTTATGTGTGAGCTCTGATAGCATAGTCTAGCAAATTGTGCTGTTGCAAACCCAAAGGCAGCCCTTCTGGTAGTTCATATCCACCAGTGGCTACATGGGTGAACAATAGGCAGTCTCTTCCCGTTAAATTTATAGCCTCCAAAAACTACTAGGAGGTCAGCTATAGATTAGTTCTGACTCCTTAACAATGTTGTTGGTGTCTCATCAGTTGGATTTTCAGAGGCTGTAAATCGCACGATAGACTTCTCCCACAGAGCAGCTGGTGGATTTCAACCTTGTGCCTTTGAGATTGCAGCACAGATTCTTACCACCAGAGCTCCTATAACAATGTTTAAAAAAAAAATCCATGTATATAGAGTTGTTGTTGTTGTTGTTACCATTGAGTACGACACATAGTGACCCTAAGAACAACAGATCTGAGCCCTGCCTTATCCTGTGCCATCCTCACAATTTCTGACACACTGTAGCCCATTGCAGCAGTTGCTGAGTCACTCCATCTGGTTGGGTGTCATCTTGAGTCATTCCGTCTGGTGGGGTAGCCTCTTCTCTTTCACCAACCCTCCCTCTTCCCAAGTATGAGGTTCCTCTCCAAGGAAGAGCCTTTTCTAGCAACACACCGGAAATATGTAACACTAAGCTTTATTATCTTTGGCTCCAAAGAGTACTTTGGCTTCACTTTCTCCAAAACATATGTTTTTTCTTTTGGCAATCCATGGGATATTCAGAATTCTTCTCCAACACCACAGCTTAAAGACATCACTTCTTCTTCTGTCATTGTCCTGCTCTCAAATGCATAGCAAGTGATTAAAAAGACCATGGCCTGAGACTAAAGTTGAGATCTTGCTTGGAAGTTTGACGTCTGATTATAATTAATTACCTAGACTGAGAAGTGCAGGAGGAATGGACTGTACAGAGACACAAGGGAACGTTTTAGTTGATAAAGATATTCTCTACTTTGTTGTAGTGTAGTTATGTGTATGTATACATTTATCTAAACTCACCGAGTTAGTGAATTTTTATCATATAAATTATATTTAAGTAAAAATTTTTTAAATAAAAAAAATACTTTAAAATTCTTTACATAGAGAAGTATTTTTTAAAACAAAGAAAATACTTAAAAAATGAAAAATTATCACATGCAGTGTGAGTGTCTTAAAGGTTTTTTTAGTTTTGTTTGTTTGAGGGGTTTTTTTGCCTTAAAATTTTTTAAAATACGTAGACATGTATTTATTTTACTAGGATTTTGGGATCACAGGTAAAATGTTTACTTGTGATTTAAATTTTTCCCCTCTTTTTAAAAATGTCAATGTCTTAGAAATAGATAGATACAATAATATATACACAATGAAAGAATTTTTTTTCCAAAGAGAAAAGCGAATTGGGGGGCCGGGCAGGGAGGAAAATGTGCAACAATGAATGAATGGAAATCGAATTCTCTATAAACTCTTACTAAAATCTCAATTTAAAAATTTTTAAAAATATATACAGAATTTAGGCGACAGAGGGGAGGCGGAAAAAGAATATATACAGAATTTGGAGACGGGGGATGCAGAAAAGAAGAATATATGCAGAATTCTGTATATATAGATAGAAGACCAGAGTGCAGGGGGGTGGGGGAGCATTAGGGATTAAATATTCAGCTGCTAACTGAAAAGCCAGGGATTCAGACCCATCATCACCTCCATGGGAGAAAAGACTTGGCAGTCTGCTCCCATTAAGATTGTTGTTGTCAAGCAACAAATACTGGCGAGATTGTGGAGAAACTGAAACCCTTATTCACAGTTGGTGGGAGTGTAAAATGGTGCAGCCACTGTGAAAGGCAGTGTGGCGCTTTCTCAAAAAGTTGCAAATAGAGATACCATTTGACCCAGCAATTCCACTACTGGGAATGTACCCCAAAGAGACCATAACTGCCCCCCAAGCAGATATATGCACACCCATGTTTATCATGGCTTTGTTCACAATAGCAGAGTTGGAAACAACCTAAGTGTCCATCAACAAACAAATAGAGAAGCTGTGACATATTACACAATGGAATACTATGTTGCATTGAAAACCAAGGAACTCATGCAATATTATTCAAAATGGGTGACCCTGGAAGACAGTATGCTGAGTGAAATATCTCTGTCATACAAGGACAAATAATGCATAGTGCCACTGTTGTTAAACAGGACTGATGTTGGGGTCGGGGAGAGACTGAGAAAGATGGGATAAATAATGTATACTTCATTGAAACAGATGAGGGAGAGAACTGTTTAAAAGGGATATGTGATTAGGTATTATTGTCATGACAGGAGTCCAGAACGAAGGCTGCGTAGTGGAGTGGACCTGGGGAGAGGGATTGTGAAACAATGAAAGATTTTTTTTCCTTTACTTTTCAAAGAGAAGAGTGTGCTGGGAGTAAGGGCGGGGTGGGCAGGGAGAAAAGTGCAACAATGAATGAATGGAAATCCAAAGTCTGTAAATTTTTCATTATAATTAATAATAATTTTTTAAAAGGGGGAAAAAAAGATTGTTGTTGTTAGGTCTTTTCTCCTGACCGCCTTTCAAGGAGGTAAGTCTATCCCTTTTGCAATGTAGCTTTCTAATAAATCTATAATTATTATTTACTGTAAAAAAATTGTTGTTACCTGCTCTTTAGTAGACTGCAAGACTATAACTTATAACTCATAGCAACTCTGTAAACAAGTCTGTACTTTAACCCATCCTGCACCATCCACACCATGCTCAAGTCTGTTATTGCAATCACTGTATCAATCCATTTTATTGAGCGTTTTCCTCTCTTTTACTGACCCTCTCTGTTTTTCCAAAGACTGGCCTCTCCTGACAACATGTCCAAGCATGTGAAGCCAGAGTTTCATCATACCCTCCAGGACATATTTAGTGCTCTTCTCCAGCACCACAGTTCAAAGGCATTGATTCTTCTGTCATCCTTATTCATTATCCAACTTTCAGATGCATACAAAGCAATTGAAAATACCCCCCCACAAAAAAACAGAAAGAAATGCTACCCTACAGAGAGGTAGCATGATGAAATTCAATTTAAAATTAGCCACATCTGGATTCTTTATTGACTCTCTTAGCTATAAGCAAGTTCCTTCTCAAAAGCCTCAGATTTTGTATTGATAAAAAGAAAAGTATAGTGACTAATTCACAGAAAGTGCTCAAGAAATACTGGCTTCCTTCTCCTATCATTAGTGCACGCCTCCCACTGTAAGATAATTCTTTGTAACGAAATGTCTTTCACTCTTTCAAGTATGTTTCAAGTTAAAATGCTAAGAAATCTGGGAGGGGGAGGGGAATACCATGACTTGAACCTGGCACCTCTTACTCTTTAAATTGACATTCCTTGCTCTTTGACACTTTAAGGAAATACTTAACAGTAGATTTTCCCAATGCAACACATTATTAAATGTTTACTTGGTACTTTGTACAGTACATATAATCTTGGTGGTATTTATCTAACTAAAACTCTGGTGGTGTAGTGCATTGTATGTTGTCCTGTTCTTCCAGTTGCTTTTAGGAAGAAAGATACATATTCTCTTCTCATACAACAGTCTTGGAAATTTGATGAAGGTTTGCTAGAAGTCAGAACAAACTCAGTAGGAGTAGATGGGAAAGCCTGTGGTAGTGGTCAGTACTAAAACAAACATAAGCTGAATTTAAGTGGAAAAGTCTCCAGATAACTGATTTCTTTTGAGGTATTTTTAATGTTTTAAGTTCTTCTTCCTGTTTTTTTTTTTTCAGCCTCAAGGTATTGTAGTATGCTGATTGAAGAAGGAGGATTGCAGCATTTGTACAACATCAAAGAACATGAACAGACAGATCCCCATGTCCAACAAATTGCTGTGGCCATTCTGGACAGCTTAGAAAAACATATTGTGCGTCATGGGAGACCACCTCCCTGTAAAAAGCAGCCCCAAGGCAGACTAAACTGATAGCCATAGATAATTTGGTGATTGAATTACAGGTGTCATTTTATCATTGGTTCATTTGAAATATCTTGCCCTCTATGATGTTTTTAGGGTTTCTATGACAAAAGTCATAGGATCAGTTTGGGATTTACTATATACACTACTGCCCATGTGAACAGTCTTGAGTTTGTCTTGTGATTTTTTAACTTATGAGGCAAGAAGGTCTCTTCCTTCATCAATGCCTTTTAGGAAATTTTCCACATCTTTCAGTGTTTGAACTTAACCTGTGCTTGAGATGATACAGTTTTATGATAAAGTTTGCACGAACCTTTAGGCCAGACTTTTCTGATTTCAAAGTCCCTTTCAATTTGCAGCTTTCAGATAAGCTGTTAACCTGATTTCTGGCACCGCTTTCATTGCAAATTTTATACTGCTTCTGTATAAAATGCCTTTATTCTGTCTGTGTATCTTTTAAAAGATATCCTTCTTCATGCGCAAGGATGGAAATCAGAATCCTTTCCTGTGGAAGCTACTCAACAGCTGGACCCTGGCTGGCTGGCAGAAAAATGTGGTCGAAAGAAAAAATTCTATGGAGAGAGAGTTTAGAGGCTGGGAAAGGTCTACTGTCATAGTATAGTTTTTTAAAATAGGATTGGCCCACCTCTCCAGAGGCAGTGAGCAGTGGCTTGTTCTCCATACTTAGACCTGGAAACAGGTACTGCTGCTGCCTGTAGACTCCTGGTTTCTCTTGAGAAATGTTTCCCTAAGTATTACCTTACAAAACATTACAGCATTCTGTGTTAAAAAGCAAAATCTCAATGTAATAATGTCGTTAAAATGTGACTTTTTATAAAATTTTTTCTGGTAAAATTGTCCTTTTCCTCCTCCTCTGTTTCATAGTAAGTTTTTGTTCAGTGAAGTAGAGACTATAAATGGTGTCACCTCCTCAGTTAAGGTACACTTGACAATAGTAAATTTTGCCATGAGAAGTTTACTTTTCTTTTCTTACAAAATATATGTATTTATGAATCTGTTCATGTTGGATAAAGATGTCCACATCTCACTGCCAAAAGTGAAAGTGACAAATTAGATTATTGTTAAATGTAATTGTTATCATTTGAGTGCATATGATGAGATTTTGTGTTAATTTTTGTTTTTTAAGTAATTGCTTTAAGGTACCTGTTATAATATGTTAAGGATAAGTTATTCTAAAAAAAAAAATAACACTTAAGAAAATAAAAGCAACACTTGAAAGGCAGCAGGTCACCAAGAAAGTTAATTTCCTTTAAATTCTATTTTATGAATAGATTAGTTTGCAACTCAGAAGATCATATTGTTTTCACAGATGACTAAATTATTGTCAATTGAGGGGTTTTTTTGGTATGTTTCAGTTGTAATAATTCAGAAGCATTTTTATTTAAAGAGGAGCTGATGGATAATATTTTGACATGCTTCCCACTGCTTTCATAGTAATCAGACTTGAATAATTTGACACAAGGAAGAAAACGGATAAAATAGGTATTTAGACCTATTAAATTATGAGTTAATTCTGAATTTAAGGAAATTTTAAGATAAATTTTCACAGAGTATCAGTGGAAACAGAATTCTGTAACATTTTTGTTTTCACTTCTCCCCTCTCCCCCGCTTTTTTACTATATTTTAATATCTAACAAACAGCAAGACAGAATGCCGAAAATAAAACAGGCCTATTAATAGCTTGGAAGTTGCTAGCTGCATTGACCATTTCCAGGTCTCCTACCTAGTGTAGTAAAGGGAAAGCCTATGTAGTAAGTTTGAGTTTATGTTTCTCTTTTACCCTATTTATGGTAAAGGTGCATGTTCCTTACAGGCTCAGAAAGCTAAAAATCTAAAGAAAATAGTTCCTTCTTTATAAAATTTATGATAGGTGAAGATTCAAAAACATTTAAAATTCAATTTAAATTTACTAATTTAAATATTAGTAGTGACCAGATACTTTTGAGTCCTGAAAGTAAAATAACTGGTCACATCTCAATTATCTAAAAATTTTAGTGCCTTTGTGGTTGGAATGGTTTTTAATTTTATTTATGATTAAGGCACAGAATTGTCTGTATGTTCTTGGATCTGGCTAAAATATAGTATTAATATATGTATATATTAGAATTATGAGGCCTAACTGCCTCTACAGTTAGAATCCATTAGGACTCCCTTTTGCAGTTGTATACTAGAATGTAACAGGACTTGGTGCCTTCAAAGGTTACTTGTTAGGTGGCTTCAGGTGCTCTTTCAAGCACAATTTAGACTAGGGATGAACCACTCATTACTCAAATTGTTGGTGCACTCAGATATTTTAAAACATCATTATGAATTTCTTGGTGGTGGTACAAACAGTTAACATTACAGGCTGCTAACCATACAGTTGGAGATTTGAGTCCGTCTACAGGTACCTTGGAAGAAAGACTTGGCATTCTCCTTCCCACAACAATCAGCCATTGAAAGCCCTGTGAAGCACAGTTCTACTTGCATGCACATGAGGTCACCATGAGTCAAAAGCAACTTGATGGAAGTGCTAATAAGAAGAGACACTACACAACTAATAGCAAGGTTTAGATTAACCAAGAGGAAATGGAATATGACTTTTTAGAGTGTAGTAATACATGTTGAGTAATGCATGTAGTAGTGTATATATCCTTGAGTAAAACAACAGTCTGAAATTAGGGCAAAAATAGATAAGGCAACTTATTCTTTCCATCAAGTAGATTTTGCTATGGCCTTTATACTTTTCAAATATATATATATTTTTTTTTAAAATTTTTTTTAAAAGAAATAAGCCAAGTAGTAATAAGGAACTTGTTTTCCATCTAGCCAGGGACACAGACAGGGGCTACTGATATTTGTTGAAGATTTTATTTTTACTTATTTATTTTTTCAAGTTGAAAATCTTTAAAAGCATATTAGACCCATAGTTTCAAGAATTGCTGCTTTTCACCTTACCTAGTGTGTATAAGATACATCAGTAATAGAATAATGTAACCAATTTTTTATTTAAACACAAACCTATCATGATCAAGTACATTATAACCCTTAGTGGTCCTCCAGAACTGTCCCACAGAGTTTGACTATCTTTACAGAGCCAATCACCACATTTTTCTTCAACAAAGCAGCTGGTAGATTTGAATCACTGGCTTTTTGACTAGCAGCTGAGCGTTTTAGCCACTGTGAAACCAGGACTTCGTTATTTTAGTATTTTAAAATGCATCTTCGCCCTGCCACACCACTCCCCCCCCCCCAATAGAACAATGGACAACAGTACCTGAAGTTGAAGAGAGGTTATAAGTAGCAGAAAAGTAAACTTTTTATTTTGTATATGGTAAAACATGGCTTCCCTTCTTTCCTCTAATGGTTTGTTTACATTGCTAGGTTAGTGTACAAATTTTATCTTGGGATAAACAGTATTATTAAGCTGAAGACCTAAATTAAGAACAGTATCAAAGTGTCAGTTGATGTGGGCTCTTCCAGCTTTCTTAGTATGTTACTTATTTGGGGACTATTGTACTGTTACGGCTTCAGAGTGATGTTCTGAGACAGCTTCCAGAGAGGTTTGCTAACTTTTGATTTCCCTCTCAAATCCTATGTAGCAGTTTCAAATGATTGTGTGGATATTGTATGTTTAGCCTTTACTGTTTGATGTGTGTTAATGCATTTTTAATTTTTTAGTGTTAGCTCATAAACTTCATTTTGGGAATAATGCTGAACCAGCCTTGATCCAGTAGTGAGAATAGCAAATATAATAGGAAAATTTGTTGAATGTGCTTCTAATGAGTAATTATTTAGTAGTTCACTGAATGAGCATGAGACGGTACACTCCTAATTAATACATTCTTTAGTTACCAAAAGCAAATCTTAATCTGAGACACCATATAACTAATTTTAAGAATGAGCTTTTTCTGCTTATTTCTCCCCTCCCTTTTTTGAGTAAATTATGCAAAGTTCAATAATAATGTTTTTAATTACTCCAAAACTTGTTTGGATACCCTAATTTATAGTGAGGCAGAATGACTGTTGAGAATATTTGGAAAATCCAAATTATCAAAATTATTTTCTAGGAAATCGTAAATACTAGTTCAGTTAGAGTATGTGTTTTAGACTTACTTTTGAAAAAACAGTCCTAATTGTGTACTTGTTAGCTTATTTTAATCAACATAGAAGCACGAAGCTACTAAGTTAATAAACACTGAGAAAAGTGTTTATGATAGATATTCTTGAAAGCACTTTTTTTTCCTTTCAAAATGACAGGATGTTAAGATTTAAACTCACAGATAAACTGCAGGAGTAAAATAAATCCCTGTAGAATTCACACTGTCAGGTTCTTACTGACTTTTGTTAGAGCTGTCTTTTGCTTGAATTGTGAGAAAGAGCTTAACTCCTTTCAAAGAACATGATAAATTCATTGGAAATTGTAATGTGTGTATAATTCAAAGACTCTCAGTTATATCTGGACTCAAGGCACTGTTCCCACCGTGGCCACATGAATGGGCCTGTTCTGTATAAGAATCATGCTACATTTTAAATCAGGATATCACTTAGTATTAATGTGTGTACAGATTTTTCTTTGGGAATTTTTTTTCCTAAATAAATGTTATAAATTTTATGTAAAGAGTGTCTTGTCTGTTTTCATTCTAGACATATGCTTTAACAGTTAACACTAATACAAAAGAACAAACAAATCTATGTTAGAGGAAGTACAGCCAGAGGGATTCTTAGTGGCAAGGATTGTAGAAATTTATCTCAGTTACTTTGAGCATATTGTCAGGAGGGGCTAGTCGTTGGAAGAAGACAACATTCTTCTTAGATAGTCACCTAAGAAGAGGAGGCCCCTCAGTGGGATGGATTTAAACAGTATGACTACAGCAGTGGGTTTGATCACCGTGTAGATCATGAAGAAGGCACAGGATAGGGCAAGGTTTGCATCTGTTGTTCATAGGGTTGCTGTGAGTCATAGTCGATGATGCCTAACAAAAATGGCAACAATTCAAGATTCAGATTCCTTGTACCAATTTTTTTTTTCTAGAAAAGGCTGTAGTTTTACTGCATCTTTCTAGTACTGGAACTCCATTCACTCATTTCAGTAAGTACACTTTCTGTTAACTTGTTGCCATCCATCAAGTGGGCTCCTGACAGTGTTGTCTATAACAACAAAAAAAAATACTACCCTGGCAATTGTTTAAATATCAATGCTTATATATCTTTTCAGTTCCTCAGGGAACTTAAGATTTAAGTGAGAAGAATAAATATAAATTACCCAGCAGAGAATCTAAAACCTGACAGGAGACAGACCCGACCTTGAAGACTACTACCCCACAGAACCAAAGCTAGCAGCCTTCGCCCAGGTTTTTTTGAGGACTAAAAGGTAATGAGGGGGGAGCTCTGGTGGCCTAATGGCAAGAAGCTGCAACTACAATCCCAGAGGTGCACGGTTCGAATCCACCAGATGCTCTGCCGGGGAAGGAGGGGCAATCTCCTCCTGTACCAGTCAGATCTGATTTGACGGTACACGCACACAAAAATAATAAAATTTTAAAAAATTAAAAAATAAATAAAAGGTAATGAGGGAGATGCCATAATTGGCAGGACTGGGAATATTGTAACACTGACCTAAAAAGCCACAAGGCTGAATGCTGATGTACCTGGGAACACCTTTCAGAAGCTGTCCTGATTATATCCTGCTGCTAATCTGAATTTTAGCCTTTGACTTCCCTAATGAACATCATATTTGGAGGGAACTCCAAAAATCAAAATAACACACACCAAATATATTAAATAACTAAGAAATAATGTTTTATTACCAACCAGTTCCACAGTTCTTGTTATAGAAGCCCAGAGATAATGTGGCTGACAACAAATAGTATTAGCAGGCTCCTGGGAGAAAATAAAACCTGGGGTGGAGGTCACACAAAGACTAAGATAATTAACTGACATAAAGTACAATGTTTATGAGTATTCACAAAAGTGATGATAAAAATCAAAATATAAGAAAAAACTCCATGGCAGGAAGAGTCCTTGGTAATTTTAGTTTGTTAGGTACCATTAAATCTGAACCAAGTTGTAGCTGATCCTCAGTGAGTTTCCCGAGACAGAAAATCACACAGGAGGATATTACCCTTCCTTTTCCCACAGAGCAGCTGCTAGATTTGAACCACATACCTTTGTGTCTGCAGCACAATTCTTGCCACTAAGCCACCAGAGCTTCCCTAATTGTTGTTGTTGTTGTTTAGATCCTGCACTTTAAAGTTGAAGCTAATTTTTAGGTTAAAAGTACTGGTCGTTAGAAACATAGCAACTCTATATGTGACTGCTGACATCCTTATTTCCAGATTCTTAATTCAGTGGGTGCCCCTCCTCCCCACAGCTCTGCACTATTGTTGCATAATAGCATGAAATTTCTTAAAATTGTATGCATTACATGATTACACATCAGTGAATAATGAAAAAATGCTCATTGAGGACTGGGCAGGAATGCACACAAACATTGCCCTTGAAGATGGTGTTATAGAGTAGTGTTATTGTCCACATTCAATGGAAACATTAGTGAATGGTCTCTACAAATTTCTACTGATTCACTATTCTCTAGTAGGATAGAAATACATGTACACCACCATTTATCTATCATTTTGTCATACTGTGGTAACTTGTGTGCGGGGATGCTAGAAGCCACTATTTCAAATATCATATCACCCCTGGCATATAGGTTTCCACAAAGTTTATAGACAAGGGAAGAGCTGGCTCTTCTCGATAGAGTCTCCCTTAATGACGTGGGTAAGGTAAAGGTTTTATGACCTTCATTTGTCGATGTGGCATGACTCAAGATGAGAACTCTTAAAAATAGCCACTAATAATTAGAGCATGGAATGTATGACACATGAATCTAGGAAAATGGGAAATAATTTAAAGTGACCCATACCAGCCCATTTTTGCTCATTGATACCTAAGTTATCAATCTTAATGCATTCCATTCAATTTTTAAATAATTTCCCATTTTCCTAGATTCATATGTCATACAGCTGGTACCAAGAGTGTTAATTTCCCATTGATGACTCTCCCTCCCATTCCCACAATAGCTTCTTGGTCCAGATACAGGTTACACATGAGCACAATTGGAGACTGTGTGACATAGCAGGACTCTGCAAGATGGGTGGTCTTGTTCTGGGGTGTCAGTCGTGTGGAATGTTAGGTTGTGGTTTGGGGGGGCTTAATTTTTTTTTTATTTAAGCCTCTTGTTTAGTGTCAACAAGACCTCCAAAAAAACCCACAACCTAACATTCCACCAATCTTACAGAGTGGGAATGGAGCAAGGGAACACACCACATGATTTTAAATTAAGAAGGGAGTGCATTCATGTTGTATCTCTCTCCATACCTATTCAAGGTATGCTGAGTAAATTATTTGAGAAGCTGGACTCTATGAAGAAGAATGTGGCATCAGGATCAGAGGGAGGGAGAATCATCAATAACCTGCAGTGTGCTTGCTGAAAGTGAGGACTTGACATACTTATTGCAGAAGATCAAAGAATACAGCCTTCAATATGAATTGCCTCTCAAAGTCAAGAAAACAAGATTTTTACCACTGTATCTATATTATGATAGTTAAAGAAAAGATTGAAACTATTAACAACTTGGTACCAGCAGTCAGGAAATCAGGAGTCATATTGCACTGGGAAAGTCTACAGTCAGGGACCTCTCAAAATTATTAAGCAGTAATGTCTGATTCAGGCCATGGTGTTTCTAATAATTTGCTGTGCATCTGAGAGCTGGACGATGAATAAGGATGACCTAAGAAGAATTGATGCCTTTAAGCTGTGGTGTTGGAGAAGAGCACCAAACATCCCATGGACAGCCAAGAGAACAAACAAAGATGTTTTGGAGAGAGTGCAGCCAGAATGATCTTTAGAGGCAAAGATGATAAGCCTTTACCTTACTTACTTTGGGCATGTTGCTAAGAGGGATTATTCCTTGGAGAGGGACATGATGCTCAGAAAGGTGGAGGAACGGTGAAGGAGAGGAAAACCCTTGACCAGGTGGATTGACACAGTGACTACCACAATGAGCTCTAATATGTCAGGAAGTGTGAAGATGGTACAGGATAGACCAGAGTTCAGAACTGTTGTGCTGGGTCACTATGGGTCATACTCAACTCGATGGTACCCTAATAACAACAAATAGTCAGAAATAACTCATTCACTCACCCTCCAGTGGGTTTTCAGAGGCATTAAACTACACAAAAGGAGATTGCCCAGCTTTTTCTTGCAGAAGAGCTGGGGGTTTTGAACCATGTGCCTTTGCCTCTAGCTGTTGTTGTGTGCCATAGAGTTGTAACCAACCCATAGCCGACCCCTCAGTGGGTTTTCATAGGCAGTAATCGTACAGGAGGGCATTGCCCATCCCTCTGCAGTGTCACAGCTGTTGGATTTGAACCATGTGCCTTCATGATTGCAGATCCTTACCACTCTAGAGGAGGTCATAAGGTAGTCATAGGAGGTCATAGATAGGACCAGAGAATGATGGACTGTGCATGTTAAGGGATCTGTTTAAACAGGTTAAGCCTGAAAAGCAACTTAACAGGAACTAAGTCATAGCTGATCCTCCAGTGGGTTTTCAGAGTCAGTGAGGCTGTGTGGTATTTTAAGTCACTTGCTATGTACCTGAAAACTGGACAATTAACAAAGATGATAGAAGAATAATTGGTGCCTTTGAACTGTGGTGTTGGAGAAGAGAGTAGGTGCAGCCAGAGTGCTCCTTGCAGGCAAAGATGATAAAGCTTCATTTCACATATTTTGGGCATGTTGTTAGAAGAAGCTTTTCTTTGGAGAGGGACACCATGCTTGGAAAGGTGAAGGGATAATGAAGGAGAGGAAGACCCTCATCCAGGTACATTGACATGGTGACTGCGTCAGTGGGCTCAGGTGTGTCAAATATTCTGAGAATGACACAGAATAGGACAGGGTTCTGATATGTTGTGCATAGGGTCACTATGAGTCATACTCAACTTGATGGCACTTAAAAATAACAAATCACAGAGGAGATTGCCTGTGCCTGTGCCACTAGAAGTCCTAATATAGTGGCTGGAGAATGATGGACTACATATGCTTATATAGATTCTGTTTAAACAGGTTCTGCCTGGGAATCAGTTTAACAGAAGTGTGTGGTTAGAGGGCTAGCCAATGACTAAGGATGATGTAAGAAGAATTGATGCCTTTGAGTTGTGGTGCTAGAGAAGAGTCTTGAACATACCATGAACTGCTAAGAAAAAAAATAAGTCTGCATTGAAACCAAGTTTCTCCTTGGAGGCTAGAATTTTTAAACTCCATCTCACATACTTTGAGCATGTGGTCAGAAGGGACCGATTCTTGGAGAAGGACATCATGCTCAGAAGGGTGGAGGGACAGTGCAGGAGAGGAAGACCTTGGATGAGATAGATTGATACAGTAACTGGGGCATTGGGAGTTGGTGTGTCGGAGTCAATGAGACTGGCTCTGGACAGGGCAGGCTTCAGAGCTGTTGTACATAATAGGGTCACTTGAATTGCAGGCAACTAAGGGCACATAACAACAAGTGCTCATCACAATAGGGTGTGGACATGTTTTATTGGAGGGAAGAACAGTTGCCTTGTAGTTTTCTGACCTAACATCAGACACTGTCTGAGTACTGGCTCTGGTTGCCCTGTCTCAAATTGACATAGTGTCTGTAACTGTGGGCTCAAATATAACAAGTTGTGAGGATGGCGTAGGACAGGCAGTGTGCTTTCATTCAGTTGTACATAGGATGTAACAACTGATAGTGCCGGGAACAGCAACAGCATGTGGAGGGGGGCTGGGTTATGCAAATCATTAATATTTGCATCATTTGGGGTGGCCTAAAAGTTGGACTTTCAAGGCCGCCCAGACACATGGAAAGAAGGACCTAGTGAATTAATTACTGCTGAAAATCAGCTCTGGAAAATTCTAAAGCAAACACATAGAGGTTACCCTGAGTCTGAGTCAACTTTGTAATTATTCATTATCTATATATGTTGTCTGTTCAAGAACTAATTTAATGAAAAGTTAAAAATATTTAAAACTCAAATTTAAACATAAGGTTGTATACTTACAGGAAGACCTACTGATTTGGACATGCTCAGGTGACATAGTCCAGGGAGCCATGCTGCTAACGCAAAGGCGGTGCCTCTGCCGTCCACCAGTGGCTCCTTGGGAGAAAGATGAGCAATCCTGTTGTATGATTTACCCTCTCTCTATCTTTGTTGTCAAGTCAGGATTGACTCATAGCTGACCAAGTTTCCAGCAGGTTTTCAGAGGCTGTAAATCGCACTATCTGTAAATCGCCTATCTTTCTCCCTCAAGGGCAGCTGGTGGGTTCAAATAACCCACCTTTTTAAGTAATCAGTACAACTCCCTATCCAGTAGGCCACCAGAGGAGGCAGAAGAATAGAAAATCATTCATTCTTTATCTTGACAGGCTTTCCCCTTTCTAATGAAATAAATTCATAATGAAAACATCAGTGGGTGCTCTTAACCATCTACACACCTTCCATCAGGATACCTTTTGAAACATAAAATAAATAAACCTGATTTGAACAGGAAGGAGAAGTTTGATAATTCTGGGTGGACCAAAAGCCACTGACTGGATTAATTTGGGATCAGGGTTTAATTTACAGTTAATATGTGGTTTCATGGGTAAGAAAAGTCTTAAAAATCAGAGTAAAATATCTAGTTTTTTCTCTGATGAAAAAGAATGTAATATTACTATGGGTTAAACACACTGAGGAAGATACATATTTTGACTAAATTTAACCACACAATTTGTTGAACTCTGTTGTATATAGGTATCGCTTCAAAATAAAGAAATTAGTGGAAAATAAGAATAGTTCCTACTCTCTCCCACCCTTTTTCACAGTTCATTATGATGATGATGATGATGATTATGATTATTATTATTATTATAGATGCAGTCTTTTTTGTCTACAACTTCCATTCATCTTTTCCATCATTCTCAATCTCCATCTTAAAAATCCAATTAAGTGATCTAATTTGTATTACTCAAAATGAGCCATGGGAGTGAATTTTGGAAATTATAAACACTCCCTTTGCCCCTCCCCCATCTATAATTAAAAACTGTAATACAAGTTCAAAATTAAGTCTCCACACTGGATTCAGGCTGTGAAAGAGTAAGTCAAGATAGAGTAGGAATACCCACACAGCTCCCAGCTTCCAGAGCCAGGCTTTATGCCGATTTGGGAAGATGGCACCAGGACTCAGACGTTGGAGATGAATGGTTTACCCCGTGCTTAAACTCATTCTACAATGACTCAGTCGATGGTGACCTCTGATGAGAGGGTGTTGGGTTAGGTTGAAATGTGAATTGAAGAGCTAAGGTGGCGGGGAGACCCTTGGTCTCCCTGTCACTTTACATACTTTATCAATATCCTTTATAAAAGGAATAACTTTTATAACTGGAATATCATTGTTGTTAGAAGCTGTCAAGTCAACTATGACTCATAGGGGCCCTAGGAACAATAGAGCTGAACCTTGCCCTAGTCTGCCCCATCTTCATGATCTCTGATATACTTAAAGCCCAGAACTAGAATACAAACATTCTGCTTAAATAAATAATTGCCAAAAATGTTTTCTACCTGATTATCTTTCTCAACTCAGTCTTAAAAATATAGTCCTTCAAATCTGGAATGATTATGACAATGACCCAAGTACTGTGTTCAATTTCATTTTCAAATATTTTTAAAAAGTAGGTAAGTAGGGCCCATTTTACATTAGAGCCCAATGAGGTCAGTGATTTGATTCAAATCATAGAGAGAAGAACCTGCAAATTAAGCCTAAATACTCTTTTCATTCAATTCTTTAAAGACATTTTGTTGTTATAGGGTTGTTATGGATCATACTCAACTCAATAGCACCTAACAACATCAGTTGTATCCTGTTCCACATTGTTAATTAAAGTACACATGTTTGATCATCCATTCATTTCACACTGTTCTTCCCTTCACCCAGACTGTGTGTGTGTGTGTGTGTGTGTGTACAACTGGCACAGGAGGAGATTGCCCCTCCTTCTCCAGCAGAGGGTCTGGTGGATTCGAACTGCATGCCTTTGGCAGTTTATCTTCTGGCCACTAGGCCACCAGAGCTCCCTCCAGATACTTTTTTTTTCTTTCTTTTTTAAAAAATTTTATTAATTTTAATGAACATTTACAGAGATTTTGGATTTCCATTCATTCATTGTTACAGATACTCTTTGGACACCAGAGCTCCAATTCTTTTTGGAATCTTGGCTTCTTTATGCAAATTTGTTGTTTTTGTTATGTGATGTTGCGGCAACTAGAATTCATAGCAACGATATGAACAACAGGCCTAAATTTTGTCCTATCTTGTGCCATCCTTAGAATGAATCTCTAACATACTCAAGTCCGTTGATAACATTGGGTCAATCCATTTTGTTGAGGGTCTTCCTCTCTCTTGCTGGCCCTACACTTTTCTCAGAGTGGTGCCTTTCATTCATGATGCTCCCTCCTGACAACATGTCCAAAGTGTGTGAGGTGGAATTTCACCATCCTTGCCTCTAAGGAGAACCACGGTTGCACTTCCTCCAAGACAGATTTGCTTATTCCATGGGATACTCAGTATTATGGCATTGATTCTTCTTCCATCATTCTTACTTGTTGCCCAAATTTCGGGTACTGTTTGGGTTCAAACCCAGGAGGGAAAGTCCCTCAGTGTAAGTGTTCACTGAGAACCAGGCCTGGAGCTGAGAGATATCTATTATTTTAGAGAAACTGTATGTATTTGAAAGTGACAGTATCCAGAGACAGCTTTCTGGACAGGTATGTGTCTGAAAACATGTCCAGTTGTTGTTATTGTGTGCCATTGAATCAGAATCGACCTATAGCTGACTCTCTGGTGGGTTTTCAGAGGCAGTAAACTGCAAGGGAATAGATTACCCCTCTTCCCCCATGGAGCAGCTGGTGTAATTCCAACC
>NW_006399755.1:8709839-8716631 GCF_000299155.1 Elephantulus edwardii
AGCAAAAGAAAAACTCCCTCATTGGTACACAATCCGCCCCCCCCCGCACCTCCCCAACACCCCCCCAGCCCCAAATATAATCCACTCTACAACCCTCATTGCATACTCCTACCTGCCTTTAAGATTGCAGTGCAGCTCCACTTCTTACCACTAGAACTGCCCCATTTCAAGCCCAGTTCTTGTTGTTGTTGTTGTGTACCATTGAATAGAAGAGACCCATAGCTGACCCTCTGGCAGGTTTTCAGAGGCATGGGAGGGGAAAGGTAATTATAAAGTGTGAGGGGAGTCCCTACAGACCACACTGTGGTCCTAACCATTTAGATAATAATGAAACCATGCTACAAAGGTAGGAAGAGAATGGAGTCAGCCAATGCCAGTAAATTAATCCAAACTGCTGACACAGCTGATGCCAGAATCAAAAGGAAGGAGGGAAATACATGTTAAGGTAGTTAATGGAAAACAGAGATAATCAGCTCAGCTTAACTCAGGTCTAATTTATCTTGATCTAGAATTAGCCATTTTTAAAGCGCGTTTGCGGAGCTCTGGTGGCCTAGTGGCAAGAAACGGCACTGCAATCCCAGAGGAGCCTGGTTCGAATCCACCAGATGCTCTGCTGGAAAAGGAGGGACAATCTCCTCCTGTACCAGTCAGATCCGATTTGAGGGTATACACACACATAAATACATTTTTTTTTTAAAAAAAGAGCATTTGCAGCCTTCCATTATAGATCATAGGAAACAATTGAAAATACATGCAAATGTAGGAACTGTGTATTTGAATATGCAGAGAAAGCTAGAATCAGGAATACTCCAAACGTAGTTCCCGAAATAAATTATTGTCTGTGAATGTTTTCAGTGGCGATAAGATACTTTTTCTAGACTAAGGGAGTAAATTAAGGGTATTTTAGCTTGTAGGGTCTGTCAGTCAGTAACCAAACCAGACCCATCACCAACAAGTTGATTCTGGTACATATCAACCCTGTAGGACAGAGAATTGCCACGGGGCTTCTAACACTGTAAATCTCTAAAGAAGCGGGCCACATCTTTTTCTCTTGGAAAAAAGCTAGTGGGTTTGATTCAACCAGCAACATTGTGGTTAGCCCCTGAATTATTTCCTACCTGTGACACGAGGGCTCCTGTAGTACTATATATAGTACCAAAAAGCCTTTGCTGTTGAGTTGATTCCAACTCACAACGACCTTTGGATCAGTGGTCCAATGAGAGGAGGACCATTAATGAGATGGATTGACAATGGGGTCAAGTATGTCAGAGATGATAATAGTACAGGATAAATAGGTCAAGGTTCAAATCTGTTGTTCATAGGACCGCCATTCTTTTCTCTAAGGTGCACTTTGGTTTCACTTTTTCCAATAGACCTTAATTAGATGACACACAACAATAACAAACTTTTTTCCCTTATGCTAGTTTATTTACAAACTTCAAATACATTGTTTTTCACACCAGTTCCTTCTCCTTTCCCTAACCACCCCATCAAATTGTGTGACCCCATGATTAACTCCCCCCTCCCGCACATCCTCACCCCTCTGCTTGCACCCTCCTGCCCCTTGGTTACAAATCATTATGAGCAGAAACTGCCCATCTTCCTCTCACAAAACAGCTAGTCAATTTGAACAGCTGACTTCTTGGTGAGCAGTTCAACATGCAATGCGCTATGCTACCAGAACTCATACTTTTTTTTTAAGGTTAAGAATAAATGTAGATTTATTAGAAAGTTGTACCCCAAAGCGAAGGACCCCCCTCCTTGAAAGGAAATATCAAGGAGAAGAAGCATGCTAGTGAGATGAGGGCCTATTTATGGCCTCCTTCTCTGGTTAGGGCATGGAGGGGAGTCTGGGCCAATGAGACAATGCCACGGAGAGTTCAAAGTTTAGTGGGTGGTCCTCATTCTGGTTCTTATTCTCTGATGTCATTAATGTGCCCAAAGTGTCCACTACTTCTGACATCATCACTCATGCACCTAAAGCACCAGTTCTATGCATGTCCATACTGGTTTCCTGGTTTTGATAACTTAATTTCCCAACCATACACTTTTGCCTCTTTCCTTGGTTATAATCCTAACATTCCTCCCGGGAGAGATCAAGCCCCTAAAATCTTTTAGGATTTTAAATAATGACCACTCTACCTGCTTCATGCTGGAATTAGATGTTGTTCTGCCTACATGGGGTTTCGAATTTCTCTATGGCCATACTTCTGTAGGTCCTTAAATGCTTCAGTGCCTGTGTGAAATGGGTTGACAGGCCTCGGGTTAGGAGGCAGGTTTAAATATGCTGGTGTCCTTGTAGAGCCATCTACTCAGTGTTGAACACTTGGAGCCTGGAAGACACAAGCCTCTTTGAATGAAACAAGAAAGATTTAAAAAGTAGTAGTCAATTTATGACTGGCTATAAAAAGAGAAACAGCTATTGGGCTTAATTTCAGATTTATGACTGAGAGCTTTAAGAATTAGGAGCTAGGAAATGGATTTGTGATAATATTTGCAAATAAAAATCTCATTTCTGGTGACTAGCACAGTAATAACAGCCCAAAACTTATAATCCTGTTGTTGGTATGCAAGAAGAATATTCTGCAAAATAACTGATAGTTTAAAATTCATATACCTAATTTTGTTTTTTTACATATTTATTTGGACTTTTAGATAACTGAAACATAGTAAGACCACAGGAAAAGTTACTGAACCACTTATTGTTTATTAGTATTTTAAGTATCTTGTTTTTCAAATGTCATCAATAAAAGTTTTGGCAGGAAAAAAAAAAGAATTAGGAGCTGACTGATTTGAGAGGTTTGATTTGTTAGTGATTCTGAAAAGAAAGAATTTATCCATGGTTATTAACTGAAAAGGGTAGCAATAAAGTAGGAGACTTGTATTGTAGAGAGTTTACTATTAAATGTTGTTGTTGTTATGTGCCATCAAATCACCTGCAACACATAACGACCCTATGCATAACAGCCCTAGTAAACCCTGCTCTATCCTGTGCCAATCTTATTGTCTCTGACACACCTACCCCCATTACCTCAGTCACTGAATCAATCCATCTCATCGATAATCTTCCTCTCTTACGCTGTCCCTCCACCCTCCCAAGCATGACATTGCTCTCCAAGGATTGATCTTGCTTTGCAACATGTCCAAAGTATGTCAGATGAAGCTTCAGAATCCTTGTTCCAAGGAACAACCTGATTTCATCCTCCCCAGGATGAACTTGTTTGTTCTCTTAGCAGTCCATTGTATATTCATTACTCTTCTCCAGCATCACAGCTCAAAGGCATCAATTCTCCTTCTAGCCTCCCTAGTCTATTAAAGATTAGTATAAAGAATATTAAAAATAGTCTAAAGCATAGGGCAAGAGTGCCTTTACTTGTGGCTTGTATTGAGAGTAGGCTTTCTTTTCTAGTAATTACAAGATTTAATCACTGCAAGTTTAGATGGTTAACATTATTTTCTGATAGAAAGACAAGGGTTAGATCTCTATCTTTTGGTGGGCCACCCATCTATTTTGACTATGAGACAGGAGGCTTTGACAAGGGGCTGTCCTTGATTGACGGGCTCCTTGACCTTGATTGAGCGGCTCCTGTTAGTTAGACATCTTTACTGATCACCTCTGGAATCACCCTCGTGAGGCCCGTGGTGTGTGATATGAGTGGGACAAGTGGAAGAAGCTCTTTTACTTTTTTTGCCTTTTTCACCAAAAGAGTTTGGTGACTTCCACTGTGCTCCCTTCAGAATACAGGGAAATCACATGCCCAATGCCTAAACTCTATTAAATCAGGGCATGGCTTTACCAGAGGTTTTCACTAGTGCATTTGGCTTGCTCTGGCTCAGCACTTATTGTAGTGCTTTGGCTTCCCATTGTAGAAACACTCACTTTTGGCTTTTTGAGGAGGATCAGAAATGGCAACTTTCTGAATGCATTATCTAGCTAAGGCTGGGAGTTTGCTCTTTGGTAGTCTGTCCCCAGTATTTTTATTTCTCTGTTGTTAAAGACACTGGCTTCCAAAAGGCTATTCTTGACTGACGTAGAGCCTTAATGCTACCTTTTGAGAATATTCTTGGGAATATTAAAGCAACATTAGTAATAAAAATGAACATGAATGACAATAGCAACATCATGGAAGTTCTTATTTGTACACCTCTGGATTGCTTTAGTAATCTTAAATACAGCTGGGCTTTCTTTCCTTGAAGTATTTTAGTTACCTCAGTAAACTTAAAAAATGTATTTGGGCAGCTTTCTTTCTTCTAACTAAATAATTATGATTACCTACTTTCTCAGTTTCTCTTAGCTGACTTTGCTGACAGTCTGGGCTTAAACATTCTGAGAGGATTATAGTATCCATTGAGAAAATAGTAGGTTGCAACAAGGACCCAGGAACTGATGGGATATCAGTTGACATATTTTTACAAACAGATGCTGCCCTGGACATGCTCACCAGGCTTTGCCAAGAAATTTGGTGGAAAACTATCTGGCCAACTGACTGGAAAAGATCCATATTTATTACCATTCCAAAAAAAAGGTGATCCAACAAAATGTGGGAAAATGTTACTAATATCACACACAAGTAAAACCCTGCTGAAGATTATCCTAAAGTGACTGAAATAATACATTGACAGAGAACCACCAGAAATACAAGCTGAGTGTAGAAGAGGCCCTGGCACTAGGGACATCATAGCTAATGTCAGATGGGTCTTGGCTGGAAGCAGAGGTACCAGAGGAGTGTCTATCCGTGTTTCATTGACTATGGAAAGACATATTACTGTGTGGATCACAAGTTGTGGCTAATTCTGAGAAGAATGAGAATCCCAGGACACCTGATTGTGTTCAAGTGAAATCTATATTTGCCAGGAGGCAGTTGTCAGAACAGAGCAAAGAAACACTGCATGGTTCAAATAAAAAAGGAAAGTATCAGGGATGTGTCCTGTCTCCATACCTTTTAAATCTATATGCAGGACCGATCATTTGAGAATCTAGACTTATAAGGAGGAATATGGCCTCAGGATTAGACGATGACTCAACAATAACCTGCATTATGCAGATGACACAACCTTACTTGATGAAACTGAGGAGAGCCTGAAGCATGTGCAGCAGACGGTCAAGGACTATAGATTGCAATATGTATTAAAATTCAACATCAAGAAGACAAAGATTCTCACCACTGGGCAAATTGGCAGCAGCGTGATAGAAGGAGAAAAGATTGAAATTGCTAACAATTTTAGATTCCTCTGTTCCACAATCAACATTCTTTACACCATCAGGCAGGAAATCAAAAGACGAATTATTTTGGGAAAATCTACTCTCCAAGTACTGAAGAGCAAGTATGTCACTTTAGAGACATAGATATGCTTGATCCAGGCCATGATCTTTGCAATTACTTAGTATGCATCAGAGAGCTGGACAATGACCGAGGATGACAGAGAAGAATTGATGCCTTTGAGTTGTGGTGCTGGAGGAGAGTTTTTAACATACCATGGACCGCCAAGAGAACAAACAGATCTCTTTCTGGAGAGGGTGAAGCCAAGCTGTTCCTTGGAGTCAAATATTTTGAGATTGTCTCACATACTTTGGGCGTGTAGCTGGGAGGGACCAGTCTTTGGAGAAGGATATCATGCTTGGAAGGGCTGAGGGACAGCACAGAAGAGGAAGACCCTGAATGAGTTGGATTGACACAGCAACTGGGATAATGAGGGAGATCTGTCACAAAAAGTGAGATTGGCTCAAGATAGAGCAGGGTTCAGAGCTATTGTGCATAGGGTCACTATGAGTTGTAGTCACTGCACTACATAACAGCAAGGCATATAGAGATCTGAAGAAGTGGGGAAGAAAATAGGCAACAATGAAATAAAACCCAAAACATCCAAACTGAAAAAAAAAAAGACATACGGAGATCTTTAGGTTTACCTCATTCCATAGATTTTACTCGTTGTGAGGGCAACTATGAGAGAAGAGTTGTTATTGTTGTTGTTGTTAGGTGACATCAAGTCGAGTACAAACCCTGCTCTATCCTATGCCATCTTCACACTTCCTGATACACAAGAGGCCATTGCAGCAGTCATTGCATCAATCTACCTAGTTGAGGGTCTTTGTCTCCTTCGCACTCCACCCTTCCCAACATCATGTCCCTCTCTGAGGAATAGCCCCTTCTCGCAACATACCCAAAGTACACGAGACAAAGCCTCATCTTTCTTGCCTGCAAAGAACCGTCTGGTGGCACCTTCTCTAAGACATATCTGTTCTCTTGGCTTTCCATGGGATGTTCAGTGCTCTTCTCCAAAACTATAGCTCAAAGACATCAATTCTTTTTTTGCCATCTTTATTCTTTGTCCAGTCCTCAGATGCATAGCAAGTAACTGGAACAATTATGGCCTGATGCATCTTAGTCCTGACATCAGTACTCCTCAGTAATTTGGAGAAGCCCCTAATTGCATCATCCCATCTTTCTCCTTTGGATTCAAACTGACAGAGAGGCATTGTTTTAGGGTTAGAGACTTAACTACCTGCAGACTACGCCATCAAAGCTCCCCTTAACAAACAAAAGCATCTTCAAATGTTATTCCCATGCATCTTTATGCCTGCCTAAAGGCATTTAGTCTGTTGATACTATTCAAAGTTAATGTTAGTGTTTTGGTTTGGTTTTCTTACCACATGGCCCACAGTGTCATAATTTTAATGACTTCTACATTAGAGCTCTTCTCAGAGTCAGCCACAGTTTGTTATGATCCACGCAGTCAAATGCCTTTGCATAATCAATGAAACACAGATAGACATTCTTCTGGTATTCTCTG
>NW_006399755.1:8718976-8721836 GCF_000299155.1 Elephantulus edwardii
AGAGACTGGTCCTTGGAGAGGGACATCGTGTTTGGGAGAGTGGAGGGACAGTGCAGGAGAGGAAGAAGACCCTTGATGAGATGGATCGATTCTGTGAGTGGAGTGGTGGGAATGAATGTGTTTGAGACAGTGAGGTTGGCACAGGATAGAACAGCATTTAGGGCTCTTGTACATAGGGGTCACTATGACTTGATGGCACATAACAACAACAACAACATCAACAAATCTAAGCCGACCCTTTCCTGTTTAGGCCTGCTGCTACTTATTTGCTTATGTGGGTCTTACTCCTGTCTCCATTTCCTCCATTGTCTGCAGAATAAGCACACAGGCCTTTTTCATAAGTGAAAGTGTTATTGTTGATCCCTACTATGGAAGAAATAGATCAGGGTTAACTGCCAACTTGTTTTTGGCATTGTCTTTAGTTGCCATTGAGTCTACTCCAGCTCACAGCAGCTCAAGAACAGCAAACAAACCCTACCCAGTCCTCCATGCTCCTCACAATCTTTTACATCCATCCATTACCACAGTCACTATGACAATCCATAGAATCCTCCTCGTTTTCCCTGATCTGCTTTTCCAAGCATAATGTCCTTCTCTGAAGATTAGTATTTCCTGATAACCTGCTGGATGGGAGATGAAATCTCACTCTGGAGACATCGTTTTTCTTTGGCACTTTAAACAGGTCCTTTGAAAGTAGATTTTTCCCGATTCAGTATGTTGTTTGATTTCTTGACTGCTGCCTTTAAATGTGTAGACTGTGCATTGATTGCATATAATAAAGAACCAATGGTTTTGAAGGCAAAAGCACAGACTGTACTTTTGGAACTGTGCCTTTGGAAGCACAACTTGGTGGGTGCATCCAGGGCAGCGTATGTTTATTGCAATATGTCAATTTGTATGCCATCAGTTCCTGGGGACTTGTTTTTTGCCAATTTTTCTAGAGCATCTTGAACTTCTTCCTTCATCACCACAGGCTCTTGCTCATATGTTGTTTCATGAAATTCTTCTGTGTCAACAAATTCCTTTTGTACTATACTCCTTCCCCCCCCCAGTTTATTAATACTTTTTCCTCCTTTTCTTTAATAGAGATTTTAATGAACATTTATAGAGAACTTAGATTTCCATTCATTCATTTTCCTCCCTGCCCACCCCTTCCTCCCAGTTCACTTTTCTCTTTGAAAAAAAAAATTCTTTCATTGTTATACAATCCTCCCCCCCACCCCCGCCCCAGTCCACTTGACTATGCAGCTCTTATTCTGGACAGTTGTCATGTAAATAATACCTAATCCTATATTCCTTTAAAACAGTTCTCTCCTTCATCTGTTTCATTGCAGTGTACTTTTTTTTTTTTTCTGCTGAAAAATATGGAACGCTTCACGAATTTGCGTGTCATCCTTGCGCAGGGGCCATGCTAATCTTCTCTGTATCGTTCCAATTTTAGTATATGTGCTGCCGAAGCGAGCACATCATTGCAGTGTACTTTAATTATCCCCTCTTTTCTTAGTTTCCCTCCAACTCCAATGTTGGTCCTGTTTTATAACAGTGGCATCATGCAGTTGTTGCAGACCTAGGGTAAAGTATTTTTATAATTATTAATAATGAGACAGACTACCAAGAATGAGATAGAAGAGAGAGCATAGAAAACAGGGGCCAGCAGTTCCCATGACTGAAGGCCTCAAGCCATGCCTCTCTGAATATTTATTGAGAATCATAAGGAAGAGAAACAAAGGAAAATCATAAGGGAGTTGTTGTTGTTGTTATGTGCAACTCACAGTGACCCTATGTATAACAGCCCTAAACCCTGCTCTATCCTGTGCCAATCCACTGCCACCTCATAGAGGGTCTTCCCCTCTTGCATTGTTCCTCCTTCCCAAGCATGATGTCTCTCTCCAAGGACCTGTCCATCTTTACAACATGTCCAAAGTATGTCAGATGAAGCTCCAGAATCCTTGCCTCCAAGGAGCACCCTGCTTTAACCCTCTCCAGGATGAATCTGTTTGTTTTCTTGGCAGTCCATGGTACATTCAATACTCTTCTCCAGCACCACAGCTCAAAGGCATCAATTCTCCTTCTATGCCTAATCATTGTCCAACTCTTTGATGCATAACAAGTGATTGCAAAGACCATAGCCTGTATCAGATGCACCTTAGTCTGCAGAGTGACACCATTGCTCTTCAGAGCCCTGGAGAGGTCTCTAACAGCAGACTTTCCCATCGCAGTATGGTTTTTTATTTCAGCCCTTTGGATTTTCTGACTCCAGCTCTTGGCACATTTTATTATAATTCTTTACTTTGTCTTCTCAAACTGCCCTTTGAAATCTTCTGTTCAGTTTTTTAATTTCTTGATTTCTTCCCTTTGCTAACAGCTTTAGTTTGTTTGGCTCCACAATCAACACTCTTGGTACCAGCAGCCAGGAAATCAAAAGATGAGTTGCATTAGGAAAATCTGCTGTCATGGACCTCTCTAGAGTACTGAAGAGCAACAGTGTTACTCTGGAGACTAAGGTGCACCTGATCCAGGCCATAATCTTCACAATTACTTGCTGTGTGTTGGAAAGCTGGGCAATGAATAGAGCTGATAGGAGAATGGATACCTTTGAGCTGTTGTGCTGGAGAATAGTCTTAACTATACCATGGACTGTTAGGAGAATAAACAAATAAGTTCAACCTAGAGAGGGTGAAACGAGGCTGCTCTTTGGAGGCAAGGATTCTGAAGCTTCGTCTGACATACTTTGGGCATACTGCAAGGAGAGAAAAGTCCTTGGAGGTCAGTGAAAAAGAAGACGACCTTCCAATGAGTCAGAACAACACAATGGTTGGAACAACAGGGCTCAAGCGTAGTGATGCCTGTGAATATGAAG
>NW_006399755.1:8722600-8726006 GCF_000299155.1 Elephantulus edwardii
AATGAATGGAAACCCAAAATCTCTGTAAATGTTTATGAAAATTAATAAAATATAGAAAGAAAAAAAAAAGAAAAGTCCTTGGAGAAGGACATCACGCTTAAGGTGGAGGGATAAGAGAGGAAGACCCTTGATGTGGTGGATTCATTCAGTGATGGGGATAATAGCGGTATGTGAATCAGAGACAATAAGGTTGGCTCAGGATAGAGCAGGGCTCAGAGCTGTTGTACATAGGGTCTCTACGAATCACAAGTGACTCAACAGCACATAAGAACAACAACAACGAAAACAACAATCTTCGGAAGGCCTTGGCAAAGAACGGGACTCCAAGAATTGATGCAACATCAACTGAAGTATTTCAAGAAATAGTTGCAGCTGTGGGGGTACTCAGTTGTTGGTTCAAAGAAATTTGAAAGGCAGCTACCTTACCAACCAACTGAAAGATATCCATAAAACTGACATGGAAGGGAGTTCTGGTGGCCTAGTGACAAGGAGCTGCACTGCAATCCCAGAGTTATGTGGTTCAAATCCACCAGAAGCCCTGTTGAAGAAGGAGAGGCAATCTCCTCCTATACCAGTCAGATTTGATTTGACGGTACACACACACACACACACACACACACACACACACCCTAACATGGAAAGCATGAATTTTGATGTTGTTATTTGTTGTTGTTATGTATCATTGAGTTAGAACTGACACATAGCTGATCCTCCAGCTGGTTTTCAGAGGTCATAAATCACAAGGGAGGAGATCATTGTTCTTTGTCCTTGTGGAGCAGCTGGTGAAAAACTGTGCGTTTGGGTTGGCAGCACAACTCCGTACCACTCAGACACCACCTGAGAACACATTTTAATAGCTAATGTGTTCCTATAAGATTTATCTTATTTCCTAATTTATTGATTTTAAGAAATAGTTCTGAAAAGCCTATTGAAAGTAATAGGTAAAGGAAGAAAAGGATCTAGAGAATGATAGACACCCTCCAATCTAGTTATATTACATTTTATACCTTATTTCATTTTTTATATCCAGAAAGATATGAAGACTTGTTCAAAGTCAAAGAGCAATGTGTAATCCCTTATTTTAGATAGCATATTATCTATTTAAAAAGATAAAATTAACACATGACATGCTATGGAATCTCTTAGTTTTCAAATTCTGCAAATTTGGTATTTATCTTCCAGAAGCAACTGAAGTTTGCAAGTAACTGTCTAAAGGAGTGGTGGACATGGAAAGCAGACTTTTCTGACACTGAAGTCCTGTGACTACTACCAACAAACTTTAAGAAAGTTTACAAAGGTCTTCAAGAAATCTAACTCTGATCTAAAGAGATTTTTTAATATTTTTAATTATTATTATTGATATTAATGAAAATTTACAGACTTTGGATTTCTATTCATTCATTGTTGCACTTTTCTCCCTGCCTACCTCTCCCTCCCAGTTCACACTTGTCTTTGAAAAGTAAAAGAAAAATTCTTTCATTGTTATACATTCCCTTCCCCCAAGTCCACTCCACCATGCAGCCTTTGTTCTGGACTCCTGTCATGACAATAACACCTAATCATATATCTCTTTTAAACAGTTCTCTCCCTCATCTGTTTCAATACAGTATACATAATTTATCCCATCTTTCTCAGTCTCCCCCCAACCCTGATATCAGTCCCATTTTACAACAGTGGCACTATACATTATTTGTCCTTTTGTATGGAGATATTTCACTCAGCTTCATGTCCTCCAGGATCACCCATAATAATAGCCTGGCTCTGGAAACCCTATGAACCTGGAGAAAGGATCAAAGTTATACAGGTGTCCAGGACTTCCATTCATAGAGTCTCTATGAGTTGCCTAGGACTCGACAGTACGTAACAACAACGTCCTCCAGGGTCACCCATTTTGTATAATATTTCATGAGTTCTTTGTTTTTCAATGCAGTTTAGTATTCCATTGTGTGAATATACCAGAGCTTCTAGATCCATTCGTTTGTTGACGGGCACTTGGGTTGTTTCCAACTCTTTGCTATTATGAACAAAGCCACAATAAACATGAGTGTGCATAATCTAAAGAGATTTTAAGTGTGACTTTCTAATTTAATTTCAGGAAGTTTATTCCAATAAACTTCCCAGTTTACCTCTCTTTGCCCTATCAGTCTCTCTTTAGGTCTTTTTCTTTCTTCTTCTTTTGTGTGTGTGTGTGTGTGTGTGTGTGTGTGTGTGTGTGTGTGTGTGTACTGTCAAATCAGCTCTTACTGGTACAGGAGGAGATTGCCCCTCCTTCTTCAGTAGCGCGTCTGGTGGACTTGAACCACTTACCTATGGATTGTAGTGCAGATTCTTGCCACTAGGCCACCAGAGCTCCCTAATGCTTTTTTATTTTTATGGCCATATTTCTTCCCTTAAAAAATAAAGGTTCAACCCTCAGGTTCTCGGAACACTCAGTATCTGTCTCTTTAGCACTTCTTTCTTTTAGCAAAAATTAAGAAGAGCAGATTATGTAAAATTTTGTAGTATACCATCCTTAAGACTTTGAAGATTGAAAGTTATTGAAGAATTCTGAGCAGGAAGGTGAACTTATTTAACTGAGTTGAAATAATTTTAGCTGCTATGTTAAGACTAGATTGTAACGGAACAAAGGAAGAAGCTAGGAAATAGAATATTGTAAAAAGGAAGAAGCTAGGAAATAGAATATTGTAAAAACCTAAGTGGGACAGATAAAGGACAAAGAAATACACAAATTCATGGAGACAAGCAATAGGGTAACTAGGGGTTAGAAGAATAGGGATAAGGAGGGGGAAGTTATTGTATAACAGCTGTAGAGTTGCTGCTTAGGTAAATGAAAGGTTCTGAAACTAGATAGAGTTGATGTCTGTATAATGGCATACTGTAATTGTTGTTGTCATGTACTGTTGAGTCAGAAATGACTCATAGCTGACCCCCTCCCCCACAGTGTGTT
Source organism: Elephantulus edwardii (assembly GCF_000299155.1). Taxonomy (NCBI): domain Eukaryota; kingdom Metazoa; phylum Chordata; class Mammalia; order Macroscelidea; family Macroscelididae; genus Elephantulus; species Elephantulus edwardii. The sequence goes on from NW_006399755.1 coordinate 8,725,548, forward strand.
CTCAGAAGCAGTAAATCTCATAAGAGGAGATTGCCCATCTTTCTCCCTTGGAGCGGCTGGTGGATTCTAACCACGTTCCTTGCGTTAGCAATTCAAGTCCTTGCCACTAAGCCACCAGAGCTTCTGTATCTATAATTAGTGCCAAGTAATTGTATACTTAAAAATTGTTAAAATACCACACTTGAAGTTTTTTATATTTTTAATACACCCACTTCTCATTTCCTACACCACCCCCATGTGATAGCTACAAAACACACCCGCTACACCACACCCCCCAAAACTCCTTAGTCAATAAGGTAAAAGGAGGAGAAGACGAAGGGAAAGGGGAAGGTAAGAAAGAGAGAGGACAAAGGCGGACAGTTCGAATCCACCAGATGCTCTGCCGGCGAAGGAGGGACAATCTCCTCCTGTACCAGTCAGATCTGATTTGACGGTACACTAACACAAAAATTTAAAAAA
>NW_006399755.1:8726106-8732069 GCF_000299155.1 Elephantulus edwardii
CGTCTTTTCTTTTTTAACGGAAAGGGAGTGGATTAACAACAATTTTGCCACCAGGAGACAGGTATTAGAATCCAAGCCAAGGAAGTCTTTTAAAGAAGAAATGATCATGGAACTCAAATGCTACTGAACAGTGAAATAAAATTTGTAAATTAGTATAATAATAATAAAAAGGAATGGACGTGACCATGAATATAGCAAACTGTAGGTTCATTAGAGTTGTTAAGTGGAGTGTCAGGAATAAAAGACAAAATGGTAGAATTGGAGACAAGTTAGTATAGACTGCTTTTTAGAAAAGCTTTTTTTTTTTAAAAGAAGATATATGAGCACAATCTCTGAAAAGAGAAAAAGGTCAAAGGTACTATTTTTATTTTAATGTTGTAAGAAGTATCTGCTTGCTTATTCTCAAAGGAATCATATAATAAAAGGGAGGAAACTGATAATGTACGAAAGAAAAGGAATGTTTCTGGGTGGTATTTTTGAGTGAGCAAAAAGGGATAGGATCTAGTGGACACATCCAGGAATTGACCTTAGAGCATAAACAGTTTATACTAAGAGAAAGTAGAGAACATACAGAGAAAGTTCATAATTGGTCAGGCTGTTTGAGAGGTCCCCAGAGCTCAGCTGGGTAACCTCTTATAAAGACTTAGAGCCTAGGGAAAACGATGGAGTATAGTTGCACATGGACTCCACTCTACACCTGGCTTAGTTTTGGGTAAATTTAATGGTTGGAGCTTGGGAGGGTCTTTACTTCTTTTATTTTCTCATTAAAAGAGAAAGCTGAGTGAATTTTTCAGAAGGAAATACTGGAAGTTTGAAGTTAAGAGTAGAATAGTTAATTTTAAAAAACCCTCCCTATTGATTGGACTTGTACTTTGAAGATTCTATTTTGGTGCCAAATTTGCTGGATAAAATTTAACTTGGCTATTAAACCTCTTTGGAATCCCTACTGGTGCAAAAAAGTCTGTGTTTGGCTCCTGTGAGATCGGAGGTTCTACTTCACCCAGAGCTTCCTCCAAGAGTAAAAGTTGGTGATCTATTTCCCCCAAATCGGCCATTGAATACACATAGGGTAGGCATTTTTCCTTCTTTTTTAAAATAAGTATTGAATATGTGAATATGAAAAATAATTACAGCAATTGAATACATTAAAAACGTATTATGTGCCAAGCATTGAGATATGTTGTTAGATTGTTTTATTTAATCAGTGCATTAAGAAGCCCTCGGGCAGAGTGTGTAACTTGGCCTAACCTAAAGATTGGTCCAATCCATCATTGGTTTTGTAGGAGAAAAATGAGCAGCATCTTCTGGTATTTATTTAGAAAATTTGGCGAGTTGCTGCGTTCACAGGTAGTGGTAGTGGAAAAGGCTTTCTTACCCTATTTTACTGATAAGAAAATGAAGGCCTCTCTAAAAATTGCCCCCCTCAGCTTCATACTAGGACGATTTCCCCCTAAGACTTATATATATATAACTATATATAATTTATATATTTAAATGTATATTTATAATTATATATATAATTTATGAGTAAAACGTTCTGCTCTTCTAGGAGCAGGTTAAGTGTCTTTTTGAAACTTTTTTGGTAACAAGAAATAAAGTGCTTTGTTTCGTCCCTCCCTTCTTAGACTGAAAAAATTTTGAAATGAATTTTGTGCATTTATGAGAACAAAAGCCGTTTTGACTTGTTTATCCAAGTGTTATCTAGAAGTTGAAACAGAGAGAACTTTCGTGAACGAGGTGCAGTTGACCCGGCTTGGAGAGGAAAGATTTGAAAACTTTAGTTCAATTTTCCCAAATGCAGGCAAACAGCTGGGAATATCCCCGAGGGGCTGTGGAGTGAGGTTTTCGCCGGTGAGGGGTGGGTTCGGCGAGGTAGGGGTCCTGAGACTTTGCTTGGGAGCCGGCGGCTCCGGAGGGCGCGGGCGGAAGGCGGTTGGACCAGGAGGCGGCAGGGGAGCGGTGCACCCTGGGGGGTGGGGTGGGGTCGCGGTGGGGGTAGGAGTGTGCGCCCATCCCGGGGGCGGGGTCTGCGTGCGACCCGACCCGCTGCGGGCGCGTACGCCGTCGCCACGCTCGGCTCTTCGGAACCTTCGGGACCCCTGCACACGCTGGGCTTGAGCTTCCCGCAGTTTCCGCGCGACGTCGCTCAGCCGTCTCCCGGCGCGGACCGACGCCGCCTCTCGTGGGATCCGGGACCTCGTTCGACGCCAGCGCCCCCTCCACGCCTTGGTGGAGGGCGTCACTATGGTTCACTTTTTTGCACCCGGGGCTCTCGGCCCGAAACATCGTCCCTCCAGACGCTCAGGAGGACGCCCTGGGCTACTGCGTGGTGCAGGTGAGACGGGACGGCTGAGGAGAGAGCATGAGGGGCCGTCGGGCGCGGACGGGCGAGGCGTGTCGTCGGGGCAGCGGAGAGGGGCTTGCGAGGGCCGGCGGGAGAATGAGTCTGGGGAGACTGAAGAGCCTGTCGGACTTGGTCTCGCTGGGGAAGTGCGCGGGGTCGATGTGGGGGTAGGGGGTCCGGAGGGAAGTTGTATGCGGAACGCCCAGCCCCGGGGCCGAGCGCCGGGCGGACGCACCTGAAAGGCCAGGGCGGAAGGAGGCCCGCCCCTGCCCTCGGACTTCGGGCGAGGCTCTCTCGAGACCGGGCGGTGGCGAAGGCTGCTGCTCTTTAACCGCATGTTTTAAGTGTAGACTAACTGGTACTAGGCTTAGCCGGTAGTGGACGCCGGCGATCTGTACTGTCATAGTGAAGCCAAACGTTCCGTCCAGACCTTATCAGTTTGCCCAGGTGTTGATGAACGTGACGCTCCCCAGGGCCTGTGACCTTTCTTGCGCCCCTACTAGTCAAGGTCTGCAGAGACCTGTTGAAACTGGAACCCAGAAATTTAAATACTTCCACGCGCCCTTTATTCTCGAAGATTGCTACAAAACGAAACCCTAAATAAAGTGCAAACACACCATGATTGCGTATTTAGCTCCCACTCTGTGTGTTGTAGTGTGCATAATGTCGAACCTTGAACGGAAAGATCTGCAGTTCGGATCCATCAGCTGCTCCGTGGTGAAACGATGAGCAGGTGGTTCTCGTAAAGCTTTTTAGAAAGCTTGTGGAGGTGGCTATGGGTTGGAACGGGTTTCATGGCTGTTTTGAGTTTTACTGGGTTAAGTAAAGGAGTCTTGGTGGCGCCATAGTTACAGCGCTAGACCGGAACGGAAAGGTCCGCGGTTGGACTCCCAGCCGCTCTGTGTGGGTTAAGCGTTGGAAGTCCAGTGGAGGGTCACCTGGAGTTCAGGTTGCACTTCCATGACAGGTTTGTTCTTTTGGCAGTCCATTGTGTATTCAGTGGTCTCCTCCAGCACCACCGTTCAAGGGCCTAGTTCTTTATTTGTATTCTTTATTCATTGTCTAACTTTCAGATACGTAGAAAGCAATTGAAAATATCCTGGCTTCCATCAGGAGCACCTTTGTCTTTAACATCTTTGCTCTTTAACATTTGGAAAGGTCCTTGACAGCAGATTACCCTAATGCAGCGTGTTTTTTTCTTGACTGCAATTACACTGGGTGTTAATTGTGGATCTAGATAAAATAAAACTGTTGATAACTTCATTCTTTTTTCCATCAACAAGATGATGTCTGATGCTTCATTGATGAGAATTTTTCTTTTCTTGTAAATTGTACCTCATATTGAATGTTTTTTATTTTCTGCAGTAAATGCTTGAAGTTGTATTCACTTTCTGCAAACAGTATTTTGTCATCTGCATAACAGTTTGTTGATGAGTCTTCCTCAAATCCTGATGCATTCTTTTTCATATAGTTAGGCTTTTTGAATTATTTACCCAATATATAGATACGGAGAAAAGATACAATCCTGATAGATGTACATTTTTCCTGATTTTAAACTATGCAGTATTCCTTTGTTCTTTTTGGACAACTGCTTCTTGGTGTGAGTTTCACATGAGCATGTTAAAGTGTTCTGAGATTCTCATTCTTTTCAGTATCAGTTATAATTTGTTATGATCCACAAATATAAAAACACAAATAGCCAGCTTTCTGGACTGCTTTCAGCTAAGCTCCATCTGACATCCTCAGTGATATCCCTGGTGCCACAACTTCTGAATCCAGTTTGAATTTCTAAGCAATTCAGTTACTGTACTATTCCATCCTTTTTTATTTTATTTTTAAAATTTTTTTTTTCTCTCATTATTGTGTACCGTCAAATCTGATTGCCCTCCTTCTCCAGTGGAGCATCTGGTGGATTCAAACCTAGTGCTTTTGAGATCCATGAATTTTTTAATAATTCCAAGATTTTACTTGCATAGAATATTAATGGTATTGCCCATTAATTTCCAGAATCTACTGGGTCACCTTTTTTGAGAATGGAAACAAATGGACTTCTTTTCATCAGGCCAGGTAGCTTTCTTCCATATTTGTTGGCAGAAACTGGTGAGCTGTCCAGGGTTTCATCTCAATTGATATTTGTCAATTCCTGAGGCTTTATTTTTTTTCACCAATGCCTTTAGTGTGGCTTGGATTTCTTCCTTCCGTGCTGTTGGTTCTTGATCATATGCCACTTCCTGAAATGGTTCAGTATTGAGCAATTGGTTTTGGTACAGTGACTCTGTATTCCTTTTATCTTTTTAAGATAAAAAGTGAAGATAAATTTATTAGAACATTAAGTCCCAAAGGGGCAGACTTTCCTCCTAGAAAGGCTGTATGGAGGAGAGTCCCTTCCTATTTTCTTTTTATGCTTCTTGGAGCATTTTAGATTTTGCGCATAAAATCTTAGTGTTGCAAGTCAAGCCTTGAATTTGTTTTTCATTTTTTTCAAGAAATGCAAAGTGTACTCTTCTCTTTTGGTTTTCTAACTACAGCTTGTTGTGCATTTCATTATACCACTTTGCTTAGTCTTCTGGAGCTATGCTTTGAAATCATCCAGTCACACACTCTAACTTTAGCAGTCTGTCCCCTTATTTTGACTTCTTACTTTTTCATTGCAAGTTTCAGAGTCTTCTCTGTCATTTATTTTGATTTTGTTATTGCCCTTCTTTGAAATGACTTTGCTTTTTTCCCCATATCTAATGTTTTTGATGTCATTCTACAACTCATCTGGTCTTTGGTCATTAGTGTTCTGTGTATCAGGTCAGATGGTTTTGAAATTTGTAGGATTACACTCATGATCATATTTGGATTTTGTGAACTTTTAAAAATTTTCCTCAACTTCAGTTGGAATGTACATATGTGTAATTGATGATCTATTCCCCAATCAACCCCTGGCCTACTTTTGCTGATATTGAGTTTCTTTAACATCTTTTTCCATAAATGTAGTCAGTCTGACTTCTGTATAATAATACATCAGATGAAGTTCATGTGTACATATTTTTCATCTACTAGCTGTTGGAAATACCATGGTTGACATATTTCAGCAGAGCTTCCAATTTAAGACAGACTAAGAAAACAGGACTGACCATCCACTTCTGAATAATAGACATTCAACAACCTATAGACAATGGAAGAACATTGTTGGATATAGTGGCAGAAGAGCCCTTCTGGTTGGAAGGCACTCAAGATGTGATTAGGAGAGATCTGCTATCTCCAAGTGGAGTCTGCTGTAGTGATATGGGTAGTATAAAGCTTTCATTCAGCTAAGTCCAGCTTCTTGAATAATTTAAGTATACACATTTTTCATTCAGTTAAGTCCAGTTTCTTGAATAAGTATACACATTGAGTAGGTATGGAGAGAGGATACAACCGTGACATACAGTTTTCCTGATTTTAAGCCTTGCCGTATTCCCTTGATCTGTTCAGATAACAGTTTCTTGGTCTAGGTGTAGATTTTGTATAAGCATAATCAGGTGTTCTGGAATCCCCATTCTTTTTGTTTAAATTTACTATTAATTTCAATGAAAATTTACAGAGACTTTGAATTTCCATTCATTCATTGTTGCACTTTTCTCCCCTCCCA
>NW_006399755.1:8732574-8733170 GCF_000299155.1 Elephantulus edwardii
ATTATTATTAAATTTTATTAGTTTTAATGAACATTTACAGAGATTTTGGGTTTTCATTCATTCATTGTTACACTGTTTTCTCTACTCTCCTCCACAGTTCGTTCTTCTTCCCTCCCCCACGTCTGTTTTAATTGTTTAATTGCCACAGTGCTTGTCAAAGCCAGTTCTGATTAATCTCCTTTGTCAGTGTGTCCTTTGCCATTCCCTGTCACACCTCCCTGAGAGAGACTTCACCCTGATTCTTAAGTTCCTTGTTTTTCAATGCAGCATAGTATTCCATTGTGTGGGTATACCACGTTTGTTGATGGGCACTTAGGTTGTTCAACTCCTTGCTATTGTGAACAAAGCCTTGATAAACATGGGTGTGCATAGGATTATGCTTTAAAAGGGTCTTAATATCTACAACCAGGAGAAGATAAAATAGATGACTGGGACCCTCTAAGGATCAAATCCCTATGCACATCCAAAAACTTCTCCAACAGGGTAAAAAGGGAAGCCACATACTGGGAAAAAGTATTTGGTAATGACATGTCAGATAAGGAACTTATATCTAGAATTTATAAAATACTTGAGCACCACAACAAGATAAAGGTAAA
>NW_006399755.1:8733921-8735239 GCF_000299155.1 Elephantulus edwardii
GAGACAGAGGAAGGAGTGGTTTATTCTCACAGCTGAGTACGGGATGGGCCCACAGCCTTGGGAGCAACACAGGCAGCCCCTCCCAGGCTCAGCTCCCCTTCTCACTATGGTAGCCGCAGGTGGGCAGGGTTGGGAGCCAAGGGAGCAGCCAGGGTGGCAGCCATCCTGCCACGGGAGCTGGCTGGCCGCAGAGCAGCAGCAGCAGGCAGCAATAGCAGCAGCAGGTTACAGAGGGGCAAGGAATGTTAGTTCGCCTGGCCGACTTCCGTTCCCCCATGGATGGTGCCTGGTGAAGTCTAAGAGGCCTCGGCTGGGAGGTGGGTGCTGGGTGCAGCTCAGTTGGCTGTGAAGATGAGGCTGGAAATGTCGTCCAGGAGCCAGTCGATGCCGAGCAGCAGGCTCTCCCCGTGACAGCGCTGCAGTTCAGGATGCACCAGTAGTGGCCGTGGATCGAGTCTACCTCCAGGGCCTCCTGAATGGCATTAGAGATGGACGCCCCAGGCAGGTCCTGCTTGTTGGCAAAGATAAGAAGGGTTGCTCCTGCCAGGCGCTCTTCTACCAGCAGGTTCTGGAGCTCACGTCGGCAGTCCTGCATACGCTTGTGGTCGGCTCTGTCCACTACCCAGATGAGGCCATCTGTGCTCTCAAAGTAGTTTGGCCAAGAGGACCACAGGGACTTCTGGCTGCCCACATCCCAGATGTTCAGCTTGAATCCATGGTGTTCCAGCGTCTTGATGTTGAAGCCCAGCATCGGGGAGATGGTGTCGATGTCTTCTCCGTTGAACTTTTTGAGAATGGTTGTTCGACCAGCGTTGTCCAAGCCGAGCATGAGCAGTCGCAGCTCTTGCTCTTTCTGTTTCATCTTCTTGAGGATGGTCAGAAGACCCATCATGGTCCAAGTAGCCCCTTCTCGGCCGCCGTTTCTTTCTAGTCCTCTTTTACTTTTCAAAGAGAGGAGTGAACTGGGGGAGGAGACGGCTGGGCGGGGAGAGAAGTGCAGCAATGAATGAATGGAAATCCAAATTCTCTGTAAATGTTCATTAAAATTATTAAAAAAGATATAAAAAAGAAGAAAAAAGGTCTTAATTAAGAAAAAAAGGTTTAACAGGAGTCTATTTAACATAAGAGAAGTCAGTGGGTAATTGTGCTGTTACCAAAGGTGGTGCCTCTCTGGAGATTGAAATCCATCAGCAGCTCCATCAGAGAAAGATGGTCAGTCTCCTCTGCTGTAGTTTACAAGCCCACAAAAACCTGTTGGAGAGCTACCCAAAGGTAATAAAGGAGGTCAGAATTGCTTTCACTGTGGAAAGCTGGGCCA
>NW_006399755.1:8736690-8758901 GCF_000299155.1 Elephantulus edwardii
ACTCTGTAAATAATTTTAATTTAACATCTTTTAATACCTCAGGTGAAAAAAAATCCCTTCCCTTTTTCAACAAATAGATTCAATGATAGGAGATGAATCTCTTATTGTACATTATCCTAATTAATGTGAAACTATTACTCTGTAATATTTGAAGGAGGGAATGGTGAAAAAAGGCTAGCTCCAGCGGCTTATTCTTAATTAAAAAAAAAACTGTTCCAGCGGCTTATTCTTAATTAAAAAAAAACTGTTGGAGGATCAGTGATGAGTTTATTCTAACTCTGTGATAAGTTTGAGTTTCTGAAATTTAACATTGTTTTTGTTAGGTGCCATTGAGTTTAGTGTGATCTACAGTGATCCTGTGAACAACAGATCTGAACTGTGCCTTGTTCTTTGCCATCCTTAAACTTTCTGACACACTAGTGCCCATTGCAGCATCACTGTTAGTCCACCTGTTTGAGGGTCTTCCTTTTGAGACTTCTCTGACTCTGAGGAATAGCTTCCTAGCAATATTTCTGAAATATGTGTGTCTTTGCCTCGTGGAGCACTCTGGCTGCTCCCTCTCCAAGACCTATTTTATTCTTTTGACAGTAGATGAGATGTTCAGTACTCTTCCAACATTATAGTTTAAGATACATCAATTCTTCTGTCATCCTTATTCATTATCTCACTCTCAGATGCATAACACGTGATAGTAAAAACCATGGCCCGAATCAGATGTACTTAGTCCTCAAACTGACATCATTATTCTCCTCAATAATTTGGAGAGGTCTTTGACTGAAGATCTTCCCTGTGCAGTGTATCTTCTGATTTTCTGACTTCTGGTACCAAGGTGTTAATCATGGATCCAAGCAAGATGAAGTTGTTGGACAGTTTCAGGCATTTCTCCATCTATCATTATATACTGCCTTTCGGTTCAGTGTTAAGAATTTTTTTCCTTGACGATGAGATGCAATCCATATTGAAGACTATATTCTTTGATCTTCTGCAACAAGTGCTTCAAGTCCTTTTCAGTTTCAACAAGCAAGATTGTGTCATCTGCACAATGTTATTGATGAATCTTCAATCTGATGCCACATTCTTCATATCCACCTTCGCAAATAATCTGCTCGGTATGGAGATAGAAAACAACCCTGACACACTCCCTTCTTAATTTTAAACCATAAATTGTTCCCTTCCATAACAGCTTGCCTCCAGAAACCCTAAGAACTTGTTGAAAGGACGAAAGTCACACAAGTGTTGAGAACTTCCATTCATAGCATCACTATGAGTTGCCTACGACTCATGGCACTCAACAACAACAATGTTCCCTTAAATTCTTGTAGGAGGTCAAGGACTATAGTCTTCAATAGGGATTGAAGCTCAACATCAAGAAGATTCTTAGACAGGTTGGCAGCATCATGATAGATGGAGAAGAGATTGAGATTGTATAACAGTCACAGCTTGCTTGGCTCCACAATCAACACTCTTGGCACCAGCAGTCAGTAAATTACAAGGTGATTGCACTGGAAAAATCTGCTGTTAGGGAACTCTCCAGAGTACTGAGAAACAATGATTTTAGTCTAGAGACTTGAGCTGCACCTAATCCAGGCCATGGCCTTAGAGAGCTGGACAATGTCTAAGGATGACAGAAGAAAAATTGATGCTTTGAATTGTGGTGTTGGAGAAGAGTCATGAAGATACCATGGACTGCCAAAAAAAAAGTAAATCTATCTTGGAGAGTATGAAACCAAGTTTCTCCTTGGAGGATAAGATTTTGACACACCAGCTCCTGTACTTTGGGCACATGGTCAGGAGGGACTAGTCCTTGGAGAAAGACATCATGCTTGGAAGGGTGGAGGGATACTACAGGAGAGTAAGACCCCAGATGAGATGGAGTGGTAGAGTTACTTGGGTAGTGAGGGTAGGTGCATTGGAGTCAGTGAGACGGCTTCAGAGTTGTTGTACATAGGAGCTCTATGAATTGCAGGAGACTCAACAGCACATAACAACAAAAGTTCCCCTGCTTTGTCTATCTGCACGTCCAAGTTTTGCATGAACACATTTAAGTGCTCTGGGATTCACATTCTCCTCAGTGATAGCCGTAACTGTTTATGATACACAGTCAAATGGTTTTTTGCATAATCAATAAAGTATAGACATTCTTCTGGTATTTTTTACTTTGAGCTAGGATCCATTTGACATCAACAATGATATCCCTGGTGCCTCTTCTGAATCCTGCTTGAACTTCTGAAAGCCTGTCTATGTACTATTCTAGCCGTTTTAAAACAATCTTTAGCAATATTTTGCTTGCATATGATATTACTGATATTATTCAGTTGTTTCTTCATTCAGTTGGATCACCTTTCTTGGGAATGGGAACAAACATGGACCTCCTCCAATCTGTTGGCCAGACAGCTGCCCTCCAAATTACCTGCCATAGATTGATGAGACTGATGAATGCATCCAGGGCTGTATTTGTTACTTGATACAAGTCACTTGGTATCCCATGGATTCCTGGGGCTTTGTTTTTCGCCAGTGCCTTCAGTGCAGTTTTTACTTCCTCCTCCATTCCTCCTGCTCATATGGTGGTGGTTGTTATGTACCATCAAGTTGACCACCACTTATAGCGACCCTATGCACAATAGCTCTGAACCTTGCTCTATCCACGGTCAATCTCACTGTCTCTGACACACACAGAATCACTGTTACAAAAAGAACTGACACTGAAAGATTTCAGAAAGGACCACATGAGCACAATGCTCATGAGAAAGGGCTCATATGGTACTTCCTAAAAGTTTTCGGAGCCAGTTCTTTATGGTGTAATAACTGTATTTATTCCCTCCCTCTTCTTTTGATTCTTTTTGGGTCATTGAGTATATTGACCATAGCATCTTTCAGTATTGTGACTTTAAACTTAAATTTGTTTTTCAGTTTTGAAAAAATGTATTTACAATAAACAAATCTTTGAAAATACAGCACTTCTATTTCCAGCCTCATTTCTGTCACCAAGTCTATACATTCTGACTTCCTATTCCTTCTTAATTGTTTCGATTTTGCATTTGAGTCACCAGTTATCTTTTAAGACATCTTGACTGCATTTTGGTCAATTTCAGACTACAGATTGGATAAAAATTTTCTGTTGCTTCCTCCTTGGCTCTAGAGGTAGGAGTGTATTTGAAGAATGGTTATATTAACCAGTTTCCCTTGTATGTGTGTGGATAATATCCTATCTCACAGCATTGTACTTCAGGATGTTGTTAAGTTCTTTCAAGTCGTAGGCGACTTATAGTGACCTTATGAACGAAAGACTTGAACATTTACCTGACTTTAGTTGTTTCCTCCATGTTCATAAAGATTCCAGAGGCAAGCCATTTTGAAAGTGGATGCCACTCCTGCTTCCACGCTTGTTTTAATTTGGAACCTCCACCAAACACTCCACCATGGGTAACCATTATCACATTTGGCACATCAATTTCGCAGTGTTGAGCATCACAACAACCACTAGTTACCCCTATACAGCAGTGCACAAACCAGTGCTATACCACTTAGAATGTTTGACAAAAAAAAAAAATTTAAACCAGGCAGGAGGGTTGCAGGCTCTCAGGCCCAAATGCCTTTTTAAATAGGAGGCCTTATCATATAATCTCACTCCCTTTAGTGAATCAGCATTCCACCATAATGCTCACCAATCCCAGCCAACAAGCTTCTGTATAACAAGCTCCTGCAGATGACTTTCAGACTGGACTCTAATCCCATACTGCCAACCAAAAGAGTTTTTAAATAGGAGGCCTTATCACATCCTCTCCCTCCTCTTAACGAATCAACATTGCACCTTAATGCTCACCAGATTTGCTTTTTGACTGTTAATGCAACATCATGCTTTTATTTTTCATTCCCAGCATAGTATACTGCATGATTATCTGGGTCGAAGTGGCTAAAGTTAGTCCATCTCATCTCACTTAATATCCTAGAATGTCAGTGTCCTGTGTTCCATTCACAATTTCTAGTTTCCAACATTGAAGCTTTGTACTTGCATGTTCCAATTATTAAGGGATGTTTGCCATTATTTTTCCTTATTTTGACTGAGATTTCCAATCTGGGCTCTGGCTCTCATACTATATAAGTACATCAATCTGAAGTTTAACTACAACTAATATTTTTAAGCACTTTATGTGGAAATAGGGTTTTCAAAAGCTGATTATTTCATAAGTAAATGGCAGGTTCTTCTTAGTTGTAATCTGGAAGCTCTGTACACCATGAGTGGCTCACTGGTATTGAAACATCAGTGGTACAGCTTCCAGCATCACAGTAGCCAGCAGGTTACTTCAGAACAGCAGTAGCCAGGTACAATACTCAAAAGAGCAAAGTATGAACAAGCAAGCATGTATATACACAAATTATAAAATAAGCAACCCCACAAGTCACTACCTTAAGTACAGAAACTGGCAGATAAATCCTATAGCAAACTATAGAAACAAGCAAATGAGCAGATATTATTCAAGCCTCAGTTGGGGGTACTTGATTCTCAAAAAAGGTAATCCAACAGAATGTGGAAATTACTGAGCATTATCATTAATGTTACGTTATATGCAGTAAAATCCTGCTGAATTTTATTAAAAAATGGCTAGAACAGTGCATCAGCAGAGAACTACCAGAGATTGAAGCTGGGTTTAAAAGAGGCCATAGTATTACAAATACCATTACTGATGTCAAATGGATCTTTGCCAGAAGCAGAGAGTAGCAGAAGGACATATGTTGGGTGTTGTTAATGTACCATCGAGTTGCCTGCAACTAACTCATAGTGACTCTGGGTACAACAGCTCTGAAGGCTGCCCTATTCTGAGCCAGTCTCACTGACTCTGACAAACCTACTCCAGTTACCCAGTTACTGTATCAATTCATCTCATCGGGATCTTCCTCTCTTGCAGGCACAGGAGGACATCTACTTGTGTCTTATTGACTATACAAGGGCATTTGACTTTGTGGATTATAACAATTTGTGGCTAACATTGAGAAAAATGAGAATTCTAGAATGCTTAGTTGTGTTAATATGAAAACTATAAACTATACTTAGACCAAGAAGCTATTGTCAAAAGAGAGCAAAGGAATAGCGCATGGTTTAAAATCAAGGAAACGGTAACTTGTTTTCATACTTTTTCAGTTTCTGTGCTGAGAAAATCACTCGAGATACTAGACTTTATGAAGAAGAATGTGGACTCAGGATCGAAGTGAGACTCATCAACGACCTGTGTTATGCAGATGACACCATCTTACTTTTGCTGTAAGTGAGCAAGATTTGAAGTGCTGGCTGAAGAAGATCAAAGACTATAGCCTTCAGTATGGATTATATCTCACTATAAAGAAAACAAAAATCCTCATCCGTAGACCATTCGTCAACATCATGATAGATGGTGAAAAGATAAAGTTGTCAACAATTTTTATCTTTACTCTTGGATCCATATTAACACCCTAGTACCAACAATCAAGAATCAAAAAAACATACTGCATTGGTCAAGTCTGCTGTCAAGGACTTCTCCAGTTTGCGAAGGAACAGTGATAACAGTTTAAAGACTAATGGGCACCTCATTCAAGCCATAGTTCCCCCCCCCCACCTGCTCCATAGGACTTTATTTTCCCTGTACATTTACTCTGTTCCCCTTGTTCCTCCTTGAGGCAGCACTTGGCCTTGGCTGCCACCTTTCTGAACGGAAAAGTGGCGCCCCCCTCAAGCCGTAGTCTTTTTCAGTTACTTTGAGCTAAAAATTGGACAGTGACCTAAGATAACAGAAGAAAATTGATTCTTTTGAATTGTGGTGTTAGTGAGGAATACAGAATATCTTACAGATTGCCAAAAGGACTGCATTTCTATTTTGGAGAAAATGCACCCAAAGTTCTCCTTAGAGGCAAAGATGATAAAACTTTATCTCATATACTTTGGGCACATTATTAGGAAGGGCCGTCCATGCCTTGGAAAAAGTCTTTTGCTTGGAAATTTGGAGGGTCAATGGAAGAGAGCAATACCCTCAATGAAATGGTGACTTAACAGTGACTTAACAGTGGACTCAAGTATGTCTGAGGATGGAACAAGAGAAAACAGGGTTTAGGTTTGTTGTTTATAGCATTGATGTGAGTTGTGTTAGACTTGAGGGCATGTAAGCACAACCACCATCAGTCCTTTACTGTATATAGCTTTTACCTTCACTCAGTTTACCAATTTATTAATTTTTGCTCCTCTCTCCCTCCATTCTCATCTCTCTTACCCCTCTAAATTTGATTTTCTATTTCTTTAAACATTTACTTTTTATATTAGTGGCCTGATATCTTAGTTGCCTACTTTTAACTGACTGATCTCACCATAATGTCCTCTAGTTTGATTTGTACTATACACTATTTAAAAAATTCTTGATCTTTTCAAAATGAAGGCTGCATGGTGGAGTGGACTTGGGGGGAGGGATTGTATAACAATGAAAAAATTTTTCTTTTCAAAGAGAAGAACGAACAGAGGAAGGTGAGGTTGGGTAGGGAGAAAAGTGCAACTATGAATCCAAAGTCTCTAAATTTTCATTAAAATGAAAAAAAAGGGAAGAAAATTCTTGATCATTTTTCAGTGATACATAAATACTCTATTGTGTGAATGCACAGGGTTTTTATAGCCATTCATGTACTAATACACACTTTGATTGTTTATAGCTCTTTGCTGTTGTAAATAATGCTGTAAATATGAGTATGTGCATGTCATTTTATCTTGTAGCTTTCATTTTTTTTATATATATTCTAGTAGTAGAATTGCTGAATCAAATGATATCTGTTTCCAAGTTTCTAAGGAAGCATGCACTAATCTGCTTTCCATAGTGTATGATTTTACATTCCCATGAATAGTATGTGTAAAACCCAGCACTATTGATAACAAAGCACAGATAAGATAAAACAGGTTGACTTTTTTATTCCATCTAAGAGATACGGAGGTTAAGAGTATATAGAAATAAAAAACTTATAAAAAGAACTAGACTATGTTAATGTTACAAAAACGACCTTGAGGTTGAAATTTTATAATGATGGATTGATCCATTAATAAGTATAAAACATTTTAAAATGTATAATCATCTAGCGGTGGTATTATTAGATGCTGTTGAAATGACCACAAACAAGTAAACTGGAGAATTTGAGTTTTTCACATGGTAAATTTGAAGCAGTAATGTCAGTCTAGAGATAAAGGTGTTCCTGATCTAGGCCATGGTCTTTGTAGTTATTTGCTGTGTATCAGAGAGCTGGACAGTGAAAAGGATGACAGAAGAATATGTCTCTGAGTTGTGGTGCTGGAGAAGAGTCTTGAACAAACCATGGATTGCCAAGAAAACAAGTTTGTCTTGGAGAGGGTGAAACCAAGTTCCTTTAATGAAAATTTACAGACTTTGGATTTCCATTCATTCATTGTTGTGCTTTTCTCCCTACCCACCCCCTCCCAACCCAGTTCACTCTTCTCTTTGAAAAGTAAAAGAAAAATTCTTTCATTGTTATACAATTCCTCCCCCCAAGACCACTCCACTATGCAGCCTTTGTTCTGGACTCCTATCATGACAATAATACCTAACCATATATCCCTTTTAAACAGTTCTCTCCCTCATCTGTTTCAATGAATTATACATAATTTATCTATCTCAGTTTCCCTCCAAACCCGATGTCAGTTCCGTTTTACAACAGTGGAACTATGCAGTATTTATCCTTTTGTGACTCAGATATTTCACTCAGCATAATGTCCTCCAGGGTCACCCCATTTTGAATAATACTGAATGAGTTCCTTGTTTTTCAATGAAGTATAGTATTCCATTGTGTGAATATACCACAGTTTCTCTATCCATTTCTTTTTTTGATGGGCACTTGGGTTATTTCCACCTCTTTGCTATTGTGAACAAAGCCACAATAAACATGGGTGCGTATATATCTGCTTGGGTGGCAGTTATGGTTTCTTTGGGGTTCCATTAATTCTTAGAAGGTGGATTTTGGCACAAATGGAACTGTGCATTTTCCCATGAATGGAATTTTGACTGAAGAAAATAATGGAAAAGAGCAAGGGAGTTGAGAAGAGGAAAAACAGGTTTATTTTGGAGAGCATGAAACCTGGTTGCTCCTTGGAGGCAAGGCTTTTTAAGCTCTGTCTCACATACTTTGGGCATGTGGCCAGGAGGGATCAATCCCTGGAGAAGGACATAATACTTGGAAAGGTAGAAGGACTGTGCAAGAGGACTACCTTGAAGGAGATGCATTATCACAGTAACTGGCGTAATGGAAGTAGGTGTTTTGGAGATAGTAAGACTGGCTCAGGATAGAGCAGAGTTCAGAGTTACTATGCATAGGGTTGCTGTGAGTCACAGGGGACTCAATGGCACATAACAATAAGAATTTGTAGATTTCTAAGACTGACTTCAAGGTCATGAATTTGCTAGAAGAACTCATAGAATTCATCAAGTTATATTTAAAGTTAAAAGCGTTTCTGTTTAGTGAACAGATGAAGATTAAAAATCCATAATGGTAAAAGATAATATAGGATAGAGTCTAGGAGAAACCAGGTGCAAAAATCTAGTTGGTCTCTTCTTGTTGAATTCTCTATTTTGCCAGTAGCACTTAATTTTCTCTGTACAGTGATGATGTGTGACAAAATGCATAAAGTATTGTCAACCATGGAATCTTGTCTGAACCTTGGTGTCCCTGTTTTCATTAAAGGTGGTCAAGTAGGTATAACTGACTTTTGTTCCCCTCCTGAGGTTAAGATGGTGATACCCAGGGTCTCTACTATAGATGACATTATTGAACTGTCTTGACTTTGGCCTAGAATATACTCAGGTAAACAAAGGCAGTTTTTTGGTTTGTTTTTTTTTTTTCAAAGTTCAGTATTTTTTTTTTTTTTTAATTTTTGTATGAGTGTACCGTCAAATCAGATCTGACTGGTACAGGAGGAGATTGTCCCTCCTTTTCCCGGCAGAGCATCTGGTGGATTTGAACCGTGTGCCTCTGGGATTGTAGTTGCAGCTCCTTGCCACTAGGCCACCAAAGGCAGTTTTTTTAAGGCAAGTTATCCTACTTGCTTAGGGATTTTTTTTTCCTTTCAGGAGCTGTGCAAGAGACAAATTTTCTTAGGAATGTAGACGGTTTGGATAACTCAGATTTTCTAAATTAATTCTTTATTATGCAGCAGAAATTTATATTTTGGATCATGCAATTTAATGAGCTAGGATGATGAGGGGAGCTATCAGTGAAATGTTGCAGTGGTTGTATATAAACATATGAGTAAGATTGGTGTGCCTGATGCTGAACATGATATACTTTCTGATGTTGGTAAGATTAAGATATGACATGGAATATGATTGTGCTAAGATGAGATAGAGGTAATTACGGACAGGGAAGAGAGTTCAAATAGTATAATGATTCGTACACGTGTTGAAGCTGCTGAGAGATACAACAGTTTGCTTGGCTTCTTTTCATGCCTCATGCAGTGTACTTCCCAAACAGTTGTTGAATGAATAAATGCCTGTATTCTAAAGGGGGAAAGTGCCCACAAGCCTTTTTTTTTTAATTGGGAAAAACATATTGGGGGTACAAGGAGGTGAGGGTTGGGGGCAGAAGGGTGAGGATGGGCCAGGATGCAGCTGCAGAGCTGCACACTTTGGTCGGTGGGGGCAGCAGCTGAAGGAAATGATGAGGGCCCAGTGGGGACCAGATGCTACAGAGGAATGACAAGCATTTTCCAATGGTAATTAAACCAACTGTCTCATTGATTTGGGAATTGGATGCTGACTCTCTGGCTTCTTCATGCTGAACAAGGACGTAGATGTAAAGGGGGGAAGGGAGGACGCTTTATCATCTTACTTGTGGTCTTGGGTTAAAGCTGCTTGCCTTCTTGCTCTGTTAGAAGATATTTTCCTGTCATTTTTTTATAGTTTCCTCTCCCTACTAGTTCCTCACTCTTAGAGCGTGCTTGCTTATTGGTTTTAGGTAACAGACACCTTTTTGGCTAGGAATATTATCTAATTCTCTGACACACAAAAGTTGCTGAATAAGTATTTTTTGAATAAATTAACCATGTAATTTCTCCTTGAAAAATTTTACATACTTATCTGAATTACCACCTAGACTTTAAGCTCCTAAAAGATTAAAACAATATCTTACTCATTCCTGTATTTTCAGAAGCTGGAACAGAACAGGTGGTAAGTGAGAAGTTAGAGCATTTTGTTTAAGATACGATTGAACATAAAATCTTTGATTAAGAGTTGGAATTAAAGTAGTTTAATACATAGAAATCCTCCATAGAGTGATGAGAATTTATCTTCATATATCTTTGACATCTGACATGGCCAACTGGAGATAGAATTTTATGCAGATGTATTCTAACAAAGTTTGTTTGGGGTTTGTTTGACAGGAGGAGGCATCACCCTACTCTTTGGTCAATATCTGCTTGAATACCCTAATTGCTAACTTGGAGAAATTGTGTTCTGAAAGACCCGATGGATCCCTGTGCCTTCCAGAGCATTGGCGGTTCCCTCAGGAAGTGGCTGATCGATTTCTTGGAGTGATGACTTGGGAAGGTAATATTAAGGCTACTCTACAGTTTACTCTTAAAACACTTTACTATTTGAAAAGGCTATTCATTACTCTTTGATCCGCATATAAACCCTGGGCAAAAGATAAATCATTCCTGTTTTGTGAAGATTCGAGTTTCTGAAAGTCTTTCTAAGATCATGTAATAGAAATATCCTTTTTCCTAAGCTCTTGCTATTGTCATTGCAGAATGAGAAAATGGGAAACTAGGTCAACTTACCACCTACCCATCTTGTTTTGTCTCATTGAGGAAAAAAACCTCCCTTTATTATTGTTTAGTCAGTTCCAATTCATAACAATACTGTTATAGAATTCAGTGATCCAGTGGTGAGAATCATTGTCTTCTTGACATTGAGCCTCAATCCATATTGGAAGATGCAGTCCTTGACCCTCTGCAGCAAGCATTTCAGGTCCTCCTCAGTTTCAGCAAGCAGGGTTGTGTCATCTGCATAATGCAGATTGTTGATAGATCTTCCACCAATCCTGATGATACCACATTTCTCCTCATAGAGCCCAGCCTCCCAGATGATCTGTTCTGCATACAGGTTGAAAAGGTATGGAGACAGGACACATCTCTGGCATACGCCCTTCCCAATTTTGAACCATGCAGTTGGCAGCATCAAGGATGGATGGTGAAGAGATTGAGATTGTTCACAGCCTTAGTCTGCTTGGCTTCACAATCAACACTCTTGGCAGCAGCAGCCAGGATATTAAAAGACATATTGCCATGGGAAGGTCTCCTATTAGGGACATCTCTAAAGTACTGACGAGCAGTGGTGTCTCTCTGGAGACTAAGGTGCGTCTGATACAGGCCATGGTCTTCGCAATCACTTGTTATGCATCAGAGAGTTGGACAATGACCAAGGAGGATAGAAGGAGTATTGATGCCTTTGAGCTGTGGTGCTGGAGAAGAGTATTGAGAATACCATGGACTGCTAGGAAAACAAACAGATTTGTCCTGGAGAGGGTTGAACTGGGCTGCTCCTTGGAGGCAAGGATTCTGAGGCTTCATCTGACATACTTTGGACATGTTGTGAGGAGAGACCCATCCTTGGAGAAGGACATCATACTTGGGAGGGTGGAGGAACGGCGCAGGAGGGGAAGGCCCTCTAGGAGGTGGATTGATTCAGTGACTGGAGTAATCGAGATGGGTGTGTCGGAGACAGTGCGATTGGTACAGGACAGAGCAGAGTTTAGGGCCGTTGTACATAGGGTCGCTATGAGTCGCAAGTGACTCGACTCGACGGCACATAACAACAATAGCAACATTATAGAGTAGTAGAAATTCCCAATGGAGTTTCTAAGGCTATAATCTTAATAGAAACAGACTGCTACATCTTTCTCCCACAGAGTGCCTGGTAGTTTTTAACCACTAGCCCTTTGGCTAGCAACCAAACATTTATAACCACATTACCACCAGGGCTCTAATGTAAGTTCCTCAAAGTATCCAAAATCCTGTTTCATTAGGCTCTGCACATATTCATTCTGGATTTAAGAATTTAAAACCTATAAGAATTTTTCTTACTATAACAGTCACCAAAAGAAAGGATGACTGTTTATGTACATCCAGACAAATTCATGGGATTTGGTTCCTTGATTTGGAGGTATAGGGTCATTGTTTCATGGCTCATCCCAGTTAATTGATATTTGATCAAAGATTCCGTAAAAGAGTCCTGACTAAATTAGGGAAAATATAGAATAGAATTTTAAATTGTCATGGAATCCAACTTTTCTGAGCTATGGGGAAGTTTGATAAACACCTAAAACTGGTTTAATATTTTAAACCAAAAATATTTCCTGAAACCTTAAACTAGTAGTTAGCTTAATTTACCAGCCTTTCCCATTGTTCTTTTATTAAGAATTATTTGTGTGGGATAAAATGGACCATAGCAATTTGAGAGATAAATTTGGAAGTTTAAGGGATGGTGAATTTATATTAGTAGAAGAACACTAAAGAAAATAGTGAGAATAGTTACACAACTTAAATAATTTAATAAGTATCCCTGAATTAAGCATTCAGAAACTGTGAAATAGGTGGCTGTTCTGCTATGTGTAGTCTCAATAGCAGCAACAAAATTATATTAAATTACTTTACTTCCATTTTAGTATTCAAAAGGAATAGAGAAAATAATGTATTGAATTTGCTATATTTGGATTTTTTTAGGTAAGAAGTCCTTATTTTGGTACAACTTTATTGAAATAAAATTCACAAACCCATTTAAAATGTTAGAAGCCGTCGAGTTGAGTACAAACTATAGTGACCCTGTGAACAACAGATCCGAACTCTGTGCCATCCTTACACTTCCTGAGCCCGTTGCAGCCTGAGCCCATTGCAGCAATCACCATGTCAGTGCACCTGGTCGAGGATCTTCTTTCTTTGGACAGTCTGCTACCCTTCTTAGTATAATGTCCTGCTCCGAGGAATAGTCCTTTCTAGTAACATGCCTGAAGTATGTGAGGTATAGCCTCATCATATTTGCCTCCAAAGAGCACTTTGGCTGCACCCTTTCCAAGACATATTTGTTTGTTCTTTTGGCATTTCATAGGAAGTTCAGCAGTCTTCTCCAACACCACAGCTTAATGGCATCAATTCTTCTTCTGTCATCCTTATTCCTTGTCCACCTCTCAGTTGCATAACAAATGAAAAAAGACTAAGGCCTGAATCAAACACACCTTAGGCCTCAAATTGAGATTATTATTGCTCAGTAATTTGGAGCGGTCTCTAATTGTAGACTTTCTCAGTACTATTATATCTCCTGGTTTCCTGACAGCTAGTACCAAGGGTGTTAATTTTGGATATAAGTAAGACGAAGTTGTTGACATTTTCAGTTTTTTTCTCCATCTATTATGATGTTGCCTTTTGGTTCAGTGGTAAGAATCTTTTTTTCCTTGACATTGAGATGGAATCTATATGGAAGGCTGTATTCTTTGATCTTCTGCAACAGGTGCTTCACATCCTCCTCACTTTTCGGTATGCAGTAATTTTCTCATAATACAGATTGAATAGGTATGGAGAGAGAACACAACCTTGATGTACTCTCTTCTTCCTTTTTTTTAAAATTTATTAACCTTAATGAAAGTTTATAGACACTTAGGATTTCCAGTCATTCATTGTTGCACCTTTCTCCCTGCTCACGCCCTTCCTCTTCTCTTTATTTTAAACCATCTAATGGTCCCTTCTGTGCTGATGCACAGCAAGTGATCGGAAAAAACTATGGCATTAATCAGACGCACCTTAGTTCTCAAATTGACATAATTACTTCTCAGTAACTTGGAGAAGTCCTTAACTGTGGATTTTCTCAGTTCTGTGTATCTAAGAGCTGACAGTGCATAAAGATTACAGAAGAAAAATTGATGCTTTTGAGTTGTGTTGTTAGAGAAGAGCTTTGGCTATCCTATGGATGACCAAAAGAACAAACAAAATATGTCCTGGAGAGGGTGCAGCCAGAGTGCTCTTTGGAGACAAGAAGGCTTTACCTCATACACTTTGGGCATGTTGCTAGGAGGGGCTATTCCTTGGAGAAGGACATGGCACTGGGAAAAGTGGAGGGTTGACAAAGGAATTGTACTTGACTCGAAGACACCTAACAACAACAGTATTCCCTTGCTCTGTTTGCACCAGAGCCTCCTGGTCTAGATAAAGGTTTCCCATGAGCACACAATTAAGTGCTCTGCAATTCCCATTATTTTCAATGTTAATCTTAACAGTCAAATGCCTTTTCATAGTCTGTAATCGATAAATAGATATTTATTCTTCTGATATTCCCTTTTTATTCTCCAATTCCAGCTCTCTCCACATTCCATTTTAATATTTTGCTTTGTCTTCTTGAGCTGACTTTTGAAATCTTACATGTAGTTCTTTTACTTCAGTATGTTTTCCCTTTGTCACTTTAATCCCATAATCATATTCAGTGACTGGGGTAATAGGGATAGGTGTGTCAGAGACAAGATTGGCACAGGATAGATTAGGGTTCAGAACTATTGTACATAGTCTCAAGCAACTCAGCGGCATAGAATATACTGTGCTCGGAATGAAGAACAGAAGAAGAATGGTGGTGTGTTCATAGTCAAAAAGTCAACTTCATTTTCTGATCTTAAATACAGTGTTCTGAGTGATAGGATGTTTTCCATACACATACGGGGAAGATCTGTTAATATGGCTATTACGCAAATAATACTCTCCTACATTTAGAGCCAAAGAGGAAGAAATTGAAAATTTTCATTAAATCTTGCAGACTGAAATTGACTGAACCTGCAGTCAAGATGTGTTAATGAAAATTTGTGACTGGAATGCAAAAATAAGAAACAATGAAGAAGGAATAATAGTTGGAAAATACGGACTTAGTGATCAAAATGAGGCTGGAAATGGAATAATAGAATTTTGTGGTTTCAATGATTTACTCACTGCAAACACCTTTTTTAAAAGACACAAATGGTGACTTTACACATGGACTTCACCTGATGGACTGCATAGGAATCAGATTGACTACATTGGAGGAAAATTTGTTGGATAAGCTCAATATTAGTCGTCAACAAGACCAGGGTCAAATCATCATATGCTAGTTCAAATTGAGGCCAAAGAAAATGAAAATAAGTCCATGAATCTATTCCATCTGAATTTAAAGATCACCTTAATAACAGGTTTGAAGCTTGAACACCAGTAATTGAAGACCAGATAAGTTGTGGGATGAGACTCATGAAGAAAGCAAAAGGTCATTCCAAGACTCAGAGGAGAAAGAAAAAATCTACTTTAACTTAGTTACTCTTTTAGTTTCTGCTGGTTCAATTACCCACAATAAACTGTAGTCTGAAAATATTTAAGTGGTGCACTTTTCTGAAAAACATGATCAGATATCTTGCTGTCCCACTCTGTCCCAGAACTGGCTTCTTTATCTCTCCTTTGTCAGACGTGAACCTGGAAAACTCAATTGGGTAGTTAAAGCTGCCTACCTGGTTACCCTGGATACTCATAAGTATGGGTTGGGGTTGTGTTTGCTTTTTTTTTCTCCTTTTCTCTTTTCTCTCCCCAAGCCAGACTATATCCAGCTTTATTAAAGGTGCTTTTCATTAAAAATCATGGTATGTCAGGGAGGACATGGGCAGACAATCATTAACAGTATATAACAACTTTAAAACTCCCTTCTTGAGTGGACTACCAAAATCAGAAAGCCATTATAAAACCCAATGAAATCTTCATTTGATGCTCTGAGCAAAGTTTAAAGTTGGAGCTGATGTTTTACAGTTAACATGTTGTTTAACAACTTTTATGAGCTGACCTTGACTTTCAGAAAATGAAATGAAAAAGACAGAATTACCAATCTGAAGATCCACAATCTTTTTTAAAAAAGGAACCACTGTTCTTTTGTGGAAAGCTACTCAAATGGCATCACTAGAAAAGTCCAGATTGCCTGATAGAAATGGTAATTCTTTTTTTTTTTTTTTTGAGGTCAGGTCTAAAAGGTCTCTGGATTTATATGGGTCAGATCTATGCTGAAGGCAGAGGGAGAGAAGGACATAAAAACAGATTTTTGTTTTCACACCACAAGGCGTTTTTTGCCAAGTCAACACCAGAGAGCCTTCCATCTAAGAACCAAGGGGGAGTCTCTCAAAACTAGAAGGTAAAGGTGTTTTCATTCACATCAGTTCAGCTTCAGAGACATACTTTTTAAGTTGTATAGTAAACAAAAAAATACACAGTTGTAAAAAATGCACATACTTCACTTGGCATCTCCAGCACCTTGAGCATTTTGTGCCTGGTCTGTTTTTGGTATTGCCATGTTTTTGGTATCGCCATTTTCTGCAGGGTTATTCTCATCTTTGCCAGCATCAGCCTTGTCTTTTTTTCTCATGTAGATACCTTCTCTCCTTTCTTTAGAGGGGCCTTTTTAGGTTTAGATTCTGGCTTTGGAGGAACAAATTTAGCAGATAACCTTGCATATTTCCTTTGTGGCTCATCCTTCACCTTGGCATTATCTCCCTTAACATCCTCTTCAGTCTTACTCTTGGGCATGGTGGCGTCGGCAGCAGGGCGTAGACACTAGACTTAGGGATGTGGTAACATTGCAGACTTTGGTCAATCGCCTCTTCTTCACTTCCCCGCCCCCCCCCATAATTATGTACAGGAAAAAACTTTGTTGTTGACTGTACTATATTTATAGCGAACCTATGAACAGTGGTTCTGAACCTTCCCCTGTCTTGAGCAAACATCGTCATCTGCGACATGCTTTGACTTCCATTGCCATAGTCACTGTGTGAGTCCATTCTGCCAAGGATCTTACTCTCTTGTACCAACTTTGAAGTGTGCTCCCAAGCATGATATCGTCTCAGTACTGACCCCTCCTGACATCATGCTCAAAGTATATGAGATGAAGTTTCTCCAGCCTTGCTTACAAGGAGCACTATGGTTTCACTATGTCCAGGATAGACCTGTTTGTTCTCTTGGCAGGCCATGGAATGTTCAGTACTCTCCTCCAGCACCACAACTCAAAGGTATTGATGACTCTTCTGTCATCTTTAGTCATTTTCCAGCTTTCAGATGCATTACCAACAATTAAGAAGACCCTGGCTTAGATGAGGTACACCTTAGACTGACACCATTCCTCTGTAGTACTTTGGGAGAGGTTCCAGACAGTAAATTTTCCCAGTGCAGCTTGTCCTTTGATTTCTTGTTGTGGTTTCAGGTGTCAGTAGGGAGGTTTGGAATGTAACTTCTGTGAATAAGGAATAGGCTACTATATATGGGAGTTGTGGTGTTGTAGCTCATAATGTGTTGTTGCTGTTAATCAAAAGGCTGAGCAACTCTAGCATTTCAATTATTTCAATTATTTAAAAAATAAACGCCGTTTCCTTTAGCTATCGCCTCCTATTGGCCATCTCTCTAATCTTAAATAGTCACTACCCAACTTCTGTCTAAAGATTTTTCTGTTCTAGACATTTTGTAAAATGGAATCATAAAGTACCTTTTCATGTCCGCATTCTTTCACTGGTGCCATATTGTTTAAGCATGACTCAGCATTTCACTCCTCTTATGGTTGACTATTCCATTGTTTACCACATTTTGTTGGTTTTTCCCTCCCTCAGTGAATGGACATTAGATTTATTTATTTATTTAGTTAGTTAGTTAGTTAGTTATCTATCTACCTACCTACCTACCATGTGTCGATAATGAAATGCCATCAAGTCGAGTGTGACCTGATGAACAATTGATCTGAACCCTGTACTAATCCTGCACCATCCTTGTCATCCCAACACATTTGAGGCAATTGCTGCATCCACTGTGTCAGTACATCTCATTCAGGGTCTTCTTTGCTGAGCCTCCACCTTGCCAAGCATGATGTACTTTTCCGAGAATAGTCTCTTCTTATTTTTTTTTAAATTTCTTTTTATTATTTTATGTGTGTGTGTGCGCGCGTACCGTCAAATTGGATCTGACTGGTACAGGAGGAGATTGTCCCTCCTTTCCCGGCAGAGCATCTGGTGGATTTGAACCGTGCACCTCTGGGATTGCAGTGCAGCTTCTTGCCACTAGGCCACCAGAGCTCTCCTTTTTCTTATTTTTTTGACGGCAGAATAAGTTTATTCTTATGTACAGAAAAGTCAGTGTGTATGTTAGTCCATTTTGGTGGCAAGTTCTTTGGTCGTGGCCTTCTCCAGCTTTGATGGTTCAGGCCACTGACTTTGGCCCCTGGACGTTGCATCCTCAGTGGTGGTGGATCTCATCATATCTGTCGTTGTAATTGGTCCTGATGGCTTCTACCAGCTTTGCCAGGCCCCTTTATCATCTGCGTGAAGGCAACAGTGTTGCAGGTCTTTCTATGGATGAGTTGGCCCAGCCTGGCCTTGGCCTTGATGATGCAGTAGGGAACACCTATCTTACCACGCAAGGCCGGAGGGAGGACCACCAAGCTCCATGAGGTCCATGTCATGTGTGATCACCACCAGTTGGGACTTCTTGTTCTCCACCAGGGTGGTGACCATATTCACCCTGGCACAGAGGATAGGGGGTCTCTTGGTTGGGGGTGTCTTCTTTGCCTGCAGCCTTCTTCTCAGCCCTGGCCAACAGCCTCTGCTGCTTCTCCTTTTTGGTCTCTGGTTGGTACTTGTGGGCCAGCTTCAGAAGCTGAGTAGCAGTCAGGCGGTCTAAGGCCTGGGTAAACTGGTTAATGGTGGGTGGCACCTTAAGTCGTTTGTAGAGGATTGCCCTTTGCTGCTGCAGTCAGATGTAGCGGGGCCATTTGACAAAGTGGGTAAGGTCCCTTTTGGGTTGGATGTCCTGCCTTATGGCCAAAGTTTTTCAGTCTTTTCTCGAAGAGGGGATTCACCACCTTCTTGGCCTCCTGCTTCTTGATCACGGCAGGCTCCAGGGCACCTTTTCCCCCTTGGCCCCTTTCCCCCCCTTCAGCATCTTGGGTGGATGGACGAGAGAGCAAGAATAGTCTCTTCTAAGATGTCCAGAATGTGTGAGGTGAAGTTTCATCAACTTTGCCTACAATGAACTTTCTGGTTACACTTTCTCCAATCCTTATCTCTTAGGTTTTTTATTACCCATGATATATTTATATTAGTCATACTTCTTATTGTAATGTACCACCACCTAGTTTGAACCAACCCATAACTGACCCTCCAGCAGGTTTTTAGAGGTAGTTATTCGTATGGGAGGAGATTACCCATTCTTTTCCTGTGGAGAAGCTGGTGGATTTGAACCATGTGCCTTCGTGATCGCAGTGTAGCTTCTTTCTTACCAGTAGGTCACCAGAATGCCCTTTAGTCATATTAGTGGTTGTAAAATAGTATCTCATGTAATTTTGGTCTTAATTTACTTAATGACTGATACTGAACATATTTTCATGTGCTTATTTGCCACTTATAAAAAGGGAAAGGGGCTGCGTGGAAGTGGCCATATCTGACCTTCACCACATTCACAAAGGAGAACTGTCCCCACTCACAGAATCACTAGCACAAAACCAATTCCCATGGGGGTAAGACATGTTCCCCCATGTGCCTGTACCTTTACTCATCTCAACACCAATCTTAACTTCTTTGCTAGGTCCAAAATCCGATGCTGTAGCTCATAGACCACATAGAACTATATTGGGAAGTCAAAAGGTTATAATTCAGATTATTAACAATTCAGTCAAGACAGCTCCCAAAATGTGCATACAGGCATCTCAGCCTCAAGCCTCGTGGATCTCAGTTTTCTGTCCTGCTTCACACCCCCAGTTGTCCAATAAAAGTTCTCAGTACTGCCAATGTTTTATTCCCACCCAGTTGTCCAACAAAGTTCTGAGTCTTAGGAATATTGGCTGGTCCCACCACCCACCCCCAAGTCCCATGTCACAACAAGTCTCCAGTTTGGCCATAGGTGTTGCTAGAGCAGGAAGGATGTCTTACGTTGTCTTGCTTTCTCTTCAGTGGTGCCAGAAAATCTGTCTCTGGGGCTAGAGCTCTTCAGTTTATTGGCAAGACTGGCCAGTCCCTTTGTGGAATGGTAGATAGCCAGTCCTCTTGTGGATAGGCTAACATGCCCTAAAAGTATATTCCTGCCCATCTACATAGCAAAGCCAAATAATGGCCGGAAGGTCATTGTAAAAGATAAACTCCATTCCACTGCATACTTTATTTGGAGAAATGTTTCTTTAGGTCCTTTGTCCCTTTTATTTTTAAGATATTAGAGAACCTTTATCACCTGAGGGGCTACTTGAAGGATATAAAACAGGAAGAGTGGGTAGTGCTTATGCAAGACTGTAAAGGGAGAGCCAATAAAGTGGGAACTTGCCCATGTAATGCCTTTATCGCCTTGGCCTTGAACTTCACCTGATTGAAGCTCTTGCTGTTTACGCTGCTGCCCACTACCTCAAACTCTTCTTGGCTTGCACAACCATTTTAGCAACAGGTACTGCTTTCAGCATAGTCTACTGCTGCTGCTCACTGTATAACACACTATCAGTTGATGTGGCATCTTGTCTTGGAATTGAAGATTATGCTGTAGTCCTCTTCTTTGGGTCCATTTCTGCCATCTTGTCAGTTTTTGGAAAAAGTCCTTTATCAAGTCTTCAGGTGCTGTAGTCCTCTTCTTTGGGTCCATTTCTACCAACTTGTCAGTTTTTGGAAAAAGTCCTTTATCAATTCTTCAAGTGGTTTATTTTGCTTTTATTACTGAGCATAAGTGATCTTTAAATATTCTTGATACTAGACATAAGAATTGATGCCTTGAATTACGGGGTTAGAGAAGAGGGCTGAATAACTAAACCCATGGACTGCAAAAAGGTCAGAACAGATAATATCTTCAAGAAGGTGCAGCCAGAATGCTGCTTGGAGACAACAATTATAAAGGTTCATCTCACATACTTTGGGCATGTTGCTAGGAGAGATTATTTCAGCCTCAAGGAATAGGAGGACATCATTTTTGAGAAGGTGAAGGGATGACAAAGGAGAGAAAGACCTTCAGTCAGGTGGGTTGACACAGTAACTGAAGCAGTGGGCTTGAGTGTGTTAGAGAGCTTGTGAGAACGGCACAGGATAGGAAATAGTTCATACATATTGGTCATAGGGTTGCTCTGGGTTTTACTCAACACAGTACCTAACAACAGCAAAAACTGATAGCCTAGTGGTAAGAAACTGTGCTCCAATCCCAAAAGTACGGATTCAAATCCACCAACTGCTTCGTGGGCGATGGATGCAAAAAGCTCCTCCTGTGAGATTTACTCCCTCTGAAAACCTTGAAGAGGGTCAGCCTCTGGGTCAGACCTGACTTGGGGGTACACAATAACAAAAAGAAGACCTTTTTAGAAATTATTTGGAAGTAATTTTCTCCCATTCTGCAGATTATCCTTTACTGAATAGTGTTATTTGATGCAGAAAGTATTTCATTTGGATAAAGTCTGATTTATTTATTTCTCATACCAATGTCAAATCCAGGACCATGAAGATTACTCCTATGTTTTTTCCCTTTTTAATTTTTTTTTTATTTTACTATTTTGTGTGTTTGTGTACTGTCAAATCGGATATGACTGGTACAGGAGGAGATTGCCCCTCCTTCTCCAGCGGAGCATCTTGTGGATTCAAACTGTGAGCCTCTGGGATTGCAGTGCAGCTTCTTGCCATTAGGACAACAGAACTCCCTCTGTGTTTCCTTTTAAGAACCTATGTAGTTTTGCCTTTTGTTTAGGAATTTAACTTGATTGTTTTGCTTGTGGCTGTTTCATTGTGTCTTCACCATTTGTTTACAAAACTCTAGGGTACTCTTGTCTAAAATAGAGATGATTGTTGATGGACACCTATACTTATATCAGTAACACGTGTCATGTTTGTTGTTGCTTTGTAGTGAGTTTTGAAGCTGGTCAGTTTTACCCAATTTTCAGTTCATGGCCAATCTTGTTTCCTGAACACTTCCATCCATTCTATATATCCTACTTTCAAATATTCTGAAATAAATATTAGATACTGTATTACTTCAAATGTATCTAGAGACTTGAGTACTTAAAAATTTTTATAGCCATAATTATCATGTTGTTGTTGTTATGTGCCGTCGAGTCGTTTCTGACTCATAGCGACCCTATGCACAACAGCCCTAAACCCTGCTCTATCCTGCGCCAACCGCACCGCCTCTGACACACCCATCCCGATTACCCCAGTCACCG
>NW_006399755.1:8760356-8766475 GCF_000299155.1 Elephantulus edwardii
TTTGAATCTGTTCTTCAGTTCCTTGAGCTTAAGAAATGCTGAGCGAGTTCGGCCCTTTTGATTTTCTGACTCTAGCTCCTCGCACATTTCTTTGTAGTATTTTGCTTTGTCATTCCGAGCAGCCTTTTGGAATCTTCTGTTCAGTATATTTAAGTGTTGTGATGGTTGGACCCCTTAAGTCTCCTATATTTTTGTTGTTGTTGTTGGACCAAGCTAAACGAAGTTTATTATTTCCGTATTTTCCCTCTAAAATTTTTAGTAAAAGTGCGGTTTGCTTGTTTGTTTTTTTTTTTTAAATGAAATTCATAGTGCTATGACCTCTTCTAAAACTACCAAACTTTTGGTGATAAAATGAAATTTATCATTCTGACCATTATAAAAGGTAATTAGTTTAAAGCATAATTAATTAGTGGCATTAATGAAATTCACAGTGTTGTACAACCATAGTCATTACTTGTAAAAATTTTCTGAATGTTTTTATTATCCTGGAGTCTTTGTGTCCATTAAGCAGTAACTATTATATTTTCCCCTCTACTAACCCTTGGTAAATTCTAACCACTTCTGTCCCTATTCTAGGTATTTCACATAAAAAGGGTCATACTATTTTTGTCTTTTTGTGTCTGCTTTATTTTACTCAGCATGATGCTTTTGAAGTTAATGTATGTTGTAATATGCAACATCATTTTGTTTTATCATTTTTTTGGTGGTCGTGGTCTTAAGTGCTGTTGAGTTCACCATGACTCAGAACTTTGCTCTATCTGGAGTCAGCCTAACCATCTTCAGTACACCTGAGGTCATTATCATAGTCACTGTGTCAGTTCATCTCATCCTGGGTCTTCCACTTTTGTGCTTACCCTCTACCCATCCAAGCTTGATGTCCTTTCTCTAAGGCTGGGTTCTTCCTGGCCATATGTCCAAAGTATGTGAGACAGAGTTTCAGAATCCTTGCCTCCAAGGAGCAACTTGGTTTTATACTCTTCAGGACAGACCTGATTGTTCTTTTGGTAGTCCATGGTGTGTTTGTACTCTTTTCCAGTACCACAATTCAAAAGCACCAATTCTTTGTGGGAGAGGGAATTTATTCTGTTATCTGTAGTCATTGTCTAGCTCTCAGATAACATAACAAACAATTGAGATCATGGCCTGGATCACCTTAGTCTCTACACTGGTATTTGTTGTTCTTTAATACTCTGGAGGGGTCCTAAGCAACTCATCTTTTGATTTCCTGACTGCTGGTGCAAAGAGTGTTGATTGTGGATCCTAGCAGGCTGAAGTTGTTAACAACCTCCATCTTTTCTCCATGTATCATAGTATTACCTATTGACCTGGTGATGGGGATCTTTTGTTTTCTTGATGTTGAGGTGTAATCCATGTTGAAGGCTGCAGTCCTTGACCTGCTGCTGCAAACTCTTTAAGTCCTCCTCAGTTTTGGTGAGCAAGTTTGTTTCATCAATATAATCCAGATTGTTCATGAGTCTTCCTCCAGTCCTGATGTTACATTCTTCTTCATAAAGTTAAGGCTCCTGAATGATCTGTTTAGCTTATAGATTGAAAAGGGTATATATCTAATACACTCCTCTCTTGAATTTGAACTATGCAGTGTTTCCTTGCTCTTCCTTGTGTCCTGGTCTTGATACATGAGCATAATCAGTGCTCTGGGATTCCTGTTTTCAATGTTAACCACAGTTTGTGATTGACACAGTCAAATGTCTTTGCATAGTTGATGACACAGACATCCTCTGGTACTCTGCTTTTAGCCAGGATCCATCTGATAGCAGCAATGAAATTCATAGTGCCATGACCTCTTCTAAACCTGCTTTTATTTCTGGCAGTTTTCTTGTGGTATACTGTTCTAGGTATTTTTGGCTAATCTTCAGCAAGATTTTACTTACATGTGACATTCTTGATAGCGTTTAGTAATTTCCACATTCTCTTGGTTGCATCGCCATTTTTGGAAATGAGAATATGGATCTCTTCCAGTCATTTTCTTCCAGCCCATGGGTTGGCAATGCAAGTCTACCACTAAGCCATTAGAACTACCTTATCACTTCTTAGTGGAAAATATTTGAGGTTTCCTTTCTGACAAGTTTCCACCTTACACAGTCTAGTTTTGCATGTTTTATTGTATAGCATTTTCATTTTATAGAGAAGGAAAAGGAGACTCTGAGAAGTTAATGACTTGTCAAAGGCCATTTATTAACTTGGTTAAACATAATCATTAGTTCATTTTAAGTGTTATTTACATATTGTATATCCTAGCCCTCTCTTTTTCACTTTTAATCTTCCTTATTTTGTTACTGTTTTTTGTCAACACAGTTATTACACATAAAAGTACAGGCTTTTGGAGTCAAACCATCTGAGCTTGGCTGTATATCTGTCATACATGCATGTAACTTAGGCCAGTGGATTTTCTTGACTATGTAGTAAGAGTAATAGTACCTTTACAAGATTATTGTGAAGGTTAAGTAATCTGAGTAAAGGACACAGCAGTAAGTACAGAGATTATTATTATAACATTTGTCTTAGTTCACTTGCCATGTTGAATTCTGGGAAGACATGGGGTCTAGTTGTCATTATAAGCCGGTTCTAATTCTCTTATAGGCAAACTCACTGATAGGACTGCGAGCATTTTCGAAGGCAACCAACTGAAGCTGAAGCTGGCCAATATCCAAAGAGCTAAACTGTCTACAGCTGCATTCATAAAAGCCTTCTGCCATCACAAGCTCATTGAATTAGATGCCACCGCAGTGAATTCGGATCTTTCAGTCCCAGACATCTTACGTGGTCTCTGTAGCAATAGCTGGATCCAGCAAAATCTTCGATGTCTCCTGTTGGACTCAACAAGCATACCTGGAGAAACAAGAAAACTGTTCTTTGGTCAGCTTACTGGTCTTCGAGTTTTAAGTGTTTTCAATGTTTGTTTTTATAGTGAAGACCTAGCTAATGTTTCTCAGTTACCAAGACTGGAGAGTTTAGATATCTCTAATACCCTAGTCACCAACATTTCAGCGCTCCTTACCTGTAAAGATCGACTCAAATCTCTCACAATGCACTATCTGAAGTGCTTGACTATGACAAGCCCACAAATTCTTGCAGTCATTCGAGAACTGAAGTATCTGCTTCACCTTGATATTTCTGATCACAAGCAACTCAAATCAGACCTAGCTTTTCATTTGCTCCAGCAGAAAGATATCCTGCCTAATGTTGTATCGTTGGATATTTCTGGGGCCAGCTACATCACTGATCAAGCTGTAGAAGTGTTTATTCAGCAGCGGCCTGCAATGCAGTTTATAGGATTATTGGCTACGGATGCTGGTTTTTCTGACTTCTACACTACAGAGCAAAGCTTGAGGGTTTGTTTTCATTTGAAATAACATTTTATTTTCTTGGTTTAGAAAATTATTAAGCTTTCTTGCTTTATACCAGAACCTGTACTTGGTTTTAGAGTTACAAAGGCACAAAATTCTTAAAGAGTGTAACAATTAATACGAATAGTTATTGTGTGCCTACTGTGGTATGAGGGTGGTGATTCTGTACCATCAAGTTAGAGCCAGCTCATAGCTGACCCTCCAGTACAGTTTTAGAGGGAGGAAATTGTACGTCTTCATCCCATGGAGTTGCTGTTGGATTTGATCAGCATGCTTTTAAGTTGGAAGTGCAACTCCTTACCACTAAGCCACGAGAGCTCCCTACTTTGGTATAGGTCATGGAAGTATAACCTTAAACAATGTATCTTCCATACCTCCATATCTTCTAACCTACCTTGATAGTGGGAAGATATGTCCATTTATACAATAATTAATATGTGGCTGCTGCCATGCTGTGCACATTTAATTTTCTTCTTTAATCAGTCCCCTTTTTTATAGATGAAAAAGTAGAAGCTCATGGTTAAGCTTCTTATCTATAATCATGGAACTATTCAGTGGTAGAGCTGGCATTTGTATCCAAGGTTTCGCACTTTTAAACTTGTGCCATTTACCTCTATAAAGGCTTAAGATATAATCTAAAAGTAATTTTAAAGGAGATAACCTCTTAGAAACATTTTTTTAAAAGATAAGTTTATAGCTTCTCATGGTGTTTCTTTTGAAAGCAACATAAATTAATATCCTTGGTGATACTTTAAAAAGTTTCTGTCTTAGTTGTACATTCTAATTACTTTGAAATCTTCAAAAGATATTAATGCTTGAGTTTCATTCTTCAGAGATTCTGATTTTATTGGTCTGATACTTGACCTGAGCAGCTGGACAATTCTAATGTGCAGTCACAGTTGAGAACTACTTTGTAAAAGTTAGGAGGTTGAAACACCCCCCCCCCCCGGGCAAATAGTTGTTACTGGTGTTAATAATTGGCCCTAATGTATGTTTATTATTTTTCTTTCCTGGGTGACAGAGTAAAGTGGTCTGCAGAGTAATTGTGTCCACATTTATATTTTGAAAATAGCAGGTTGTTTTTTTTATATTTTTATTTCCTGGACTCTTCAGTTATTGTAGAAACTATCAGTTAAATCACTAAGCTTAAAATAGAGCTATAATCTAGAATTTTGGGTTGAATATGCATGGTAGAGAAATGTTTACTAGGTATGCTTCAGACCAATAAAAATGTCAAAATCATTAAAAGATCACAAAGGTCAAAAGATAGGAAAAAGAAAATTGCACCTAAACTATATTTAGTAATCTAGGGCAAGTGCTGCACAACTACATGAAGAAGTGAAGCATGTAGTTTAGACACTATTGGAGACCTTAAAAACCAGCATATTGTAGTGCAATAAATTTATCCAGTGAACATGTAAGTTGAGTTCACTTTGAATATTTAAGGAATGGGGAAATCAAAATGTATCCAGTGCTAAGAATTGCAAAAGATCTTAATCCAGCCTTATGTGGAATATAAGGAGAAGGTAAGTTTAAATGATGTGTTTAGAGAATTTTTAATTTAAGTAATACATGTCTTTAAAATCAGTTGTAAAATATACAAAGTATTTTTGCTGTTTTGGTGGATAAAAAAATGTTGCTTACATTAAAATAGATACTTTTATTATCCAGGAATCTATGGTGGTCTGGTGGTTTAGGAGTTGAGTTGCCACCCTAAAGTCAGTTGGTTCATATCTACCATCTCCTTTACTGGAGAAAGAGAAGCAGTCTCCTCCCATGTGATTTACAGCCTCTGAAAACCATTTGCCACGGTCAGCTCTGGGTTGGTTCCACCTTGATGGTAGTTAACGAATGACTGAAACTGATAAAATGAAATGTTAGTTAAAACCTTAAAACACAAGACATACATGTTATATCTTATACCAAAAATAAGGTAGGATAGAATTTACAGTGGCGGTAGGAAAGGTACCATTAATAATAAATATACTCGATGTTTATTTCCTAGGAAATGCTTGTTAATTTTCAAATGATGTAGGAAAACCACAGGAAACCAAGGGAAAGGGTATTACAGTAATTAGCCCATATTTTTCTTGGTCTTACTATAGTGCATCCTTTAGATCTTAAATATAAATTATCACAAAACTAAGTTTAGAGTATTTGTATCATTCAGTTTCTTTTCTTTTTTTTTTTTTTTTTTTTTTTTGTGTGAGTGTACCGTCAAATCAGATCTGACTGGTAAAGGAGGAGATTGTCCCTCCTTTTCCCGGCAGAGCATCTGGTGGATTCGAACCGTGTGCCTCTGGGATTGTAGTTGCAGCTCCTTGCCACTAGGCCACCAGAGCTCCCCTATCATTCAGTTTCTTAATGATTTGTGGCTTTTTTTGATTAGTCACTTAGTAGATAACTTATTTAAAGCATTTTCTCATATTTTATCATAATCTCCTATTCTCTTTAATATACAACCACTTATCTCCACACCTCCAAAGAGTAGATTGCATGCATAATGCCTCTCTTAGTCTAATGTACATAGTCCATTGTTGTATATGGTGTAACTAGTATACTTTATAGATAAATTTTCTCTCATACTGAAGAGCAGTGGTGTCTCTCTGGAGACTAAGGTGCGTCTGATACAGACCATGGTCTTCGTAATCACTTGTTATGCATCAGAGAGCTGGACAATGATTAGAAAAAAGATAGAAGGAGAATTGATGCCTTTGAGCTGTGGTGCTGGAGAAGAGTATTGAGGGTACC
>NW_006399755.1:8769545-8773900 GCF_000299155.1 Elephantulus edwardii
CACCACCACCAATAGAGAAAGTGTATTCCACTACTATTTTTCCTTTTGTATATAATAAGCAATGTCTGGGGAGATACTTGAAGACTCTATGAATTAATCTTCTTATTTTGTGTCCTCTGAGTGGAACCAGGTCATACCTGACTGTTTCATGGGTTTTATAGGATGTGAATTGCACAAAAGGAAATTTCCCCTTTTTATCTTGTGGAGCAGCTGGTGGTGGTGAACCTTCTGCCTTGGCAGCATAACCCCTTATCGCTAGGCCACCAGAGTACCCTCTTGAAATATCTTAGTCCTTGTCACAATTTCTGTTCTGAGTTAGCATCCATTTAGGATTCCTTCTAGAGCTCGGTTAGTGTAGACAGGTGTAGTGCTAACTCAAAGGTGAATTAACCTAAAATTTTGAACCACCAGAGGCCCTGAGGTAGAAAGATGGTTAGTCCATGTTGTTGAGAGTTGTCCTCCCTTTCTCTGGTCCAGTAATGAGGAATTTTGTTGCTGTTGAGATGTAAATCATATTGAAGGCTTGTAGTCTCAGATCTCCATCAGTGCAATCATAAATAACCTTTTGTGTCTGGACTCTTGCACTTGGCATAATGTTATCAAGGTTCATCCATGTTACAGCATGCATCAGTTTGTGTTTTTTAATGTGTATCTAAAAGAAGACCCACTCTCCTTTCCAAATTATCCATGTCCTTTTCTGGGCAACCATGATGGGCCAGATCTTAGCAGGTGTGTTTTATTTTCTCCTTGGGTTTTTATTGCTACCTCTGAGCTAGTGCTAGAGATAAGCCAGCAGTACTACAGTTCTTGAGGTGAAACTTTTCTGTGTAATATCTGAACATTTTATGCTCAAGCCTCTACTCTGTTGGTCCACGTGTCTGCTCAGGACTGATCATCCACTAGCACCATCTATTGGTTGTTGTGTCTTATGGTTTCCACAGCTTTCAGTGCTGTTACTGCACTGCTGTTTCTCTACCACTTAGCACTGCTATTCCTGCTGTTTTTCATTCTTTGTTATTAGATAAGTCAGTATTACCAACTCCTTGTTACATACTTTAACTTCCTTTCAAACTGAGCTGATATACCATGGACTTAAAAAAAAAAACCACCCAACTATGTCTTAGAGGAAGTACAACCAGAGCAACCCTTAGTAATAAGGATAGTGAGTTTGTACGGCATACTTTGAACATGTTGTCAGGAGAGGCCTGTCAGGGCTTGAATTGTGTTAAAAGTTACATGTATGTAATGCTGTAGTATGAAAAGTATGTAATGATCTGTGATCTGATAAACCAAGTAACTGTAAAAGCATTAAAGCACTGCCATCATAGTCCTAAACCTATGTAAGGGGAGTTTTCCTTGGAGTGTGACCTTTTATCTCACTAGAGGTAAAAGGGGAAGAAGTAAAGCCTGAGGATGAGACCTCAGTGCCACTGAGAAAGAAATGCAAAAGGTGGAATTCTTTTCAGACTCAGATCTCTTGTCAGAGGAAGCTCCTTGACACCAGGGAAGACCAAGATACAGGAACATCATCAAGTAACATTTAGCTATTCCTTAGAGCTGGTACTCTGAATTTGAACTTTTAGCCTTATGTTAACTTGTATTGTTATAATTCAAATACTTGCACGGTCACCTGTGATGGACAGGTTTTAGTGGAGCTTCTAGACAAAGACAGACTAGGGAGCAAGACTATGACTAGCGTCAGAACATTGTGCTGGAAATAGAACTCCTCAGGTTGGAAGGCACTCAGAATATGACAGCAAAGAGCTGCCTCTTCAAAGTAGAGTTTCTTAATGACACAGATTAAATAAAGCTTTAACCTAGTGATGGTTCTTGATGGCTGATGTAGCATGGCTCAAAATGAGGTGAAGCGGCTACAGACATGTATTAATATTTGAACATGGAGTGTACCAAGTATGAATCTAGGAAAATTGGGAGTGGTCAAGAATGAAGTGGAACTCAGAAACGGCATTAATGAGCTGAGATGGATTGGCATTGGTCATATTAAACTGAAAATCCTATGATAGATATACTGTGTCAGAAATGATAAGAGACGAATGTTAACACATTCATTGTAGAAAAGAACATTTCAGTATCTCTCTCTCTCTCTGTATGTAAGACCTGTTAATAGAGCTATCACTCAGATATATGTAACAGCCACTAAGATTTCTGTCTACTTTTGCAGTCTGAAATTGAACAAATAATCAAGATGCATTAGTAATTAGAATGCAAAAGTGAGAAATAAAGGAGGGTCAATAATTGGAAAATAGGCTTTTGGTGACACATGAGTGTTGATATTATAATTAATTTTGTACATTAACAGTTTAATTAATGAATTAATTTTGTGCATTAGCAGTTTGTTGCAAATACCTTTGCTATAAAACATAAAAGGTAATGATAAACATGGAACTTGATAGAATTCACAGGAATCAAATTGACAATCTGCAAAATGACTATGAGGTAGATCTGTATCAGCAAGTCAGAATAAGGGAGGCAACTACTGATGTAGAACAGATCTATCAATTGTTAGGTGCCATTAAATGGAAATCATAACAACTCTCTTGAACAATTGATCTGAACCTTGCCCTATCCTGTGGCATCCTTGTCATCTCTGATGTAGTTGAGCCAATCAGTACACTTTTTGTTGAGGCTCTTCCTTTTCTTTTCTGACTCTCTACCTTTCCAAGCATGATGTCTTTTTCCAAGCATTGGCCCCTCCTAACAGCATGGCCAGAGTATATGAAAAGTTTCACCATCCTTGCCTCTAAGGAACACCCTGGTTGCACTTTTTTGAAGACATTTGTTTTTTTCCTTCTTTTGGCAATCCATGGGACATGCGTTTTCCCCTCCAGAACCACAATGCAAAGGCATCAGTTTGTCTTCTATCATTCTTTTTAAAAAAATAATACTTTTAAATTGTGATTATTAATGAACGTTTCAGAACAGTTAGTTTCATTTACCCATTGTTGCACATTTTACCATCCCTCCTTTCCTCCTCCTCCTCACCCAGTTAACTTTTTTTTAACATTTGTTCATTGTTGCAGTTATCGCCCTCTCCCCCCCAAGTCCTCTTTGCAATGTACCTGTTATTTTGTGTTTTTGTCTTATGTATGATGCCTAATCATATATTCCTTTTAAACAGTTCTTGCCTTCATCTGTTTAAATGGAGTATTCATTATTTATCCCCTCTTCTGTAATTCTTATTCATTGTCCAACTTTGAAAAGACAAGGCTTGAATCAGGTTCTCTTTAGTTTTTAAACTGTCATCGATTCTCCGTAGCTCCTTGGATAGGTCCTTGGCAGCAGATTTCCTTAATGCAAAATATCTTTTGATTTTTTTTGACTGCTGATAACAAGTACCAAGAAATTGATGTTTCCTGTCAGTTGTTCATGTGCAAATTCAAATTGAACAAAATATAAAATGACCCCACGAGAGCAAAATTTTGACCTTTGGTTTATCCTATCAAAACTATGTCAATATATTTGATTATTGATTAATTGAACCACTGACAAAGGCCAACCAGGTTATGTTATGACATGAAGGACATCTGTGGGAAAAGCAAAAGGTCATTTAAAGGATGAGAAAAAAACCAAAACATGTTGAAAAGACTGACATTTTGTCTAGAAGGTAGAGAAGATAAAGCAAATTGAAGACATGATAAGTGAAAGAATTGAATAGAAGCTTTCAAAGAGTAGCTTGAGAAGAAACAAACTGTGTGGCAAGCTGGAATTAGAAAACCAAAAGGGAAGAATATGAGTGATTGACATTTCTTAAACTGAAGAACAAATTCTGAAGCCTTAAGTTATAATACTGAAGGGTTCTGTTGGCAAAATATTGGATGGTGCAAGGAACATTAAAAACCATGAAGAATACATAGAAACAATGTATCAAAAATAATTGGTAAAAATGGAACCATTTTTAAGAAATAGCATATTGTCAAGAACTGAAGAAAGAAGTAAACCCAAAAAATCCTTTAGGAGAAGGATGAGCTATCTCCTGAGAGATTTATTGCCTCTGAAAACCTACTAAAGGATCAGCTGTGGGGTAGTTCTGATTCCATGGCACACAACCACCCCAGGTGGTTCATACTATAGAGGAAATTTAGCTGAAAATGGGTGAATGAGGGGGGAAAGAACTGAAGCGATAACTCTTAAAGAGAAAACATAGGAGTAATGATTTAGGACCTAGTTTTCAGAACAGTGTATTTTAGATGTTGTTATGTGCCATCGAGTCGCTTGCGACTCATAGCGACCCTATGTACAAGAGCTCTATATGCTTTTCTATCCTGTGCCAACCTAGCCATCTCAAATGCATTTATTCCCACCGCTCCAGTCACAGAATCGACCCATCTCATCAA
>NW_006399755.1:8774882-8775555 GCF_000299155.1 Elephantulus edwardii
AGGAGAAGACCCTCTATGAGGTGGATTGATTCAGTGACTGGGGTAATCGGGATGGATGTGTCAGAGACAGTGCAATTGGCAGAAGATAGAGCAGGGTTTAGGGCTGTTATACATAGGGTTGCTATGAGTCAAGTGACACATAACAACAACAACTGGTATCTAGAGCTACAGCTAACTTTCTAGAATTCCATTACTGTTAATTGCCATGGAGTCATAGATGACTCAACTTAAGACCTGAGTACTTGTATTACTTTCATTGTTTCTCCATGTTCATAGAGTTTCTGGAGGCAAGCTATTTCTGAAGTGGACACCACTCTTACTTCCAACCTTGTTTTAATTGGGGAGCTCCACCAACCACCATGGGTATCCATTATCACATTTGACACATCAGTGTCACAGTGTTTTAACCACAAGTCACCTCTGAGTTTCATTATTAGACAAAAATAAAATAGTGAAAAAGAAAATTTTCAGTGCAATAGATTGACACAGTGCTACAAATATGGGCTTAAACATAACTAAATTGTGAGGATGGTATAGGACTATGCTTGGGCCCGATTTGATATCTCCTAATAACGGGTGACTGGAATGCAAAAGTCTGGAACCAAGAAGAAGATTCAGTAGTTGGAAAACATGGACTCAGTGACAGAAATGGAGCTGGAGAGAGAATGATCGA
>NW_006399755.1:8775655-8777962 GCF_000299155.1 Elephantulus edwardii
CTGTTTGTTCTCCTAGCAGTCTATGGTATATTCAACACTCTTCTCCAGCACCACAGCTCAAAGGCATCAATTCTCTTTCTATCATCCCTAGTCACTGTCCAACTCTCTGATGCATAGCACGTAATTGTGAAGACTATAGCCTGGATCAGACACACCTTAGTCTCCAGTCTGACATCGTTGCTCCTCAGTACTCTTGAGAGGTCCCTCAAAGACGACTTTCCCAATGCAATTCTTCTCTTGATTTCCTGGCTGCTGTTAACAAGACTGTTGACCGTGGAGCCAAGTAAACTAAAACTGTAACTATCTCAATCTCTTCATCATCGATACTGATGCTGCCAATTGGCCCAGTGGTCAGAATCTTTGTTTTCTTGATGTTGAGCTTCAGTCCATATAGGAGGCTGTAGTCCTTGATCTTTTGCAGCAAGCACCTCAGGTCCTCTTCAGTTTCAGCAAGTAGAGTTGTGTCATCTGCATAACGCAGGTTGTTGATGACTCTTCCACCAATCCTGATGCCACATTCCTCTTCGAACAGATCTCAGATGATCTGTTCTGCATACAGATTGAAAAGGTATGGAGACGAAATATGCTGTATTTTAGATAGGAAGCCACTATCACAAAGAACAAAAAAAAATAGCTCCAATGTTCTAGTGGGTAAGGAGTTAACGCTTTTAACCCAGGCGATTCAAATCTACTGTGTGGTCCTTCGAGGGAGAAAAATGGACAGTTTTCTCTGATGTGATTTATAGCTTCCTGTTGGAAACCAGCTGGAAGGACAACTATGTGTTTGGTACAGCTGAGGACACATAGAAACAAAACTTAGGAGTAAAGTTAAATGTCTTTTTTTAAGTCAGAGGGCCATTTTTACTTGGTGTATTTGAGAGTGCTTTAATTTGCTCATGCCATTTTCCATTTTTCTGTAGGAGCTTGGTCTGTTTCCATTCCTTCAATTTTGAAAGTTTCTTAGAGTCAGGATAATATGAAAGTTTTGTCTCTAATATAGATTGTAAAATTTTTCCAAAATAAAAAGATCATTTAGTGGGGTATCATTTAAGTAATCCGCATTTTCAAGTACATAGTTTAATTGTCTTGACAAATCTTAACAGTGGAACAACCATTACAAAATTAAGAGAGAATTTTTATTATCCCCTAATTTCATGCTCATTCGTAGTCAGTTGCTGCCTTCCTCCCTGAGCCTGGGCAAATACTAAGAGGATTTCTGTCTTCATAGTTTTGCCTTTCCCAAAATACTGTATAATTGGAATCATATTTGACAGAAATTTTTGTGGCTGGTTTGGCTTAGTGGTTAAGAAATTGCGCTTTAACCCAAAGGCAGATAGTTCAAAGTCATCAGTTATTCCATAGGAGGGCAGTCTCCTTTCATGCAGTTTACAGCCTCTGAATATCTGCTGAAGGGTCAGGTAGTCATTCCAACTTAATGGCAGTGAGTGATTATATTGTACGATTATGGTAAGTTTAATTACTAGTTAGGCTTTTTTACCCACCTCTTTCTAGTTTTTTGAAATTATTAGTAATGGTACAAATATTTATATACAGATCTTTGGATATGAGTTTTGTGTTTTTTAACCTAAAACCTACAAAGAAATTGTCAGTTCTACTGTGGCAGAACCATTTTGCATCCCGTGGTCTTTTTAATTCTAGGGGTATGATGGTATATCTTTGTTTTAATTAGCATTTCCCTTATAAACATCATCTCATCATCTCTTTGTCATTAGCTTTTTAAATTTTTTGTGGAAGGTCTATTAAAATATTTTATACATTTCTCCCTCCATTTTGTTGTCTTAAGTTATAAAAATTTATATTTTTGACATTTTTTATTATGCATGTATTTTCTTTTAGTATAGTCTTTTAAAAAATGCTTTTAGAAGAAAATGAATTGTAAATTTGATAGAATTCAGTGTATCAATTTTTTACTTTATCTTTTATTTTTGTTCTAAGAATTCCTTGTCCCCGAAGGTAGATGTTTTAGATTTTTTAGGTTTAAAATTTTTTAATTTCAAGCAGAAATTAAAAAACTTCAAACAGCAGTTATTAGTTGTGGGTGTTTGGTTTTTACCTCTCAAAAATTATTGTGAAAACAACTATGAGATATCATCTTACCCCAGTGAGAATAGCAAAATTTAACAGAACAGCAAGCAGCAAATGCTGGCGAGGTTGTGGAGAAACTGGAACCCTTATTCACTGTTGGTGGAAGTGTAAAATGGTGCAACCACTGTGGAAGGCGGTATGGCACTTTCTCAAAAAGTTATAAATAGAGATACCATTTGACCCAGCAATCCCATTACCGGG
>NW_006399755.1:8778177-8790204 GCF_000299155.1 Elephantulus edwardii
AACTCATGCAATATTATTCAAAATGGGTGACCCTGGAGGACATTATGCTGAGTGAAGTAGCTCAGTCACAAAAGGACAAATACTGCATGGTGCCATTGTTGTAAAGCAGGACTGACCTCGGGGTTGGGGGGAGACTGAGAAAGATGGATTCAATAACATACACTGCATTGAAACAGATGAGGGATAAAACTGTTTAAAAGGGATGTCCAGAGCAAATGCTGCATAGTGGAGTGGACCTGGGGGGAAGGACTGTAAAACAGTGAAAGAGTTTTTCTTTTTTACTCTTCCCAGAGGGTAGTGTACTAGGGGGAAGGTTGTGAGGGGAGAATAGTACAACAGTGAATGAATGGAAATCCAAAGTCTCTGTAAATTTTCATTGAACCTAATAAATTTTTTTAAAATTGTGATTTTAGTGAAAGTTTACAAAGAGGTTAGTTTTTATTCATTCATTCATACACATTTTCCCCTCCTACCCCAGTGCTTTGTAATGCTTGTCCTGTTCCAGATTGTCATGCCCATATCTAATTGTCCATTCCTTTCAGACTGTTCTTTCTTTCACCTATTCACCATGTTCATTATTTATCTGGTCTTTTTTTTTCCTTCTCCATTTCCTTCCTATCCATTCAGTAGTCTTAAGCAGTATTTGTCCTTTTGTGATAGAGATATTTCACTCAACATAATGTCTTCCAGATTCATCTGTGTTGTGTGTTGGTTTACGACTTTCTTGACTTTCAGTGCTGCTTGATTCTTCATTTTGTGAATGTACCACAATTTATCTGTCTATTCATTTGTTGATGGGCATGTGGAAGCTTCCATCTCTTAAGCTATTGTGAATAATGCTGCAGTAAACATGGATATGCATACATTTGTTTATGTCACCGGTCTAATTTCTTTGGGATATATACCTAGTAGTAGAATAGCTGGGGCAAATGATAT
Organism: Elephantulus edwardii; assembly: GCF_000299155.1. Lineage (NCBI taxonomy): Eukaryota > Metazoa > Chordata > Mammalia > Macroscelidea > Macroscelididae > Elephantulus > Elephantulus edwardii. The sequence goes on from NW_006399755.1 coordinate 8,779,114, forward strand.
TTCTCTTTTCAACTTTGTGAGGAAATGCCAGACTGCCTGCCTTCCGTAGTGGTTGTCCCATTTTACCTTCCCACCAGCAGTGTATAAGATTTTCTATCTCTTCACATTCTTACCAGCATTTATTGTTTGCTGTCCTGTTGGACTTTGCTGTTGTAGCTCAAATGAAATTTTATCTCATTTTTGTTTTCATGTGCATCTCTCTAATGGCTGTTGATTTTGAGTGTTTTTCCATGTGTTTATTGACCATCTGTATTTCTTCCTTAGTGATGTGTTCATATTATCTGCCAATTTTGTGATTGCATTGTCTTTCTCATTGAGGTGCTAGAATATTATATAAAGTTTATATTTGAGTCCCTTGTCTGATACACTATTGCTAATTATTTTTCCCAGGCTTTGGGCTTCATTTTAACTCTTGGAGGAAAAGGGGTTTTTTACTTTTTTTAAAAAATTTTTGTTGTTGTGTACTGTCGAATTGGATCCTACAGGAGGAGATTGCCCCTCCTCCTCCAGCAGAGCATCTGGTGGATTTGAACTGTGTGCTTTCCAGATTTTAGTGCAGCTTCTTGCTAGTAGGCCACCAAAGCTCCTCTGGAGAAGTTTTTTGATGCACACAAGGATTTGAGTTTTAGAAGGTCCCATTCATCTATTTTGTCCTCTCTTGGTTGCGGGGTTTTGGTTATGCTTGAAAGTCTTTTCATGCCTGTGCCCCCAGTGGAGAAAGATGTATAATCTCCTATGGTCAGAAACTCAGTAGAGGTTCAGCTATGATTTGGTTCCACTCAGCAAATGAGAATGAAAGTGCTAACATGCAGGTTTAAAAAAAATGTCTGTGTTGTGTTTTTTTTTTTCCTAGTCTGTTTCTAAAGGTTTATTTAAAAATATAAACTATTTTATCAGTATCATGAAGTACAGTATGCATGAATTGTTGAATGGCAAGCCAATTTGCTTTGTAAACTTTGACTCAGTAAAAATTTAATAGTAAAAATACAGAAAAGTATTCATTAGGTCTTCTCAATTTGTTCCTATCTTTTTCTCTGATGATCTTTATAGTCTAGACTTTATTATGCCTAGGTCCTCTAATCCACCATGACTTAGTTTCAGTGTGTAGTGAAGGTGTGGATCTTACTTCAGTTTTCTACAGATGAGTGTCCATTTTTATCAGAACCATTTGTTAAGGAGGCTATTGTTTCCCCACTTAATTGATTTTTGTATCCCTGTCAAAGATCAGTTGACCATAGATAAATGGATTGATTTCTGGCTTCCCAGTTCTGTTCCATTGATCTCTATTATCTGTTGTGTACTTGTACTATGGTATCTTTTTTTTTTTTTAATTTTATTATTTTTTTAAATTTTTTTTTTTTTGTACTATGGTATCTTAATGGAGGTCCAAAGTTTATTCCTTTTCTACTGTCAGAGTTTTAAGTATGCTCAATTTCTGTTTTGTGGTGTTAGTTTTTGTGTTTTTTTTTTTAACTGACTTATAGTTTTTCTCTTTTTCCTCTAAAGGAACCCAAGTTTTAGTAGTATTATTTGATCCACATTATCCTGCTGTCGTCTTTGTTTTTCTCTTGGTTGGTTTTAACTTTTCAATTCTGTTTCATGTTCTCTAGTTTTTCTTAACATCTTGCTGCACATTTTTAAATTGACGGCCGTGCTTAGAAACACTTTTGCCGTCATTTGCAGCAACGTGTTAACTGAATCCCCATGTTACATTAAACAGCATATTTCACTTCTTTCTTGCATCATAGTTCGCTTCTTTCTTATTCTACCTAAAAACATGAGATTGGTGAGAATATTAATCTATTGGACTTATTCTTAAATTAAAATAACTTTATAAAACATCTGAAAAATTTTATGAATACATGTTATTTCTAACACTAGAGGCTGAAAAGATCCTGTGATAAAAGATAAGATCAGAACTACATCAGTAACGTCTTTGTTTTTTAGGTTGCTGGAGGAGCCAATATGAATCAGATTTCCGAAGCACTGAGCAGATACAGGAATAGGTCATGTTTTATGAAGGAAGCCCTCTACAAGCTCTTTGCGGAAACTTTTTCAATGCAAATAACCATGCCTGCCATGTTAAAGGTAATAGCATTTCAAAAAGGCAGTTTAATAGCTTGAAACTTGGCTCAATGAAAAATTACCAAATGAGTACATTGCTCTGAAACAGCTCATGTACCTTGTCCACAAACATATCACAAGAGGCCAAATGCTCTCTTAGAGAAGACAAAAGCATTGTGAAGCTTAACTGCCAGGTTCCTTAAGCATCTGGATTTGCGCAAAATCACTTTGAATCATTGTTTTTATAATTAGTGTAAGAGAGGGAGAAGAAAATTGGATCACTACACTGCTTTTCTTTATTAATATTTCTGTTAGATGGCATAGTTTTTCTAGGCTGTATGTTGAACTCACTGAGGTTGGCTCAGGATAGGGCAAGGTTCATAAGGTAGCTGTGAGTCATAGTCCACATGACAGCATTTAATAACAATCTTCATTGAGACATTTTTCCAGGTATTTCTCCTATGAAGTTACCGTATGGCTTTGAACTACTCATGTTTCTGAAAGCAACTTAAGAGTGCTCACCCTTTGTGGCACATGGGCTCCTTTTTTCCTAAAATAAGACTTAGCAATTTTTAACATGAATTAATTTTGCATTAAAACGGTTTTCTTATTTTACTTACTCATGATACCACTCTTGAAAGCCTAGCATTTAAGAACATCTGACTGAAAACAGCCTCGTTGTCCCTAAGAGGAATGGAAGAAAACTCTAATAAAAGATTGATATGGCCTCATCTACCATTTAAAGTATTTTGTGAATAAAGTAATTACAGATATTCACATAGCTGAGTTTTGATTTAGGGAATGATGAATTTACTTTAAATGTAATTAGAAGAAGTATTTTGGGAAAGAGAACTTTAGTTATTTAAAATGAAATATATATTTTTCAGTATTTTTTTAATACTGAATAAATAAAAGACTTAAGTCATCTTGTAATTTCATTATTTGTAATCTTTGCAGTTCTTTAAATATTATAGCTATTTCTGTAGCACTGAAGATTATTTTCTACATAAAGCAAGAACTATGTAAAGAACTCTGTACTTTTGTTTTACCTGTAATGAGGAAATTGAATTAGATATTCTCATGGTCATTTTCATGTGAGTTTCTGTGAAAATTGTCTATTTTGGTTTTTAGTCTAGGCATCTCTGACGTGCATATGATGCCAATCTCATCAAACCCTGTGGGTAAATCAATACTGTAAGGATAAAAAAAGTCATCTTCTACAGTAGAAATTCATTCAGGATTTCTCTCTAGTATTCATGAGAAATTTATATAGCTGTTGAGGTGGGTCTCTTAAAACCATAGTTTTTTAAGTTTCAATAGATTCCTTTCTGAATTGTGTAGCGCTTACTATTCCTGGTAGAAGAATTGAATCACAATGTCTTCAAATGTTAGAATAGCTAAGAATTTTTTATGATTGTACTCATATATTTTATACTTGTGTCCTAGATCTTCCATAGTCTGGTTTTAAATTTCTCTTCGTAGGTTTATCCCATCTTTTGCCAATTTAGCATTTTTCCTTTTGATTCTTCTATTACCCAGCAAGCCTTTTTAATCTCCACTTCTCCCGCTACCTCAAGCCTCATTGTGCTTTTTGAGTTTATAATAGAAATGATTGCTCTCTTCCTAACAACTTTAGATGGCACTTTAACTTTGTTTATGTCTTTTGGTGCATTTTTCAATTCCCATTTTCTTGATGTGTTTCACAATGTCATTTGTATACAAATATTATTTTCTCCCAAAGCTTTAAGCTTAAGGACAGTATAAGTTTGTGTCTACTGTAGTACCTCTCACAGTGCCTTAAAATGAGTGCTGATCAATAAGTGATTATGAGATTGTTTAATTTTATAAATGAGAAAAGAGAGATTCAGAAAAGGTAAGTAACCTGCCCATAATCCCAGAACTAGTTAATGACTATGTTTGAATTAGGAGGTTATTGCTACTATACTATACCCTAAAGGAAAAGTGCTGAGGCTAGGAAACATATGTTACTGTTCCTACTGAGCAAACATTTTTGCCAACTAACATAAAAACAAGATTGTACAAAATACGTTAATATTGTATGCCACTAAAAATAAGTTCATCTTCAGCTTGTGACTATAGGAATGCGAAACCATCCATTGGATTTGCCAGTGCAGTTCACGGCCAGTGCTTGCGCCCTCAACTTAACACGCCAGGGCCTGGCCAAGGGGATGCCAGTCCGTCTGTTGTCAGAAGTTACCTGTTTGCTCTTCAAGGCCCTGAAAAATTTCCCCCATTACCAGCAGGTAACTAGATTTAGGCTTTTTTACTTCAGGACACATTTATAAAAAAGAAGAATGGATTACTTAGTTCTGGTTTATTATCCTATTTGAGAAATACTGCATAAGAGGTCCATGTTTATTATAGAAAACAAAATATAAGCAAAACACTTCTAAATTACTTATAAACCAGCTGTTGAGCAGTATCATTAATATTTTGGTGTATTCTTTTAAAAATTTATTAAGTTTAACCTTTTTAATACATGTTTTTCTTTTGTATGTTGTCTATTTATCATGACTTTTTTCTGTTAGAGTATTTTTCCTTTTTATTTTTCTAGTACTTTATGTACTTGTATAGTAAAAGTTTGTAACAGAATAGATCCTAAAAGTAGACCAACACATACATACCAGAAAACTAAACCCATTTCCCTGTAGTCTGTTCCACCTCCCAGCATCCCTGTAAGGTAAAAGAACTCCCCTACAGGGTTTTCTAAGACTATACATCTTTCCAGAAACAGACTGTAACACATCTTTCTCCTATACTTAAACCATTGACCTTTTGGTTAGTGGATATTCACTGGAATCAGTACTCTTTAAAACCTGTGTAGATGCCACAGTCAGTCAGTGGGAGAGGGATAGTCTTCTCAACAAAATAATGTAGAAGAATTGAATATTCATATGGAGCAAAATGAACTTTGGCTTAGCTGTCATCAGATGTAAAAATATCACACATCCAAAAACTATAAAAGCGTCTATGAGAAAATATTTGACCTTGCAGTAAAGAACAAAGATTTCTTAGATTATAAAATCAAATACCATAAAAGGACAAAATGCAGAATTGGAATTCATAAAAACTAAAAGCTACTCACACAAATTTAATAAAAATACCTGTCACAGACTGAGAAAAAAAAATAACCATGGGTGTGTATATGCATATTTATGTACATAGAGATTTATTTGTATATGTATACAGACATTTGTGCACACCTATACATAAATCTTTGAATATATACTTTAGTGAATGTATATGGCAAATAACTTTTATCCAGAATATATACTCTAAGTAATGAAAAGAGTTAAGAGATAAGTAGATCTGTAGCATATGCAAGAAAAGATGCCCAGTTTCTTCAGTTTTAGAAAATGAAAATAAAAAATTCTTTATACTATTGTTGTTGTCAGGTACCATCAAGTCAACTATGACTTACAGTGACGCTGTAAAGAACAAATTAAAACCTTAACCTAGCCTGTGCCATCCCTACAATTTCCATCATGTTTAGGCCCATTGTTGCAGTCACTTTGAGAATTTTCACTCTTTCTCCAACCCTTTATTTTTCCAAGCATGTCTTTTTCCAAAGACTAATGCCTCCTGACAACAGATTGCCTAGATTGGCTAAAAAACAAAACATGGAAAAATCCAAGTGTTGATAAGAGTGGAGAGCAACTCGAGTTCTCATAGATTAATGGTGGAAGTGTGCAATACTACCAGTTTAGTGGTTTGATAGTTTCTTAAAAAGTTAAAAATAGACATCTTTTATACTACCCAACCATTCCACTTCTAGGTATTTACCAAACAGTAAAATCTTATATGCCTCTTAGGAGGTCTGTTGATAAGAAGCAGCACTGCAGTCTTGAAGGCACGTGGTTTGAGGCCGGCAGCTGCTCTATGGGAGAAAGATGGGCAGTCTCCTCCTTTTTGATTAACTGCCTCTGAGCAACTGTTGGAGGGTCAGCTCCAACTTTATGGTGCACAGCAGCAGCATGCATAGTAAACTCATATATAGTACATTTATTCATAATGACAGACAACTGGAAACAACCCTCATGTCCAGTATCACATGAATAGTAAAATTATGATTTGTTCATATAAGGAAATACTATTGTTTCTGTTGTTTTATGCTGTCAGTTTGCCACCATAATATGTACAGCTGCTCCTCTGAAGCCTGCCCTGTCCTGTGCCAGTCTCACTGATTCCAATACACTCACCCCCATTGGCAATAAAAAAAAGGAAGGACCAATACATGCAACATAGATGACTCTCATGAAAGTGCTTAACTAAAGTAAGAACCTTAGAAAAGACTGTTGATGTTTTGTGATATACTGCCAATTCAGAACTGATTGATAGCTGACCCTCCAACAGATTTTCAGAGGTTGTGTATCACATGGGAGGAGATTGTCCATCATTCTCTTCCAGAGCAGCTGGTGGTTTCAAACCATGAGCATTTGAGTTGGCAGTATGACTACTTATCACTAAGCTATACAGCAGTTTGCAAAATAGGTATAAATGGAAGGGTGTATAAACAGTGAGTACAGGGCCAGTAGAGGCTGACCTCTGTTAACTTCAGAAGAGAAAAGAATTCCAAACCACAGTAACACCTTATCTCTGAGGTCAGACGTGCTCCCTCATTTTCTAAACTTAACTTAGAGATAATACTGAGGATGATGATGTTTATTAGGAAAGTAACAAATTAGAAATCAGGATTAGGAATGACTGAGGATATTGTTATTCATTCAGGACAGCCTCTTTTAAGCTCCTTATTTTCAGAGTCCAAAGGCAGACTTTTTTCTAGAGTCCTTAGCCTGGCCTGTTGCCCTACTCAGGAAAATATAACAAAGCTCTTTTACGTCTTTCATTTTTAAGTAAGTGTGCAGTGCATCTTTCTCCACTCCAAGCCTGTATTCAAAGACTCTCAGGTGTAGCACTAGGTATCAGCACAATTAGACCTTCCAGAAAAGAGCCCAAGGAATCCACTCCACTACGCCTCTTACCTAAAGGCATTCAGCTTTCTCACTCCATGAGCCTGGGTCCCACAGCTCACTCCAGATTCTGGCTTCTACTGTTTCGTCTTGCTGTCTCTTAGTATCTCATCCTCTCTGTTGTTTAAGCTCTCCATCTCTGGTTTGAGGAATTCTCAGCACAAGAATCTCAAGTCCAAAGAATGTGCTTCTCTCACTAACTTAACTTTGTTGTTGATCACAGTCTGTGCCTCTGGGATGATACCTTTAAATCCTGACCAGTCCCCAAGTTAGATTTTACACATCTTATTTTCATAGTCACTCCAGAAAGTTGTCGTTTACCTTATTTATATTATATTCTTGTTAGCAGCTTATCTAATACCCTTTGTGGGCCACAGGCACCTTACATTGGCATAGTCCTATCTAGCCAGGTGTTAGAAATAATCAAGCGAGAAAAGCCATAGAAGTAATCCACTGCACTGAAATGAGGCACAGTGAAGCTCTTTGGAGTGATCTAAACGTTTTATATCTTGATTATAGAAATGTTTATGCTGGTGTATAAATTGGTTAGAACAAGAGGCTGCTGCATGGTTTAAAATAAGATGATGTCCATCAGGATTGTATATACTCTTTTTTCCATACCTGTTCAGTATGTATGCTGAACAAGTAACTGGAGAAACTAGAATATATGAAAGTAGGCATCAGCATCGGAGATAATACAACTTTGCTTGTAAAAAGTGAAGACTTGAAGACTAGAACTTTTAATATAGATTATAACTTAAGATCAAGAAAACAAAAATTCTCAATGACTGGATCAGTAGTTAACATCAAGATAGATGGAGGAAAGGACAATCTGACCCAAACCATGGTATTTGTAATTGCTTACATGCATCTGAAAATCAGTGAATAAAGAAAACTGAAGAATTGATGCCTTGTATGGTGGTTGTGAAGAGTATCGAGTACATCAAAGACTGCCAAAAGGAAAAGTCTGTTTTGAAGGAATTGCATCCAGGGTGCTCCTTGGCCAGGGATGAAGAAACTTCCTTTCACCTACTGTGGGCATGTTGTCAGGAGGGGCCAGTCCTTGGAAAAAGTCATTCTTGGAAAAATAAGTCAGTGAAAGAGAGGAAGACACATCAGTTGCAACAATGAACTTGAACATATTGGAAATCATGAGCATGGCATAGGATAGGAAAACCGGTAAATTAGTTGTTCATATTGTTGCTGTGAATTGGAACTGAATGATTTGACAGCACCTGACAACAAAAGGCCTCTGAAAAGTTAAAGTCAGGTTGTCACTTTCAGGACTAAGGTGAACCTGACTTAAGCTTTATTAATCATTAGTCACCTCTATATGCATGTGGAAGTTAGACAGTTAAGTAGACTGAAGAAGAATTGATGCCTTGGAATGGTTTGCAAAGTGACTACAACAATAAATTCAACACAGAAATGACTATGAGGATGATGGATGACTGCTTAGTGTTTTTGTTCTGTTGTACATAGGGTTACCATGAAACAAAACCAAGCTGACAGACCCTATCAACATATCTTTCCTCAGATACTTCCTCAAGGAAGCTTTCTGTCTGTCTGCCTGTATGTAAAGGGCTAGGTTCATTCCATACTGTACTCGGGTAGAAAGTAGAAGCTTTATCACAATTAGATCATGTACTCTGACAAGAAGATTTACCATCCAGTAAGTGGATTGCTTTCCACTTTGATTTTTCCAGAGCCTAAGGTAACACACTCTTAGGGTTTTAGACAAAGGTGAATGTCAGAGTTTAAGTAAGCAACTTGGAAAGGGCCAGATACCTTGTGTGTACTCAGTAAGAAATTCATTAGTTAAGTACCTTTATTTAGAAGGGAATATATATTTATTAAAAATTATTTTTCTTTATTCCCTTGAAGTTACAGAAGAATTGCCTTCTCTCCTTAACCAATTCCAGGATTCTTGTAGATGTTCCATTTGACAGGTAAGTGTAAATCTTGGTCATTTGATTGAAATATTCGTCAGTGCTCTTAGTTCCTTCCTTAGTGTGGCCTGATTAGGGATAGGATAGGGTATTTGAAGTACAGACCCTTTCCCACGAATGGGACCTGGATACTCTGCTTTTAAATTGTGTCCTTACGTGATTGCAATATAGGAAGTGGGTAAGAATATGAAATCGGTCATAGCTGGATTCATGGTTTAGCTTTTTCTGTTACCTTTGAGCCCAAGTTTGCTCATTTGCAAATTTGTGATTTTTTATGAGGATTCAATATGATAATGTTGGATAGTATTTGGAAGGCTAGCTTAAGAACTATAGGCTGTTTTAAATATGTCATTTTTTTATATTATGTCTTTTTTTAAAAAAAAAATCACTGTCTCAGGTATAACGGGCTTTATTTGGAAGTAGATGTGTCGGAGTCAGTGAGACTGGCTCAGGACAGGGCAGGCTTCAGAGCTGTTGTGTCGCTGGTGACTCAACAGCACATAACAAGAACAATTTTGGAACAATTGTAGTCTTCCATAGTAATGTATTTAAAAACATAAGAATTGCTATAAATAGAAGAAACAAGCACAGGCTAATGGGAACAATTTGGGACAACATTCAAGAAGTTGGGCTTTTATGAGGAGGAATGTTGCATCAGGATTGGAGCAGGACTCATCAACAACCTACATTATGCAGATGACACAGTGCTGCTGTTGAAACTGAGAAGGACCTGAAGCACTTGCTGTAGTCTTCAGTATGGACTGAAACTCAACATTAAAGAAGACAAAGATTCACCACTGGGCACATTGACGTCACTGTGATGGATGGAGAAGAGATTGAGGTTGTTAACAGTTACAGCTTAGTTGACTCCACAGTCAACACTCTTGGCACCAGCAGTCAGGAAATCAAAAGATGAATTGTACTGGGGAAATCTGCTGTCAGGGACATCCCCAGTGTACTGAAAAGCAATGATCTCAGTTTAGAGACTAAGGTGCGCCTGATTCAGTCCATAATCTTTGCAATTACTTGCTATGCATCAGAGAGCTGGACAATGACTAAGGATGACAGAATTGAGTTGTGGTGCTGGAGAAGAGTCTTGAACAAACCATGGACTGCCAAGAAAACAGATAGGTCTGTCTTGGAGAGGGTGAAACCAACTTGGAGGTTAGGAATTTGAAGCTCTGTCTCACATACTTAGGGCACATGGCCAGGAGGCACTGGTCCTTGAAGAAGGACCTCATGCTCAGAAGCGTGAAGGGACAGTGCAAAAGAGGAAGACCCCTGATTAGATAGATTGATACAATAACTAGAGCAATGGAAGTTGATGAGTTAGAATTGGTGGTGAGACTGGCTCATCACAAGGCAGGGTTCAGAGCTGTACATAGGGGTGCTATACGTCACAGACGACTCGACGGCACATAAAACAATGGGAACAAAATTTCTTTGGACTGTGGATAAATTGTAGGCTAAGGTGCTCTGGATGAGTGATTTATTTGCTGCATTTTAGCACAACTTATAAGTCAAATTCCAAATGACCACTTATTGAGAAACTTCATTTTTGGATCCATAATAATTGAAACTGTTCATGCTTTTTTTGGATCCTGTGTATTTTACTCCTATGCTTATTTATATGCTCCCTTTTTCTCTTCTACTCTTCTCCTGTTTGCCAGATGCTCTTCGTTTCTTAACTGAGGTTTAGAAGTCCAAGGCTATTTCTATTGCTGTTAGAAGAAAGACTTAGAGGGAAATGCTAAATAATTTCTTCTCTCCCCAAATAGAGTGCCACAAACTTTTTTAACTGTGAGAAAAACCACTACTACTTTTCAGATTTGATGCTGCCAAGTTTGTAATGAAGTGGCTGTGTAAGCATGAAAACCCCAAGATGCAAACAATGGCAGTGAGCATCATATCCATTCTTGCCCTGCAGGTATGTGATTTCAAAGGCAAGATTCTCTCAAGTTTTAATGGAGTTTCTGTATTTCACTTACTTTATATTTGCTTTTAGCTTTCACCTGAACAAACTGCACAGCTCAAGGAAGAACTCTTTAGGGCAATCAGGGTAGGTTAATTATAATTGTTATTATCTT
>NW_006399755.1:8790369-8795477 GCF_000299155.1 Elephantulus edwardii
ATTTTAATGAACATTTACAGAGATTTTGGATGTCCATTCATTCATTGCTGCACTTCTCTCCCCTCCCAGCCCTCCCCCTAACCCCAGTTCTCTCCTCTCTTTGAAAAGTAAAATAAACACTATCTCCCTCTACACAATCCCCCTGCACCCCTCCCACCGCCCCAAGAACATTCCACTATGCAACCTTAATTGTGGACTCTTGTGATAACCATAATACCTTATCATACATTGCTTTTAAATTACTCTCTTCCTCATTTGTTTTAGTGCAGTATACGCAATTTATCCAGTTTTTCTCAGTCTTACCACAACCCTGATATCCGTCCCATTTTACATCAGTGGCACCATGCAATATTTGTCCTTTTGCGACTGAGATACATGTTGTGTTTTATGTGATCCATTGTGTTTTATAAATCTGATCACCATTGCTCTATACCGACTATTACCCTGACTTCCCAGGCCCCCACTGGATCATTTCTAATTTGTTTAGTCCCTCCATCCACCCACAAAACTCTGCGAACTGTGATTTTTCTTCCTCCCCTCTTCTCCTTTTGAACTTGTCATACACATCTTATTAGTTATTCTTCTATTTAAAAGTCCTCTTAAAAAAAAACCACCAAACCACAAAACTCAAGCTATTAAAAGGGGGCTCTTGTGGCCTAGGGGTAAGGAGCTGCACTGCCAATTTGATGGCATGTTGTTTGAATCCACAAGCCACTCTGTGGGAGAAAGATAGGCAGTCTCCTCCTGTTCCGTTCACTACCTCTGAAAATTGGCTATGGGGTAGGTATAAGTGGGTTATGACTTGATGGTCTCTAACTCCCTATCTCTTAATTTTTAGGAACTTCTAGCAATAGTGAAACAGAAGATGGCTGAGAATTTAGATGATGTCACCCTCTTATTTACTTTGAAGGCACTTTGGAATCTTACAGATGAATCTCCAGCTGCCTGCAAGCATTTTATTGAAAATGAGGGATTGGCATTATTCATCCATGTTTTAGAGGTGAAAAGATGGGGTTAAGTTTATATTTGTTTTTTTTAGGATGAAGTAACTAACTTGCGTATTCTTTTGACAGACTTTTTCAGATTCAGCAATACAGAGCAAAGTTCTCGGTCTTTTGGTAAGGTGAATTGTTTTTAATTTTTTAGTTCTTAATTACTTAAAGAAGAAAACTATGAGAACTCTAGTAATGTGGTCTGTAAGATCTTGCACTGCTAATAACAAAGAAAAGACCAAAGAAAACTAGTATTTATGTAGTACCTGCTTTTTGCTAGACACTGTTATCTGCAACAAAAAAAATTCATCCTCCCAACAGCTGCAAGTAGAATTTCCTTCAGTCAAATATACAGAAGAAAATGCAGCCTGCCAACGCTTTGACCATATTTACTCCCTCAAAGTAGAAGGCTTGGCCAAGTTGTGCCTGGATTCTTGATCTATAGAAACTATGAAACGAAAATTGTGTGTTATTTTAATCCATCCACCAAATCTCTGGTGATTTCTTGTGCAGCATAGAAAACTAGTAAAATCTGTATACTACCTGCCTTTTTTCCATGTTAAGGATTAAAAATAATAATATTAATTATCTGAGTCAGCTAAGTTTGTGTTACAATTTTACCAGTTATTAACGGTATAGGGGAAAGAAAAAACACCCCAAAACACTGTGAACTTGGCAGGCTAGTGTTTCTAGGTTTGAAATTTTTGGTAGGAGTATTTTAGGATTGAGTAAAGGTCCATAAAAAGTCTATCTAAGCAAAGGCCTGACACTTAGTGGTTATTATTTGACACTAATGATGATGGTTATCATTGTCATTACTAGATGATACAGGGATTGTATGTATTAAGCTGAATTAAGGGGGAGGAGGGTTGGGTGTAGTGAGTGTTCTCAATGTATTGAAGAAAAGAAGTAGGAATGGAGAAGAGTCAGTTCCTCATGCTTTACTGTCCTTGGTATTTTCTACTCCATCCATCCTGTAGAACAATGTAGCTGAAGTTAAGGAGCTGTCTTCCAGTCTGGTGACAGAAGATGTGGTGAAGCATATCAGCAGTTTGCTCCATAGCAAAGAGATGGAGGTCAGCTATTTAGCTGCAGGTGTTATAGCCCATCTGGCATCTGACAAACAGCTGTGGATATCCCGGGATCTTCAGAGGCATACTCTTCTCCAGGATCTGGTACAAGAATTATTCCTCTTTGAAAAATGTTTGAAAGCAATCTATTTTTTCAGAAAATTAGTTTTTTTCAGAGCATAAGAGTTTTAGTAATTTATGTTCATATTAGGAAATAGGGAAAAATACAGGGAAGTATTAAAAAATAAGTTACTCACAGTCCAAACCTACTGTTACTCACATTTCTTCCTTCTCTCCCTTAGCACATCCATGCTTTTCTCTTTATTGTTTTATTCCCTCATTTTGTTGGCACATACCCTTCAGTCACTTCCTAGTGAGATTAATGACAAATACTGTTCGTCATTTTCAGGTTACTGCTCTGCTCTGTACTTTTTCGTATTACTGCCATTTTTCTTTGAAAGATTTAAGATCTTTAGACTAGATGTTTGAAAATTAAAGTCATGTGCCTTCAGAGGTTTTATTTTCTTGTGATAAATTGGATTCTTACAATACAGGAAGCACATTTCTTTGAGACTACATGTTTTGTTTAACTGTTCTCCCTCCCTTCTTGTCTACTTCCTCACCTGTCCCTTCCCCTTCCATGTAGTTATTTTCTGTTCTCTTTCTTCTTTCTAGGATACATATTTCCTTACACGTTTGTTGATCAGTTATTTCCATTCTTTATATTGCATTTCTATTGTTAATGCTTTTAATTTCCAGCAAAGCCATCTTTGTTCTCTGTTTCTTTTGCACAATATCCTATTCTTTTTTTGTGGTTGCTGTGTCTGTTATATCTCTTTGAGAAAGAGAATACGTATGTGCGTGTACGCATGTGTATGTATACAGTCATGCTGGGAAAGACATCATACTGGAGAAGGTACAGGGTCAGAAAAGAGAGGTAGATCCTCAGCAAGATGGATTGACATAGTGACTACCACAATGCACTTGAGAACAAAGCAGTGATCGTGAGGATAGAGCAGGGTCTGGATCTGCTGTTCATAGGGTCCTTGTGAATTGTATAGTTAAATTCACTTGATAGCATCTAACAACAATATATATATATATATGACTTTTAAAGAATTTTATGTGTGTGTGTGTGTGTGTGTATTTCAGAGGAGGTCTGGTGGCCTAGTATAAAGGAGCTGGGCTGCCATATCAAAGGCAAGCAGGTCAGATCTACCAGTTGCTCCACGAGAGAAGGATGACAGTCTCCTGTGTAATTTACAGCCGCTGGGGGGAAAAAAGAGATCAGTTTTGGCTTGGTTCTGACTCCATGGTACACAACATATATAGGTTTTCCTTTTTCTCCAAAGTTTCTTTCCAAGTTGCCTTTCTCTTCCCCATTTAGTTTGTTCTTTGTTGCTGCTGCTGTTGTTGTTATGTACTACATGTCAAGTTGTCTGCGACTCATATCAACTCCATGTATAATAGATCTGAACTCTGGTCTATCCTGAGCCAATCTCATCCTCTCCAACAGACCTAATATCATTTCTCCAGTTACTGAGTCATTCCATCTCATTCTGAGTCTTCCTATCTTGTGCTGGCCCTCTGCCCTTCTAAGAATGAGTTCTCTCCAAGGACTGGTTCCTCCTGACCATGTGCCCAAAGTATATGAGACAGAGCTTCATAATCCTATTCTTCAGGGAGCAGTTTGGTTTTACCCTCTCCAGGACTGACCTGATTGTTCTCCTGGCAGTTAACGGTATGTTCAGCACACTTCTCCAGCACCACAACTCAAAGGCATAGGTTGTTCTTCTATCATCCTTAGTCATTGTCCAGTTCTCTGACACATAGCAAGTAATGGCAAAGGCCATGGCCTGAATCAGGCGCACCTTACTAGACTGACATCATTGTTTTTCAGTACTCTAGAGAGATGTCTGACAGCAGAATTTCCCAATGCAGTTTTGTCTTTTGATTTCCTAACTGCTAGTGCCAAGAGTGTTAACTGTAACCAAGGAACTAAGAAAGCTGAAGCTTGTGATAATCTCTTCTCCGTCTAGCTTTAAGCTACCAGTTGGCCCAGTGGTGAGAATCTTTGTCTTCTTGATGTTGAGCTTCAACCCATATTGAAGACTATAGTTCTTGACTTTCTGCAGCCTCATGTTCTCCTCAGTTTGAGCAAGCAATGTCACTTAACATATCGATGGTTGTCAATGAGTTTACCTCCAATCCTTATGTCACATTCCTCCTCATAAAGTCCAGCCTCTTGAATGATCTGTTCTGCATATTTCTTTGTTGCTGTATTTTAGACATTTTCTATGTAAGTGCCTGATAGTCTTTCAATTCCCCTTTATAATCAGATTGTCTATAGGTGTGTGAAACTTTTCAACTATGAGTAAATGGACTTCATCATAAAGTAATAAGGGTGAAATATGCGTCACTGTCAAATGTTATTCGATCCTTGTCATGAAATTGTGATTTTCTTCCAGAGGGTTCTCCTGCTTGGCTGGTTGCCAACAGTGTGAAAACCCACTGTGGGAAAGGGGCCTTCAAGGAGTCTCAGCATTCATTGTTTAGATTTTCACTTGTGCCAAATTTTTAGTATGATGTTCCCACCATCATTTATTTATGAGTCATTCTGCCAGTGCCAAAAATTCTTGTTAGGAGTGAGAGGAAATCTGAGTAATTTTTCAGAAATACACTTTTTTCAATAATCCTGTTTTTATTCCTACATTTAATTGTACCTACAGAAGTACTTGATGTGCCAAATTTCTAAATATCTTGGGGATCCTTTTTTTAAATTGAGAGGACTTTTTTATTTTTTGTAGTGCTATATTTATGCAGAGTTCAAAACTGGTATGTATAGGGTTGCTATGAATCATAGTTGACTTGGTACATAACAAAAAGATATATGCTAAATCTATATCTGATTTGCTTTTTGTGTATTTGCTTTCTCTTTTTTAAAACTATTTTTACTCATCTCTTTTTTTTTTTTCTATAATTATATTTTATTAATTTTCATAAACATTTACAGAGATTTTGGGCTTCCACTCATTCATTGTTGCAC
>NW_006399755.1:8799712-8806767 GCF_000299155.1 Elephantulus edwardii
GTTTTGCTTTTCTGGGAATATCTTGATCTGTCCTTCATATTTGATGGATAATTTTGCTGGGTACAGTATTCTTGGTTGACAGTTGTATTCTTTGTTTACTCATCTCTTAATGGTTTAGGGAGGGAGTGGAAACAAAAGCATGCTTAATCTGTCATCATTATAAACAGAAACTCTTTTGTTGCATTTCCTTTTTTATGGTTTTGTTAATCTTCCACGTACATAGTCATTACCTAACTAGTAGTTTAATCAGTAAGTATACCTCCATTTATATAATTATTTTTCCATATTTTTAAAATTATCTTGTTTCATAGTAATGTTGTTAGAAGAGCTATAAAATAGCCTTAAGATTAGAAGCAGGAGTGGCATCCACTTCTGTAAATAGCTTGCCTCCAGAAACCCTGTGAACCTGGAGAAAGGATGAAAGTCACGCAAGTGTTGAGGACTTCCGTTCACAGGGTCCCTATGAGTTGCCTACAACTCGATGGCACTTAACATATTACATTACATTATAGAGAATGCATACTTCTGAATTAAATATACAATATTTATAGCACATTTTGATGAAATAAATGGGGCTAGAACATCACTAAGTTTATCACCTAGGCAGATTGTGCATTTCTTTCTCTTGTTCCTCTTGAGTCTTTTTCTTTATTAAGTTTTGTAAATTATATGATAATACCTTTTTTACTCTAAGCTGTCTTCATTTCCAATTTTTTATAAATACTTTTTATTCCATAACATTCATTTAAACATTGAAAACAATTAGAGAGAACGATTTAAAAGAAATATATGATTAGGTATTATTTTCATGACAAGAGTCCAGAATGAGAGTTGCATAGTAAAGTGGACTGGGAGAGGACTATATAACAATGAAAGAATTTTAATTTTTTTTTTCCAGAGAAAAGTGAAGTGGGGCGGGGGGTTAGGGGTGGGAAGGGATGAAAATGTGCAACAATGAGTGAATGGAAAGTCAAACTCTCTGTAAACTTCCCATTAAAATCTCAAATTTAAAAAAAAATAGCCTTAAGAGCCCTCTTAATTTGTGGCATATAATCCTGGTTTATCTTTTATTGTCTAGCATGCAACCATTCAGAATTGGCCAAGTACGAGTTGTAAGATGACTGCGTTGGTGACCTACAGGTAACTTCGTACACATATACTGCTTTGCTTAAATCTTGACTTTGATCTGCCTGCTGTAGAGAAGCCAAGGTATAATGATTAAAGTGATACAGTTAGATAGCCTATGCTCAAATATTCTTTTTGTAATACTGAGAAAATCAGTTTTAGAAAATGTTCATGCCTGAATTGTTCTCACCTCTAACATGAGGCTGACTGACTGCAAGATTGAAAATGAGCTTTGTAATGCATAGTGTATAACATAGGCTGCATCATTTTCTTAAAAGATACCTCCTGTATATAATTCAGCAATATTCTGTGAGGAAAATATTGAAGTTTGACATCCTTCAAAATTAGTGCAAGTTCTGAATAAACTTTTGTACTCTTGTAGATCTTTCAAGGCGTTTTTCCCGCTCCTTGGCAACTTCTCTCAGCCAGAAGTTCAGCTCTGGGCACTCTGGGCCATGTATCATGTCTGCAGTAAAAACCGTATGTATTCAAATCAAAAGATTTCTGGACTGTTCTTTATTTTCCCTTTATAATGATTAAGTCTGCTTTTTGGAACTGATTTATACATGTGGTTTTAAATTCAAGATGTAATTTTTAGAAATTCCAAATCCTCTAGATATTGCAACTTGCTACAAATTATGCCACCAGATTGCCTATTCCTCTGTTTCTTCTGGATTTAACTCTTTTTTTAAAAAAATGAAAAAAGTTTTTTCAGAATGCCACAATATCAGCCAGTACAGAAAATGAAAGTTTGCTCCTATTCTTGTACTTCATAAACAAGCATTGTTCTCTTTTTTTTTCCTGTGACCATCACCAAAGTGACAGTAACCTTTTGTGATGTCTACTGGAGAAGAAACTATAATAGGTGTTCTAATGCACACTTACGTTCGAAGGAAGATTATGTCTACTCCTCATACAAGGAACTGAGGCAGAAATAAAATGTGTAGTCCATGCCCGGCTGAAAGGATAATAAAATTCTAGTTGTTTGAAGGGATGATAAAAGTCAGCAAATTGGCAAAGTAGTCCAGGTTTACAGGAAGAAATGTGTCATCTACATTGAACAGGTGCAGTGAGACAAAACTAATGACACAACTGTCCATGTGGGCATTCGCCTCAGCAAGATGGTTATTACTAGACTGAAACTGGACAAAGAGAAAAAAAGGTCCTTTAACATAATGCCCAGTCTCAACAAATCAGAAAAGAAAAGGGCTAATAGAAGGAAGAAACAATTGAGAAGATTTAGGAGTAAAGTTACCTTGTATACAACTTCATTAAAAACTGAAATTTGGAAAACCCTACCACCAAACAAAACAAGAATGATTGGTAATTTGTCTATTATTCTAGATGTCTTTCTATATGCATGATATATATTTTATAAATAGTATGAAAATATTTTTAAGCACAGAGGGCTCATTCTGTACATGCTCTTCTACAGCCTTCACTCAGCAGTTCACTAAACTCAATCATCAGCATTCTTTGTATATTAAAACATAATTCTGCATCTTGATAGTGGTCCTGCATGGCTAAGAGTCAGGAATTCTTGATAACTAAATGCTTTTCTTTTCTTTTTTTTTTAACTAAATGCTTTTCAATGTCTTGCTGTTTTAAGTTTTTGGGTGACCTAGTGGTGAGAAATTGTGCTGCAGTTTCAAATGCACACAGTTCGAATTCACCAGCTGCCCTGTTGGAGAAAGATGGGCAGTCTCCTCCCGTGTCATTTACTGAAAGCCAGTGCTGAAGGGTCAGCCATGGGTTGGTTCTGACTTGATGGTACACAACAGCAGCAACAATTCCACTATGAGTCCAAGTTAGCCAATTATATCTGCTAGGACACTATTTCCAAATAAAGTCTCCTTCAAAAGGTTCTATGAGTTAGTTGATCATAACTTTTTGCAGGTTATAAATCACCCATAACCCAGGGAGCTTTATCTGGAATATAACAATGTTTCAATCAGTGCAGCATAACCATATTAACAGTATGAAGGAAAAACACAAAACAGTCAAAATAGTTTCAGCTGATGCAGAAAAACTATTTTACAGTACCCATAAAAGCACTCACTAGAAGTAAGCTTTCTCAACAGAAATAATTACTGTATATGAATACCCTACTATTATATTAGCCTATTATAAACCCTATATATTTTATTATATTAGCTAACATCATATTCCATAATTAAAGGATGAAAGAGTTCCCACCAAGAATGAGAACAAGGATGGTGGCTTTCACTTCTGTTCGATATAGTACTAGAAGTTCTAGCAAGAGCAATTTGGGGGTGAGGCTGTAAGAAGACTACAAATTCTAATAGAAGTAGTAAGATTATCAGTAGGTGGATAGGACCTAGATAAACCTTGGAAAAAAACCTTTCAGAACAGTAGTTAGGACTAGTAAATGAATTCTAGCAAAGTTGTAAGATAAAAAATTTATACATCCAAGCAAACTCAATTGTAGAGATCATATTTCATTATACTAGCAGTGAATAATCTAAAAAGAAAATAAAATTCCATTAAAGTACCACTAGAAAAGAAAGAATATTTAGTAAAAAATTTAAGGAGATAAAAGACTTAAAACATTGAAAAGTAAAAAACACTGCTACAAATTATAGGAGCCTTAGATAAATGGGAGGACATCTTTAGCTCAAGGATTGGAAGACTTTATATTGTTCAAATGATACTACTACCAAAGCAGTTTATTAGATGTATTCCCTGTTAAAATCCTTATGACATTTATTGCAGAAATAGAAAGGTACCCTAAAATTTTAATGAAACTTAAAGTGACTCTGAATTGCCAAACCAGTCTTTAAA
Source organism: Elephantulus edwardii (assembly GCF_000299155.1). Taxonomy (NCBI): domain Eukaryota; kingdom Metazoa; phylum Chordata; class Mammalia; order Macroscelidea; family Macroscelididae; genus Elephantulus; species Elephantulus edwardii. Next base: position 8,803,640 of record NW_006399755.1, read on the forward strand.
TTCAGACTCTTTATTGAGTTGGAACCAATTCATAGTGACCCACCAACGAATTTTCATAGTGTAGTCACACAGAATGAGATTATTTGTCTTTCTGCCATAGAGTGGCTGATAATTTCGAGACCACTGTTGTTATGTGCCATTTGGTCATATTCAGCCCTGAAGCCTGCTCTATCCTGAGCCAACCTTATTTTTTTTTTGAGCCAACCTTATTGTCTCTGACATACCTACCCCCCATTACCTCAGTCACTGAGTCAATCCATCTCATCCAAGGTCTTCCTCTCCTATGCTTTCCCTCTACCCTGCCATGTTTGATGTCTTTCTCCAAAGATTGGTCCCTCCTTGCAGCATGCCCAAAGTATGTCAGACAGCTTCAGAATCCTTGCCTCTAAGGAGCAGCCTGGTTTCATCCTCTCCAGGACAATACTTGCTTTGTTCTCCTGGCAGTCTGTGGTTTAATCAATACTCTTCTCTAACACCACAGCTCAAAGGCATCAAATCATCTTGTTCTCCCTAGTCATAGAACACTCGAGCTCCCTAAAATAATCTTTGAAAATAAGGTGACCACCCTAGTTGGCCTAGGGGTGGAGCTGTAGGGAAAAGTGCCACAGCTATTGAGTGAAGTACAAATTCTGCTAGAGTGGACATGGCTGCCTCTTCATTCTCCTCCTCTGCTGGTGGGTGTCAGTAGAAGTCTCTTTCTAGATCTGGTTTAAGTGTCTCAGATCTTGCCCCACCATGGAAAGCCCTTTTCACCTACTCCAAAGGAGCTGGAGAAATGTTAGAAGTTGGTTCTGAGAAATTCTGTTTTCAGCTATCATGTGGCATCTGCACTAAGCATGTGAAATATATTCAACAAGTTGCTCAGATGGAAAATACTAGATGGTTTGGTAGAAGAGTTGGAGGCAGATGAATGGCAGTTTAAACCCATCAAGCAGCTGCTGGGGTTCACACCTTCCTGAGGTTGATGTTGCCTCTGGAGCATAACAATTGTAGAGCTGGCAAGGGACTTCTCAAAGCTTCTATAGCTTCCAGATATTCCTAGCTATATTGCTGAATTGTTCATTGCATCCACAATTGGTTTTTCTCTGTCTATAAATAACAGATACTTAAATATAGGATATTTAAGGGAAAAGTTTTGTTTTTAAAATACTGGAAATCAGACTAAGTCTCAGAGAATCAGAAGGTTTATCTTTAAGTTATGTTGATAAACTTTCACATGCCAGGTAGGCCACATGCCAGAATTGATCAACTGAATGACTGTGTTCTGTCATTTGACCAGTGCCTGGAAAGCCTCACTAATCATGTCCAAGATCTTGGTATAACCTATTGTTATATATAGTATTTGTGACCAAAACAATTCATTTCACAGATAAAATTTCTGCTCAGGACCTGTCTAAATGAGGAATTTTCAATTTTTTTTTCTCTTTTTGTTTTGTTGGTTTTTAAAAAAAAAAATAAATCTACAAAGCCAAGCTTTTTGTAACTTCTTCTAAACATTCCAAATACTAGTAAAATGAACTTCTTTTTGAATACTGGAGCACTATATGCATAACGCAGTGAACAAAACCCTTTTAAACCTAGAAATCCTCTATAGTTATCTCATTGGTGGATTCAAACAATCCATTAGCAAACTAAACCTTTGAAAGGGCACACATAACAAAAAAGGAATCCTAATGTCCTTATTTCAAACATTAGTACAAAGCTACAGTAATCAAATCTGATGGGGTTCTGATCGAAGGATAGACACACACAGATCAATGGGATAGAATAGAAAGTCTATAGGTAAAACTTCACATTATTGACTTGCTCCCCCACCCCACCCAAAGGAGCCAGAACCATTCAGTAATGAACAATAAGTCTTTTAAAAATGTTGCTAGGGATACTGGACGCCTACATGTGAAAGAATGAAGCTGGACTCTTATTTACCTCATATTAGAAAAATAACTATAACTCAAAAGTGCATCCAAGAACTGCAAAATTGAAGGACTAGAATTAGAAAATTCTCAGGAAGAAAAGAATAGGGAGACTCATCAAAACTTTTGATTTGACGTAGTTTCTTAAATACAATACCAAAAAATACAGACCATAGAAAAAGGAAATTGGAATCATCAAAATGTAACCAAAAATCCAACCCAACCAAATTTATACATTAGAAGACTATATCAAGAAAGTGAAAAGATTGAGAGAAAATATTTGGAAATTGTACATCTTAAACATTAAAATGGAAAGAATTGATGGAGAAATTCAGCAATATCAGTCAGTAGTTAAAAACAGATCAAAGGCTAACTGTGGAACAGACCATAATTACTCATGTGCACTTCAATTTGAATTCAATTAAAATTGAAGCTGATGGAAATGAAAACAAGTTCACCTCAACCAAAATACTACCTTTAGTCTGTCCTGAAGTAAAAAGAAAGTTCTCAAGAATAGGCTTGATGTATTAAACACTAATGATTGAAGACCAGATGAGTTGTGGAATGACATCAGGGATATCCATAAAAAAAGCAAAAAGTCATTACAGAATTGAGGGAGAGAGAAAAGACCAAAATGCACATCAGAAGAGACAGTGGTAATTGCACTAGAATGTAGAGAGGCCAAAGGGAAGAAATGTTGAAATAAAAGAGAAGGACTGAAAATGTCAAAGGACAGCTAGAGAAGACAAAAGTATTCTAAAGCAAAGTTGTTGTTGTTGTTGTTATGTGCTGTCGAGTCACTTGCGACTCATAGTGACCCTATGTACAACAGCCCTAAACTCTGTTCTGTCCTGTGCTAGTCACACTGTCTCTGATACACCCATCCCGATTACCCCAGTCACTGAATCAATCCACCTCATAAAGGGCCTTCCCCTCCTGTGCTGTCCCTCCACCATACCAAGCATGAAGTTCCTCTCCAAGGACCGGGTCCCTCTTTACAACACGTCCAAAGTATGTTAGACGAAGCCTCAGAATCCTTGCCTCCAAGGAGCTGCCTGGTTGAACCCTTTCCAGGATGAATGTTTGTTTTCCTAGCAGTCCATGGTACCATCAACACTCTTCTTCAGCACCACAGCTCAAAGGCATCAATTCTCCTTCTATTTTTAGTCACTGTCCAACTCTCTGATGCATAACAAATGATAGCAAAGACCATGG
>NW_006399755.1:8808159-8822225 GCF_000299155.1 Elephantulus edwardii
CTCTTTAGTATCTTGAATTCTTCCTTGTGCTTTGGCTTCTCTGTGCTCCAGTGCAATTTTCAGAGTCTCTTCCTGACATCCATTTTGGTCTTCTCTTCCTCTTCTGTCTTTGCAATGACCGTTTACACTCTTCCCTTGATATCCTCCCACAACTCATCTGGTCTTTGCTCATTAGTGTTCAAGGCCTCAAACCTGTTTCTGAGATGGTTCTGAGATTCAGGTGGGATAGACTCAAAGTCACATTTTGGTTCCCATGGATTTCGTTTAATTTTCCTCAGCTTAAGCTTTAACTTGCATATGAGTGGTGGTCTGTTCCACAATCAGCTCCTGGCCTAGTTTTCACAGCTGATACTGAGCTTCTCCAGTGGTTCTTATCGCAGATGTAATCGATCTGATTCCTATATATACCATCAGGTGAAATCCATGTATATAACCTGCTTTTATGTCTCTTAAAAAACGTATTTGCAATGAATAAGTCATTGATTGTGCTAAATTCAGTCATTCTCTCTCCAGCTCCATTTCTGTCGCTGAGTCTATGTTTTCCAGCTACTGAATCTTCTCTGTTCCCAACTTTTGCATTCCAGTCACCCATTATTATCAATGCATCTTGATTGCATGTTCGATCGATCTCTGACTGTAAAAGTTCATAAAAATCTTCTATTTCCTCTTCCTTGGCTCTGGTTATTGGTGCATATATCTTAATGATACTGTTATTCACTGGCCTTCCTTGGATGCATATGGATATTATCCTGTCACAATATTTGTACTTCAAGATGGATCTAGAAATGACTTTCTTTTTTTTTTTTTTTAGAAATCACTTTCTTAAAGCAACTCCATTTTTTTTCTCACCTTTTCATCTCCAGAGTAATATATCATATGATCATCTGACTCAGAATGCCCCATGCTAGTCCATCTCATCTCACCAGCGCCTAGTATGTCAATATTTATGCGTTCCATTTCTTCCTTAACAATATCTAATTTTCCTACATTCATGGTTCTCACATTGTATGTTCCAATCACTAGTGTCTGCTTACAGCTGTTCCTCTTCCCTTGTATTTCCATTCTTGAAAGCTCCACCTCAGTTTCCCTTTCTGTTACTCTACATGTGTTCTGTAGAATAAAGCAAAGTATCATAATGAAATGCCAAAGAGCTGGAGTTAGATAATTACAAGGGACAAACTTGCTCAGCATTTCTCAAGCTGAAAGAAGTAAATAAATTCTAGCCTCATGTTGGAGAAGTGAAGTTTTCTATGGGTAAAATCTTGTGTGTTAACAGGCAGCATCAAAAGAAAATTGAAGGGATACTCATCACTGAACAAAAAAGAATTGGTTGACACAGAACCATTTCAGGAAGTAGCATATGATCAAGAGCTTATGGTAATAAACAAAGATGTTGAAGTTGCATTGAAGGCATTGGCAAAAAATAAGGCCCAGAAATTGAGGGAATACCAATTGATAAGTATGAACAAAGAGCTACAGCACTGGATGTGCTCACTAATCTATGCAAAGAAATTTGAAAAATAGCAGACCTGGCCAAATGACTGGAATAGAACTAGATGTATTACCATTCCTATAAAAGGTAATCTGACACATAATGTGGACATTATTAAACAATATCATTAATAGCCCATGCACGTAAAATATTGCTGAAGATTATCCGAAACTGGCTAATGCGGTACATCAACAGGGAACCGCCAGAAATTCAAACTAGATTCAGAAAGGTCCATGGCACAAAGAATGGCTTTGCTGATATCAGGTCAGTCTTGGCTGAAAGCAGAGAATACCAGAAACATTTGTTTTTTTATGACTATGGGAGGGATTTGGCTTTGTGAATCATAAATTTTGGCTAACATTGAGAAGGACGGGAACCCAGAACACTTAATTGTGCTCACATGAAGCTCCACCAAGAAACTCTTGTTCATACATAACACAGGAACAATGCATGCTTTAAAATCAGGAAAGTTTTGTTTTGAGTCAGGGATATATATTTTTCTCCATACATATGGAAAATATGCGGAGCAGATATTATGAGAAGCTAGACTATGTGAAGGAGAATGTAGCACTAAGGCAACATCACTTGTTGAAGAAGACATGAAACGCTTGCTGCAAAAGATCAAAGACTGTAGCCTTCAGTATAGATTACATCTCAACATCAGTAAAACAAAAATTCTCACCACTGGACCAGTAGGCAATGTCATGATTAATGGAGAAAAGATTGAAGTTGTCAACTATTTCATCTTACTTGGATCCACAATTAACAACTATGTTAGCAGCAGTCAAGAAATCAAAAAAACATGTTGCACTGTCTGTCAAGAATCTCTTCAAAGTGTCAAAAAGCAAAGACATAAGCTTCATGACTTAAGATGCACTTATCCAAGCCATGATGTTTTCATTTACTTCCTATGCATGTGAAAGTTGGACAGTGAGTTTGCTGGGTACAGGATTCTCAATGGCATTTGTTTTCTTTCAGTTTTGTTCACTCCTATTGCCTTCTTGCTTGCATGGATTGTGCTCAGAAATTAAAACTTAATTTTACTGGCTCTTTGAAGAAAACTCTTCAGTTTTCTTCTTTCAGTATTCTTGTATTTGATTTTGGTAAATTTGTTTGGTAACTCTTGGTGGTTTTCTTTTGGGATCTACCCTGTTTTAGGTTTGTTTGGCCTCTTTAGTGTGTGTTTTTTGATTTTGCTTTTCCATAATGTGGAAAATTTTCTTCTAGTAAATCTTCCACAATTTCTTGATGCTATATATTTTTTTTTCTCTTACTGGTCTGGAATTCCAATCACATGTATATTCCATAATACATGTTTCACACAAAATTCATAGGCTTTCCTAATTTCCTCTAGTGTCAGTGTTGATAGCTTCTAAAAGATTGGTCCTCTTATTCTAGATTACAGTTTGTTTTCTATGACTTTTAATATTAAATTGATTTTAACATGTAATTTTTAGATTCTTCTAGCTTTCTGCATGTTGTTGTTCTGTGCCATCGAATTGCCTGTGACTCATAGTGACTCTGTGTACAGCAGCTCTGAAGTCCACCTTGTCCTGAGCCAGTCACTGATTCTGACGCTCCTACCCCCACATAGAGTCCTTCAGTGCTTAAAATTTTTCTTCCATACTGTGAAAACACTTGATCATCATTCTTATGAATTCCTCCTGAAGAAAATGGCTTTAGCCTTTCTTCCTCTGGGAAATCTATTAACTCTGTTTTGATCACTTTTTTTGGGGGGGGGTTTACAACAATTTAGGGAGTGTGGGTTGTTTAATGTTTCTTTATGGTTTCTGAGACATTGTGGTGATATGGTTAATTGTAGTTTTATTAACCTTTATTCTTATGTGTGTGAGATAGCCAGAGATCTCCAATGGTGTGTAATTCATTATCTGTTAGTGTGTGCATTGCCCTTGGTGGCTAATCGGTGGAGGAATGTGCTATTGCTTACTCTAGTGAGATGTACCCTTGCTTGTCTTGGGGCCCACAGTGAGTATAGTGCAGGAATAGCCCATAGGTGGGGCTGGTGAACTGTTTTCCCATTGCTAATGAAGCTATTTAACCAGTGCACCTGTATGTAGACGGCTAACTGAGTCACTGATATTATAAATTAGAGGCTCTCTGTGAATTAGAGACTATGAATCAGTCTCTGAATCACTGTGCCTATAAGCAATCAGCTAGCTTGTGTGGTGGTGAGTCATGGGGCCACTGATGAGCAGAGTGCTAGGCAGCTGCTAGACTGACGTCCATCGTGCTCACCTGTGGCCACAGGACTTCAAGTGTGTATCACTGGAGGCTCTTGGGCTGTTGTTCAATGCATTGTGTAGGAGGCCTAGTGATTGGTGTGGCCTGGACATTTCACAGGTGTTCCTCAGCAAAGCCAGTCAATGCTGGCTAGTTTCTAGGGTTGTAGGATCATGGTGTTGTGCGGAGGAGAGAGCAACTGTATGATGCGAGCCTGGTATCAGCCATGGTTTGTGTGCTGGAGGACTGCTAACTTTATAGTCAGTTTGACTTGTATTTCCTGTGAACTCTTGTACATTGTTCTGCACAAGCTTTTCCAGCACCAGATCCAAAATAGCACTAACCTGCTCATCATAGGAGGGTTGGGGCTGGAGGTCCAGGGGAATCCTATCCATCCAGATCAGTCAAGTCATGAGCAAGTAGGGGGAGATGAGGTTTTTCCCTTTTTCTCTCCCCCATGCAGGCCAGGATCTTCATAGACCCTGAGCAGAGTCCCAGAAGCTGCTCACATAGGGTTCACAGAACTGCTTCTCACCTACCTCTAGTCTTTCCCCCATTTCCTTCTTCAATCTGTTTTAATTTTGTCTTCAGTAATTTATCTTAATTTTTAAGGTGTCATTATTGTCTGTAACTGCCTTACTTCCTTTGTCTCTTTGATGTCCCTTCAGGAGAACTGGATTTCCCAGTCTCTCATCTCAGAAGTCTGCAAATTTTTGCCTTTCTTGCTTCTAATTCTCATTCTGTATCTTTTTTTTTTTTTTTTAAATATTGGTATACTCACAAAGTTTGTATACTTTGCTTTTCACACCAGATCTTTGACCCCCACCTCCCTTCACCCATCAAATTGTGTGACCCTGTGATTAAGTAACCCCCCTCCCTCCTTGGATCCTCACACTAGTTCTACAGTAATGGTCTTCTGAGTTAGTTCACTTTGTCATTCTATATCATTTTTGTTTGTTTTCATTTTGTTTATTTAAATTTAGTTGACTTTTATATTAGTCACATTTTGTTTCATGATTAAGTGAATTAAATTAGTGAATGAGTTCAGCCGTAACCAGTTCAGTGTCATTGAACTAAGTAGAGATTTAGCCATTCTTACTCATTTGACTTGGCTTGAGTTAGGATGAACTGGATAGATGAGTTACATGGGTCATTCCATATCTTTTAAGATTAATTTATTCTTTTTTCAGCCCATAGTTTATTTAACATTCGTCACCCATATTATAGCTAGAACCTATGAGTTCTGTCTTCAGTTTTTAGAATTTGACTTCACATGTATAGGATGAAATTGTAAAGAGCATGGCTTGGGTCAGGCTTGGGTACCTTAGTCATCAGAGTGGAGTTTTTGCTTTATAGCTTTAAAGAGGTCTAGAACAGGAATATATTTACAGAGACACAGATTGAAAAGACTTTAGCAGAGGTTGGGAGAATTACTCAGTGGTACAGAGTTCATATTTGGGATTATTAAAAAGTTCTGGAAAATGAAAGTGGGAATATACACAACATTGTGGATGTTTTTAATGAATTTAAATTAAAATAGTAAGTTTTATCACAGTCTTGTTTTTACTGTGTTTTGTAGAGTCTTCTTGAGTTTAGCATCATTTCCATACAAATATCCCAGTTGGTTGGAACTGAGGGGTTTTTTATTATATTCACTTTAGCCTATGGTTACCAGTTTTTCCGGAGACATTTTCATCTATCATGCATAAACATCCAGAGCCCAGAGATGTTTCCTTGTCTAATCCACTCTCCATTCTCGCCTTTTGAGGAATTTTGCTCTGTGTGATCATATTTTGAATATCTCAAGTTGACCTCTAGATTCTTTTCTTTCAGCTTTTGCCACCCACCCCTGCTGGTTAGTTTACATGAGTCTGTTTGTTCTATGCTCTTAGCTCTTTTGTTTCTGGGTCCTGAGAAATTACTCTCTATACTTGACTGTGCATTTAAAGACCATTTTCTATATTTTATTCAGCAACTCATCTATTCAAGTTATTTAATCTAACATACTGCCTGAAGCTGAAATGTGTATAAATGTGTATAAAGGATAAATATTTGTAACCTTTTAGCTCAGAGGAAAGATACTTGAAGCATGGTGTTTCTGGAGGTAAACCACTATAATATTTATCCTTATATGCTCACTGACTGGAATACTGGGGGGACAGTCTATAGCATGTTGTATTACTAACCAAAAGACTGCATGTCTTTGGTGGTTCAAAACCATAAGCAGCTTGGAAGGAAACAATCTTGGAAACCCAATGGAGTCTCACTGTGAGTCAGAATATCATGGATATCGTTCATGGTAGTGAATTTTAAACTCACTGTGGAGTCTCTGGGAGGCTTGTCATTCCAGTTGCCCCAGATGCACCTTGGAAGACAGACCTCATGATCTGCTTTAGGTCATAGCCTTGAAAACCCTATAGAGCAGTTCTACTTTACATAGGGTTACCATGAGTTAGAATTTACTCCATGGCAGGTAACAACAAGCCCCACCACAAGTTAATCATATATTTTGACATATTTCTCTGGAATTGACTCATTTTCTCATTATTTGGCTTGACCCTTTGTACTGTTTTTTCAGAAATTTAACATTATGATTTGGTTATATTTTAAAATGTCAGTTATTGTTTGTTTGATTTTCTTACAGCCAGCAAATACTGCAAAATGTTAGTTGAAGAAGAAGGGTTACAACTTCTTTCCGACATCCAGGAACATCAGAGGGCAGACCCCCAAGTGCTGCAGTTTGCAACTTCCATTCTAGATGACTTCAGAATGCATTTCATGAATTACCAGAAACACTCTTTCTGTCAACTGCCCTCAACTTTAGAACCTTCAGAAATGCTTCCCCTTCCTTCATATTTGGATTGCTGTACTGAAAGCCATTGAATGAGACTTGTTCATGTTTGAGTTTGTGATTTTTCATTGACCTTTTATTACTAATTTTCTGTAAACTGTAAAAAGTCGGAATTTATAAGATAAAGCCATGTCCCAAATCAAGTTGGATTAACCCTGAGATACCCTTTTATTAGCAGTTTTTGAAAAATCAGACTGCATTAGAACTGCCAAGCCAATTCTTTTTCTCTTGTCCTGAATGATTTTTTTGACTGGGACTTAGGGGCTTTATACTGTGACATCTGTGTTTGTTAGAGAAAAAAAGAATCTGTGACCCTAGAAGAAAGGAAAGATATAGAAAGATCTTGGTGTTTATGTTATAAAATTTTGAGTTATTATTCTTGAATATATTTTGAAGCCACTGGAAAATAGTTACATGGGTAAAAGATCTGAGAAATACATGTGTAAAAAGTGTTATGAAAAAAAATCAAACCTCTAGAAGGAAGGAAAAACACTTGGGTTGTGTTTTGGGGGAGAGGGGTTGGCATAAAGCAAAATCACTTCAATTTAAGATGTCTGCTGATTGTAAAGTGTGAGTTAATCTGCTTTACCCTCCCTTCCATGGCACAAACAGAACCTTAAAGCACATTTCTATTTAGTAGCAACTCAGTAGTACTACAGGTATATGTCAGTGCCCAAGATTAACCTGGGCATGGGCAATGGCTAGAATGCTTTTAGTTTAGACAGGTCAAGGTGGTAAATCCACCAGTGCTCAGGAAACTCAGCCATTACTCAGGTCTAATTTGAGTGACCCCAAAATTCCAACGTAAAATACTCTGCTCACCCTTTGCCTTGGTTCAAAAGGAGGAGTATTGAGATTAGCATACATGTGTGTATAGCAGCCCTTTTTATTTCTAAGTGTTAGCCTCATCTTGCTTACAGTCACATATTCTAAAACCACCAGCCTGCCTCGCTCCAGTGGCTCCTTCACACTTAGACTCCAATGCTACCTATCCCCTTTATTGAACCTTCCCTTTCTCCATTAGGGTTGATCATTGCCTTTTCAGTACTTCTGAAGGTAGTTTAATGTACCAGTCAATACTGATTTTCAAGATTTACCTGCCACCTGACATTTTACAAAAGGCTTTCACTGTGGTGATGCCCTTTGGGCTTCTCAGCACTACGTGGTTGCTCTGGTGGTGTAGTCAGTGCGTAAGGTGGTGTGCTGCTCACTAAAAGAACATTGCAAGTTAAAAAGAATTTACAATTTATTGAATGAGTTTTGTTTTAATCCTCATAGTAGTTTAATTTTTCAAATGAAGAGTCTGAAGCACAGAGGTTAAATAAACTCGGCCAACTTTACATAGCAACTAATGGTGCAGGGCTTTGAACCTAGTCATCTGGTTCCTGTCCATGCTCAGCCAGTAGTAAGGTTTGCTTTCTCACAACCTCTCACCATTTTGGGGTTACTGAAGAACATTGGTCAGGACATAGGACATGGTGATTCAAAGGCACAGAGGGTCTGTTTTTTTGGTGGTGTTTTTTTAAAAACCACTTTATAGTTTTTTAAAATTTTATTTTTTGTGTTCCATCAAACGGATCTCAGTGGTACAGGAGGAGATTGTCCCTCCTTCTCTAGTAGAGCATCTGGTGGATTCGAACTGCGTGCCTCTGGGATTGCAGTGCAGCTTCTTGCCACCAGGACACCAGAGTTCTCTTGAGATGGTCTGTTTTGATCCTTAATAGATCATTTGAGTAGGGAGAGACAGACAAGCACCAAGTTAGTTTGGATAGTTGGCACTTCCAGTCCCAGACATCATGCCAAACGCTTTAGAGCCAGTCTTGTCCTTTTAAGAAAACTGAAGCCCACAGAGGTGACATGATGAGGGCAGTCCTGCAAATCTCCTTTCTGGTCCTGCCCCTCGGGGCATACATTTAGAAGCTTAAAGAAGAGTTCATTCACCAACAAATTTGGGAGGGCGCTTCTCCCTGAAGGCTGCCATGCCCTCCATTCGGTCCCGGGTTGGGATATTCTGCAACAACACAGAGTTTTTGGGGAGAACAGAATCAGAGGCCAGAAAGACTTGCTAGACCAGCTTATGACTACACCAGGGTCCAGTGTTCCCACGCATGAGCTCTGGTTTTGGTCTCAGTGGCTCATTTGTCTTCTGGGGAAGCCAGGCCAGCCTCCCAAGCATCCCTGCGCTCCCCCATTAGCCTCTGCCTGTAGGCCCCCAGAGTTAACTACTAAAAGCAGTCTGGTCAGAGTCTGCTCAGCAGAAAAGGAAGGTTAAGTTTGGCATAATAACAAATCTCACTTTGAATCTTGTGATGTAGATGATTTGTATTGGGTTTTGCAAGTCCTTGAGTCTTTGAGTGTTCTAGGTATCTGTTAACCTGAAGGTTAGCAATTTTTAATCAAGGAAGACAGGCTAAACAGATGAATCCCATGTTGACAACCCCATGAACAGACACTCAGCTTGCAGGACGTAACCAAGGCCCTGACAGTCTAACTCTTGGGCTCTACAACCACCAAGGGAATGACAGCAGAAGCTGCTCTAACTCCTTGCCAAGGTCTCTGCAATCTCCTATGATTCCCTGCACACTACTTGGAGAACTTGCACCATCACTAGATGGCAGAAACAGTACGGTTCCTTTGGGACCATTCCAGGCTGTTTGTGAGGAGGGGAGGCATAAAGTCAGACTCCACTAGCAGGGATCCAGCGCCCCTCACTCTGACTTTACCACTACTGACAATCATGCATGGACTGGAAGTCACATACCTGGGCATAGCACATCCCTTCAATGGCCATCCCAGAAGCAATGTCAACCTGTAAGAAAAGTAGCACATAGATCAGCCTGACCTTGTCCATCTCCATTTAGAGCCAGCACCATCTTACTGCCAGACCATTCCCCAGTGATTAAGTGGTTCATTCAAAGAATTACTGAGGCAGGCTTTAAGGACAGTCTTTATTAACAGAGAAGGAACCCCATTTCCTAATAGAAAATAGTACTGAGACAAAGGAGGGCTTTTGAGAATACTGCTCTGAGGAGCTGAGTTCTAGAAAAAGTTCCTTTATTCCTACCTGGCTCCCTCACCCCACTGCTCTGCAATAAATTCCTGAGCCCGGTACCTAAGTCTGTCTTGCTTAATGCCTACTCAGTACCAAGCACTGCTGTAGTAGCAGTATATGTGTAAACTCACTTTAATACCATAGATCTTTGTTACACAGCTGATCTAACAGGCACAGAAAGGTGAACTTTGCCTATAGTCTCAACACTGGAAGAGCAAATCTTTGAAGCTAAACAGTCCAGCACCAGAGGCCTTACCCTCCATGTACTGTTGTCTCACCCCTGTTCATTTAAGCTACTTAATTCTACTTAACATGGTTTTCTTCTCTGGAATTCTCATCTTTCCTAAGGCCAAACACTAACCCAGTACTGGCAGTAGAATAGTGGATATGACTATCAGAGGAGGAATTTTTTAAAATTTTTAAAATTTGCATTTCGTTAATAACCACACAGCTATCAAAAGGATAGTCCACTCTTGAGGGTATGTAAGCTAGTAAACATTTATTAGTGGTTTGTGTTCATATCTGCCCCGCTCTGCACCTTGGGGTAGTGACCCTGTTGGGCCCATCTAGGTCTCATGTCTAAATTCAGTATGAGTCAGTTGCCATGAAGTTACAACACTGGCACCAGCAGACCCAAGAACATGGATCTAGCTTCACAGAGGACTAGGTTATTAACACACACTGTATGGCCCAGATAAGTCATTTACCCTTTTTGAAATTAAATTTTCTTCTCCAAGGAAAAGGGCTAGAAAGAAAATGCTAATAATAAAGTATAATTAGCATTTTACATTAATATATTTTCTGTTTCTTTTCCTTGGTGATGCTGTACTTTGGAAAAATCAGCCACTGAAAGTCTGTGGAGAAGAATGCTCACTCAGTACACGGGAACACAATGAGGTTATCCTGTTCAGAGGGATTGAGCTGCACTGAAAACATCGTAAGCCACCCAACCAGCTGGACCCAGGTCCTCCCCTCGAACGCTCTCACCTCCATTCCTCGATCAATGGCAACTTTGCCCAGTCGCACAGCAATGGGGGCCTACAGGAAAGAGATGCTTGGTTGAAAAGAGTCCAAATGAGAGGACACATAGAGCTTGAATATGGGATGTCGTTGGACAGAGGTAGAAGTTTGGATCTATTGTTACGTGGCATGGAGTTGCTTGCAACTCACTGTGACCCTATGTACAAGAGCCCTAAATGCCGTTCTATCCTGTGCCGACCTTGCTGTCTCAAACCCACTCATTCCCACCACTTCACTCAGAGAATCTATCCATCTCGAGGGTCCTCCTCTCCTGCGCCTTCACTCTCCCAAATATGATGTCTCTCTCCAAGGACCAGTCCCTCCTTGCAACATGCCCAAAGTATGTCAGTTGAGGCTTCAGAATCCTTGACTCCAAGGAGCACTCTGACTTCACCCTCTCCAGGACAAACCTGTTTGTTTGCCTAGCAGTCCATGGTATATTCAACACTCTTCTCCAGCACCACAGCTGAAAGGCATTATCTTTCTATCATCCCTATTCACTGTCTAACTCCAATGCATAGCACATAATTGCAAAGACTATAGCCTGGATCAGGTGCACCATAGTCTCCAGTCTGACATTGTTGCTCTTCACAGCTGACTTTCCCAATACAATTAGTCTCCTGATTTCCTAGCTGCTATTACCATGAGTGTTGACTGTGGAACCAAGTAAACTAAAACTGTTAACTATCTCAATCTCTTCACCATCTATACTGATGCTGCCCATTGGCCCAGTGGTGAGAATCTTTGGTTTCTTGGTGTTGAGCTTCAATCCATATTGAAGAGTGCAGTCCTTGACTTTTCTGTAGCAAGAGCTTCAGGTCCTTCTCAGTTTTAGCAAGCAGGGTTGTGTCATCTGCATAATGCAGGTTGTTGATGATTCTTCCACCAATCCTGATGCCACATTCCTCATACAGCCCAGCGTCTCAGATCTACAAGTATGGAGACAAAATACATCCCTGAAGGACCCCCTTCTTGATTTTGAACCATCCAGTGTCTCCCTGCTCTGTTCTGACGACTGCCTCTTGGTCCAAGTATAGGTTTGGTATATCTTTTCAACCTACATGCAGAACAGATTATCCGGGAGGCTGGGCTCTATGAGGAGAAATGTGGGGTCAAGATTGGTGGACGATTTATCAACAATCTGCGTTATGTGGATGACATAACCCTGCTTGCTGAAACTGAAGAGGGCCTGAAGCGCCTGCTGCAGAGTGTCAAGGACTGCAGCCTACAATATGGATTGAGGCTCAATGTCAAGAAGACAAAGATTCTCACCACTGGACCAACTGGCAGCATCAGGATGGATGGTGAAGAGATTGAGATTGTACACAGCTTTAGTTTGCTTGGCTCCATAGTCAACAGTCTTGGTACCAGCAGCCAGGAAATTAAAAGGCGCATTGCAATGGGAAAGTCTGCTGTTAGGGACCTCTCCAAAGTGCTGAAGAGCAATGGTGTCTCTTTGGAGACTAAGGTGCGTCTGATACAGGCCATGGCATTCACAATCACCTGTTATGCATCAGAGAGTTGGAGAATGACCAAGGAGGATAGAAGGAGAATTGATGCCTTTGAGCTGTGGTGCTGGAGAAGAGTATTGAGAATACCATGGACTGCTAGGAAAACAGATTTGTCCTGGAAAGGGTTAAACCGGGTGGCTCCTTGGAGGCAAGGATTCTGAGGCTCCGTCTAACATACTTTAGACATGTTGTGAGGAGAGACCGGTCCTTAGAGAAGGACATCATGCTTGGGAGGTGGAGGGATGGCGCAGGAGGGGAAGGCCCTCTATGAGGTGCATTGATTAGTGACTGGGATAACTGGGATGGGAGTGTCAGAGACAGTGAGATTGGCACAGGACAGAGCAGAGTTTAGGGCCGTTGTACATAGGATTGCTATGAGTTGCAAGCAACTTGACGGCACATAATAACATTAGCACGATCGAGTGTTCTGGGATTCCGATTCTCAGAGTCAGCCATAGCTGCTTGTGATCCACACAGTCAAAAGCCTTTGCATAGTCAGTGAAGCACAGAGAGACATTCTGGTATTCTATGCTTTCTGCCAAGATCCATCTAACATTGCTATAATATCCCTAGTACCATGACCTCTTCTAAATCCAGCCTGCACATCTGGCAGTTCTCTGCTGATATATTGTTCCAAACATTTCTGGATAATTTTCAGCAGAATCTTGCTTGCATGTGATATCAATGATATTGTTCAATAATTTCCACACTCTGTTGGGTCACCTTTCTTTGGAATGGGAACAGATATTGATCTCTTTCAATCAGTTGGCTGTCCTCCAGATTTCCTGGCACACCTTAGCACATCCAGGGCAGAGTGTCTGTTGAAATAATTGGTATGTAATCAACTCCTGGTGCCTTGTTTTTTGCCAATTCTTTCATAGCAACTTGAACTTCCTCCTTCATCACCATAGGCTCTTGCTCATAAGTTATGAAATTCCTCTGTGTCTGCCAATTCCTTCTGATACAGTAGGTTAATAAACAGTCTGCACATAGATGTCTCTTTGGTCTTCCTCAATCTGGATGGGGTGTGGAAGAGGAATGTGTCCTTGATTTTGCATACAGATGAGGACCTTGGGCACTTACATATGAGGTCTAAGAATATTTCTCTTCCCAAGGCATAGTCTTATCCCTTCTGGTAAACAGATATAGAAGCAAGAAAGATTCCATGAGAATAATTCTGTGCTAAGCGAGTCTAGTTTCTGGTAAATAAGTTTTCCCCCAAATCATGAGTGCCTGCATGTAGACTGTTTTTGGATGATTATAAAATAAACGAGCCAGGCCTAGGGGTCTGCAGTTCTTTTCCCAGGTGTGTTTCTTTGCTGCAGTCCTGTCTCCTGTGTGTGTCTCTTTATGTTCATTTCTCCCAGGAAAAAGCATTGCGGATTGCAACAACTCTGTGTACTCCTTCCATATTTTGATACCTACTGGATCATTCAACATTCTACTGAAACTCTTTTTAAGTATTGACGCCCGTGGCTTGAATTTGTTTTTCAACTCCTTCAGCTTAAGAAATGCGGAGCGAGTATGGCCCTTTTGATTTTCTGACTCCAGCTCTCTGCACATTTCATTATAGTGTCTTGTTTTGTCATCCCGAGCTGCCTTTTGAAATTTTCTGTTCAGCTCTTTGATTTCTTGATTTCTTCCTTTAGCTTTGGCTTCTTGGCGTTCTAATGAAATACTCAAGAGTCTCATCTGACATCCATCTTGGTCTTTTCTTCAGCCTTTGTAATGATCTTTTGCATTCTTCATGGACAATTTTCTTTATATCCTCCCAGAGCTCATTTGGTCTACGCTCATTGGTGCTCAAGGCCTCAGACCTGTTCCTGAGATGATTTTAGGCCCTGCTATTCTTGGACTTTTGCTAGTTCTTCTCGCTGGTACATCTCAGCTGATGGCCTT
>NW_006399755.1:8826095-8829301 GCF_000299155.1 Elephantulus edwardii
ATCATGCTTGGGAGGGTGGAGGGACAGTGCAGGAGAGGAAGGCCCTCTATGAGGTGTATTGATTCAGTGACTGGGATAATTGGCATGGGAGTGTCAGAGACAGTGCGATTGGCATAGGACAGAGCGGAGTTTAGGGCTGTTGTACATAGGGTCGCTATGAGTCGCAGGCGACTCGATGGCACATAACAACAACAACAAGAAGAACGATATAGAAGAAAATTAGTGGTTGATTCTCTTAGGAGAAAAAGAGACTTTCACTTGCTTTCTATTTAAATTCCTGGCTATGCATATCATCAAATGTTAAGGGTTTGGTGTGGTTTTTTTTCAAATTGTTTTTAAAGTGTTCTAAATCTGAATACTAAAACATAACAAGATTAACATCTAAAAATTCATCCTTTCCCTCTTAAAATGCCATTAAAAGTAGAGTGTTATGCATTGAACATTTTTCTGGAAGGATGTGCCAGCTCCTAACAGTGGTCATCTCACAGAAGGACTGAGGAATCACCCCAGGGCTGTTGTGACCAGCTGCCCAAGTCTGTCCCTGACGTGTTTATTACAACAGTGGGCCTTACCATTTAAAAACTGGGATAGCTGGTACAGTTGTAGACAAATCTCTTGAGCTTTTACTTTACATCCTTCTCAGTCTTTTGTGTGATTTGCTTTCCAAGACTATAACTTGATAGCTGGGTAACTACTTAATTTAAACTGGTTTTTCACACAAAGTAATAAACACATATGTTTCTGAATTGTGGACCGTGTAAATATGCAATCCATACTTTTCAATGTTATTTGGGACTGAGAACAGGTCATGCTGAACACAGTGCAGAATTCTATTCGTTTGGTGTTTAAATAGACAACAGCCATCTTTTATTCAAGGGGGAAAGTACATTTAGTATTTAAGGGAGGAAATTAGTTTTGAGATGCAGACATTGCATATATTGATAATCCTTTCTGGGCTGCACAGGCTTGGACCTTTGGATGATTTGTCCACTAGATGGCAGGCTTCCACCAAGCCATCCATCACCCTGTTCGATGCCTCTTCATGCTGTTAGAAGAATTTAGTTTTTAGGTTGCATAAGCAGGTGCAAGTTTCCAAAAATTTCTCGAATGAAATTTATAATCTTTAAAATTCCAATGAGAAAAAGGTAAAGAGTCCATTAGCAAAATGAGCACAAGATTTGCCTTACCTAAGAAGACATTCAGAATGGCAAACACATGAAGATTAGTTTATCTCTTGAGCTTTTACTTTATAGCCTCAGTCTTTCGTGTGATTTGCTTTTCATGACTGTATCTTGTTAGCTGTGTAACTACTTAAGTTCAAAATCCCTACCTATCAGAAAGATGCAAATCAAAACAAAGATAACATCTCACCCCAGTAACAATAGCAAAGTTCAATAGAGCAGCAAATAATAAATGCTGGCAAGATTGTGGAGAGTTTGGAACCCTTATTCACTGCTTGTGGGAGTGTAAAATGGTGCAACCATTATTGAAGGTGGTTTGGCGCTTTCCCAAAAAGCTGAAAAATAGAAATACCATTTGACCCAGCAATTCCACTACTGGGAATATATCCTAAAGAAATCATAACCGCCATCTAAACAGATATATTTAAGCCCATGTTTATTGCTGCACTATTTACAATAGCAAAGAGATGCAAGCTACCCAGGTGTCCATCAACAAATGAATGTATAGAAAAACTATGGTATATTCACACAATGGAATACTATGTAGCACTAAAAAATAATGAACGTGTAAAACATACAGTACGGGGCACCCTAGAGCACATCATGCTGACTGAAATATGTCAGTCACAAAATGACAAATATTGCATAGCACAACTGTTATAAAGCAGGTCTGACATAGGTTGGGAGGAGAATAGACTAAGAGTGGATAAAGAATGACCATTGCTTTGGAAGAGATGAAAGAAAGATCTAAAATGAGTATATGATTAGGTCTTATATGTATGACAATAGCCCAGAATAAGAGACATATCAATGCAAAGAGGATGGAGAAGGGAGGACAATCAATGAATATTTTTAAAAGTGAACTGGGGGTGGAGCAAGTGGTAAAATGTGCAACAATGAATGAATCTAAATCTAACTTCTCTGTAAACATTTGTTAAAATCACAAATAAAATTCTATTTTTTTAAAAAAAAGAGTCCAAGCTGTGGGATCAATAACAGTAGTAGCCAACCTTTTGAATCAGCTTCCATCAATTCAACTAATGGGAAATCAAAAATATTTGGAGGAAAGGTTTGGGTGAGCATGATGAAGGCAATAGGTCAGAGCAATCACTTGACAGAAGGAGCAGAACGTGGAATGTGGGGGTTTGGGCACTGAGGTGGATGAGGGGTCTAGATGCAGGTCTACTTAAGTAATTATCTGTATTAGAGTAATAACTTTAGTATATTTGGAAATTTCTATCACCTTGAAATCAAGCCCCCAAATACAGGTATTCCATTTATGTAAAAACAAACAAAAAAACCCATCAGCATAGCCTACAACACTAGTTAGATAAGTATCTTCTGTGGAAGCTTTATTAGTTTGTTGCTAGTTGAAACACTTTTTGGAGGAATGTAATACAAATCTGATGGCAGTAAAACTGCTGCAGATAATGGCTTCAAATTCCATTTGTATATGACGAAACACACAAATACCTCAATGTTTTCTTTTAAACCAAATTATTAATTTTTAACTTACAGGCCCTACCCTTTCCCTAAATTAAAGATAGCAAAATTCTCAAAAGAAGTGGAGTTATTTGAATTTGAAGGGAGTAGGGGGAAAAAAGAATTATTTTTTACAATATAAACTTAATTTTATACTGGCTTACTTACAAAATTATTATACTTTGTTTTTTACACTGGATCTTTCTAATTTCCTTAACCCATCCCACTATCCAACCATCAAACTGTGACCCTATGATTATGCTCCCCATGCATCCCTCCCCTGTACTCCCCTCTTCCCTCGCTTGGATCCTCATACATGTTTTACTAGTTACCTATTTCTATAATAGTCTTACACAGTAAGACTATTATATGAGACTGAGTTATTTCTCTTACCATAATGCTCTTCAGTCTCTCCCAAGTTGTTGTTGTTATGTGCTGTAGAGTCACTTGCGACTCATAGTGACACTATGTACAACAGCCCTAAACCCTGCTCTATCCTGTGCCAATCGCACTGCCTCTGACACACCCATCCCGACTACCACA
>NW_006399755.1:8829401-8830368 GCF_000299155.1 Elephantulus edwardii
TAGGGTGGAGGGACAACGCAGGAGGGGAAGACCCTCTATGAGGTGGATTGATTCAGTGACTGGGCTACTCGGGATGGGTGTGTCGGGGGCAATGAGATTGGCACAGGATAGAGCACGGCTTAGGGCTGTTGTACATAGGGTTGCTATGAGTCGCAAATGACTTGAGGGCACATAACAACAATTAGCATAGTAGGCATAAAAGGAAAATGCTACATAAAAATGAAGCCTTTCAGATTGCAAAACATACCACAGATAAAAGGCAAAGTCAGATGGGAGGAGAGGATGTCAAAGTTCTTAGGATCAACACGTTCTCTTGATTTTAGGAAAACAGGATGTAAACTTGATTTTTTAAAAAAGCAAGCTCACAAAAAGTATGGAGGCTTAGCTTGATGGTTAATGAAAATAGGATGGTAATCTTTTATCACCTCAAACTGGCAAACACATAAAATGATGGTCATACCCACTGCTTGCTGAAATATGGAGGAAACACACATGTATATATTGTAGTGTAAATTGGTGCACTCATTCAGGAAGGCTTTTTGACAAAATTATAGCTGCACGTGTCCTTTGATTTTGCACCTCCATGTAGGAATTTATCTTGTCTTACAGATACGCTTCCAGAAGTATGTTAATAACTTACATGATGGAATTATTCATACTTACTATTCTTTAGTAGCAGAAAGGGGAAAACAACATACATGCTCATGATATATCCAGATAGTGAATAAAAAAGGTGGTGAGCTATTTAAAGGTGAGGTTGATCAGTTTGTGCTGAAATGCAAAACTCACCAAGAGATAGTTAATTGATGAGAGAAAACTTGTTTACCCATGTGTCTGTGTTTATTTTATATGCATAGAATGTATTGATGAATACTGTATTTTTTTTTTCTAGAATGATATGTAGATAACAGAAACGGCAAAAGAGGTTGAGTTTTCAAGTATGGAAATACAAAGGAAGAGGAACAGT
>NW_006399755.1:8837063-8845932 GCF_000299155.1 Elephantulus edwardii
CCTTGACCCTCTGCAGCAAGCATTTCAGGTCCTCCTCAGTTTCAGCAAGCAGGGTTGTGTCATCTGCATAACACAGATTGTTAATAGATCTTCCACCAATTCTGATGCCACACTTCTCCTCATAGAGCCCAGCCTCTCAGATAATCTGTTCTGCAACACAGGTTGAAAAGGTATGGAGATAGGACACATCCCTGGCGTACACCTTTCCCAGTTTTGAACCATGCAGTGTTTCCCTGCTCTGTTCTGATGGCTGCCTCTTGGTCCAAGTTAGTGATTTACAAAATCATTTTTCCTGTGTGTTGTGTAATAATATTCCATTGTGTGAATGTACCATAACTTTTCAATTCTTTCGACTGTGGTTTGACATTTCGGCAGTTTCCAGGCTCCTGAAATGGTGAATAACGCTGCTATGAACATTAGTATACAAATCTCAATTTGTGCCTCAGTTCTCATTTTCTCAGGATATATTCCAAGCAGTGGAATTGCTGGGTCATATGGAATTTCTATGTTCAGCTTTCTGAGGAAATGCCAAACTGCCTTCCAGAGTGGTTGTATCATTTTTTAAGAAAATATATTTTTTATTTAAAATTTTAATGAAAGTTTACAGAGACTTTAGATTTCCATTCATACAGTGTTGCACATTTTCCTCCCTGCCCACCCCTCCCTGCCTAGTTTGCTTTTTTCTTTGAAAAGAAAAAAAATTTCTTTCATTGTTATACAATCCTACCTCCCCCCCTCCCAGTCCACTTTACTATGCAGCTCTTATTCTGGACTCTTGTCATTAAAATAATACCTAATTATATATTCCTTTTAAACAGTTCTCTCCCTCATCTGTTTCAATGCAGTGTACATTATTTATCTTTTCTTAGGTTCTCTCCAAACCCGATGTCGATCCCATTTTACAACAGTGGCACCATGCAGTATTTATCCTTTTGTGACAGATATTTCACTCATCATAATGTCCTCCAGAGTCACCCATTTTGTATATTTCACGAGTTCCTTATTTTTCAATGCAGCATAGTATTCCATTGTGTTACTGTACCACACATTCTCTATCCATTCGTTTGTTGATGGGCACTTGGGTTGTTTCTAACTCTCTGCTATTGTGAATAAAGCAGCAATAAACATGGGTGTGTATATATCTGCTTGGGTGACAGTTCTGATTTCTTTAGAGTATATTTCCAGTAGTGGAATTGTTGGGTCAAATAGTATTTCTATTTAAAACTTTTTGAGAAAGTGCCATACTGCTTTCCATAGTGGTTGCACCATTTTACACTCACACCAACAGTGCATAAGGGTTCCAGTTTCTCCACAACCTCTTCAGCGTTTGCTGCTCTGTTGACTTTTGCTATTCTTACTGGGGTGAGAAGATATGGTTGTACCATTTTACAATCCCACTAACAGTGTAGAAGAGTTCCTATCTTGCCACATCCTCTCCAGTATTTATTATTTGCTGTTTTGTTAAACTTTGCCACTGCTATTTGGGTGAGATGGTATCTCAATGTGGGTTTTATTTGCATCTCTCTTATTGTCAGTAATTTGGAGCATTTCTTCATGTGTCTGTTGGCCATCGAATACCTTCCTCTGTGAGAAGTCTTCCCATGTCTTTTGCCCATTTTGTAATTGTGTGATCAGTCTTTTTTCTGTGGAGGCCTTGTAGGATTCTGTAAACTTGTGATGTGAGACCCTTGTCTGAAATGGTATTGCCAAATGTTTTTTCCCAATCAGAGGTTTCCTTTTCATTCTGTTGGAAAAAGTTTTTGATGTGCACAGGGATTTAATCTTTAGAAGGTCCCATTCATCAATTTTATCATCTCCAGATTGTGCTGTATTACGCAGTCTCTTTATACCCTAGAGTAGGCCATCTAAGCTTGATCCAGTTTGTCACTGATGAACTTTATGGTTTGGGGCTTTACTCCCAGGTCTCTTTGATCCACCTTGAGTTGATTTTTATGAATGGTGTAAGAAGTGGATCCTGTTTCAGCCTTCTGCAGGTAGCAGTCCAGTTTTGCCAGCACCATTTCTTCAATAGGTTGTAATTCAAGTAATTTTATCTGTTAGTTATATATTGTTAACATTTCTATAGTTATAGTTCAACTTTGTTTTATAACATGTTTATTCAATTTTTGCCTGAGATATTTAACCTCATGGTTTGAAAAATTTTACTTGTTTTCTGTACTCTTAAGAAGATGAGTTTTGATCCTCTGTTCCTGTTGTGCAAACTAAACACATTACCATGCTTGTTCCTCTTACTACAAGTGCTTGCATGATTTTGACAAGCAAGTTTCTTGACCCCTACTGGATTTTCTTATGTTTCCTCACAGGTAAAATGGGTATTCTGCAATTGTTGTTGTTGTTGTGTACCATCGAGTCAGAACTGACCCATAGCTGACCCTCCAGTGGGTTTTCAGAGGAGAGTGCCCATCCTTCTCCCGCAGAGCAAGCTGGTGGACTTGAACTGCGTGGCTTTGGGATTACAATGCAGCTTCTTGCCACTTGGCCACCAGCGCTTAGATTGTTCTAATAATTGAGCGGCTCTGTTATCACAAATGGGCAGAGTTCAGTACAGGCTCGGTTTAAGTGGCTGCACCTGTGTCCATTTAGCTGCTTTCAGAATTTAAGGCAGCACAGACCTCTCCTAGGGCCTGGGAGACTCTAGCCAGCCAGATTCTGGCTTTGGGCCTTGCTATTTTGTGCTTGACAAGGACCTGAACCTAGGCCATGGCAAGCCTTTCTAAACTTTTTAGCAGGAGGGAGATAGGATTTTCTTTTTAATGAATGCGTTTTAAAACATGCTTTGTTGTTGTGTACCATCGAATTGTAACTGACCCACAGCTGGTTTCCAGAGGCAGTAAATCGCACGGAAGGAGACTGCCTATCCTTCTGCAGAGCTGCGTGCCTTCAGGACTGCAGCGCAGCTTCTTACCACGAAGTTACCACACATGCTCTAAATGATGTTATAGTTCTCTGCCATGTAGGAAACCTGATAGTTAGTCCTGTATATCTGCTCTAGTATCTGCTTTTTCACTGGCTTCAAGCCACATCTGGCTACTGAGGACTTGAAAATGGCCGGTACCTCTGGGAAATGGAATGTTTTCATTTACTACATGGCTAGTGGCCACCACACTGGATAGCACCAACAGTCCATTTCATTGTCACAGAAAGTTCCACTGGACAATGGTAGACAAGGCTTTCAAGTACATTTTAGTTCCTCAGAATTAAATTTAAAATTTGACTTCATTTTGCTTACAGGATAGCCTAATGGATGCAAACACTCCAAAGAAGGTTAATGATTTTGGGTGAATGGTTGGTTCCTCCACACTTCCACAGCACACCCTGGCCCCCTGCATGTGCTGCATCGTTCCCTTCCTCCCTTACCCCTCCCTCCCTCTTCTGCGGTCACCAAACCTGGGGCAGGATCTCCTGGGCCAGCGCTTGTGCCCGGCGGTAGGCTGCGTCGCCGTCCTTGTTCTGGGCCACTGCGTGATTCACCAGACCCATCGCCTGGGCCTCGGCCCCAGTCAGCTGTCTGCCAGTAAAGATGAGCTCCTTTGCCAGTGCCACCCCGAGGCAGCGGGGCAGCCGCTGAGTCCCTCCTGTCAGGATGAGCCAACACGCGGTGGGGCTTAGTATGGAAAATTGGAGCCCAGAGAAGGCCCAGCCCAGCAATCAGCCAAGACTCCAAGGAGCTGATTCTGAGGATATAGAAAGATGGGGTCCAGAACGCAGTACCTTGGGGAGAGGGACATGAGGCAGGTAGAGGAGAAAGGGAGGGTGTGGTGGGTGAGGTTACCTGCCCCTGGGAGGAGCCCACGCGTAGTCTCGATCAGCCCCATGACAGCCGAAGAAGCTGTTCAGACAGAACAGAGTGAAGCTTCTACTCTACCCCCCAGGGCCAGACCCCCAAAGGAGAGAAGTCACCCACCTCTGGTCTCCCCTGCCCCTCCAACCACCTTCCTAATGGTCAGCCTGCACTCTGAGTCCTTGTCCTGCGTCCACTTTTGTCTCAGTTGGAAGAGCAGTGGCTGACTTTGCAGAGCCCCTGACTTACTCGGGTTTCATTCTTTCTACCCCACCTTACCCTGCTTCTTCATGTGGTACCTGCCAACCGGAGGCCACAGGGCAAGCTCCAGTCAACACCAAAGGCACCCACATCCATAGCTGCACTGAGAAAGTCTAGCCTGGGAATCAGGAGGCCAGGCTTTCACCCCCACTGCTTCCTGCTGGCAGAGGTGTGATACTGGGCAGGTGTTTTCTGGGCCTCGCAGGTGGGAAGACAATGAAGCACCTTGCTTCAAAGGGAGGCTAAGGATCTGATGAAGTAATGGTGCTTGGGGCTGTTAGAAGACACCTAGCAACTACTGTGGGTAAACAGATCCACCTGCATCTTGGTTCTGGCCAGGCCCAGCATGGCAGTGATGTTTTTCCCACCGTGATTCCCAGCTTTTCTCCACAGCCGGAACTTTCCTTGTGTTCCAGTTCAAGCTCCTTTTCCAAGTTACACATCCTTGGAGAGAGAGTCCATGATGGTTCCTCCCATAGGCCTCTTTCCTCCCCAGGATTCCCTCAGTACAGACCACCTGAACGTGCCATGTGAGCAGAAGGGAACAGCCACCATTGCCATTCATGGGAGGGTTCACACATTATCTCCCTCAGGCCTCAAGTGACACCTGGGGAGTTATGTGGTCAAAGCATAGGTAAGGAGCACAGTTGAGGTGGTGACTTGACCTGTTAATTTGGGCCCGGTGAAACCCTGGCTAGCACAGTGTACCAGAGGGTACTGATCCTGCCAGGGCAGGTTTGTAATAGCTAAGCTGGCAGCAAGACTGTCCTGCTGATACAACTTTGCTCAAAATAACAATGTAGTTGACCTTTGACCGAACTAGAAGGCCCAACAGACATCTGTCCTTGGCCTTCACCTCCATGCTCTTGTTATTGTCCTGTCAGCAATTGGTGAGACTGGTGGAGTCATCTGAAGATGAGGGGATCAATTTGTAAGAGAGAAAAGTATTGTAGCAGGGCCTTGCTTGAGTTCCCTCTGTGTTGTCACTCTGCTCCTAGCTTTGTCTTGGTTGGAAGAGTGCTGGCTGACTTTGCAGGGCCCCAGACTGACCCACTTCCCCCCGCCCGACCCCACCTCACCCCATATGTACCTGCCACTCGGAGGTCACAGGCCAGGGCAAGTTCCAAGCCTCCACCTAAGGCAAATCCATCCATAGCTGCAATGGTGGGGGCAGGGAAGGCTGCTGTAGAAACAAAGAAGGACTCAGCCTGCCAGGTCCTGGCTGAACCAAGACAGGGACTTAAAGCTGGGGAGAGACATGCTGGTTGGAACAGAAGGCCTTACTAGTCCTAGGTTTTAGGACATCACCTGGTACCTCCACTAGATTACCATTAGAGAAAAGTAGGGGGAACAGTACTAAGGAGACTGGCTGGAATAGACTCCGCTCCAGCCCGCTATCCTAGTGGCTTCTCTGCCTCTTCCGGTTTTCCCCTTCTTGTTCTGTGTGCAGGTCCTGACTGAGTACTGGGAACACACAACTCAACCAGACATGGTCACTTCCCTGAGGCTCAGTCTGAACAAACAGGCAGAAAAGGAAAGCTTCCTGGAAAAAGGTGTTTTGCAGGATGAGTAGAAGTTCAGATGACTAAGAAATGATGTTCTAGACAAAGGGGCCTAGCTTTGTCAAAGCCTGAAAGCATGCCCGAACCTTGGCTACTCTGGAATGGCTAGACTTAAGATGTGAGGGCAGGTGGGTCGACCCAGCAGAACAAAGCTGAGGAGTGAGCGCTCCCCTCTGGGAGAAATGACCTCTGTACCCTCCTTCCACCTTTCCCTTGTAGAATTCCTTGTGCCTATCCTCCCTGGAGGAGTTTATCTGTATCCCCAGAACTAACTACAATTTCTCTTTAAAGGGTGGGGCTGGGAGCTGCAGGCACACCCTCACCCTAGCACCCTCACCGATGTCATTCATCAGGGCTCGGAGCCGCTGGACAAAGACTGCCACCTCCGCGTCATTCATCTGCTCCCGCTCCTTTAGGTCTGCACCTGCAGGCAGTGAGGGGCAGTGACAGCCACGTTACAATGACCAGCCCTCAAATAATCTCAGTCTGTTAAAGGATCCAGCAGATTTGAGGAGCAGCCAGAAGAGAAACACAGGAAAGAGGTCAAGGATGACAGGGAGAAGGAGTTGAAAAGAGAGAGATCAATGGGATCTGAGGAGGCGGAGAGGTCACCTAAGAATGGGATGAAGTGGCACAGAGCGGGCAAGGATTTTGAAAGAACAGTGACCATGGTAGGGCTCTTGAGGCAACAGCTAATGTAGTTAAATGTAGACCCCCTGAATCCTAGAGTGTAGCCCTGGGAAGCCTTGATTTATTGGACCCCGTTCTGTGATGGCAAATAAAGTGAGAGAGCAGCAGAGAGATTTAGGATTCCAGAGCAAGTCAGGGGCAGAGCCAGGCCTCCTATGGCAACCCTCCTTCCTGTTCTCAGCTGTGACCACAAGGTTGCCTTACATGGAGCCTGAAGAAGTCTAAATAGGGCCAATGTTGAAAGCCAGGGGGTGAGGCCCCCAGCCAGGGAAGCTGAGTGAGGCCCCTAGTCTGCTCAGGGACCAGGGCCCCAAGCTGGGAGCTCCAATCCTAATATCGAATTCCTAAAAATCATGCCCCCTCCCCAGCCCACTCATTCTTCCCACCTCTCTAGACACCTCAGTTGCCTCCTCCCGAGTCATCCACTCAGGAGCCGGGATGCCTAGGTTCGTTCTCAGCTCAGCTCTCAGGACTTGGTTTCATGTCATGACCCTGGTGTGAGGTATTTCCTATCTTGGAAAGCAAAGTTCAAGGTGACTGCTGTTGGAATGATCAAATGACACAGGGACAGTGGAGAGTTTTGGCAATAAGGACTGAGATCCTTAGGGTTGACACGGAGTCCCACCTTGACCACTCACTGACCCTGTCAGCATCTTCGGGCTGTTTCTTCAGTGAAGGGTCAGAATAGATCACTGGGTAGTAGGAAGCTAAGTTCACACTGTCTTCGAGCTTGGCTTAGCTGTGCCACCCTAGGCAAGGGCACTCACCTGCACAGAACACCCCCTTCACACCACTTCTGAAGAGCAGGACCCGCACCTGCCGGTCCTCCCGCAGCCTGGTCAGAGCTTCCAGCAGCTGAAGAGGAGACTGTCAGGTTGGCATCTGCCAGCACAATACCTCCCACCCTGGGGCTCACTTTCACTCACCTCACTTACGAAGACATTCCCCAGGGCGTTTCGGGCGTGGGGTCTGTTCATCAGAATCTCAGTGATTCCTGTGGGGGAGAAGGCGGCCGTGGGTGAGCCAGCAGGCCCTACGCACTCCTGCACGGGGCCAGAGGTGGAAGGCCTGGGTACCAGCAGCCTCTGCCCTTGATGAGCTGTGAGCAGGCACACCATATCTCCCTGGGCCTCAGTTCTCCCAGTGTAAAATAGAGGCCACAGAGGAATAGGAAGAGTGTCAACAGTGGAGCAGAGAGGAGAGGGACAAGGATAGTTATTAATTGAAAAGGCTCACTCCCGTCTGCCATTGTTAGACAGACACAACCCCTTTTATGTCACAGCTCTTCTGTATTCTCTTCATAGCCAAGCCCGTTGTCTAGAGTTTAGTGCCTTAGCTCTGATAGTTTAGTCCATAGGGAGTTGCTAACTGAAGATCCTGCCTCTCAAGTGGTTCAAACCCACCAGCAGCTTTAAGGGGGAGAGAAGGGTAATCTCCTTCTGTGTGATTTATAGTTTCAAAAAACCCACTGGAGGGTCAGCGATGAGCCGCTTCTGACATGACGCAAGG
Organism: Elephantulus edwardii; assembly: GCF_000299155.1. Taxonomy (NCBI): domain Eukaryota; kingdom Metazoa; phylum Chordata; class Mammalia; order Macroscelidea; family Macroscelididae; genus Elephantulus; species Elephantulus edwardii. Next base: position 8,844,888 of record NW_006399755.1, read on the forward strand.
AGTGAGTGAGAATGTGCTATCTTAAAGTGAAAACCCTCGTAGCCACTACCTGGCAGCCCTCGTGTGCCCTGATTTCAGTCACAGTTCATATATTATCCAAAAGTAACCACCATCCTAATTTTTAAAGTAATCACTTCTTTCACTGTTTTAAATGTACATTATTTCTTCAATAATGCCATATTTTGTTGGGTAAACAGTGCTTTTTTTACTCGGCATCAGTTATAAGCTGGTCTCAAAACAGTTTAGTATTACACCACCATCTGGTGTGATCACTCATATCTCCATTCCTTTGGGCTAATTCTGTCCATAGGAGACAGTTTGATCACACTGCAATTCAAAGGCCTCACTCCTTCTTTGACCTTCTTATTTACTTTCACATGAATATGAAGCAACTGAAAATACCAGGCCTTGGGTCAGGACACCTGCTCTAAACAAGTCCTTGACAGAGCAACTTTGCTTCTGCCAAGGATGTTGATTGTTGACTGATGGCAACTGATGTTGACAACGAATGTTGACCGGTCCCAGTCAAAGGAAATCCTTGACTTGTATTCCATTGCTTGGCTGTCAATTTGCTGAACTGTGGTGGCTTGTGTATTGCTGTCATGCTGGAGGCTCTGCCACATGACACCCAATCACGACCCACAGCACATAGCTTTAGTATTTACACAAGCAAGTGTCTATTTTGGTATCGTGGTTGTTGTTAGGTGTCATTGAGTTGGCTGTGACTCCCAGCGACCCTAAGAACAACAAAGCCTGCCCCGTCCTGTCCATCCTCACCAACCCTGACGCTCGAACCCATCGCTATAGGACTGTATCGACCCATCATGTTGGGTGTCTTCCTCTTTCGCTGACTCTCCACTTTTCCAAGCATGTTATTTTTTTTCCCAGGGGCCGTTCCCTCCTAACTCAAATACCTATTTCATTAAAATACCTGTTTCTTGCACACCCATGTTTATTGCAGCTTTGTTTACAATAGCAAAGAGTTGGAAGCAGCCTAAGGGCCCATCAACAAACGAATGGATAGAGAAGCTGTGGTATATCCACA
>NW_006399755.1:8846399-8856975 GCF_000299155.1 Elephantulus edwardii
AATGTCTATTAAAATTAATAATAATAATTAAAAAAAAGATTAAAAAAAAATACCTGTTTCATTAACAGAGAGCTGTGGTGGTCCAGTCCTTAGGGAGTTGTGATGTTAACCCAAAGGTGACACCTCTGTGGTGATTCTAATCCACCAGAAGCTGAGAGAATGAGATTCAGTGACACTATAGTCAACCACCCATTTCCCTAGGCAACACTCAGCTGGATTAAAGAGAAGTGATGATCTTGTGTCTCTCACCAATCGGCTGAATTAACAGAACAAGCAGTCTGCACCTTTTGTTCTACCTCAGTCTCATATCTGCAAATATATAGTTTATCTAGAAGACCAGTTTGTCACATCAAAGAAAACTTTGTGAGAAATGTGTGTGGGCACCGTAACTGCGGCATTTGAAAATTTATTTATTTTTTTCTTGGTTTGCTTACAAAGTTCATACACATTGTGTTTCACACTGTTCTTCATTAAAATTGTGTTTCATACAATTATTCTCAGGCATTATTTTTATAAAATTAATCACCACTGGACCTTCCATAATTACCTGGGTGAAAAGACAGGGTAACTGTGGCATTTTTATGGAAAGTTGAAACCTTGCACGTATACCTTGCACATTAAGTATCTCGGGTAGAACTGTTAATCACAGATACTTCTCTTGTTCTTCTCCCCCAAACTTTCTCCTCTTCACAGTGTGCCAGATAAAACTGCTTTTCTTGACTTTTTGCAACTACTATGGTGTATTTTCTCCCTATAGCACTTGCATGTTGACATGATGCTAACAGGTGTGAGTGGAGCTTCGAGATTAAGACAGACTAGGAGGAAAAGTCTGGTGATCCACTCTTGGAATTTTGTCCAAAATAATCCTTTGGCTCACAATGGTCCAATCTGAAGGTAATCAGATGTGCAGGATGGGGCAGCATTTAGTGCCATGACACATGGGTCACCACGGGCCGGACACCAACCAGGCAGCAGCTCACAGCGACACAGCAGGAGTAGACAGACCTCGTGTACAAGGTCAGTGGCTACTTCTTGAAATAAGTGACCTTTAGGCTAAGCACTGAGGGATGACATTTTGAGACAATTAATGTGTGTTCTTGTAAGCAGCAAAGTTTGTGGTGCATTGTAACAGCACTAGAAACTAAAAAAGTCATGACTTCCTGGGGATAGAAACACTTCCTCTCTCTCCTTTGCATCCCCCCCCAACAACCTTTTTAATCTTTCTCCCCTCCATTTTTATTTCTCTTTATTGAATATAAAATATAGCTGTTTAAAGAGTAAGGTGTACCTGATCCAAGCTATGGAATTTTCGGTTGCTTTCTATGCATTTGAAATGTGGCCAATGAATAAGGATGAAAGAAGAAGAATCAATGCCTCTGAGCTGTGGTGCTGGAGAAGAAAACGGAATATCCCATGGGCTGCCAAGAGAACAAATAAGTCTGTCTTGGGAGAAGGGCAACGAGGGTGCTCCTTAGAGGCAATATGAGAAAAATGAAGCAAAACTCAAGTTGGGTGCCAACAGAAGGCAAAAGTCAAATGAAGTGGCCAAGACCAAGCCCGACCCATCAAAACCAGGGAGCCCATAACATTAAACCAGCGTGCCTCACAATCTTGCATGCACAGTACCGGCTGTCCCCTACGCAGCCTGAGTAGTGTTTTAAACATATTAATGATGCTTTGAAAATGGACTAGAGTTAAGAATTGTCCATCAAAATCTGAACTCTATGCAATGTCATCACATTGGCCCAAACTCACACTTGGAAGATCAACAAGGAACTGAGCTAAGCTATTAACTCACAACACACGTAGCACATCTTTCTCCACTTCTTTACTTTCTGAGAAATGACCAGTCTCCCTATCTGAGATGTACATTTCCTATTAAAAGAGTCTTGACTTTCACCTTCACTCCTGTCTCCTCTCCTTTCCACTCAGCCATCTCCTCTAACAAGTGTTCGGCCCATCCCAGGATTACTTTGAACAGAATAATCTAAAAAGGGCTGGACCAGGCCAAGACCAGGAATTCGTCCATGATCTTCCTGTTATCTGTCACCCTGTTTAATTATTTGTCTGGGCAAAGAAAACAGAAACCAGAGCATTGACCACATCATAACAGCATTGCCTTGAACATGTCCCTTCACCTAGTGAATTTCAGTTTTCTATTCTGTAAACAGAGATAATACAAGGATTGTTAAGAGGTTTAAAAGACTCACAGGTCAAATTTCAGTCTAACAATGGAGGTCTATAAAGTTGACAATAACACCAGGGAAGAATGCATTTCTTCAATTAAATGTACAAGACCAAAAATGTAGCACATGCTCTCAAACACAGTTTAGAAGGCAGGAAGAGCAGGGAGGATGAACGGAAACAGTAAACACAGGGAACATCAGGGCAGCATGCCGTTGCATTGTGGAGACTGCAATCATTGTCATGAAACAAAATGTGTGTAACTTGCTGAATGGAAAATTAATTTTACTTTGTCATCTTTCACCCAAACCATGAGTGAAAAAGAGAGTGAGAGAAATGGAAGATCGAATGCACGTAAGTGCTTTGCCAGAGTTTGTGGGTGTGGTAAGCAGGGCAAAAATGCTCCAATACTAGGGAAAGTCTAGTCTCTAAAATGAGATATGGACTCCAAACAAACTTGGGCCTCAGAGGAACCAAGCAGTTGTTCTGGCTTTTCACCCATTCATCTGATGACCTCCGATCAGCACTATCACATGCAGGCCCTGGAGAAGATGCTGTCACAGTCCCTACCTTCTTAGTTTAGCCCTGATTCTGGATGCCAGCAAGGGAGATAGGTCTGTGTTCGGTCATCTCTCTTCTTCCCAAGTCCATCCAACCACTGGCCACTCAAGGAGCTCTAACGACCTACTAGGTAAGGAAGTGCACAGTCAACCCAAAAGCACATGGTTCGAATCCACTGTGACAGAGAGATGGTCAGTCTCCTTCTGTGTGGTTTATAATATCTGAATATTCCCCTGGAGGGTCAGCTAAGAATTGGTTCTGACCTATTTACTGAGCAGGTAACTTGGTGCCACTACTTTATATTGGACGGATCACAGGCAGGGGAGTGTTGGTGGGCATTGACAAATAGTAAGTACTTTAATGTGGTGTAGAGAGTGCATTAGAGTGTAATTTCTGAAGCACACAGTTTTATGAAAGCAAATGAAGTTTATAGTGAGAGCCCTAACTCTATTCTGAGTCTTAAAATAAATTCAGAGACCATTTAAGTTGTTACTTTTCCCGTGTTTCAGAGAACAATGAATCCCATTTTCAAGGATAGCTGTTACATTGTGATAATGCTAGAAACTGAAAGACAAGCATGGAACTTTTTTCCTTTTATTGAGATTTGAGCGAAACGTTGCAAAGAAAATTGGTAACCATTCATTAATACACATACTCTATTCACCTGAGTGACTCTCTTTCTCATACCTCTTTCTGTTCTTCCTTCACTGACCTCCTTCATCTTTCTTTGTGCCCTGATGGTGAAATTTGATGATCTTTGTCACTTTTAAATTATATATCATATGACTCTCTGATTCAAAGTTACCAATTGCAGTCCATCTCAGCTCACTAATGCCTAGGGATGTCAATCTTTATGCATTCCACTTAATTATTTCAAAACTTTCAATTTCCCTAAATTCATACTTCCTACATTCTATGTTTTAATTATTAATGAATGCTTGCAGCTGTTTCTACTAATTTTTTAGTGACTTCCAATCTGAGAGGCTCTACTTCCGGTTCTATTATCTAACAGTGTTCCTCCATTATTTATAGGGCATTTCAAAGGCCTGTTATTTCAGAAGTAGATCTTGCTTCTTAGTCTGTCTTTTTAGTCTGGAAGCTCCACTCAAATCTGTCTGCCATAAATGATCCTGCTGTTATTTGTGGCATAGCTTCCAGTATCACTGCAACCTGCACCTCAGCCCAGTACAGCAAACTGACAGACAAGTGCTGTACTCATAAGAGCAAACTATAAACAAGCTAGCATATACATCAACTATAAGTAAGCAGCAACTCACAAGTCACTGCCCCCACTCTGATACAGCAAACTGACAGATAAGTGCTGTACCCACAAGAAAAAAAAACTCCCAAACAACAAAGATACAAATATCATAAAACAAGCATGCATGCTACAGGAGAAGTGTGTCGAGGGCGTATCAAGAGATGGGACACACCAACCTGGGGGAGAGTTTTGGCTGGCTTTAGAAGAGCTTGGGCTGTCTACCTCCTGGCTAAAGACAGATCTTTGTCAGTTCAGGGGTTGGGTGTGTCCCAGCCAGAGGACTTTATTTCCTCTAATCTGGGGACTGACTACAAGTCAGGAGTGACACAGTCTAAAGTATCTGGGAGGAATGCTCTAAGAGCTTCCATCACCAGAAAAAGGATGGCATGGGTGTGGCTTAAGGTAGAGCTGGATCTTGTTGGGATGAGGAGTAATGATGGTAAGGGGAGAGTAGGAGGCGTAGGGATTAGAAAAGGATATAAGATGGTAGGAGAGTGAAAAGTTGGAGGATGGAGAGAACACTGCCCACCACTTGGACACAGAGGACAAGGAGAAGATTGGACTTTTCACCTGTGTGGATACTGCTGTTGCTGCTATTGCCCTGCTCAGTTCTTATACCACATAGATTAGCTGTTCAAGATGGTTGTGCTGCACTTTAAAAAAAAAACACTAATTTTAATGAAAGTTTACAGAGACTTAGGGTTTCCAGTCATTCATTGTTGCACTTTCCTCCCTGCCCACCCCTCCCCCACAATTCACTCTTCTTAACAAGAAAAAACGCTTTCATGTTATGCAATCCCTCCCCCCAAGTCACTCCACTATGCAGCCTTCACTCTGGACTTCAGTAATGACAAAAATACCCATTAATATATCCCTTTTAAACAGTTCTCTCCCTCATCTGTTTCAATGCAGTATACATCATTCATCCCCTCCTTTTCTGTCATCCCTCAACCCTGATGTCAGTCCCATTTTACAACAGTGGCCCTATGCAATATTTGTCCTTTTGTGACTGAGATACTTCACTCAGCATAATGTCCTCCAGGGTCATCCATTTTGCATAATATTTCATGAGTTCCTTGTTTTTCAATGCTACATAGTATTCCATTGTGTGACTATACCAGAGCGTCTCTATCCATTCATTTGTTGATGGGCACTTGGGTTGTTTTCAGCTCTTTTGCTATTGTGAACAACGCCACAATAAACATGGGTGTGCATATATCTGCTTGGGTGGCAGTTATGGTTTCTTTAGGGTAAATTCCCAGTAGTGGAATTGCTGGGTCAAATGGTATTTCTATTTGCAACTTTTTTAGAAAGCACCATACAGCCTTCCATAGTGGTTGCACCATTTTAAGTGCTGCACTTTTTATGGTTCTGTGTTCTCTTGTTCTTCCTATTCAATATTTCAATTCATTTTTGCAACCTTTCAGCTGCTGTGGACAGTTGTTCAAGATGGTATGCTGGGTTGTGTTTTTCCTTTGAGTGTTATATCTTAAAAATTCATTGTTATTAGGCAAATTCTCACCATTGGACGATAGTCAAAATAATGATAAATGGAGAAAATATTGAAATTGTCAATTACTTTATCTTACTTGGATTTACAATTAACACTTCTGGAACCAGCAGTTTGGAGATCAGGAGACATACTGCATTGGCAAAGCCTATAGTCAGAGATCTCTCTAAATTACTGAGGAGAAGTGATGTCAGTTTGGGGACTAAGGTTCAACTGATTCGGGCCATGGTCTTTTAAATCACTTGTTATGCATCTGAGAGGTGGACAATGAATAAGGATGACAGAAGAAGAACTGATGCTTTTGATTTGTGGTGATGGAGAAGGGTATAGAGTATCCTATGCATGGACTGCCCAAAGAGCAAATAGATTTGTATTAGATAAGGTGCAGCTACAGTGCTCCTTGGAGACAAAGATGACAAAGACAAAGCTTTGTCTCACATACTTTGGGCATGTTGTAGGAGAGGTTACTCTTTGGAGGGGAACATGATGCTTGGAAAGGTGCAGGGTTAACGAAAAGAAAGGAAGACCCCCACTGAGATGGACTGACATAGTGACTGCAACAACAGGGTCTAATGTGTCAGGGATGATGAAGATGGCACAAGATAGGACAGGGTTTAGACCTGCTGTTCACAGGGTTGCTAAGAGTCATACCCAATGGCACCTAACATCAGGTAAGTGTCAGATTCTTTGTTATTTTGGCAGTCCAAAGGTAAAAGAGCAGAATCATCCTACAGCGTTTTCAAAGTTGTTTGGTATTAATCACGTTTAATCAGACTGTTATATGAACTATTATGCTGGGAATGAAAAATTTCTATAGAATGGTACATTCATAGTAAAAAAGACACGTCAAAATCTAAAAGTACAATGCTGTGTGAGAGAGGATACTATACATACACATACAAGGAAGTTGATACAACTATGATTCAAATATAGATACCAACCACTAAAGCCAAAGAGAAGAAATTGTGGACTTCTACCTATTTTTCAGCTTGACATAGATTGAATATACAATCAAGATGTAATAATAATAATAAAGCTCTGGTGGCCTAGTGGCAAGAAGCTTCAGTGCAGTCCCAAAGGCAAGTGGTTCAAATCTACCAGATTCTCCTTTGGAAAAGGAGGGGCCATCTCCTCCTGTGCTAGTCAGATCTGATTTGACAGTACATAAAAAGAAAAAAAATAAGATGTAATAATAATAATAATAATAGTAATTGGTGAATGGAATACAAGTGTTAGAAATAAGTAGTACTGGTAACTGGAAAATATGGAGTTGGTGATAGAAATGAGGCTGGGAATCTAATAATTAAATGTTTTACAATCAATCATTTATTTATTTAAACTACATTTTTTAAAAAAATGATGACTATACACATGGACCTCATCTGATAAATTACATAGGAACAAGGCTGACTACATCTGTGAAAAGAGTAGCTCATTGTCAGCAGTTATAGCAAGGCCAGGGGCTCATTGTGTAGCAGACAGATCATTAATTACTCTGTGCAAGTTTGAAGAAAATGAAAACAAGTTCACAAGAACCAAAATACAACCGTGAGTCTATCAAATCTGAATTTAAAAACCATTTCAAGAATAGCTTTGATGCACTGAACAAAAACCAGATTCAGTAGTTCTAGACAAAGGAGAAAGTAAAGACTAAAATTATTGTCAGAAGAGACTGAAAATTATCAGAAAGGCCACTGCACTAGAATGGAGAGAAGTCAAAACAAAGCGAAGAAATGTTAAGGGAAGTGTGATTAACAAAAGATTTGTACAAAAATCTGGAGTTAGAGAATAAAGAAATGAACTCACGTGCCATTTATCAAGCTGAAAAAAACCAAAAAATAAATTCAAGTACTGAGTTGCAATACTGAAAGATCCATGGACAAAATCTTGAATGATACAGGAAACAACCAAAAAAATGGAAGGTATACACAGAGTCACTGTACAAAATCCCCTGACTGACACAGAACTATTTCAGGAAATAGCATATATTCAAGAACATACGGTAATGACAGAAGAAGTTCAAGCTGTACTGAAGGCAAAGGCAAAAAACAAGCCCCCTGGAATTGATGGAATCAAATGGACACATTTCAATAAATGGATGTAGCTCTAGAATTGCTCAAAGGTCTGTACCAAGAGATCTGAAAGATAACTACTTGGCCAAATAACTCGAAGAGATCTCTATTTCCCCCCCATTCTCAAAAATAGGGGCAGTACTGACCTAGTAGTTAAAACTCGGGCTTTGAAATCAGAATTGGTTCAAATCCTGGCTATGCCATTTCTTAACTGTGTGGTTGTAAAAACAGCAAGGGCCACGGGGATGGCCATAACTGACCTTTATAAACTTAACAAAGGGGAACTTTCCCCATCCATAGCATCAATAACACCAAGTCATTTCCCATGAGGCCAGATATGTTCCCCAGATCTCCCACACCTCTTTCTACTCATCTCAACACCAATCGTATTGCTTTGCTAAGTCCAAAACCTAATGTGATAGCTCACAGACCACACAGAACCATATTGGGGAAATCAAAAGGTTATAATCCAGGTTAATAACAGAATACAGTTAAGACAGCTCCTGAAATGTGGACACAGGCATCTCAGCCTCAAGACTTGCGTATTCAGGCCAGTGTTCTCAGTCCTGTCAATATTGGTTTTCCCCGCAACTGCCCAATGAATTTTCCAATCCTATCAATATTAGCTTTTCTCCTACACAATTGTCCAAAGAGTTCTCAGTTCCTGCCAATATTTCCTATTCAGAGTCAGGGGAGGATCTCTGTGACAAATCTAGAGTTGTACAATTTATTGGCAAGATCGGCCAATCCCCTTAGAGACTGTCGAGACCAGCAAATCCCCTTGTGGATGGGCTAACATGCCCCATTTACATATTTACATCTCTCTACATAGCATATTGTCCACTCCAGCATAAAGCAAACAATCTTTTGACTAGGAAAGCCAATTTTGAGTAAAAAATCTTAGACACCAGGAATGCGGGCGGCGAGGGGGGGTGAGTAAATTGCTTAACTTCTCTGTGCTTGTTTCCTAGTCTGTAAAGTGGCAAAAGTAATGATAGTATTCTCAAGGCAAGAGCTCTTTCAAGTATTGCGGCATATCATGTATGAGAGTTATTCTTAAGTGCCATTGAGTATGACTCACAGCAACCCTATGAACAACAGATCTTGTCCTATACTGTACCAACTTTATCACCCTTGACACATTTGAGTCCACTGCCACAGATACTGTATCAACTGAAGTTCTTCCTCTCCTTCACTGACCCTCCACTTTTCTAAGAATGTCTTTTTCCAAGGAATAGCCTCTCCTAATAACATGTCCAAATTATGTCCAAAGCTTGTCCAAAAGTTTCACATGTCCAAAGCTTCACCATTATTGCCTCCAATGAACACTTTGGCTGCACTTTCTCAGACAAGTCTGTTTGTTATTGACAGTCCATGGGATGGATATTCAGTACTCTTCTCCAACATCACAACTCAAATGCATCAATTCTTCTGTCATCTTTATTCATCGTCCGATTCTCAGAATATGTAACAGGTGATTGGGAAAACTGTGGCATGAATCAGGTGCACCTTAGTCTTTAAACTGACATAACTGCTCTTCATGGAGAGATCCCTGACAGCAGACCTTCCTAATGCTATACGTCTCCCAGTCTCCTGACTACTGGTATCAAGGGTACTGATTGTAGGTCCAAACAAGATGAAATTGTTGAAAATTTAAATCTTTTCCCTATCATAATGTTGCCTATTGGTCCAGTGGTGAAGACTTTTGTTTTCTTGATGTTGAGATGAAATCCATATATAAGGCTGCAGTCCTTGATCACCTTCAGAAAGCATTTCAGGTTCTCCTCCCTTTCAGCAAGCAAACTTGTGTCATCTGTATAATGCAAGTTGTTGATGAGCCTCCCTCCAATCCTGATGCCACAATCTTGTTCATAAAGTCCAGGTTTTAGAATGATTTGTTCATTATACACATTGAATAGGTATCTAGAGAAGAGATAGCCCCGGCACATATTTTTCCCAATCCTAAACCTTTCAGTGTTTCCTTGTTCTGTTTGGACAAGAGCTTCTTGGTCTAAGTATATACTTTATCTAAGCATAATTAAATGTTCTCGAATTCCCATTCTTTTCATTGTTAGCCATAGTTTGTTATGATGCACAGAATCTGTAATGACTTTGCAAGTTCTTCTGGTATTCTCTGCTTTCAGTCAAGATCCATCTGTGATCAACAGCCACTTCTAAACCCAGCTTGAAATTCTAGCATTTCTCTGTCAATGCACTCTTCTACCCATTTTTTTGGATGATATTAATGAATATTTTGCTTGCATGTGATATTAATGATATTGTTTGATAATTTCCACATTCTCTTGGATCACCTTTCTTGTAATAGGAACACACATGGATCTCTTCCAGTCAATTGGCTAGGTAGCAATCATCTAAATTTCCTGGTACAGACTGATGAGCATGTTTAGGGCTGCATCTATTTAGAACATGTCATCTAGTATCCTAGAGATTCCTGGGGCATTATTTTCCCCCCAATTCCTTTATTGCAGTTTGAACTTCATCCTTCATCACCATTGGCTCTTTATAATATGCTACTTCTGGAAATATTTTATTGTCAGTCACTTCTTTTTTTGTGTATTCTCCTTTTTTTTTTTTAGGTGGCAGTCTCTTTTATGCCTGCATTATTTTTTTTTTTTAATTTTATACTGGTTTATTTATTGTTTTTCACACCGGATCTCTCCCTTTTCCTTCACCACCCCCTCAACAAATTGTGCACCTCTATGATTAACTCCCCCCTCCCTTTACCTTCTTATGATGCTTCCCAGATCCTTCAAGATTTTCCCCATAGCATCTCAGTCTTGCAAACTCTAGATCTGAATCTGTTTTTTTTTTCACAAATAATAATTTTTATTTGTAATTATTAAAAGGCTGAATTTTAAACAGATTCTTGAACTGGTGGCTCATAACCATCAGCTCGTTCAACTTTTGCACCTGTCTCATCTCCAGTAGCTTTTCCAGAACTACCACCTTCACCATGAATCTCCATGA
>NW_006399755.1:8857575-8859271 GCF_000299155.1 Elephantulus edwardii
TCTTTCTTAGAAAATGGATCAACCACTTTCTTCTTGGCTCCTTTTTTGCCACCTTTTGTAAGGCGCTTGTTCTTGCCGACCGCCATGGTGGTGCCAAAGGAACAAAAAGGCCTGAATCTGTTTTTACAGCTCTTTCCGTTTGAGAAATGCCAGACTAGTTCTTTTTATTTTATTTTCCAATCCAGATCTTAAGGAATGTTTTTTATTGTTCACATGGTAATCTCACAGGTGTCAGCCGGTCACTTGAACTGTGGGCCTCACACACTAATCCATGACAATGGCCGTGAAAAAACCAAGAGAGCAGATGTCCAGGAATGTGTTTCACATAGTGAGCCAAAAAACCTTAAAGCTTTTAGCCTTAAAGGCTAAAAACCAAGCCAAGCCAGTCACTACAAATTTTAAGATAAACATTGTGAATGATGAAAAAATCAACAGAGCACACAGAGCTTTAATAGATATACAAAAGGAACTTGCACACTTTTCAAAAGGCCTTTCCCTTGAACCTCTGCCCATGTTGAAGAGGCCACACAACTAACAGCACTGCTATTATAACCACGACGATGATGCATCAGGCCTTCGTACTTCACCCCTAAAGACCAATAAAATCAATGTTGTATTTTTTTTTTTTAAATCCCACACGACCACAGAAATTCTCAAGTTGTCTAATGAGCTGCTGGTAAGCCCGAGGTGTCTACCCTTAGTGAATGCACTGGAGGGGATGGTATGTAACAGCAGGAAGCAGGGAACTAGGTCCAAGTGCAAAGGAATTCTTCAAAGCTTAACATCAAAGCAACAACAGCAAAACAACTCACGTCAAGAGTGTTGAGACAGGGGAAGAAATGATACCATTTATGTAGATGAAATCAAGTAACACAAACAATGCTTTATCACATGTTACAGAAAGGAGATGGTACTACAGGGAAGTGGGAGGGTGAAGACCAGAGAGAGGCCTTGCCCTGACCTATTATGGTCTGTGCAGAGTACGAAAGCATGCGGTTGAAAACCAGAGAATGCACCACCTGTGGATTTAAAAAGAAAAACCACCACATCGCACAAACTAAGGTGCTGTCTGCTAGTGCCTTGAACATTCCTGCTTGAATGAGCAGCAGGTGGCAAGAACTTGCAGCGCTATCCAGACTTTGGCCCCCGGGAGAGAGGAGCACCTCCCACGCCAGCGCCAGCTCGGGATTGGCTGCGCCGCCCCCACCCCCGGGATTCTCGTGATCCGGTGACCAGCGGGTGAGAGCGTGGGGGTGGGGTGACAGGCCTTCTCCGGGAAATACGCGCCTTCAGCGCTCCAACCTGCGGCGCTGGTGCCCAGTCTTTTACACGCGCTCTTGCGCTCCCTTTCCCCCAGACCCTAGAACACCTAGGGGACAGCTGGGGAGACCAATGCTACGGGAAAGTTACTCGCTAGTAGGCTTGCAGCCAGTAAAGCTCAAACGCCTTCCCTCTTGACTTGTTGACTTGCTCTTGCCACAGCGCCCTGCCTCTTTTCACCCCCGCAGTGTCGGGGCCCGGCGTGCTTTACACACACACCACACACACCACACACACACACACACACACACACACACACACACCACACACACACACACACACTTGGTCGGGACCTTCCAGAGCGCGCACTTGGATCTCTGGTCCCCTGGTCGCCCCATTGGAAGAGTAGCCTGGGGCTCCAAAGTGCCTCCAGCGA
>NW_006399755.1:8859371-8863558 GCF_000299155.1 Elephantulus edwardii
ACACACCACACCACACACACACACACACACACACACACACACACACCTGGCATAGCACACTTACCTTGGTCGGGACCTTCCAGAGCGCGCACTTGGATCTCTGGTCCCCTGGTCGCCCCATTGGAAGAGTAGCCTGGGGCTCCAAAGTGCCTCCAGCGAGGCAAGGAGCGGTGTAAGGCACGCAGCATTAGGGCGCTAGTCGGAAGGGGCTTCTACACGTCCCAGCTTCCTTCTTTTCCGCTGAAAGCTCGCAGCTCCTCTGGGCCTTTGAAATTGCTCCCCCTATGGGCCAGCTGATAGGCAACATCATGGTAGATGGAGAAGATTGAAACCTTCAAGGACTTCCTCATGCTTGGATCTACCATCAACATCCTTCCTACCAACAGACAGGAGAGCAGGAAACGTATTGTACTGGGAAAGTCTGTAATCAGGGACCTCCCCAAATTATGGAGGAGCAATGATGTCAGTTTGAGGACTAACTGACTTGACTCTAGCCATGGTCTTTTCAGTCACTTGCTATAAATCTGAGAGTTGAGTGACAGAATTGATGCCTTTGAACTGTGGTGCTGGAGAAGAGTATTAAATATCCATGGATGCCAAGAAAACAAACAAATTTGTCTAGGAGAGGGTGCAGCCAAAAAGTTCTTTAGAGGCAGAGATGATAAATTTCGTCTCTCATACTTAGGCATGCTGTTAGGAGAGTTTATCCCATGGTGAGGGTCATCATGCTTGGAAAGGTGGAGGGATGGTGAACGACAGAAAGACCCTCAACCAGGTGAACTGACACAGTTACTGCAGCTTGAGTGTGTCAGGACAGAACAAGGTTCACATCTACTGCTAATAGGGTTGCTATGAGTCATACTGAGGGCTCTGAACAACAACAACAACAACAGTGGGCCAAGCCTGCTTCAATCTGCCTTACTAACACTTGAGGAAAGACTGTCCATCTTCCTAAATGTCAGTGTTCAAATCTGTAAAAAGGGAATAGTAAAAGGCAACTTAAGAACATAAAGCAAAATATTTTAGCAAAATATCCAAAGAGCTGGAGTTAGCAAAAAGGGAAAACTGACTCAGCATTCCTCAAGTTGAAAGAATTTAAAAACAAATTGAAGTATCAAGTTGCAATATTGAAAGGTACTATGAGCAAAATCTTTAATGATCCATGAAGCATCCAAAGAAGATGGGAAGAAAACACAGAAAATTGACATGACCAAAAGAACTAGTTGACACTGAAAAATTTCAGGAAGTACCATATCAACAATAAGCCAATGGTTATGGAGGATGATGTTCAAGCTGCATTAAAGGGACTGGTAAAAAAGAAGGCCTTGATGGAATACAAACTTACATGTTTTGACTAACAGATGCAGCCCTGGATGTGCTCACCAGGCTATGCCAGGAAACCTGGAGGACAGCTGCCTGGCTGGCTGAATGGAAGAGGTCATATTTGTCTCATTCTCCCAAACGGTGATCCAACAGAATGTGGAAATTATTGAACAATATCATTAATATCACATGTAAGCAAAATATTGATGAATATGATAAAAAAATGCATATAACAGTACATAGAGAACTGCCAGGAGTTCAAGCTAGGTTTAGAAGAGGCTGTGGCACCAGGGGTATTATTACTGATGTCAGATGAATCTTGGTTGAAAGTAGAGCATACCAGAAGAATGTCTATTTGTGCTTCATTGATTTTAGAAAAGCATTTGACCATGTGGATCACAACAAATTATGGCTAAGATTGAGAAGAATGGGAATAGCAGAACATTTAATTGTGCTCATGAGAAATCTACACTTAGACCAACATGATATTGACTTCACTAAGGAAGAAAACACTGCATAGTTTAAAATCATGGAAGGTGTGCAAGAAGGTTGTATCATTTCTCCATACCTAATCAGTGCGTATGCTGAGCAAATTGTTAGTGAAGTTGGACTTTATGAAGAGGAATGTGGTATTGGGATCAAAGGAAGACTCGTCAACAACCTGTGTTATATAGATGCTACAACCTTGCTTGCTGAAAGTGAGGATGATATAAAATGCTTTCTATAAATGCTTTGGTATGGATTACATCTCAACATCAAGAAAACACAAATTCTCACCACATGAGTAACAATCAGCATTATGATAGGTGGAGAAAGGATTGAAGCTGTCAATGATTTCATTCTTCTTGGATTAATAGTCAGCATCCTTGATACCAGCAGTCAGGAAATCTGGAGAAGTATTGCACTGAGTAAGTATGTTGTTAGGGACCTATTCAAAATCTTGAAGAGAAATTATGTCAGTTTGAAACTGAGGTGTGCCTGATTCAGGCCGTGGTCTTCTGAATCACCTGATATGCGTCAAAGAGGTGGACAATGAATAAGGATGATAGAAGAATTGTCGTGCTGGAGAAGATTACGGAGTATTTCATCGGCTGCCAAAAGAACAGATATGTCTTGGAAAAAGTGAAGCCTGAGTGCTTCTTGGAGGCAAATATGGCAAAGCTTCATCTCACATACTTGGACATGTTGCTTTTCCTTGAAAAGGGACATCATGCTTGGAAAGATAGAGGGTTAGTGAAGAAGAAGAAGGAGCCCAACAAGATGAATTGACATGATTTTAGCAATGGGCTCTAGAGCAGCAGAGATGTTGAGGATGGTACAGGATAGGATAGAGTTCAGGCCAGCTATTCACAGGATTGCTATGAGTGTACTTGACTCTATGGCACTAACAACAACAATAATTACTGGTAACTTGAAGTGCTGCCAACCCAAAGGCAGACAGTTTGAATCTACCAGCTGCTCCATGGGACAAAGATGGTCAGTCTCATCTTGTGTGATTTATAGCCGCTGACACCCTCCAATGCTGCTGCTTCATTCTTCTTATAATCCAAGCTTTCATATTATTTGCTCACCGTACATATTGAATAAATATAACAAAAGGAGACAATACTGACATACACCTTTCTTGGTTTTAAACCATGTAGTAATTGCTTGTTTGTTTCAAACATGCCTTTTGTTATATGTACAGGTTTCATATGAGCACAATTAAATGTTTTAGAATTTCCATTCTTTCCATCACCAATAAAATACAGGCCTATATTTTGCATATTATTTGCATATGCTCTGCTTTAAGCTGAGATATATTTTATATCAGCCATGACATTCCACATTCCATGTTTTCCACATCCAACTTGGATCTCTGTTAGTTTGCTGTCAGTATACTGTTGCAAACATTTTAAAATGATTTTTCAGTAAAATTTTGCTTGTGTGTGACATTAATGATATTCTCTGATCATTTCTATATTCTGTTGTGTCAATTTTCTTTCAAATTGGCACACACATAGATCTCTTTCAGACAGTTGGTCAGGTAGTTGTTTTCCATATTTCTTGGAATGAACAGGTTGCATCTGTTTGATGAAACATTCCAATTGGTATTCTGTCAATTCTTGGAGGTTGCTTTTCACCAAGCTTCTTCAGTGAAGCTTTTTTTCTTTCCATGACATTAGTTCTTGATCATCTGCTACCTCCTGAAATGGTTAAATGTTCACTAATTCTTTTTGGTAGAATGACTGAGTGTATTTCTTTCATCTTTTTTGATGATTCCTATTCTTGCAACTTGAAGCTTAAATTTTTTTCTTTGGTTCTTTCAAACTGAGGAATGCCAAGCATGCTCTTCTCTTTTGGTTTTCTAATTCCAGGTCTTTGCAAATCTCATTATAATAGTCTACTTTGTTTTCTTGAACTATCTTTTGAAATATTCTGTTTGGTTCTTTTACTTCATAATTTCTTCCATTTGTTTTAGTTGCTGCAAGTTTCAAAGGCTTTTTGACATACATTTTGCTGTGTGTGTGTGTGTGTGTGTGTGTGTGTGTGTGTGTGTGGGCGCCTGCTTTGCCATCTTTTAAGTTTTATACTGATTTATTTACAAAGTTCAAATACATTGTTTTTCGCACTGGATCTTACCCATTTCCTTCATCTCTCCATCCATCAAATTGTGTGACCCTATGATCAACCGCCCCCCCTTCGCTCATCCTAACTCCTCTGCTCCGACTTTCCCCCTCTTAGATCCTCATACTCATGTTACAATAATGTTTTTATACAGTACTTGTTCTTATTAGACTGAATTCATTCACTCAGCATAATGCTCTCCAGTCTCTCCCAAGTTAGATAGTAATTTACAAAATCTTTGCTCCTGCATGCTGTGT
>NW_006399755.1:8863783-8905847 GCF_000299155.1 Elephantulus edwardii
TTTTTTTTATCAGATACTAGTTTTGTTACTCCTACTTTTTGAGGTTGCCATTGGTTTAGTATTTTTGTCCCCAGCCTTTAATTTTGAGTTTTTCTTTCTCTTCTTTTTTTGTATGTGTTTCTTTTAGGCAACATATTGATGGGCTTTGTGGTTTTTTTATCCATTCTGCTACTCTTTGTCTCTTACTTGGTCATTTAGTCCATTCACATTGAGTGTGATTTATATGGATTTTAGGAACTTTGTATGTAAATCAATATAAAATTTAAAAAAAAGGTAAAACAGTGATTTTTGTCAGGCCAGGTTTTATTTACTTTTGCCATTTTGCTATGCTTCTTTTTCTGTTGTTTCTGGTTACTATGGTCCATGCACTTTCCTTTGGTGTCTCCATGTAAAAGATTTCACTTAAAACTTCTTGTAACTCAAAACAGCTATGAGATATCATCTCACTCCACTAAGAATAGCAAAATTCAACAGAGCAGCAAACAACAAATGCTGGTGAGTTTGTGGGGAAACTGGAACCCTTATTCACTGTTAGTGGGAGTGTTAAATGGTGCAACCACTTTGGAGGGTAGTACAGCGCTTTCTCAAAAAGTTGCAAATAGAGATACGATTTGACACAGCAATTCCACTACTGCAATATACCCTAAAGAAACCAGAACTGCCACCCAAGCAGATATATGCTCACCCATGTTTATTGCGGCTTTGTTCACAATAGCAAAGAGTTGGAAACAACCCAAGTACCCATCAGCAAACGGGCAGAGAAGTTGTGGTATATTCACACAATGGAATATTTTGCAGCACTGAAAAACAAAGAACTCAAGATATATTATACAAAATAGGTGACCATAGAGGATGTTATGCTGAGTAAAATATCTCAGTCATGAAAAGACAAATACTGAATAATACCACTGTTATAAAACAGGACTGACATGGGGGTTAGGGGAAACTAAGAAAAGAGGGGGATAAATATTGTAAATGGCATTGAAACAGATGAAGGAGAGAACTGTATAAAAGGAATATATGATTAGGTATTTATTATTGGCATGCCAAGAGTCCAGAAGAATAGCTGCATAGTAAAGTGGACTGGGTGGGGTACTGTATAACAATGAAAGAATTTTTCTTCCAAAGAAAAAAGTGAACTGAGGGGAGAGGGGCAGGGAGGAAAATGTTCAACAATGAATGAATAGAACTTTAAGTTCTCTATTAATTTTAATAAAAATATCAATTAAAAAATTTCTTGCAGTTTTGGTCATTTTCACAAATTCCTCAAATTCCTCTTTTCTGCAAAGAATCTAATTTCTACTTCATATTTGGTGGAGAGCTTTGTTCGATATAGGATCCCTGGCTGGCAATTGTTTTCTTTCAACTTTCTGTATATGTAATCCCATTGTCTTCTGGTTTGTATGGTTTCTGCTGAGACATCAGAACTTAGTCTAGTCTAATTGTTTCCCCTTTATAGGTGATTGTTTTTCTTCTGCTGTTTTTAGAATTCTATTCTTTTAATTTGGTGGTTTGGCTATGATATGTCTTGGTTTTGTTTTTGTGTATACTGTCAAACTGGATCCAGCTGGCACAGGACATTACCCCCGCTCCAGCCAAGCCTCTGGTGATTTGACTATGATATGTCTTAATGTTCTTCTTTTTGGGTCTAGTCTATTTGGTGTTCACTGTGCTTCTTGAATGTGGATTTTCCTGTTCTTCAAAATATCTGGGAAGTTTTCTTCTAGTACTTCTTTCACAATTTTCTCAATAATTTCCCTGTCACTTCTGTATTCTGGAATTCCAATCATATGCATGTTATTCCTTTTGATGTTATCCCACATGAATCTAATGTTTTCTTCATTTTCTTTATGTCTGATCTCTGAGTTTTCTTCTAGTATGTTTTCAATGAGGCTCTTGTCTTCCAGCTTACTGACTCTCTGTTCCATCTCTTTGGTTCTACTTTTTTGTCCTACCAGCCTGTTGGACATATCTGCCATTTCATTCTTAATATTCTGGATTGCATTTTCATCTTTTCCGTTATTTCCAGTACTGTGTTGGCTGTACCCTTTCTGCCTTGTAATAATTTTTTAAATTCTTGTACCCTTTATCTATACAATCAATTCTTTCTTCCATCTTTTGCATTTCCACCCCCCCCCCATAGCTACTCAAATGCTCCTCATCAATATATTTCTTCTGGATTGTTGTCTCTGGGGTATTTGCTTTCTTAATTATTTCTTTCATCATTTGCATCATCTTCTGTAGCTGTTTGAATAATTCCACAACAACATATTTCTTCTGGTTCTCTCTATCTGGGGTATTCATTGGCTCTGCTTTTTAAGGAGAAGGGTTATTTTATCTTTTTCATGATAACTGAGGCAGACTCCTGCTTTCTTGACATTATGAAAGTCTTTTCTCAGTAGATGTTAGATTGTTGAAACTATATGGTGACCCAGAATATGGTAATGTTTTGTGAAGAATCTGTATATTTGTACTCCTTCCTTGGCCTTGAGGCCTGCAGGTCTGAGGGCCCAACAGCAGTGATTCTCTCAAAATACTTGAATGGGAAACTAGGAAATCTGTTTTTCCCTTTCAGAACTGGCATCTTCACCTCACTTGAGCTGGTTGGGCTGTCCTGCTCCCTTCCACTAGAGCTTAAGGGGTCCTTCCTGGTGTAGCTAAACACAGTGTTTTCCTCAAAGTACTGTGGGAGCCTTGACTCTTCCTGCCACAATACACCTCTTCCTACTGTGCCATGCCATGCCCTTCACTACCACATTTTGCTTTTTCATTCCTTTCTTATCTTTTTAGTAACCTTTTCAAAATTCGTAATTAGTGACTCATCTGATCTTCAGTCATTCTGTTCAGTGTGTGAAATATATTCTTGAAAGGGTATTTAAATTCTACTGGGAAGTACTCAGATTCTACTTTGGCTCTTGTGGACTTCTTTGCATTTTCTTTAGCTTCATCTTGAATAAGCAATTGATGGTTTGTTTTTCAGTCAGCTCCTGGCCTTATTATTACAGATGATATTGAACCTCTTCATCACCTCTTTCCGCAGATGTAGTCAGTTTGATTTCTATATATTGCATCCAGCAAGATCCACATGTATGCTGTTGTTTTTAGGTGCCTTCTAATCAATTACTGTTGTTGTTAGGTGCCATAGAGTCAAGCATGGCTCATAGCAACCCTATGTTCAGAATCCTGTACTATCCTGTAACATGGTCACCATCTCTGATACACTTGAGCCTATTGCTTCTGTCATTGTGTCAATCTATCTTGATGAGGGTCTTCCTCTCTTTTGCTAAACCTCCACCCTGTAAGCATGATGTCCTTTTCCAAAGAATAACTTCTCCTAGCAATGTTGTTGTTGTTGTTGTTATGCGCTGTTGCGTCGTTTGCGACTCATAGCAATCCTATGTACAACAGCCCTAAACCCTGCTCTATCCTGTGCCAATCTTATTGTCTCTGACACACCTAGCCCCATTACCCCGGTCACTGAATCAATCCATCTCATTGAAGGCTTTCCTCTCCTGTGCTGTCCCTCCACCTTCCCAAGCATGACGTCCCTCTCCAAGGACTGGTCCTTCCTTGCAACATGTCCAAAGTATGTCAGACGAAGCTTCAGAATCCTTGCCTCCAAGGAGCATCCTGGCTTCACCCTCTCCAGGACAAACCTGTTCATTCTTTTAGCAGTCCATGGTATATTCAATACTCTTCTCCAGCACCACAGCTCAAAGGCATCAATTCTTCTCCTGTCATCCCTAGTCATTGTCCAGCTCTCTGATGCATAGCAAGTGATTGCAAAGACCATGGCTTTTGTTTAGCAGCACAATTTTCTCGGACTATGTCTGTGAGAAAGTGAAATTAGGGAGCTCTTTAGCAGCAAAGATGGTGAAACTTCATCTCACATACTTTAGGTGTACTGTTAGGAGAGGCCAAGTCCTTGGGAAAAGATATCACGCTGAGAAAGGTGAAGAGTCAGTGAAAGAAAGGAAGACCTAGGGAGCTCTGGTGACCTAGTGGCAAGAAACTGCACTGTAATCCAAGAGGTATGTGGTTCAAATCCACCAGATGCTCTGCTGGAGAACGAGGGGCAATCTCCTCCTGTACCAGTCAGACCTGATTTGACGGTGCATACACAAAAAGTAATAATAAATTTTTTTAAAAGGGAAGACTCTCTATAAGATCGATTGAAATAGTGACTCTAATAATGGGCTTGTATTTATCAGAGATGATGATGATGGCTCCTAACAACAACATGCCACCTGAGTTCTCTGTTAGAGCTGAAAGGGACCTCAAAAGTCATGTATGTATGTGTGCATCAGTCTATCATCTCTTAAGTGCATTTGTTTGTGTTGCTTCATTTAATCTTTATTAACTACATATGAGAATGTATTTCAGTGAGGTTAGAAAAGGTCACACTAGTGGTGATTTGACTCTGATTTTTAGTTGGTTTTAAATGTATTTGCATAACCAGTGACATCTAACAACAGCAGCAACAACAACAGTAACAACTTCATCAGCTGGAAATGTTACTGAGTAGATCTATTCTTAGTTCAGTATTTTCCTACCTATTTGTGCAGATTCCAAAGAAAGGTGATCCAACACAATACAGAGGAATTTGAATTGTGGTGTTGCAAAGAGTATTAAGACGTCCATGGATTGCCAAAACCGCAAATCTGTCCTGGAGGAAGTGTAACCAGGATGTTCTTTCTTACAAGGATAGTGAAACTTCATCTCACATACTTCGGGCACATTGTCAGGAGAAACCAGCATTGGAAAATGACATCATGCTGGGAAAGGCAGAGGGTCTGTGAAGGAGAGGAAGACCGTTAACAAGATACACTGACATGGTGATTATAACAATGGATTCAAGTATACAGATGGTGTAAGATAGGGCAACATTTTTAATACCACACATGAGTAAAATTTTGCCGAAAATACTTCAAGATTGGTTGCAGAAGTTTATTAACAGATATGTCCAGAAATCAAGTTTGATTCAAAGGAGGATCTAGAATGAGGAATATCATTGCTGATGTCAGACGATTCTTAGCTAAATGCAGCAAGTACTAGAAAGATGTTTACTTTTATTTTATTGTCTCTGCAAAGACATGTGGCTGTGTGGATCATAAGTTACTGATAACACTACAAAGAATGAGAATTCTAGAACACTTAATTGGGCTCATAAGGAACCTATTTGAACACTAAGAGGCAGTTGTTTGTGTCAGGACCATCCCCTATTTATTCAATGTGTATGCTCAGCAAGCAACTGGAGAAGTTGGACTATGTGAAGATGAATGTGACACCAAGATTGGAGGAAAAATGAGTATTAAAATAAAAGTGATTTATTCAAAATGACTTATCTATTGATTGGCTATATTGTTCTCACTACCTGACTGATATTTGGAGCCATCAAGCTGATTCTGACTAGCAGCAATTGTCTATTGGAGTTTCCAGGTTATAAATCTTTATGGGAGAAAACGGCCTATTTTTCTCCCATGGAGAGCTGATGGATTTGAATGGTTGACCATGTACTTAGCAGTCTGATGGCTTATACACTAACTACGGAATCTGAGCTATGCAAATATTAGAGTTTGTGGCCCACTGAGGGTGCTGGATATTTTGCTAAGACTATTGTGAACAATTTTGGTTTACTTGAGTCCACAATCTACACTTTTGGCATCCGCAGTCAGGAAATCAAAAGACTAGCTCCTTTGGGGCAATCTACTGTCAAGGACCCCTTCAGAGTGCTTAAGAACAAAGATGTCAGTCTAGAGACTAAGGTGTATTTGATTGAGGCCATGGTCACCTCAGTTAATTGCTATGTATCTGAAATCTGGACAATGACTAAAGATGACAGGAGAATTGATGCTTTTGCTGTCAAGACATCTCCAGAGTGCTGAAGAACAATGATGTCAGTCTCGAGACTAAAGGGTGCCTGATCTAGGCCATGATCGTCTCAATTACTTACCACGCATCAGAGAGCTGGACAATGACTAAGGATGACAGAAGAAGAATTAATGCCTTTGAGTTGTGGTGCTGGAGAAGTCTTGAGCATGTCATGGACAGCCAAGAAAACAAACAGGTCTGTCTTAGAGAGGGTGAAACCAGACTGCTCCATGGAGGCAAATATTTTGAAGCTTTGTCTTACAAATTTTGGGCATGTGGCCAGGAGGGACCAGTCTTTGGAAAAAGATATCATGTTTGGAAGGGTGGAGGGACAGCGCAGAAGAGGGAGACTCTGGATGAAATGAATTGATACAGTAACTGGGATAATGGAGTAGATGTATTAGAGACAGTGAGATTGGCTCAGGATAGGACAGGGTCCGGAACTATTGTGCAAAGGGTCATTATGAGTTACAGTTGACTCAATGGCACATAACAAAGCAATTGACTCAAAAAGGACCTTTGGTGGCCCAGTAGTAAGAAACAGTACTACAAACAAAAGGCATGCCATTTGAATTTACCAGTTGCTCCATGGGAGAACAATGGACAATCTCCTCCCATGCAATTACTGCCTCTGAAAACCCCTGGAGGATCAGCTATGAGTTCCAACTGGATGGTACACAGCAATAACAACAATGCTAAAATGAAGATAAGTCTGTTTTGCCATGCTCCAGGTTTAAATTGAACAGGCCCAGAGGTAAACTATAGGCACTTCCTAAACAACATGCCTCTGGAAACTCTATAAACTTTGATAAATATCAATAGTAATAGAAAGGCTTCAGGCCTTTTGTTCATAGGGTCATTATGAGTCGTGCTCGACTCAAAGACAATCAAAAACAACAACAACAACAACAACATTACCACCAAGAATAAAGGACTAGAAACTCTACTGTGTCTTTTGGACCTGAGATTCCTGCCCAAATTAGAGATTAGGAGACAAGATGGCAATTCAGATAGTAGCAGTGGTGGCAACGGCAGCGGCACGCACCAGTAGCAGGCCCCAGCAGTGGTAGAGAGTGGTAGCAATAGTGGTGACAACAGCAGCAGGAGAGGCAGAGAACCAGAGACTCAGGTGAGATGAAATTGTAGACTTCCAGGCTATGAAAATCTCAATAGTTTTTGGTGAAATGGGTGCCTTTTTTGGGGAACTAAGTTTATGTCCCATGGCACTAGAGCCAAGAGTCTTTAGACATAGGCTAACTGACAGAGTGGGAGTGACACAAAGTTAGTAGAGCTAAAAGAGCTCTGTCACACTTGACTGATCTGGGCAGGGGCCAAAGCCAGAGGCTAGGCCTCAGAGAAAGGCCTGTCTGTGGACATGAATCTGTCCTGATTGAATAATTGTATCCTGAATGTTTCCAATCTTCTTTTAATCGTGATTGTTGCCT
The DNA here is from genome assembly GCF_000299155.1 of Elephantulus edwardii. Taxonomy (NCBI): domain Eukaryota; kingdom Metazoa; phylum Chordata; class Mammalia; order Macroscelidea; family Macroscelididae; genus Elephantulus; species Elephantulus edwardii. Next base: position 8,871,100 of record NW_006399755.1, read on the forward strand.
AATTTCTGAGTGTCCATTGCATTGAATTATTGAACCCATAAGAGAAGGAGCAAATGCTGTAGGAAGGACAGTTAGATAGGAATTGTCAGAAGGGGAGGAACATGGAATTGTGCCTGACTATAGAAATTAGCTTTGTGCTATCCATGCAGTAGCTGGGGATTCTTCACCTTTATGAAGTTAAAGGAAGTCAGAAGCTGCTTCTGCCATGTTCTCACCCCCTGCAACAGTGCCATATACTCTTTGACAAAGACTCATTAACAGCAGCAGAAGTGTTAAGGGGTAATATATTACCCATTATGTAGAAGGGTGATATGTAGAAGACATAATCTTGTTTGTTGGAAGAGAACTTGAAGCATTTACTGATGAAGAGAAAAGATATAGTAAAGTTATAATCTTTACTGTGGATTGCACCTAAACATGTTGTTGTTGTTTGATGCCGTCGAGTCGTAGACGACTCATAGTGACCCTATGAATGAACAGCCTGAGCACTGTTCGTACATAGAGTTTCCGGAGGCAAGCCATTTCAGAAGTGGATGCCGCTCCTGCTTCCAGGCTTGATTTAGTCGGGAAGCTCCAGCCAACACTGTCCACCATGGGTACCCATTACCAGGATTGGCATATCACTGTCACAGGCTTCAGCATCACAGCAACCACAAGTTACCTCTGTACAGCAACACACAGACCAGTGCTATACCACCTAGAAGAATGTTTGACAGGAAGACAATTTGAGATGGATTGATTCTGTGATTGGGGTGGTGGGAGTGAGTGTGTTGGACACGGCGAGGTTGACAAAGGATAGAGCAAAGTTTAGGGCTCTTGTACATAGGATCGCTATGAGTCGCAAGCAACTAGACGGCACATAACAACAACAACAACAAAGGTACATGATTCAAGGCCATCAGCTGCTCCATGGGAGGATGGGCAATCTCCTCCCATGACATTAACTGCCTCTAAAAACCTGTGAGGGTCAGCTATGGGTCAATTCCAGCTTGGCAGTACACGACAACAATATTATTAAAGTAGCACATATGGATTGTGGAATACCTGAAAAATGTCATATGAATAACAGAAAAAAAAAATTAATCCCAATTAGAAGATACACATTAGGGATCTCTGGTGGCCTAGTGGCAAGAAGCTATGCTGCAATCCTGAAGGCTCAAGGTACAAGCTGCTCTGTGGGAGAAGGATGGGCAATCTTCCCTGTGTTTATTTAACTGCTTCTGAAAATTCACTGGAAGGTCAGATATGGGTTGGTTTTGACTCTATGATACACAACAACAATAACTTTGGCAGGGGTTATGCAAGGCAAGCACTGGCACTGCTGCTAATCAACTGGAGTCTTGAGAAAGGGGACCAGCAGACAGGCAGTGGCTACGTGAATGGCAGCGGGAAGAGACTGCCAAGAGACCAGACCTGCAAGGGTAGCATATGCATAAGGGAAAGGAGTAGTGGTAATTGCAGCTTTGAGACAGAGTGAAGTAGTGGCAGCAGGACAGATCAGCATCACAGAAGAAACTGGAAGCCTGAGCCACTGTATCTAGGGCTGGCTGAGGGGAGCTGGGAGGGGAGTACTGACCAGAAAGAGTAAGGAGTGGGCAGGGAGGGTTGGGAGGGGCAGAAGTGGATGCTGGAGAAGATGGATCCTAGTAGAGCAGGGCAGAGGTGGAACCAAATCACAGATACCCAAGTGTGGGGAGGAGTGGGAAACTAAAACGTCTGAGTAAAATGCTTCTCTGCCAGATATTGCTCTAAATTGAACAGCTAAATTAAGGCAGACTAAGGAGAAGAATTGGCCATTCACTTCTGAAACAACAGGCCTTCAAAACCCCATGTTTGGTAGGGTTTTGTTTGTTTTTGTTGTTGTTTTTATGTGCCATTGAGTTGCCTGACAGAGACCCTATCTATGTACAGCCGCTCTGAAGCCTTGTCCTGTACTGAGCCAGTCTCACTTACTCCAATACACCTACCCCCATTGCCCTAGTTACTGTCTCAATACATCTTATCCAGAGTCTTCCTCTCCTGCACTGTACCTCCACCCTTCCAAGCATGATGTCCTTCTCTAAGGATCAGTCCCTTCTTGCCACATGCCCAAAATATGTGAGACAGAACTTCAAAATCCTAGCCTCCAACAAGAAACTTGGTTTCACCCTCTCCAAGACAGACTTACTTGTTTTCTTGGCAGTACATTGTATGTTCAAGACTCTTCTCCAGCACCACAACTCAAAGGCATCAACTCTTCTATCCAGCTCTGTGATGCATAGCAAGTAATTGTGAAGACCATGGCCTGGATTAGGCACACCTTACTCTCTAGACTGATACCATTGTTTCTCAGTAATCTAGAAGGGTACCTGATAGAGATTTACCTAGTACAATTTGTCTTTTGATTTCCTGACTGCTGGTGCCAAAAGTGTTGACTGAGGAGCCAAGCAAGCCATAACTGTTAACAACTTCAAACTCTTCTCCCTCGATCACGATGCTGCCAAGTGGCCCAGTGCTAAGAATCTTTGTCTTCTTGACATTGAGCTTCAATCCATATTGAAGACTACAGTCCTTGACCTGCAGCAAGTGCTTCAGGTCCTCCTCAGTTTCAGCAAGCAAGGTTGTGTCATTTGCATAATGTAGGTTGTTGACAAGTCTTTCTGCAATCCTGAGGCCTCATTCCTCCTTATAAAGCCCAGTCTCCCAAATGATCTATCTGTTCTGCATATAGATGAAAAGGTATGAAGACAGGACACATCCCCAATGCACTTCCTTCCTGATTTTGAACCAAGCAGTGTTTACCTGCTCTGTTCTGAGGACAGCTTCCTCGTCCAAGTATAGGTTTTGCATATGCACAATCAAGTGTTCTGGGATTCCCATTCTCCTCAAGGTTAACCACAATTTGTTGTGATTAACACAGTCAAATGCCTCTGAATAGTCAATGAAGCACAGACGGACGTTCCTCTGGTACTCTTTGTTTTCTGCCAAGATCCATTCAACATTGGCAATAATGTCTCTAGTGCCACAGACTCTTCTAATCCCAGCTTGAATTTCTGGTAGTTCTTTGTCAATGTACTGTTTCAGTTTTTTCTGGATCATCTTCAGCAGGATTTTGCTTGCATGTGATATGAGTGATTGCTGTTATTGTGTGCCATCCAGTGACTCATAGCGATCCTACGTACAACAGCCCTAACTCCTACTCTATCCTGTGCTAACCCCACTGTCTCTGACACACCTACTCCTATTACCCCAATCACTGAATTGATCCATCTCATCAAGGGTCTTTCTCTCTTGTACTTTCTCTTCACTTTCCCAAACATGATATCCCTCTCCAACAACTGATCCCTCCTTGTAACATGCCCAAAGTTTGTCAGACAAAGTTTCAGAATCCTTGCCTCCAAGAAGCCCGGTTTCACCCTCTCCAAGACAAACCTGTTTGTTCTCTTAGCAGTCCATGGTATATTATGCAATACTCTTCTCCAGCACCACAGCTCAAAGGCATAACTTCTCTTTCTATTATCCCTAGTCATTGTCCAGTTCTCTTACACATAGCACACAATTGCAAAGACTATGGCTTGGATCAGGCACACCTTAGTCTCCAGCCTTACGTCGTTGCTCTTCTGTAGTCTGGAGGAGTCCTGATAGCTACTTTCCCAATGCAATTTGTCTCTTGATTTCTGTATAATAAAATCCAACACTCTGTATAATTTGACCTGACAGAGTATCACCTTTTTTTTTTTTTTGAATGGGAATAAATATGGGTCTCTTCCAGATAGTTGGCTAGGTAGTTGTCCTTCAGATTTCTTGGTACAACCTGGTGAGCACATCCAGGGCTCTGTTTGTTGAAATATATCAATTGGTATTCCATCAACTCCTGGGGCTTTATTTTTTGCCGAGTCCTTCAGAGCAGTCTGAACTTCCTCCTTCATCACCATTGTTTCTTGATCATATTGTTGTTTCTTGAAATTCTTCTGTGTCAGCCAATTATTTTCAGTACAATAACTCTGTGTACTCCTTCTATCTTCTTTTAATACTTCCTGGATCATTCAATAGGGCACACGTAAATTAGACTAGCAGATATGGTATTTGAGGATGAGCCCTCTGGTTGCCAAACATAAATAAGGAGTAATAATTGCAAGCAAACACAAGTTATTGGAACATGGAATGTGAGAAACATGAGTGTAGGTAAATTGGATATTGTTAAGGAGAAATGGGATGCATAAATTTGACATAGTAGGCATTGGCAAAATGAGATGGATTGCCATGGGACATTTAAAATAAGATAATGATATGATCTACCTTGCTAGAAATGAAAAGGTAGGGGGAAATGGGTGTCACATTCATAACTACAAAGACTATTTCCAGATTTATCTTGAAATAAGACACTGTGAGTGACAGGATAATATCCATAAGCATACAAAGAAGTCCTCTCAATCCTATGGTCATTCAAATATATGCACCAGCAACAAGAGTCAAAGAGGAGGAAATAGAGAATTTCTATCAACTTTTGCAGTCACAAGTTGATCGAACATGTAATCAGGATACACTGATAATAAAGGCTGACTGGGATGAAAAGTTGGGAATGGAGAAGAAGGATCAGTAGTTGGAAAACAAGGGTTTGGTGACAGAATTTAGGCAGGAAATAAAATGATAAAATTTTAAACATTCAATGATTTATTCATTGCAAATACATTTTATAAGAAACGTAAACAGCGACTATATACATGGCCCTCACCAGATGGTCTGTACAGGAATCAGATTGGTTACATCTGTAGAAAGAATTGTTGAATAAGCTCAATATCAGCTTTGAAAACTGGGACCATTGCTAATTGTGGAATAGACCTTCAACTACTCATATGTAAGTTCAAACCAAAGCTAAAGAAGATGAAACTGAATCCACAAGAACCAAAATTTGACCTTGAGTCTATCCTACCTGAATTAAAAATCCAGCTCAGGAACAGATTTTAGGCTTTGAATACTAATGAGTAAAGGCCAGATGAGTTGTGGGAGGATATCAAGAAGATCATCCATGAAAAAATGCAAAAGGCCGTTACAAAGACAGAGGAGGAAGAAAAGACTGAGATTGATATCAGAAGAGACTCTGAATATTGCACTAGAGCACTGAGAAGCCAAAGCAAAGGGAAGAAGATAAGGAGCTGAACAGAAGAATTCAAAGGGCAACACAGGAAGACAAAGCAAAGTATCATAATGAAATGTGCAAAGAGCTATGTTTGGAAAATCAAAAGAGTCACATTTACTCAGCTTTTAAGCTAAAGGAACTGAAGGACAAATTCAAGCTTCAAGTTACAAAACTTTAGGATGCTTTGGGTAGAATAATAAATGATCCAGGAAGCATCAAAAGAAGATGGAAGGAGTATACAGAGTCATTGTACCAAAAAGAACTGGTGGATAAAAAAGTATTTCATGAAACAATTTATGTTCAACAGGCAGTGGTGATGAAGGAGAAAGTTCAAGGTGCTCTGCAAGAACTGGCAAAAAAACAAGGCTCTAGGAATTGATGGAATACTAATGGATATATTTCAACAAACAGATGCAGCCCTGGATGTGCTCACCAGGCTGTGCCAACAAATCTGGAGGACAACTACCTGGCCAATTGTCTGGAAGAGTTCCAAATTTTTTCATTCCAAAAAAAGGTGATTCAACAGAGTGCAGAAATTATTGAATGATATAACATATCACACACTAGCAAAATTCTGCTGAAGATTATCCAAAAGCGACTGAAACAGTGCATCGACAGAGAACTACCAGAAATATAAGCTAGGTTTAAAAGAGACTGTGGCACTAGGGATGTTAGAAAGCAGAGAGTACTAGAGGAATGTCTATAATTGTGCTTCACTGACTATGTAAAGGCATTTGACTGTGTGACTCACAACAAATTGTGGCTAACTTTGAGAAGAATGGGAATCCCAGAATACCTGACTGTGTTCATGCGAAACCTATACTTGGACCAGGAGCCAGTCATCAGAACAAGGCAAGGAAATAATGCATCATTCAAAATCAGAAAAGATGTGTGTCTGGGATGTGTACTGTCTATATCTTTTCATTCTAAGGGCAGAACAGATCATTCGGGAAGCTGAGCTTTATGAGGAGGAATGCGGCCTCAGGACTGGAAGAAGATTCATCAACAACCTATGTTGTGCAGATGACACAACTATGCTTGCTGAAACTGAAGATGACCTGAAGCACTTGCTGCAGAAGGTCAAGGAATGTAGTCTTCAATATAGATTGAAGCTCAACATCAAGAAGACAAAGATTTTCACTGTTGGGCCAACTAGCAGCACCGAGAAGAGATTGAAACTGTTAACAATTTCAGCTTTCTAGGTTACACCATCAATGCTCTTAGCAGCATGAGTCAGGAAATCATAAAATAAATTTCCTTAGGGAAATCTGCTGTTAGGGACTTCTCCAGAGTGCTGAAGAGGAAGGATGTCAGTCTAGAGACTAAGGTGTGTCTGATCCAGGCTATGGTCTTTGCAATTACTTGCTATGCATCAGAGACCTGGACAATCACTAAGGATGACAGAAGAATTGATGCCTTTGAGTTATGGTGCTGGAGAAGAATTTTGAACATACTATGGGTTGCCAAGAGAACTAACAAGTCTGTCCTGCAGACAGTGAAACCAAGCTGCTCTTTGGAGACAAGAATTTTGACAGTCTGTCTCACATACTTCAGGCATGTAATCAGGAGGGACCAATCTTTGGAGCAGAATATCATTCTTTCAATGGTCAGAGGACAATGCAGGAGAGGAAGACCTTGGATGAGATGGATTGACACAGTAACTGGGGTAATCAGAGTATGTGTGTCAGAGACAATGAGGTTGGCTCAGGATAGAGAGGGGCTCAGAGCTACTGTATATAGGGTCACTATGATTGGTGGACGGTTTATCAACAATCTGCGTTATGCGGATGATACAACCCTGCTTGCTGAAACTGAAGAGGACCTGAAGCGCCTGCTGCAGAGTGTCAAGGACTGCAGCCTACAATATGGATTGAGGCTCAATGTCAAGAAGACAAAGATTCTCACCACTGGATCAATTGGCAGCATCAGGATGGATGGTGAAGAGATTGAGATTGTACACAGCTTTCGTTTGCTTGGCTCCATAGTCAACAGTCTTGGCACCAGCAGCCAGGAAATTAAAAGGCGCATTGCCATGGGAAAGTCTGCTGTTAGGGACCTCTCCAAAGTGCTGAAGAGCAATGGTGTCTCTTTGGAGACTAAGGTGCATCTGATACAGGCCATGGTCTTCGCAATCACCTGTTATGCATCAGAGTTGGACAATGACCAGGGAGGATAGAAGGAGAATTGATGCCTTTGAGCTGTGGTGCTGGAGAAGAGTATTGAGAATACCATGGACTGCTAGGAAAACAAACAGATTTGTCCTGGAAAGGGTTAAACCGGGTGGAGGCAAGGATTCTGAGGCTCCGTCTAACATACTTTGGACATGTTGTGAGGAGAGACCGGTCCTTAGAGACCGGTCCTTAGAGAGGGACATCATGCTTGGGAGGGTGGAGGGACAGCGCAGGAGAGGAAGGCCCTCTATGAGGTGTATTGATTCAGTGACTGAGGTAATTGGGATGGGTGTATCGGAGACGGTGGCACAGGACAGAGCGGAGTTTAGGGCTGTTGTACATAGGGTCGCTATGAGTCGCAGGCGACTCGACGGCACGTAACAACAACAAACAACAACATGAGTCGTAGTTAACTGCACAGTACGTAACAACAACAGCCTTTGGCTAAGTGTTTAGAATCTCTCATTTCTGCCTTAACAGTGTCACACTGCATATCGAAGTTTTTTGATGTCTTCTTCCAATTCTGATGCCACGTTCTTCTTCATGTAATCTAGCTTCTCGAATAATTTGCTCAGCATACAGATGAAATAGATATGGGGAAAGCATCCAACCCTGACATTTTTGGAACTGGAGAATAAAGTTTGTCATTGGTAAAGAACCCAAGCCTGAGGCCTGAAATGAGAAATAGATGGTACTAAGTAATTGTTGTTGTTGTGACCCATAGCTGACCCTCCAGCGGGTTTTCAGAGGCAGTTAATAGCTAAGGAGGAGACTGCCCATTCTTCTGTTGAGCAGCCGGTGGATTCGAACCACATGCCTTTGGGATTGTAGCGCAGCTTCTTACCATTTGGCCACGAGGTCTCCCTATTATAATTAGTAAGTAACTAACCCCTTTTTTTTCTTTTTGAAGTGTGAGGTGGATTGGTCTAAAATCCACGTTTATGAACTGTTAGCATAAGGACTTGCGTGGTATAATGCGGCCAGTCCCTCCCTGCCCTTGTTGACTTGCAGGTTGCTTCCCCTTTGCGCATGCGCTAGCTCTTCCGCTCCCGGCCCCACCCCGCGCGGCTGATCATGCCTCGCCCCCGTCACCGCCTCCTGCCTTAGCCCCGCCCCACTCAGGCCTTGAGGCAAGTCAGTTCCTTTGGACTTCAGTTGGTTGGGGCTCTACTACACACCGTTGGACCGTAAGATCTCCTCCGAGCCATAGCCATGTCTCTCTCTGCCTCGAAGTTATCTGACGGGCGCCGGGTGTTCGTGGTGGGGGTTGGTATGACCAAGGTAAATAGGGCAGCGGATCCCTGGATGCGGTCTTCCTGCCTTGCCTTGTCCCGGTGAGGCCCGGAGAACCTAGAGGTGCCTGGGAAAAGGGCTGGGGTCAGGTGCTTTTTGTCTGTCTTCCCTGCAGCGAATGCATCCAGATCGTCCCATCCCACCTTCACTCTTTGGTTCTTGCCGTGCAGGACATCCAAATAGCAGCAGCATAAGTGGGTTCAAATGCAGGCTGTGACCGAGGGGGTTGTCTTGTTTCTCAGCCGTTCTGGAGAGGTTTTAGTTTTTGCTCTAGCGTCAGAGTTTGTCAGAGGACTCACGGCCCCCCATGATCCAACATCTTCATTCCCCTTGGAGTTTCCCTCCCCGCCCACCTTGGTTTTGAGAGGCGGGGCAAGGTATTTGGAACCTTTGACCAAGGCAGGCGAAGTTCACTACCACGGAGCTGGTGGTTAATGTCCGGTGCTGTGTCAGCTCTGCATGCCCAGCGTAGCTTCGCTAGTCATCCCCCTCAGGGACAATTCCAAGTGTATTGATGAGGAGCAGAAACACTAGTGATGTGCAGCGGCTTGGCAGTTGGTCACAGCTTTCCTGAATCCTTTGACCTTTCTGTTCAGGTGTCTGCTTGTTACTCAGGAAGCCCGAGGAACCCACAGCCCAGTATTTTGACACCCTCCTATCAAGAGCTTTTAGTTTCTTCCCATATTCTGTTGTCTTAGGTCATTGTGCCCTTGCCCCTGCTATTCTCACTCCTTATATCCTTTTCATTCACCTGATTAACTTTTAAAAAATTTTTTTTATTAATTTCAATGAAAATTTACAGAGATTTTGGATTTCCATTCATTCATTGTTGAACGTTTCTCCCCTCCCAACCCTCCCTCCTAGTACACTACCCTCTTGGAAAAGTAAAGGAAAAATTCTTTCATTGTTTTACAGTCCCAACCCCCCACCCCACCCCCACCCTCAGGTCCACTCCGCTATAACACCTTCGCTCTGGACTCCTGTCATGACAAAAATACCTAGTAACATATCCCTCTTAAACAGTTTTCTCCTTCATCTGTTTCAATGCAGTATACATTATTGAACCCATCTTTCTCAGTCTCCCCCTAACCCTGAGGTCAGTCCTGCTTTACAACAGAGGCACCATGCAGTATTTGTCCTTTTGTGACTGAGATGCTTCATTCAGCATAGTGTCTTCCAGGGTCACCCATTTTGAATAATATTGCCCAAGTTCCTTGTTTTTCAATGCAGCATAGTATTCCATTGTGTGAATATACCATAGCTTCTCTATCCATTCTTTTGTTGATGGGCACTTAGGTAGTTTCCAACTCCTTGCTATTGTAAACAAAGCCACAATAAACATGGGTGTGCATATATCTGCTTGAATGTCAGTTATGGTCTCTTTTGAGGTATATTCCCAGTAGTGGAATTGCTCAGTCAAATGGTATCTCTATTTGCAACTTTTTGAGAAAGCACCATACCGCCTTCCACAGTGGTTGCACCATTTTACACTCCCACCAACAGTGAATAAGGGTTCCAGTTTCTCCACAATCTCACCAGCATTTGTTGCTTGCTGTTCTGTTAAATTTTGTTATTCTGACTGGGGTGAGATGATATCTCATAGTTGTTGTGATCACCTGATTAACTTTGCATTACTGAAGAATCACAGGTTTCCCAGAAATCTATTTCTGAACTTCCTGGCTTTCCTGTTGACCTTTGTACTCTTCTCTTAGTGCTTACTGTGTGTGATACACTTGGCATGACCTGTTTACATATCTGTATTTTCTTTTAGCATCTAAAGTTCTCTAGGTGTGTATCATATCTTGTTTGTTACTGTGTCCCTAGCACTCTGAATGTGCCTAGTGCCTGAAGGCCTTCAGTGGATGTTAGCTAAATGATACTAAATGAGTATGCTTTGACAGAGTTCTAAAGAACTCACTCATTGCATCGACTTGCAACTCATAGCTGATCCTCCAGCAGGTTTGCAAAGGCTATAAATCACAAAGAAGGGAATTGCCCTTCTTTTGTGGAACAGCTGGTGGATTTGAACTGCTTGTCTTTGGGTTGATGCTGCAACTCTTTATCCACTGGGCCACCAGAGCGCCCTTTCTAAGAAAACAACTTCAAAACTTTTTTTATTTCATTAATGAACTGAGAGTATACAGTTTGTTCAAAATGTAAACATAGAAAAGTTCACTGATATTTTATAAAGCTGAAATGGTTCTTAAACAGGGTATTAATGTAGTTGCAACTGTTAAATGATGATCTATTAACTGAAAAGATGACCATTTGAACCTGCCCGTTAGTTCTACAGGGGAAATACCTGGTGACTGACTTTCCATAAAGATTGTTGTTTTTAGGTTCTTTGGAGTCCATTCTGACTCATAGTGAGGTAACAGATTAGACCTCTGCCAGGGTAGCTGAACAGGAAAAAACTCCAATCAGTCACATAGGGCCTCTCTTTGAAGTTGAACATCAAACAGCATTCGTGGCATCAAATAGCAACACTGTAGAAAAAGTGTTAGAACTTTCTGGCCTCTTTGAGAAGTTAGATATCTTTCTTTTCCCCCCCAAGTTGGAGGGTGAAGGTAGAGGAAATGTCAGTGATATTCTTCCAAGAGAAAAGGAGGCTGGAAGGAGTGTGGGGTGTCATTAATGGGCTTGTTAGGCCAAAGTACTTCCCTTTGGGTTTAGTCATTTGGACCTTGAGGCAGAGGTTGATGAAGAGGAGGATCTCGTCTTGGTGGATTTCCTGTGATGCTTGATATGAATAAGTACATTTCCCAGAAACTTCAAATTATCTTAATGAAGTCAGGGTAAGAAATGAGAGATGCCAACGAGTGTTAACACAATCATGTAACATCTGCCACAGATGTCAGTAAGGCTTTGATACTGTTTCATGGGTCTTTGGGTTGATAGCAGGCCATTCATTGGTTTGCCAAAGAGAGGTGGAGGTATAGAGTTTTCTCTTGCTGGGCACTTTTACATTTAACCCATTTAATCTGCCAAAACCCTTTGAGACCTGAGAGTCAGAAGTAACTTGCTTTAAGTCATGTTGTTGCAGAGGCAGTTAATTGCACGGGAGGAGATTGCCCATCCTTTTCCCATGGAGCAGCTGGTAGCCTCGAACAGCGAACTGCGTGCCTTCGTGATTGCAGCACAGCTTCTTATCACTAGGTCTCCAGCGCTCCCTTTAAACCAGTCTAGTTAAGAGCTGGTGCCTTTTACAAGTGTGCTGTACTTTTCATAGCCATGGAACTTTAGCTGGTTTAGGCTTTTTGTTTTGTAGTGATTAAATGGATTAAGGGTACTGAAATAAACATACAAATGGTTTCCACAAAGGTAGGTCCAAAGGGTGGAGTATTCAGTGTACTCAGCTGCTAATTTTGATTGGGTTGACCAATCAAAGCCTCTCAGGGATTCCATGGGAGAGCTTACTCACTCATTGCCCTAAATTGGAACCCACTCAGAGCTGTCCTCTGTTGGGCTTCAGAGGCTGTTAATTTTCTGAAAGGTGATTGTCCTTCTCCTTAAGAGCTGCTTTCTCCTCAAACCACCAGAGAGGTGTCACCTTTGAGTTAGCACAATTCCCTATATATTACAACAGAAGGACTTGTGATCTGCTTTGTACATATCTGTATGTGTGAAAGACTAAGATCTAGAAAACTGTGGAGCAGTCCTCTGCTGTCATATGGGGTTGAGGTGAATGAAAAGAAATCTCTATGGCACCTAATAACAACAATAAAAAAAGGGTGAAAGGGCTTAAGGAGGATGAGAAAAGGAAAGTATTTCAAGGAATAGACCCAATTTGAGTTGGATTTGAAAAGATGAGTAGAAAGTTTTCTTCTATAGAAGGCCTTTCATCTGCCTGTACCTGAGGGACAGATCCTCACTTTCAGAAACCTTTCCTCTCATATCTCTGTCTCTTATTCTCACACCTCCTTTTAGTTGCACAGACTAAATTAAATTCCCTTGAAACTGTTGATCCTAAATTCCTATCTAGTTTTAAGACTGCTGCTAATATCAGCATGACTGCAATTATACATTCAGTCTCCAAAGAATGTACTTCTCTATTTTAGATGCTATTTAAAATTAGCCTGTGTAATTTGAATTGCAATATTTAACTCTGAGAAACGTGATGAATCTTGGAATTCCTTATAAAGATGTTGTGTCTCATTTTTTTTCCTGTATGAATAAAAAGTTCCAAGGTGAAATTGTTAATTTTGTAAAAAATTTTTTATTTTATTTTATTATTTTGTGTGCATGTACCGTCAAATCGGATCTGACTGGTACAGGAGGAGATTGTCCCTTCTTTTTCCAGCAGAGCATCTGGTGGATTTGAACTGTGTGCCTCTGGGATTGCAGTGCAGCTTCTTGCCACGAGGCTACCAGAGCTCCCTGAAATTGTTAATTTTTGAGCTCTTGGGAACAGTTCCAATCCAGCATATATTCATTTGGTTTCTGTGATGTGCCAAATACAGTGCTAAATGCAAATTCTGTGCTGAGTACTAAGATCTACCCAAGAGAGGGATAGAAATAACTTTTTGAAATGCAAGCTCTAAAAATATTTACCATGTGTTTGTCCTTTCTCATGAAACTAACTTGTGTTTGTCACTTCTCATAAATGTGCTCCTCAAATGGCAGTATAAAATTAAGGAAGAAGAAAGCAAACTAGTCTGGTTTATAATAGATTCCAGTAGAAAGGGGTCTATGAAAAACCCCCAAACAACCACTAACCTTGTGAAATATGGTTTTAAGAGGTATTTCAGAGATGTAGAGTGTTCTAGAATCATGGATAGGTACATAAATAATAATCAAATAAGAAAATGAGGCAGTTATACACTTCGCAAGAAATTTATTCCTAGTTGGCAGTGTTACTGAGCATTCTCATATGAGGATTGTTATTTTAGGATTTTCTTTTTTTTAAAAATTTTTGTGTGTGTGTACCATCAATTCGGATCTGACTGGTACTGGAGGAGATTGTCCCTCCTCCTTAGGCAGAGCATCTGGTGGATTTTTTAATAAGTATTGTAAACTATGTGACAGATGAACAAGTATAAACTCAGAGTCAAAGCCGCTATCATCAGGTCTGTATGATTCATAGTGACTGTATGGACAGAGGGGCACTGCCACACATAGTTTCTAAGGCTGTACATTTTTTTAAAATGTTATTATTATTTGTGTGTGTGTACCGTCAAATCGGATCTGACTGGTACAGGAGGAGATTGTCCCTCCTTCTCCAGCAGAGCACCTGGTGGATTCGAACCGCGCACCTCTGGGATTACAGTGCAACTTCTTGCCACTAGGCCACCAGAGCTCCCTAAGGCTGTACATTTTTATAGGAACAACTTGCCTCATCTTTTTCTCGTAGAGTGGCAGGTGAGTTCAAACCACTGTCCTTTTGGTCAGCAGTCACATCCTTTCTCTCCTGTGCCATCTAGGCTTCTATGCTCAATTATAAACTCCCTCCCAAAGAAGCCTGCTGCCCTCAAGCCAGTTCTGACTTACGGTGACACTCCATTGGATTTTCAAGAGTGTACATCCTTACAGGAACAGACTGCCCATCTTTCTTCTGCAGAGCAGCTTGTGGATTTGAACCACAGACCTTCTGATCAGAAGCCCAATATGTACGGGACTATGCCAGTAGAGCTGCTAGTATATGATGAATAAGTATAATGTGTTCTAGTTCAGTCATCTTTAGTCCCTGAGAACCAGGATTCTTGGTGTAAAAGTGTGTGAGATGAAGTTTCTTCATCCTTCCTCTAAATGCATCCTGGTTGTGCTTCTCTTAAACAGGTTTGTTTGTTTTTGACAGCCCATTACGCCATCTTTGCTAACACCAAAATTCAAAGACTTTTAATTATTCTTCAGTCTTCCTTTTTCATGCAACTTTCACATGAATATGAAACAATTGAAAATCTTACTTGAGTCAGGTACACCTTAGTCTTTAAACTGACATCCTTACTAGTTACCATTTTAAAGAAGTCCTTGACAGCAGATTTTCCCAGTGCAATACATCTTTTGATTTCTTGACTGCTACCATCATTGGTATGTGTTAATTCTGGACCTAAGCAAAATGAAATAATTTGCAACTTTGGTCTTATCTCCACCAATTGTGATGTCTCCTAACTGGCAATAATATTCATTGGACAAAGGAATGAATTTCTATCATGATCATCTGTTCAGCTATGAAACCTCTAACTGTACTTGTTTCTATTTGTTATCTCTTTAGTTTGTGAAACCTGGAGATAATTCAAGAGACTATCCAGACATGGCAAGAGAAGCAGGTAATATTAATATCTTTGAACATTCCTAGTCTGTTGTGTTGTCTGTATTGAGGTCATGAATGGAGATGCCTTGGTAACCTCAGTTAAGGGAGAAGAACCCACTGGCTTACTGGAAAGGAGAAAGGAAAATGAGGTCTGTGCTGTTATATCCTTTCCAGATTTTCACTGGAGTAAGAAACGAATTTTTGTAGTGGACAGAGGTGGAGTTATTAAAGACATTACTTGATTGTTAAAGATATATCACACCTTAGGAGTTATAACAAACTTAAAGTCTTCCTTTTCTAGAGAGCAGATAATTGCTTTTAAAGTGTATTAAACACCCACATAATTTTTCTTTCTGACTTCAGTGAATCAGCACAGAGGATTCATCTCTCTAACAAGGCTAGCTGTGGTCACTAATCCAACTCATGCCAACCCTATTTGTGTCAGGTAGAGACTGTGATCCATGGAGGGTTCGTTGACTGGCTTCTCAGATGTAGATCTGTGTTCCAGTGATTATTTGATGTGGCTCTTCTAAGCCTAGTCTTTGTTACTTGTATTCCATTGTTGGTGATGTTGTAGGTGCTTTCAAGTCAATTACGACCAATATGACCCTATGAACAGCAGGTCTGAACCCTGTCATATCCTGTACCATCCCCACACTTCCTGATGCCCTAGAGCCCACTGTGGTAGCCACTGTATCAGACCACTGGTTTGAAGGTCTTTATTTTGCCAAGCATCTTGTCCCTCTCCAAGGAATAACTTCTCCTGGCAACATGCCAAAAGTATGTGAGGTGAAGCTTTATAATCTTTGCCTCTAAGGAGCACTCTGGCTGCACTTTCTCCAAGACGTGTTTGTTTGTTCTTTTGACAGTCTGTGGGATGTTCAGTGCTTTTCTCCAACACCACAGCTCAAAGGCATCAATTCTTTTTCTGTCTCAATCTTTATTCATTGTCCAGCTCTTAGATTCACAGCAACTAATTGGAAAGAGCATGGCCTGAGTCAGACTCATGGCTGGATGTTGTTGTTTGCTGTTGTTATGTGCTGTTGAGTTGCTTGCGACTCATAGCTATCCTATGTACAACAGCCCTAAACCCTGCTCTTATCGCTTGACAATCGTATTATCTCTGAAACGCCCATCTTCATTATCCCAGTGATGGAATCAATCCATCTCATCAACGGTCTTTCTCTCCTGCACTGTCCCTCCACCCTCCCAGGCATGGTGTCCCTCTCCAAGGACTGATCCCACCTTGCAACATGTCCAAAGTATATGAGATGAAGCTTCAGAATCCTTGCCTCCAAGGAGTAGCCTGCCTTTACCCTCTCCAGGATGACTGTTTGTTCTCCTAGCAGTCCATGGTATATTCAATACTCTTCTCCAGCACCATAGCTCAAAGACATCAACTCTCCTTCTATCATCCCTAGTAATTGTACAGATTTCTGATGCATAGCAAGTAATTGCAAAGACCATGGCCTGTATCAAGCACACCTTAATTTCCGGACTGACATCGTTGCTCCTCAGTACCTTGAAGAGGTCTCTGACAGCAGACTTTCCCAATGCAATTTGTCTTTTAATTTCCTGGCTGCTGGTGCCAAGAGTGCTCATTGTAGAGCCAAGCAAACAGAAGCTGTTAGCTATCTCAATCTCTTCATCATCCATCATGATGCTGCCAATCAGCCCAGTGGTGAGAATCTTTGTTTTCTTGATGTTTAGCGTCAATACATATTGAAGACTGCAGTCCTTGACCCTCCACAGCAAGCGTTTCAGGTCCTCCTCAGTTTCAGCAAACAGGGTTGTGTCATCTGCATGACGCAGATTGTTGATGAGTCTACCTCCAGTTCTGATGCCACACTTCTCCTTGTAGAGCCCAGCCTCCTGATAATCTTTTCTGCATATAGATTGAAAAGATATGGAGATAGGACACATCCCTGACACACACCCTTCCCAATTTTGAATAGGACTATTCAAATTGTATTTTATCTGTATCTCACAAAGAGGATTGGTTAACTTGTAAATAATATAAATGACACCTCTAGTTGGTACCATGCAAATAAGATGCTCGTGTAGGGATTGGCCAGTTTTACCATCTCACTATACTTAAATTCATCTGACCCAAAGGTGGAAAACAGGGAGGGATCTTACTGTTACCAAGAGGAAAGAACTGTTATGTAAATTGCATTGTTTGGACCTGAAGTCTTGTGGGAAGATGGAAAGATGATGTGAGGCAGCTGCAGCAGTGGTAACAGAGGTTATCGAGAACCAGAGATCAGTATTATACAAAGCTGAGTGTTTGCTGGTGGAGTGGATGACCTAGGGCACATGTTAGGGCAGCTGGGTCTGCCAACCTGTGGATCTGGAACTGAGTGACTTTGGTTATGCTCCTAGTACAGTTGAATTGGCACATAATTGCGAGAGCTAAAAGGTGAAAGACTTTTGAAACACTTGCCCCAGGGGGCAGAGGCCAAGGCTGCAATGGCAAGTGTAGGAGAAAGGCCTACCCTGGAGCACATCGGAAAAGAGGTTGTCCTGGTGGAAGAATTTATCTTGAATGTTTCCATCCTGAACTGTAACCATCTCTGTTCTAATCAATACATTCTGCAAGAGGATCTAACTTTGCTTGCTCAAAGCGAGGAGAACTTGAAGTGCTTACTGCAAAAGATCTAACACTGCAGTTTTGTATATGGATTGCATTTTTTTTAAAAGATTTTTTTTTAATTATTATTTTTTGTGCATGTACCGTCAAATCAGATCTGACTGGTACAGGAGGAAATTGTCCCTCCTTCTCCGGCAGTATGGATTGCATTTTAAAGTCAAGAAATATTCAATAATGTATACTGCATTGAAACAGATAAGGGAGAAAACTGTTTAAAAGGGATATGTGATTAGGTATTTTTGTCATGATAGGAGTCCAGAGCTAAGGCTGCATAGTGGAGTGGACCTGGGGGAGGGTTTGTAAAACAATGAAAGAATTTTTCTTTTATTTTTCCAAGAGGGTAGTGTACTAGGGCAGAGGGTTGGGAGGGAAGAAAGTGCAACAATGAATGAATGGAAATCCAAAGTCTCTGTAAATTTTCATTGAAATTAGTAATAAATTTAAAAAGTCAAGAAATAAAAAATCCTTTCCACTGGACTGATAGGCAACAGCTTGGTAAATGAGGAAAAGGTTAAGGTTAGGGTTAGGGTTAGGTAAGTTGTTTAAACTGTCAACTACTTCATATTACATGGATCCACAATCAATACACTTGGTACTGGCAGTTAGGAGATCAGGAGATGTATTGCACCAGGAAAATCTTCAGTCAGGGACCTCTCCAAATTATTTAGGAGCAATGATGTCAGTCTGACAACTATTGTGCACTTGATTCATGGTCTTTTCAATCACTTGCTATCCATCTGAGAGTTGACTATGATAGTAGCAGCAGAATAGAGCTCAATGATAGAGCTGAATGATAGAAGAAGAATTGATGCCTTTGAACTGTGGTGTTGGAGAAGACTCCCGAATATCGCATGGACTGAAAAAAGAACAAACAAATATGTCTTGAAGAAGGTGCAGCCAGAGTGCTCCTTGGAGGCAAGGATGATAAAGCTTCGTCTCACATACTTTGAGCGTGTTGCTAGGGGAGATTATTCTTTGAGGAGAACAACTTGGATATGTGGAGGGATGGCGAAAGAAAGGAAGGCTGTCAACCAGATGGGCTGACAGTTGACTGCAGCAATGGTCCTGAATATGTCAGAAATTGTGAGGATGGAATAGAATAGGACAGAATTAAGATCTATGATTCATAAGGCAACTATGAATAATACTCAACTCTACAGCACCTAACAACAGCAATAGAATTTAAGAGTCCACAGTGTGTGGGTCTTTGTTCTGTAGGCTGTGAAGAACAAACACATGCTTGGGCAAGACTGCAACTGACTAAACTGTAGTTATAGTTCCAGAAGAGAGATCTTATCTCCATTGTTCATTGTCTCCCTAACCTACCCATTGTCTCCTTAACCTCCCTCCTCCCAAAGAGCAGGAGAGCTTTCGAGCTTGGTTGTTGTTACGCACCATCAAGTCAGAACTGGCTCATAACTGACCCTTCAACAGGTTTGCAGTGTCTGTAAATCACATTAGAGGAGATTGCCCAGCTTTTCCCCACAGAGAACCTGGTGGATTCGGACCATGTGCCTTTGGGTTGGCAGTGCAACTCCTTGCCACAAATCCATTAGAGCTCCCAAGCCCTCTGTACTTGGTGGAAATAGATACTTTAGATTCAGGGCTAAGCAAGCCAAACTCAAGTGCCATTTTTTTATGTGAGTACTGGGAAATCCTAGCTTCCTAGAACATAGAGACCTTGGTAGCTCCTTGGTTCCATGGGTTGTTCCCCTGTCCCTGCTAGCTCATTGCCAGATAACCCAAAAAAGGTTACTGTGGTTATTCATCCGAACCCTGCTTTTTATTCGGCACCCATACTAGTGTTTTAACTCTTAAGTTATATAAACCAACTAATAAGTCAACTTATATAGATACTGCTGTACAGGGAGTTGAAGGAACCCTATCCAAAGGTTTGTAGTTCAGACAACTTAACTTCTTTATAGAAGAAAGGCCTGGGGATCTGCTTCTGTAAAGAATGTTGTTCTTATGTGCTGTCAAGTTGGAACTGACCCATAGATGACCCCCAGAGGACAGCTTCCTGGCTAATGGACTGGAAGAGATAGATAGATAGATAGATAGATAGATAGATAGATAGATAGATAGATATTTATTCCCATTCCAAAAAAAGGTGACTTGACAGAGTGCAGAAATTATCGTACAATGTCACACACAAGCAAAATCCTGCTGAAGATTATCCAGAAATGACTGGAACAGAATATTGACAGAGAATTACCAGAAATACAAGATGGGTTTAGAAGAGGTCATAGCACTGAGAAAGATGGGATAAAGAATATATACTGCATTGAAACATATGAGGGAGAGAACGGTTTAAAAATGATGTGTGATTAGGTATTATTGTCATGACAGGAGTCCAGAACGAAGGCTCCATAGTGGAGTGGACTTGGGGGGAGGGATTGTATAACAACGAAAGAATTTTTTTTTTTTTTTACTTTTCAAAGAGAAAAGCAAGCTGGCGCAAAGAGGTGGGCAGGGAGGAAAAGTGTGCAACAGTGAATGAATGGAAATCCAAAGTCCCTGTAAACTTTCATTAAAATAATAAAATAATTTCTGAAAAATAATGACTCCCAGGGGGGCACTAATGGTAAGTACTCAATGACTAGATGCAAACCATGGGTAGTACAGTGTTCCATTGGCATCCAGAGGAGGAAGAGACACAAACTAAAATAAAACAAAACACAAAACCCTTTGTTATGGAGTAAATTCTGATTCATAGCAACTCTGTGGGACAGGGTATAACTGTGTAGGGTTTCCAATGCTGTAATCTTCATGGGTTAACAACTGGGGAGGGACAGAGCACAGTCTAAACTTTAACTCTTTTAATAGCTCATTCTTTCCTCCTAATTATAAGAACAATGCATGTGTTTTGTTCAAACACAGAATTAGATGACGACAAAAACCGAATTCTGCTATCCAAACCAACCATTATTAACATTTCGGTGTGCTTCAATTTAGTGTTTCCCCCTGTTGCCATGTGGAATCTTAAAACTATTTGTAGTTTTGTGGTTTGACTTTTCATGCTGCTTCTTTGTGTGCTCTGGTGGCTCAGGGAGTTGTGTTGCTCACCCAAAGGCTAAGCCTCTCTGGCAGTTTGACTCCACCAGCAACTCCTTGAGAGAAAGATGGACAATCTCCTCCCATGCAATTTACAGCCATGGACAACTTGCTGGAGGGTCAGCCTTGAGTCGGTTCTGATGCTATTGCAATGAGAGAGTTACTTTATCATGAACATTTTTCCTGTAAATGGTAATTGTTGTGCATTATTTTTTATATATCTATGCCATAATTTTTGTTGGACATAGAAGCTATAAATAACTTTTAAATAGTTTAAAAGAATTACAGTTAACATCATACTAACTAAATATTTCTTCTCATCTCCCATCAAATTGGCTTTTGTCAAGTTATTTTCCAGTGTTTGTACTATTAAATTCTCACTAGCAGCATATGAAAAGTGCATTTAATCTCACCCATATTATTTTTAAATATTTACTTAAATATTATACTTTATACTTAATATACTTTAAATATTATAAAGCATTTACCTTTTTGCTTATATGCCAAGCAGGAAAAGGTAACCTTCTCTGACCAAATCAGTCCTTTATCCAATTATATATCTTCATGAATTTAAAAAATTAAAGTTGTACATTTATCTGGTTAAAAAAAAGTGAGTACAGAATGCCTTATGACTTTCAGACCTATACGGCACATGCTATTTACAACTGGCTGCTAAATTAAAGGTTGGTAGTTCAAACATATCCTGTGATTCTGTGGGGGGAAAAAGCTCTTTGTGTAAAGATTACAGCCACGAAAATCTATAGAAACATTTAAAAAACTATTTTGGGTTTGGTTTTCTGGTGGTTATCTTATTCTGTTTTTTTACTTAATACATTTTAGAAATTACCTGTTAATCGGTTAGTCCAAACTCACTACTTTTGAGTCAATCTAAACCAATAGTGACTATCAAATTTATGAGGCTGTAAATCTTTTTTTGAGATTGTTGTTGTTACATGCGGTTGAGTTGGAACCAATTCTTAGCTGATCCTCCAGCAGGTTTACAGAGCCTGTAAATCACCTGAGAGAAGATTGCCCATTTTTCTCCCAAGGAGCACCTGGTAGATTTGAACCATGTGCCTTTGGGTTGACAGAGCAACTCCTTACCACTAGATCGTGGAGACAGCCATTTTTCTCCTGCTGAGCAGTTAGTAGATTCATTCCATTAACCTTTTACTTAGCAGCCCAATGTGGTATGAATCAAGTGATGTGTTGCATTAGAGAAGTCTGCTGCAAAAGTTTCTTTAAAGTGCTCAAAAGTGACTATTCACTTTGAGGGCTAAGGTGTTTCTGTGCAAAACTTTGGTGTTTTCTGTTGCCTCATATACACGGGAAAGCTGGAAAGCGAATAAGGAAGACTGAAGATACATCTGAATTATTGCCTTGTCCGAGGATGAGATATCATGGACCATTAGCAGAAGGCACAAATTCATCTTCAGAGAAGTGCAGCAACAGCTTTTGTTTCTTGCTTTGGTGGGTGAGGCTTTAGCTTACACATTCTTCCAAGGATACATCATTTTTCATTCTACCATTAGAATTCCTTCTTCACCTTTGGATAGCCTTCTTAAAACACCATTTCTTGAACCATGGACAGGATGGTTTTCTTGATCCTGGCTTTGTGAAACCAGCACATTAGACTCTACCTTCTCATTTAGTCTTCTTCCCCTCATTTTGTCTCATTTTGCTCTTTAAATGTGCAGAGGAGATACAGAAAAGAGTAATGCAAAGGGATTGCCATTAAGGAGATTTAAGACTCTGTGGATTTAATGTTTGTGGTTAGGGATAAAGATCCCTGGGTAGATGAGATGGTTAAGCATTCCACTGTTAGTCAAAATGTTGGTGGTTTGAACCCATGTGGAGAGGTCTTAGAAGACGAACCTAGCCTGGTTGTCTGTTTCCAGAAGGTCACAGCCTTGAAAACTAGAGCGAAGCTCTACTCTGCACACAAGGATTTCCCTGGAGTCAGAACTGAATTCACTGCAACTAACATAGTTAGATATACATCAAGGATAAAAGATAAAAGTGTTTGAAAGGAGACGTGGACAGTACAGCAGTAGTGCAGTGGAAGAAAGGATTACCCTTGAAAAGAGAGCAATGAAATGATCTGATGAAGGATTTAGTATTTGAATTAGACGTAGATGATACAGAGGTAAACTTGTTCTTAGAAAATGACTAGCTTAATTTTTACCCACTTGATGCAAATATTGAAAGTACTCTTTGATAACATTCTGTGTTCTTTGTAGGCCTGAAGGCTTTAGAGGATGCGCAGATTCCTTATTCAGCAGTGGAACAGGCGTGTGTTGGATATGTTTACGGTATGTGGCAACCTGTATATTCTAAGCATTATTCATCTAAATCTAGAAACAACTACATAATTAACATAGAGGTATTTGTGAATTTTAACTCTCAATATTTGAAACTCTCAAAACCCATGGTTAGCACATTTCCCTCATGTGGCAGCCTGGTTTATTTGTTTGCCGTTATTGTATTGCCAAAATAGGAGATAAATTTACTACCCATAGTTCTACTGTGTAAGGGTTATTACTATTTAGAAGATAAATTTTGTCCTTTGTTCCCTTGAAACACATACTGAATTAACTTTTTTTTTGTATATTATGAATTTTTCACTTGACTTTTTTCTGATCAGAAACATACAACAAAGGAAGACAAAGAAAAGAAGAAATAAATTACATGGAATTCTATTATCCAGTGATTAACACCAGTGCATTTTTAATGTATGTTCTTCATATAAATAGAAATAGAAATAGAAACAGAAATAGAAATATACAAGTTTCTCTTAATAGGATTCTAGTAAACATACTGTGTGTGTATATATATATGTGTTTGCACTTTTTTATTGTGATTTTGTGAAAATAAACACAGCAAATGGGTTTTCCTTATAATCATTTGTATGAATTTTGTTTTAGGACATTGATTGCAAACTCCATAATATAAAAGCTATCTTCTTACTTCTTTTCTATGCTTGTCATTTCCATGTCTTCCTTCTTTCCTATTCTTTCCTACCATCTGATCTTTATTCAGGGGCAAGTACTGCTCTGTTGGTCTCATCTGGTTAATTGTTCTAAGGAATTTATACTTACCTCATGTAACCCACCTGTGTATCACTGACTGGCAGTTGAGTCATGAGGGTGAGCTCAGTTCCAGATTTAAAGGGTTTCTACTAGACTCTATCAGATCAAAAAGCCTGCTGTTTTTTTCCCTGATTTTCAGCTTTGTTCCACATTTCTCTTTCACTGTACCAGGGACCTCAAATTGTGATTCCTTTCTGGTAGTTCACAGTGGTGGCTGGGCACCATTTAGTTCTTCTAGTCTCAAAGTTATATATACTTTTTTTTCCTTTTCCTTTTTCCCCCATTTATTATTATTATTATTAATTTCAATGAACATTTACAGAGATTGTGGATTTCCATTCATTCATTGTTGTGCTTTTCTCCCAGCCCACCCCACCCACAACCCCAGTTCGCTCTTCTTTAAAAGCAAAAGAAGTTATATATACTTTTTTGTGACTTGCTTTTCTTGTTTTATCTCTGAACATCCCCATGTAATGAAATCTTTTTCATACCATCAGGAACATTTTAAAATTAAGCTTATTTTTGTTTTTGGAATTGTTAGTGTTTACATGGTTAAAAAATACAAAAAAGATAAATAGTTGTACAATGGAAGTCTCTTGTAGCCCTGTGCCATAGATATCTCCTGTTAGGTGACTAGTTTTACATAATTTCTAGTGTATCTGACTGGAAAAGATCTATATTTCTTCCCATTCCAAAGAAAGGTGACCCAACTGAGTGTGGAAACTACAGAACAATCTCATTGATTTCACATGCAAGCAAGATTCTACTGAAGATTATCCAAAAACGATTAGAACAGCACATCAGCAGAGAACTGCCGGAAGTCCAGCCTGGGTTTAGAAGGGGTCGTGGTACTAGGGATATTGTTGCTGATGTTAGATGGATCTTGGCTGAAGGCAGGGAATACCAGAAGAATGTCTATCTGTGTTTCATTGATTATGCAAAGGCATTTGACTGTGTGGATCATAACAAACTGTGGCTGACTCTGAGAAGAATGGGAATCCCAGAACATTTAATTGTGCTAATGCGAAACCTGTACTTGGACCAAGAGGCAGTAGTCAGAACAGAGCAGGGTAACACTGCATGGTTCAAAATTGGGAAGGGTGTACGCCAGGGATGCATCCTGTCTCCATACCTTTTCAACATGTATGCAGAGCAGATTATCCGAGAGGCTGGGCTCTATGAGGAGAATTGTCGCATCAGGATTGGTGGAAGATCTATTAACAATCTCCGTTATGCAGATGACACAACCCTGCTTGCTGAAACTGAGGAGGACCTCATGCACTTGCTGTGAAGGGTCAGGGACTGCAGCCTTCAGTATGGACTGAGGCTCAATGTCAAGAAGACAAAGATTCTCACCACTGGACCAATTGGCAGCGTCAGGATGGATGTCGAAGAGATTGAGATTGTTCACAGCTTTAGCTTGCTCGGCTCCACAGTCAACACTCTTGGCACCAGCAGTCAGGAAATCAAAAAGCGTATCGCGATGGGAAAGTCTGCTGTTAGGGACCTCTCTAAAGTACTCAGGAACAACGGTGTCTCTCTGGAGACTAAGGTGCGCCTGATACAGGCCATGGTATTTGCAATTGCTTGTTATGCCTCAGAGAGTTGGACAATGACTAGGGAGGACAGAAGGAGAGTGGATGCTTTTGAGCTGTGGTGCTAGAGAAGAGTACTGAATGTACCATGGACTGCCAGGAAAACAAACAGATTCATCTTGGAGAGGATTAAGCAAGCTACTCCTTGGAGGCAAGGATTCTGGGGCTTCGTCTGACATACTTTGGACATGTTGCCAGGAGGGACGGGTCCTTGGAGAGGGACATCATGCTTGGGAGGGTTGAGGGACAGCACAGGAGGGGAAGACCCTCTATGAGATGGATAGATTCAGTGACTGGGGTAATCGGGATGCGTGTGTCGGAGGCAGTGCGCTTGGTGCAGGATAGAGCAGGGTTTAGGGCTGTTGTGCATAGGGTCGCTATGAGTCGAAAACGACTCGACGGAACATAACAACAACAACAACATCTTGCCACAGGAGATCTATATACATAGGCACAAGTATGTGTGGTTGTGGAATCTCTCTCTTACTTTTGCTTTTGTTATTCAAACTGTAACTTAACACACTGTAACTTACACAACTGTAACATACACACTGTTTTGTGTCTTGATTTTTTAAAAAACTTTGTAATTCTTGTTGACTATTTCAAATTGAGTAAAAAGACTTCCTTTTTAATGACAGCATAGTACTCCACTTTATTGATATTTTTTGTTATAGTTACTTTAATTATCTATTTTTAATGGGTTCTCCCAGTCATTTTTTAGCATTTAAAAAAAGAATTGTTATGGTTGTTAGGTGCCATCAAGTTAGCTGTGACTCATAACAACCCTATGAGCAACAGATCTGAACCTTGCCACACCCTAAACCATCCTCGTACTCTCTCACATGCTAGAGATCAGTGTTATAGAGACGATGCCAGTCTATTTTGTTGATGTATATCTTTGTTTTTGTATATAATAAAGAATATTTTTCTACTTTAATAATTTTAAATGTACAATTCAGTAACATTAATTCTATTCACCATGATGTACCACCTTCACCACTATCCATTTCCAAAAATTTTTACCCCTAGAAAAACTTAGCATCCCTTCAGTAATACCTCATTATCCCATCTTCCTCTGTGCCTGGTAATCATTAATAAATTTGTCTTCTGCATTTGCCTATTCTTGATATTTTCTATAAGAAGGTTTATGAATATTTGTCTTTGCATATTTGACTTATTCAGTGCAATGTTTTCAAGATTCATTTGTGTCATGACATATATCAGAACTTCATTTCTCTATATGAATGAAATATATATACACACACACACACACACACACATACATACATACAAGGGGATCTCTGGTGGCCTAGAGGTAAGAAGCTGTGCTGTAATTCTGAAGGCACACAGTTCAAATCCACCAGCTGCCCTGCAGGAGAAGATTGGATAATCTCCTCCTGTATGATTAATTGCCCCTGAAAACCTGCTGGAGGGTCATCTATGAGTTGGTTACAACTTGAAGGTACACAACAACAACTATATTGTATTTTGTTAATCGGTATATCTGTTTATCTGTTGTATATTTGGTTTGTTTCCATTTTCTAAACTACTGTAAATAATACTTTAAAGTAATAGCTTTTTTAGTGGCTTGCTAAAACTGAGGAAGACCTAAAGAGCTTGCTGCAGAAGGTCAAGGACTGCAGCCTTCAATATGGATTGAAGCTCAACATCAAGAAAACAAAGATTCTCACCTCTGGGCCAATTGGCAGCATCAGTATGGAGGGTGAAGAGATTGAGATAGTTAACAGTTTTCGTTTACTTGGTTCCACAGTCAACACTCTTGGTAACAGCAGCCAGGAAATCAAAAGACAAATTGCACTTGGAAAGTCAGCTGTGAGGGACCTCTCAAGAGTACTGAAGAACAACGAAGTCAGGCTGAAGACTAAGGTGCGCCTGATCCAGGCTATAGTCTTCGCAGTTGTGTGCTATGCATTGGAGAGTTGGAGAGTGACTAGGGATGATAGAAAGAGAACTGATGTCTTTGAGCTGTGGTGGTGGAGAAGAGTGTTGAATATACCATGGACTGCTAGGAGAACAAACAGGTTTGTCCTGGAGAGGGTGAAGCCGGAGTTCTCCTTGGAGTCAAGGATTCTGAATCTTCGTCTGACATACTTTGAGCATGTTGCAAGGAGGGACTGGTCTTTGGAGAGGGACATCACGTTTGGGAGAGTGGAGGGACTGTGCAGGAGAGGAAGACCCTCAATGAGATGGATTGATTCTGTGAGTGGAGTGCTGGGAATGAGTATGTTCGAGACGGTGAGGTTGGCACAGAATAGAACGGCATTTAGGGCTCTTTTACATAGGGCCGCTATGAGTTGCAAGTGACTTGATGGCACATAACATCACCACCACCACAACAACAACTACAACATAATAGTTTAGACTTGTAGATCTTCTATAGTTTATTTAGTAGTAGTAATGGTATCCTCTTGTTGGAAACTTTCAGTTAGTTCTTATTTTTAGTTTTTATAAAAAAATGATAGTAAACATAAGAATCAATGGTCCTGAAGAAAGTAGTCTAAGCTATATTGAATGCATTGGTGAAAAAATACAGACTACCAATTGAAGTGGTTTTTTTTAAAATTTTTTTTATTTTATTATTTTTGTGTGCGTGTATCGTCAAATCAGATCTGACTGGTATAGGAGGAGATTGTCCCTCCTTCCCTGGCAGAGCATCTGGTGGATTCGAACCGTTCGCCTCTGGGATTGTAGTTGTAGCTCCTTGCCACTAGGCCACCAGAGCTCCCCCCAATTGAAGTTTTAAATGAATAGATGTAGCCTCGTATGTGCTCAGTTATCTATGCTAAGAAATTTGGAATACAGCTACATCACCAACCAATGGGAAGAGGTATATATATCTATGCCCATTAAAAAAAAACTGGTAATCCAACAGAATATGGAAATTCTTGAACAATATCATTCATAAGTAAAATCTTGCTCACAATGAATAAAAACAGCTGATTAAATATATTGACTATCAAAAATTCAAGCTGATAGATGGATTTTGGCTAAAAGCAGAGAGCCCCCAAAAGATGTTTACTTCTGTGTTATTGGCTATCCAAAGGCAGTCTACTACTGTGTGGATAACATTGAGAAGAATGGGAACCCAGAACACTTACTTGTGCTCATGTGGAATCTGTACATAGAACAAGAAGAAATTTTTAGAACTGAACAAGGAAGTATTGTATGGTTTAATATCAGGGGAAATGTTTATCAGAGTGATATCTTTTTACCATACCTAGTTAGTTTGAAGGGAGCGGTGGTGGGCTAGTGGTAAGAAGCTGTGCTGCAATCCTGAAAGCATGTGGTTCAAACCCACCAGCTGTTCTGTTGAAGAAGGATTTGCAATTTCCTCCCATGCAATTAAACTGGCTCTGAAAACCTGCTGGAGTTTCAGCTTTGGGTCGATTCTGACTTGATGCCACACAACAATAGCATGTAAAGGAACTGGAGAGGGTCACTATTAGTTGAAATCATGCTAATTTAATTCAATTTTTATGCTAAGCAACTAAGCCAAGAAGCTGGACTATATGAACAAGAATGTGGCATCAGAATTTGAAGAAGTCATTCATGACTTCTAAAATGCAGACAAAACAACTTTCCTTTCTGAAAGTGAAGAGGACTTGAAGCATTTCTTGAAGATCAAGAATAGACTTGTTCATTTTATAGACCTGCCTATTATCTGGCTGAAAGTTAAGCCACAGTGATGCATTCAGAAGGGACAGAGTCTTGGAGGTTTACCCTTCTCTATCAAACCAGTAAGGCTGGTCATTTTTATGACTTTGAGTTTTATTCAGCATTTCCCCCTACTTTATCCAGGACCTCAAAATGTAATCTTTTTCATAGCAATCAGTAGTTATAGCTGTGCACCATCTAGTTCTTCTGGTCTCAGGATCATGGAGGATTAAGTTCAAGTTCTAACAATGAGCCTTGTGGGAACCCTATACCTAGACTAAGAAGGTGTTGTCTGAACAGAGCAAGGGAATACTTCATGCCTTAAAATCAGGAAAAGTGTACATCAGGTTGTATCCTTTCTCCATATCTATTCACTCTGCTTGCTGAGCACATCATTTATGAAGCTGGAGGAATGTGACATCAGAATTCAAGGAAGACTCATCAACAACCTGTGCTATGCAAATGACACAACTTTGCTTGCTGAGAGTGAGGAGTACTTGAAACACTGTAGCCTCCATTATGGATTGCATCTCAACCTCAAGAAGACAACAGTTCTCACCACTGGACTGATAGGCAGCATCATGATAGATGGAGAAAATGTTGAAATTGTCAACAATTTAATCTTACTTAAATCCACAGTCAACCCCCTTGAGTATCAGCAGTTAGGAGATCAGGAGACATTGTGCATTGGCTAAGTCCACTGTCAGGAATCTTTCCACATTACTGAGGAGCAGTGATGTCAGTTTGAAGACTAAGGTGTTCCTCATTTAGGCCATGATCTTTTCAATCACTTGCTATAAATCTGAGAGCTGGATAGTGAATAAGGACGACAGAATAAGAATTTATGCCTTTGAGTTGTGCTGTTGGAGAAGAGCATTGAATATTCTATGGGCTGCAAAAATCCCAAACAGATATGTCTTAGAAAAAGTGCAGCCAGAGTGTTCCTTGGAGATAAGGATGGTGAAACTTCATTTCACATATTGGGCATGTTGTTAGGAGAGGCTATTTCTTGGGAAGAGATACCATGCTTGAAAAGGAGGGTCAACAAAAGAGAGGAAGACCAGATGGATTCACACAGTGACTGCAACAATGGACTTAAGTGTGTCAGAGGTGATGAGGATGGCACAGGATAGGACAGGGTTCAGATCTGTTGTTGGTAGTGTCTGAGTCGTACTCCACGTGATGACATCTAACAACAAAAGTGTAATTAATAGGGAGCTCTGGTGACTTGGGCACACAGTTCCGTCTATCAGTTGTTCAGAGGAGAAAGATGAGGAGTCTCCTCACGTGCAATTTACTGCTTCTGAAAACCCGCTGGAAAATCAGCTATGAGTCAGTTCTGACTTGATTGTACCTAACAGTAGCAATGTAATTGCTATTATTATTAATTACAGTGACTAACCAACCCCTTATTATATTGCCTTTCCCTTCACCCAAGTTATCAAGATTTTTCCTAATTTTTTAAAAATTATTACCTTGTTTTTAAATAATTTTTTTTTAATTTTATATTGGTTTATTTACAAAGTTCATATGCATAATTTTTCAAAGTGTCTCTTACCCATCTCCTTCACCCATCCCTCCCTATTACTATATTTTAAAGTGAAAGTTTACAAATCATGTTAGTTTTCCATACAATCATTCATACACTGTTTGTTTTATAACATAGATTACTATTGTTTAGTGGTTGATTTATTGCAATATCTAATCAATTTCTTATTGTGTGTTGTCTTTCCTTTCACCTAATTTAATTATTTATTCACTATTACGCTCCTTTCCCTCTCTTACTATTCCTGTTAACCCTCTAAGATTACTTACTTCAATCTGTGTGTAAACCTTGTTGTTGTTGTTGTGTACCATGCAGTCGGAACCGACCCATAGCTGATTTTCCCGCGGGTTTTCAGAGGCCATTAATCTCACAGAAGGAGACTGCCTATCCTTCTCCTGTGGAGCAGCTGGTGGCCTCATGCTTTTGGGATTGCAGTGCAGCTTCTTGCCACCAGTCCACCAGAACTCGCTAGTCTAAGGTTATAGGTATTAATTTTCCCCACCTCTCTTTTCTCTGCAGGTGATTCTACATGTGGGCAGAGGGCTATCTATCACAGTTTTGGAATGACTGGAATCCCTATAATAAATGTCAACAATAATTGTTCTACTGGCTCTACTGCTTTGTTTATGGCCCGGCAGCTGATTCAGGGAGGTAAGGAGTATTCGTTTGCTCGATGTATTTAGATAAATATAGAGCTGTTGTCCACCATTAATCATTTTTCCCCAGAGTCTCAGAGGGATGTCTTTATAGTGTATTTCCTTGTCTCAGTTAACTAAACCAAAATGAAAATGAACTCACAGCCATTGAGTGGATACTGACTCAGCATGCATGGCCCTGTAGAATAATGTGTCCTGTTAGATTTCGAAAGAAACATATTGCCTCATTTTCCTCCAGAGGAGTGGCTGGTGGGTTCAAGCCACTGACCTTTTGATTAGCACCTGAATTCTTCAGCCACTGCACCACCCAGGCTCCTTTGTTGTTGTTATTGGTAGGTGCCCTCAAATCGAGTCAGACTCATAGCGACCCTTTTTTTTTTTTCATAGCGACCCTTTGAACAACATATCTGAACCCTGTCCTGTCCTGTGCCAGCCTTATCATCTCTGGCATACTCGAGCCCATTGCTGCAGTCATTATGTCAATCCACCTGGTTGAGGGTATTCCTCTCCTTAACTAGCCCTCCATCTTCCCAAGCATAATGTCCTTCTCCTAGCAGCATGCCCAAAGAATGCGAGACGAAGCTTAGCTTGGAGAAGGTGATGCCAGAGTGTTCCTCGGAGGCAAAGATGGCAAAAAGGGCTCCTTCAGTGCTGTGGTGAAACCAAATCCTAACCCACTGCATCAAGCTGGTTCCAGCTCATGGTGCTCTCCAGAGAGTTTCTGAAAGTGGCTATAAATCTTCACAGGAAGAGACTACCTATCTTTCCTATGTGGAGTGCTCGATGGATTTGAACAACAATGTCAGTCAGCAGTATAACATGCTTTATACTATATCACCAGAGCTTTCAGACCTTGAGTAAAACTTACTGCCATCTAGTTGGAACAGACTCAGACCTGAGGAGATAGGCCATCTTTCTCTCTCAGAGCTGCTGCTGGTGGGTTTTACAGTAAGGGAGTCTAGCATTTTAAATACCACTGGTGAGGTCTAGCATCACTGAAGAGAAAGCAAGATCATGTAGGACACCCTTCCTGCTCCAGCTATACCTACGACAGTAACATGTGTGGCCAAACTGGAGCCCTGATGTGAGATGAGATCTTGTAGGGGGAGTGAGAGGGAGAACCAATTTTGTCAGGACTGAGAACGTGGGGACCATTGGCCTGAATGAAGTACAAGGCTTGAGGCTGAGGTGCCTGCATGCATGTTTCAGGAGCTGTCTTGACTGTATTCTGTTATAAATCTGGATTATAACCAAAATACAAAACAAAAACACTGGTGAGTCAAGTGACCCATTTAACAGAATAACCAGGGATGAGTCGCTCTAAAGAACAGAATCTTATTTTCTCACAGTTGTGGTGGCTAAAAGTTCATGTCAGGATTTGCTCCATGTTGATTCCTTCTGTGGTCCTCTTGCCTAGTTTCTGGTGTCAGTATGTGATTCTTAGCATTTCTTTGCTTGTAGGCAAGTTTTATATGTCATATGACTTCTACCAATACGTATGTCTCTATGTCTGTTCTAGTCTTGTAACTTGGAAATCATTAGGTATAGGATCCAGTCTAAACTGATACAGCCTCATTAACATAACAAAAGAAAATCCTATGTCATCACAATTCCCAATTTCATCACATTTCAAATTTCTTCACATCAAATTTCCCCAATGTCATCACATTCACAAGATAAGGGATCTGATATATATTTTTGGTGAACATTATTCAATCCATGTTGTTATTGTTGATTGCCTTCGAGTTGAGCACAACTCATAGCAACCCTATGAACAAAAGGCCTAAACCCCCTCTACAACTATCAATATTTGTCAAAGTTTTTAGAGTTTCTGGAGGCATGTTGTTTAGGAAGTGGATGCCACTCCTTCCAAACCTGTCATAGCATTTTTAAAAGAAGTAACAGCTTTATGTTATTAGTGTAATTAATATAATTTTTCTTTTTATCTCATTAACTCACTCATTAATGTCAAGCTGGAACTTGCTCAGCTGACCTGATAGTGGGTTTTCAGAAGCTGCGAATTGTATGAGAGGAGATTTGTGCATTTCTCTGGTGAATTTGAATTTTTAGAGAGGCGCCACCTTTGGGTAGCTGTGCACACAACTCCCTACTCAGAAAATCCTCTTTTTATCATCTGTTGTTGTTATGTGCTGTAGAGTCACTTGTGGCTCATAGCAACCCTATGTACAACAGCCCTGAGATCTGCTGTATCTTGAGCCAACCTCATCATCTTTGACACTCCTTCTCCCATTACCCTAGTTACTGAGTCAATCCTTCTCAGTGAGGGTCTTCCTCACTTGTGCTGTCCCTCTACCCTCCCAAACATGATGTCCCTCTCCAAGGACTGGTATTTCCTTGCAACATGCCCAAAGTATGTCAGACGAAGCTTCGAATCCCTTCTTCCAAGGAACATCCTGGTTTCACTCTCTTCAAAATGAACTTATTTGTTCTCCTAACAGTCCATGGTATAGTCAATGCTCTTCTCCAGCATCACAACTCAAAGAGATCAATTCTCCTTCTATAATCTCTAGTCATTGTCCAGCTTTCTGATGCATAGCAATTAATTGCAATGACCATGGGCCAGATCAGAACTATGACTCTGGTAGCTTTATGGTAAGGAACTGCACTGCCAAGTCAAAGGGACGTGGCTCAAATTCACCAGCTGCTCTGGAGGGGAAAAAATGGACAACCAACTCTCATGTGATTTACTGTTTCTGAAAACCTGCTGGAGGATCAGATCAGCTATGAGTTGGGTCTACCTCTATGTTATACAACACAACATCATCAAGGCTTTTTATCTAGAAGCATGTAAATTTGATCTCTATAATTTTTCACTTATTAAAATTTTTGTAGGAGTATATGTTTGCAAGTTTCCTATAAATTGTCATACTTATTTAAATGGAACTGTAATAGCATTAGTAAGAGTATTTCTTTGTAACTGTAATAGTATTTTATTAGGGGTATGTAGAAATTAGTTGGTTTTTCTCCTCAAAATACTTAAACTTTCTTTTAAGGTATGGCACATTGTGTCTTGGCTCTTGGATTTGAGAAGATGGAGAGGGGGTCTATTGGAGCAAAAGTAAGTATCTCTGTGCCTGGTCTTTTTAAACTTGGAAATGACTAGTAAGAACGAGGAATGTTGGTTTTTACTTCCTAGGGCAAAGGGCAAAATAGGCATTTTTCTTATCATAAGGTTGGCAGTTAGAATGACAAATACCAATTTATTATGAATGTTATTATCCAATTGTACAATGAGAAATTGTATAAATTTTTGTAGCAACTACTTATATTTTCATGACTTATGCTATGGGCATGACTTGCCTTAAAATGTTCTGTTCCTTGTGTAAAAGTCATAGAAAATTGATGAGTACACACACACACACACACACACACACACACACACACAATAATCACCTGTGATGATAATGACATAATTTATGAATTTAACAAAAATGTTTAGCTTATACTGTACACATAATTCGGTAGCTTTCACTTTTCATTTAACATTGTAATTTGAGTATTTTTTAATATCAAGAATTACTTGTAGGCAAATTTTTAATGACTATGTTAACTTATCACATGGCTGGCTGTATTATAGTTTACTTACTATTGTTCCTATATAGTATATTTAGACTATCATTTATTATTAT